>NC_139691.1:12953414-13679165 GCF_964106915.1 Podarcis gaigeae | reverse complement strand
CAGGAATGGAATGGAGGGCATGGCTGCCCAGCCGACTGGGTACAGGAGCACTCCGTGCTGTACCATTTTGTTGCAGAGCCCATTTGTATAGTCGATTTGCTCGTTCTCCGGTATTTTGCATTTCTAAGCAGAGTTTACTTTTGTAGAAGTCAGTGTTTTTAAAAAGTGTTTTGCAAAGGCTGATTAAGTTGGGGACTGTGCCTGAGACACTTGCTTACGACTTGAAATAACTTCTCCCTTGCTACACCCAGCCATGGATACCTGTTCCCAGTTGCTTCTCTGTAATGTGATTTCTTCCTCATGGTTTAGGGCACACCTGATAGCGGGGTTGAACTTTGTTCCTGCTGTACTTTGCTCCCTATGTTTAAACTTGTTGTGTAATATTTTGTCAAGCTGGTATTCCTCAGCCCCAGGCCACTCTTTCTGTTCCTTGGATCCCTCTTCACGCCACACCCCTCACCAGCCAAGTGTTGACCCCTCCTTGAGCAGAGGCTCCAGGTTGCCCCAAGATTGAGGGGGCCCAGCAGATGTGGCCCGTGACATCACAGGCACGATGCATGAGCAACTTCATGTCCTCAGAAGGAGGCCGAGCACTCTGGCGGAGGCTGGGTGCTGAAACTGCGGCACACACAGGGTTCCCTTCAAACAAATATCGAGAAGATTTTTTTTCCCTTGAACTCTGATAATGCTTCCTGCATGTCTACATGGAGGTTAGAGAGGGGTGTGTGAGGCTGTAGAATCTGGCCTACTGTACAAAAATTCACATTCATTGTCCCAGCCACTATTCTCCTTGCATCATGGGCGAGCTGGCTCTGGCTATAGTAGAATTTGGCTGGGTTCCACTCTCTGCTTCTCCTACCCACTTGTTAGGGAAAGTTTCACCTGCTAAAATTCTCAGACATTTGGCTGCTTTTAAAGGCAGCACTTCCCCCTGCCCCTCCCCACCCACAAAAAAAGCAACTATGCCCTGAACAGTCCGAAAATAAGCCTTGGAACCACCTGGGATTTGGTCCTCATTAAACTTGCAGCAAGGTTCTCTGCATCCGATACAGCATCAGACCCCTTTCGCGGTCGTCAGCAGGTAACTTAATCCCAGTATTATGCGACACTGCTCATGAAAAAACAAGGGCCAGCAGAGCTGAGTTGACAAGAAATAATGGCACAAAGAAAACAGATGCACACAGATGCACTCAATTCTCCCACCCACACCAAAAAACGCTACAAAAATTAGTTTTGGAAACATTGTTGGAGTTTGTAGAGAACAAACGTCCAGTTCTCAAAGCTCTCGGAACCCAGTCTGGTTACGTCCAGGATAATCACATCAAAGTTTTTTCTCTGCTATGAAAGCAGAGCGTGACCTTAGGCAGGTGACTAGCCCTCAGCGTCAGAACCTGTCCTCAGAATGGCCACAAAATTTTGTCATCTTCATCATGTGATGTCACTTTGCAGCTTCACTTCTCACAGTACATGGTTGAACTGTGGAACTCACTCCCACAAGATGTAGTGATAACAACCAACCTGGATGGCTTTAAAAGAAGATTCGTAGCCAAAATCATGGAGGACAAGGGTATGGATCTCGATGTCCACTGTTGGAAGCGGTGAATATCATTGTTAGTGTGCCTCTTGAAGTCAAACTGCTGTGATCTTCTGTGGTGTGCAAGCCTGGGCAGTATTTGGAGGTCCTGGGTTGCCCAGACTACAAGCCTCTCAGCCTCTTCAATGTGGTCCAGAAGAAAGCAGAGCAATATGTTTGGCACCAGCTTGGCTGCAAGATTTGCTGGAAGGAGGACAGCAAGGTGCCATCCATCCATCTTAGGGACTCCAAATTTGTGTAGGATTTACTCCTTAGCCTTCCCCGCCCCCTAAAGATATCCCACAAGGCAGTGGAGGTTTAGGATCAGAGTTTTTCTTCAGCTAGATGGGCTACCTTCCTACCTTCCACTATTACTACCTGGAAGGGTACCTCTTCTGCTACAGAAGAAGAAGAAGAGTTTGGATTTGATATCCCGCTTTATCACTACCCTAAGGAGTCTCAAAGCGGCTAACATTCTCCTTTCCCTTCCTCCCCCACAACAAACACTCTGTGAGGTGAGTGGGGCTGAGAGACTTCAGAGAAGTGTGACTGGCCCAAGGTCACCCAGCAGCTGCATGTGGAGGAGCGGGGAAGTGAACCCGGTTCACCAGATTACGAGACTACGCTCTTAACCACTACACCACACTGGCTCTCCTAGGTTGATGAGCCCCATCTGCCCCTCACTTCCCTCTACAACATGAATGCCAAACGCCTTCTTCACTGTTGGACCCACTATTGGTCTCATCCACTCAATCCACCAGAGCCTGTTTTCACATGCAGGAGTAGTCTCTGACTCAGCAATGGTTTGAGACCCATCAGCTATCCTTCCCTGGTTAGCCGGCCAGTTGAAGCTGCTCCTGGGTTGTGGCCACTGTCACATGCTGGCAACTTCTAGGAGTCACAGGTGAGAGCTGGTGGGGGGGAGGTGGTGGACAAGCTACCCCAGAAGTAGCATGTTATGTCCCCTGCCAGATGTACTACCCTTCCCCTAACACCTCATAGGTAAAGGTAAAGGGTCCCCTGACCATTAGGTCCAGTCGCGGATGACTCTGGGGTTGCGGCACTCATCTCACTTTATTGGCCGAGGGAGCTTCCGGGTCATGTGGCCATCATGACTAAGCCACTTCTGGCGAACCAGAGCAGCGCACGGAAACGCCGTTTACCTTCCTGCCAGAGCGGTACCTATTTATCTACTTGCACTTTGACGTGCTTTCAAACTGCTAGGCTGGCAGGAGCAGGGACCGAGCAACGGGAGCCCACCCCGTTGCGGGGATTCAAACCTCTGACCTTCTGATCGGCAGGTCCTAGGCTCTGTGGTTTAGACCACAGCGCCACCTACATCCCTCTAACACCTCATACATACCAGTGTAGACAGACCAATTGCTGGGAAATGCAAGTGGACAGAGTGTGCTGTTGCACTCAGGACCTTCTTGGGAGCCTCCCAGAGGAATCAGGTCAGTCACTGTGAGAACAGGATGCCTTGACCCACCGGGGCTGATCTTAACATTTTCTACCTGCTTTGTCCTTTCAGCGTGTGCCTTTGCTGGCCTCTTTAACTGTGTGACTATTCACCCGCTCAACATCGCAGCTGGCGTTTGGATGATGTAAGTAAACTTGACTTCCTTTGCGGTGAATATTTGTTTCGAGCACCGGGGTGCTGCAAGTCAACACCAACTGAAATAGAAGTCTGCTGCAAATGCAGAGGCAGGCAATGAATTATTTGTCCTTGTGGGATGTGTGGCCTTTGCACTGCCCACTTAGCACAGTCTCTGGCCTTCCTGCCAGTTCCAACCCCCCAGGCTAAATCTACACAGATATAAAAAAAACACTGTGAAAGTGCTTTTTAAAAAAAAAAAAAAAAAAGTAGTAAAGTGTATATGGAATTTGCCATTAGCTCATCAGTGCCACCTAGTGTCACATTTGTTTAATACACTTAAAATGCACTTAAAACGTTATACAGTGGTACCTCTGGTTGCGAATGGGATCCATTCCAGAGGCCCGTTTGCAAAATGAGCAGAACGCAATCCGCACCTGCATGTCTGCATGTGTGCGGGTCGCGATTCACCGCTTCTGCACATGCGTGTGACATCATTTTGCACACCTGTGCATGCGCGAGTGGCGAAACCCGGAAGTAACCCTTTGCAGTACTTCCAGGTCGCCAAAGGACGCAACCTGAAAACCCTTGACCTGAAGCAAACGTAACATGAGGTATGACTGTATTTGCAGCTGAGTCCCTGTGGCTCCGAAAATAGAAAACAGTTCAGAGTGGCTTTGGGAGAGGGCCACAGCTTACTGGTATCTCCTGGCATCTCCAGGAGAGCCACTGTCAATCAATGCAGACGGTTCTGAGCTAGATGGACATTGGGTCTTACTGAGTACTAGGCAATTCCATGCGTCAATGGGCTGTTTTTTCAGAACCACGAGGACTAGTATCTTACCTTATTTCTAGGGAAAGAGCCATAGCTCAGTGCTAGAGCATCTGCTTTGGATGCAGAAGGTCCCAGGTCCAATTCCCGACATCTCTAGGTGTGGCTGGGAAGTCTCTTGCTCTTAAATCCCAGAGAGCTGCTGCCAGTTTATTTTATGCAATTTTAATTGAAAATATTTTAAAGCCACATTTCTGAGTCAATGCCCCAGGGCAAGCAAAGTGGAGGATTTAAAACAACAACAACACAGTACAAACTGGAAAACTTTTAAAACACTACAAAATTTAAAATACTTAAAATTAGAAGTAAAATAAAACACAGAACCCAAGACAACATAATTGAGTCAGACCAAGCTAACAATCACCGTACCTGGAGGGTCGGCTGCATTTAAAGGCACACCAACCACACCCACACTTTCTGAAACAACGAGAACTGAAACACAGCCAAATATTGAAATTTGTGCTTCTCTGGATTTTGCAGTGCAGTTCTCCAGCCAGCTCATATGTCCAAATTTGCATAGATGAAGGTAAAGTGTGCCTATCAGTACATAGATCAGTAAAAGTAACATATAAAAATGCTTTATATATGGGGAAATTGCCGTCTTGGCTGTCTCTTAGTGCAGCCCCAGGTCACTGAGCCTGAGCTTCCACAACCACTGCCTGCCATGAACCATAGCTGTCAACGTTTCCCCTTTTTTTGAGGGAAATTCCCTTATTCCGAATAGGATGCCTTGAAAGAAAAGGGAAAAGTTGACAGCTATGCCATGAACCACCAATGGCAGGATTGGTAGCAGCAGCAGATATGTTCTGTGCTTAAGGTAATGTTTTATTCTCTTGCTAGTTGTGCTGTTTTAAATGTGCATTTTATATTTGACATTATTAATGTTTTCTTTTGAAATGTTTACGATAATTTGTTTGTTAACATTGCTGCGTTAAATGCGCATTCTGTAGTTGGTCTCTTTTGCAATGTTCTGTTTTGAAATCTTTAAGATAATATTTTAGTTTCCTGTTAAATATCTTTGTTTGAATGTATACTTGAATTTCTTTAGTAATGTTTTATTCTGGATTGTTTTATTTGATGTTTCAATGTGGGTTCTAAGCTGCTTTGAGATTTTTTAATTAAGAATATAAAGCAGTAGAGAAATGAATAATAATAGGCAAAAATTCATAACAAAATGTGCACATAGGAAAAAGTTTGGGGTGGTTTTTCATGTGGACTTTTTTTTTTTACAAAGGAAAATATTGCACATTTGTAGAAACATAAAGAACTGAACTTAAAATCAGAAAAATGAGAAACTGAGAGAAACCAAAACTGGCAGATTTGCCCATTCCAGTTACAGTGGATCTCAAATGCCTTGGCTCCCGAACAAATCGATTCCCGAACGATTGAAACCCAAAAGTGAGTGTTCCGGTTTTCAAACAATTTTTGGAAGCTGAACGTCCGGCGCTGCTTCCGCAGCTTCTGATTGGCTGCAGGATGCTCCTACAGCCAATCGGAAGCCACGCCTTGGTTTTCGAACGGTTCTGAGTTGAACGGACTTCCAGAACGCATTCTGTTCGAGAACCAAGGTACGACTGTACTAGCTAAATAGCCCTCTGGCCCCAGTAAGGTTATAAAAGCTTAGAACCTAAAGCAGTCTAAGAGTTTCACTGGCTGTGGTGTCTAGGACTTTTGAGAAAAGGCAAGCAAGGGTTGTCATGGTAGAAGTTCATAAAATTATGCAAGGCATGAAGAAAGTGGGTAGAAAAAAGTTTAAATCATGGGCATCCAACATGGCTGAAAGTCAAATAATTTAGGACAGATGAAAGGGTGGACTTCTTCTCTTAGTGTAGAGAAGAACTTGCTCTCACAGGAGGTAGTGATGGCCACCAACTTTAAGACACCTTTAAGAGAAGATGAGGTAAATTCATGGAGGAGAAGACTATCCATGATTTCTAAGCTATGATGGCTCTACCCTGTCTCCACACTTCAAAGCAGCAATGCTTCTGAATGCTGGAAACAACAGGAGAAGACAGAGCTCTTGTCCTTGGCTTCTGCTTGTGGGTTTCCTATTGGGGCAACTGGTTGGCCACTGTGAGAACAGGATGCTGGACTAGATGGGCCATTGGCCTGATCCAGCAAAAAATTCATGCGTTCACCGGATGGGTCCTTTCATTATGGATGGGGTGGGTTCTCTCTGGTTTTGAGTGTGACTTCTTGCCCCAAAGGTTGAATGCCTTCGTCCTTTTCCTGTGTGAGGCCCCCTTCTGCTGCCAGTTCATCGAGTTTGCAAACGCTGTGTCAGCAAGGGCAGACAAACTGCGTCCATGGCAGAAAGGTGCCTTCTACTGCGGGTAAGTGTGTCCTGGGGTTGGGAGTGACTCTGGATTGCCAATATTGTGCCAGAGGGATTCAAGTGCATACCAGAGCTCTAAATTTGCACAGTTAAAGTGCTCTGGCATAACAAATCCACAGTAAACACAACAAAGCATACTCTTTGTGGTTTGGAAGGGGACGATGACTAATGAGAAGAATCACAGAATCATAGAATAGTTACAGGTAGGTAGCTGTGTTGATCTGCCGTAGTTGAAACAAAATAAAAAAGTTACTTTCAGTAGCACTTTAGAGACCAACTAAGTTTGTTATTGGTATGAGCTTTTGTGTGCATGCACACTTCTTCAGATACTGTACACTGAAACAGGAGTCACCAGACCCTTATATATTGTGAGAGGGTGGGGAGGGGTATTACTCAGAAGGATGGTGGGAATGGGTGATTGGCTGATAGGTGTGGTAAACCTGTTGATGACTGTTGACGACTGCAATTGGTCTTACAGGAAAAAGCAAGGGGTGAGATGGCTAAAAATAGCTTTATCATGTATAATGAGATAAGAATCCAATGTCTCTATTCAGACCAGGTCTCTCCGTGGTTTTAATTTTGGTAATAAGTTGCAATTCAGCAACTTCTTTTTCCAGTCTATTTCTGAAATCATAGAATTGTAGAGTTGAAAGGGACCATGAGGACCATCTAGTCCAAACCCCTGCAATGCAGGGATCTTTTACCCAACATGGAGCTCAAACCCATAACCCTGAAATTAAAAGTCTCGTGCTCTACCAACTGAGCTATCCCAGAGTTTATATATATATATATATATGGCATTTGTACCCTACTCTTCAGCCAAAAAGGTTCCTAGAGCAGCTTGTAATACAAACAAAACAAGACAGTTCCTACCCACAAGCTTACAATCTAACAAGAACCCACATGACATGCAAGGGGGAAAGGACACGGAGGGTAGAGGAAAACAAAAAACACAGGCACAGATTTCTAGACAGTTGTTCCAGTATTGACCATCTGGTCCTGTATAGGGTCAGGAGGTGCCTGATGAAGCTGGGCCTCAAGTAAAGCTGATGAAATGAGCCTGGCTTCCTGGGGTGGAATGGCTGCCCTCAAGTAACAGTTAAGGAAGAAGAGGCCTGGTGGAGGCTGGCCTACTCCCTGGAAAGAGGGGTTGATAATTAAACAACTCTGGGAATTGTAGTTCTGTGAGGGGAATGGGGTTTTCTAAAAATTCTCAGCTAACTACAATTCTCATGATTCTTTTTTTGAGGGGAAGCCATGACTGTTTAAAACTTATCTAATAGAGCTTTAAATGCATGGTGCAGATGTGGCGAAAATCTTTTAAATCTTTTTTTTTTTTAAGGTTAATGAGTGTTGCCTGGCATATGCTTCCTAGAAAAGTTTTTAATGGGCAATATCTCATATTTGGAGTAGACCTGTTCAGTCATTTGTCCAGTAACTTTCAGTGAATCTACTCTGACACTGACCTGTTGGATATCACTCAGTATGTTTAAAATACAAATTGTTCTAAACTTTCCCCCCTTGAATGAGTTTGGTTCTTGAAGCTGGGTATGTTTTCCCTCTCCGCAGACCCCTTTCCAATATCTAATTTGTATGTACCCTAAATCTGGTTGTGTGATTAAAACACATTGTAATTCATGGGCATGCATGCCTAACTTGGGTTCATTCATTTCAATAGGTCATTTCAGTGACCATTTGGAAGCGAAAAATCTGAGGTCACAAATCCTGTACCAGCAAATGCTTGGTCCACATTTGGGTCCTTGTTTTGCTAGGCATCCTGTGTTGAAGTGGATTGCAGCACGACACTGCCTTAACTTCACAAGTTTCCTCTCTTTTCCCCCAGGATGGCTATATTCCCAGTTATACTGAGTCTGACTCTGACAACTTTATTAGGCAATGCCATTGCCTTTGCGACGGGAGTGCTCTATGGACTTTCAGCATTAGGCAAAAAGTAAGAGAGAAGAGTTTTCCCTCCCTCCCTGTTTCAGCCAGTGGATTGCTGGTCTTTCTTGGGTGCTGTGCTTGTCAAAACCGCCACTCACTCCAAGCTCCTATGCTGTCTTTTGCCTTTTGTAGGGGAGACGCCATCACGTATGCAAGGATGCAGCAGTTGCAACGGAAGCAAACAAATGAAGAAGGGGTGACAGGAAGTGTTGAACCGCAGGCCGTGTGACATCGCCATTCTTTTGAGGCCAGTCATTCCCATCTCATTGAAAAGCAAAGCTTGGGAATTCACTCCAGCCTTAGAAACTGGCCTTGGAATCCTGTGCTGTGAAATTCTTTCAAAACTTCTAATTTCAAGCCGGAGAGTGCAGAATGAAAACATACCTTCTCCTTTGTCCCCAGAACATTTAAAAAAAAAAAAAAAAACTCATTTATGCAACACTGTGAATCTTATATGCTGCAGCTTTAAGGGGGCAGGATTTAATGTGGGGGTCCTCCCTTCTCCCACCCTGCTCCTTTCTCAGGTTGGTGTGGAACCAAATAGGGTGAACAAGCCCCATTTGTCACATCACTGTGGTGGACTCTTAGTTGCCTGTGTTGCAATAGCCTTTTGATACAGTTTTAGCAGCTCAATACGGTACTTCTGAGATCATCAGAAGCTACATTCTGGGCCTTGATTTTATTTTGACATTTGGGGTGATGGGGAAGCTATTTTGGGAGCTGGAAAATGTGGTACCCAATGAATTCTAGGACCTCAGTGTTGAATATCTGAGCCACCAACCCAGTCTCTGATTTGGTGTTCTCTCTTAGAGTTACAAACTTTGGGGGCTTGATGGACCTTGCTGTCTTCCTACTTTAGAGTCTTGTTTTCCCACCTCTGCATTGCGGAGAATTATTCCCCTGATGAATTTTTAGACCCATTTCTTTAGTAATTTTAGAACTGAGCAAACTGTGTGTTGATTTGTGAGATGCATTTTCTTAAGGAGAGAAATTACTTGAAAACCTTTAGTTTGTTTGCATTTGGTATTTTTCCTTTTAGGATTATTCAGTGGGAGGGGGGAGGAATAGCTTTTGCTGTGGGGGAAAAGGATAACTTTTTGGAGTGATCCTGGCTTCCAAGGGTGGAAAGGGCAGCCATTGTTGCATCCCAAAGTCTAGCAAAGGACCCCCTGCTTCCTTGAGAGAACTGTTGCTCTCACTTTGCAGCAAAGATGGCCAGAGGTGGCATGAGAGAATTATTGGTTTACAATACCTCAAAGCATTTCAAGTTAAGGGCCTCAATAAGCCCCTTCCCCGTCTCCCTTAAAAAACACTTGAGCTGCAATTATAGGCATTTTTTGTACATGTAAAAAGCACAAATCTTAGGTTCCATAATGCAATACTGTAAAATGGTTCAAGCAGTTGGCCAGTTTTGTTTCTGGTCACTGCTTTTTATAACTGGAAAAAACTTCCTTGCCCTGAAATGCTATGCAGTTGCAATCTTCTTTGCTACTGCTTAACCTGTTTTACTACTTGATAATTCCACTTTCCGTATTTATACCCTGTAGCTATAAATTTAATTTATTATTCCTTTTCCTTGTAATTTGCTTTGGAAAGCATAAAAAATGTATTATTATTATTTATTTGGAGTTCCTCGAACTGTTCTGGTGGGGGATCTGTTCTCTTGGGGTATAGAACATGAGTCAGGTGCTTTCATTTGTTGGGAAACAATTTCTGTCTAGTAGTGTTAGGTCACTGTCTTTTTAGGAAGAGGAAGATGGGGCTAGTTGGGAACTGAGTAGGGCACAGAAATAGTGTGAATAATTAATTAAGTCTATAGATGTAGTTGATAGAAGGGCGTGTGAGAATCTTACCTGCCAGATGCAATGTTGTGTCCCACCGCTAAGGGTCAGTATTTTCAAATGCATTATCAACAAGAAGTTGACAAGAACAAGAACAAGAACAAGAAGTATTATAGGCTTCCTTTAGGAGGAAATGCTTTGCTAGAGATTCCAGTTTCTTGTTGAAAGATAAGGTTTCAGAGGAAGGGACCTTTGTCAAAAATCTCACCCCGTCTCTGAAGATTGAACAAAGCTGGATCACTGCCATTTTGAAAGAGCATAAAAGAATAAGTCTCTTCTCAGGCGTAGTTAATTTTTGTGAATAATTATTGGAGACTCTGGATTCTACAATGTAAGAATTTCTTTTTCTTTTACTGTGCTGTATAAGAGATAACATTTTCTTGTTTCTAGGATGAGTATTGCACAGTATTGTCTGATTTTTCCCTTCAGGTGTTTTTTTTTTAGCATGCAACAAACATACCACTTGTATTCACCAACACCATCTTTCAAGCAGATGGAACTGCAATGATTTAATTCTAGGATCCCTTCTGAAATTTATTTATCTTGTAATTCATGGCGGAATGAAAAGCTATTGTTTGAAAGACAGTGCATGCACCCTAGTGCAGGGGCACAGAACCCTAGTCAGCCTGAGGGCCACATTCCCTTTTTGACAACCTTCGGGGCCCACATACCAGAGGCAAAAGTGGGCCAAACTACAGGTGTAACATTTGTACAGTAGACGAGTTTCAGCGCACATTCACACATGCCTTGCTTTCCTCCATCCTGGCAAGCAAGCAAGAGGCACCTTCAGGGTCCTAGGACACATTTCAGCCTGGCAAAACCACTTGAGGATGTGATGCAGGGCTGCTGAAGGATGTGGCTTGGGGAGCTTTCTGAAGGCCGGTTAGAGAGGCCTGGAGGGCCACAGCTGGCCCCTGAACCTGAGGTTCCCCACCCCTGCTACTAAGGGGCCTCAGCAAGAGCTGTGCTGGATCAGGCCAAAGGCCCATCTACTTCAACATCCTGGTCTTATAGTAGACAACCAGATGCCTGTGGAAAGCTTACAAGACAGACCCAAGCACAACAGCACTCTCCTCACTTGTGATTTCCAGCAACTGGCACATAGAGGCAAGATGTAAACCACCTAGAGAGCTGCAGGTATAGGGTGGTATATAAATTCAATTAACAACAACAACATAGCAGCTGTGGCCAATAGCCTTATTACCCTTCACAAATTTGTCCTAACCCATTTTAAAGCCATCTTTGCTTGGTGCCCCTCATGGAACAGCTCTCTGGAGTAAAATCCATAGCTCAACTACGTGCTGTGTGAAGAGGTCCTTATGCCTGTCTCATGAATTATATGATGCACTAGTGGAGGGATATTGCATAGAGTATGTCCCCTAGATGTTCATGGATTACAATTCCCATCAGCCCCAGCCAACATGGCCAATGGCCAGGGATTCTGGAAGTAAGATTCAGGAAGGCAACTGGCTGGTCATCTCTGGCCTACAGGATAAGCAACCATGAGCAGATGGCCTCCTCCTTTTCAAGGATGTGAATCTTTAGGGCCCATGAGGCAGATGAAGCAGCCCAGCTTAGGCAGTGGAATCCCATGGGTTAGTGCTGGGGTTGTGCAGCTGTGGCTTCCAGGGGGATTTCGCTGGAAGTCACCATACAACTCCAGTAAGTGAGGCTTTGAGGGGGCGCTGCTACAAGGGTGCACTTTCCTGTTTCTCCTCAGTTGGCAAAATGGGATGGGCCACTTCTGTGAAGCTGAGACTGTTGGCTTGCATCACTGGTCTACGGGGGAAAGGGTTGATCGGAGTAAACCAGTTTTTATTCTGTGTAGAATCCCTTGACAACCACCAGTTTACTGAACCTGCCTGTCACTGATCCTCTTTTTGTGTATGCAGTGAATAAAAAGACCATTCTACCTCTGGTAATAAGTTCTTCAGTTTCAAAAGCTACTTACTACAGTGGAATGCGTGTGTGTTTGTTTGTGTATGTATGTGCTTCCTGCTGCTAAAGAATGTGCTCTGGAAACAGAAAAAGCAGGATGCATTCTATAGAGCTAATTCCTGTGGATTAAAGAGCTTCTGACCCTTTTGATCTTTTCAGAGCTATTTCAGACTTAGAGGAGCTACTTCCTATCTTATGAAAATTGCACGTGTTTCACTTTTTCTGAAAGTTCCCCAGTACAGAATTGGGTGTTTTGCATGGCTTTACTTTTTAATCACTCCAAGTTCTAACCATCATGATTCCAGAAGATAGCTTGAAAGTATGCTGACGTGGATGATGAATGTTCAAAAGACCAAAAGTGAGGGGGAGATATCCAGCAATTGAGGGTTGTGGGGAGTCTTGGTACTACTGAAAAGCTCCTACTTCTTCTGTAGTTGTTGAGCTTAACCTAGTCCAGGCATGTCCAAAGTCAATTTTGGGTGCTTAATCCGGCCCACCGGTCAGTTTAATCCTGCCCCTGTGGCAATTTATTTCCTGGGGTAAAATCCTAAAAAACCCTCAACAACTTCAATCCTAAAAAAAGGTTAACAACTTTGGTTGGCCCTTTGGTCGGCCTCACGACCCTTCACTTCATCAAATCTGGCCCTCTTTGAAAAAAGTTTGGACACCACTGAACTAGTCCATAAAGCCCTCCCCCTTTTCTCCATTCCCCTCTTGCACTGTCTTCTTTGCCAAGCAATTATTCATTATTTGAAAAATGGCTCTTTTAAAGCAAATATGTGTGCTTGGGCTGCAAATACAAGAACAGAATGCAATGCCATTTGCTGACATTTTAAATACATAAACATTTTCCATCTAGTTCAATAAATAGTTGGGGCTTCCTCTTCTCCTTAGAAGTAGTATGAAACCAATATGCAGTTTAAAAAGCTAAAGCTGCCTATGGTTAATACACATAATGCATTCTGATGTTTGGCGTTGGATTCCATGGTGTGGTCGTTGGGGCTGCCAACTTTTTCAACTGGTTCCTGCAGCTGTGCCTCTCACCTTGTTTATTTCTGTTTGTCAAGCCCAGGAGTTAGGTGGTAATGATGATAATGATATTGGTCAGGTCACTTGGTAATGGCAGCAACAGTTGTGCTGAATGTGATCAGAGCTGCCAGTGGAATCTGGGTCCTTGACAGACTTCTTGAATGCTATTGGCTAAACGTCTTATAGACAGGGGCCCATAGCAATCTAGTGTTCTTTTCCATTTCCATTGTCTCTCATGGACCAGGAAAATAGGTGTGGTGATTGTCAGGTAATCTGCTAGACCCAAGCTGAGCACATGGGGAAATGAAAAATGGTGCCTCTAGCCAATATTTTGTAGGAGGGATTTCAAACACATATTGAAATGTCAGATTTGCTTAAATAAAGCACTCAGTTGCTCTAGTTCAAATAAATCCATTTTTTTAAAAGGGGGGAAATGGACTGTGTGGTTTGGATAGTGATGGAGAAGTCCATTGAAATGCCTGGGATGAACAAATGATTAATTGCACCCATGGCACTTCCTCAAAATTCCAGATATGCTCACTGGCTCACAGTTGTTCACAATGGTTCACAATGTTCAAAATGCTTCACACACATCCTAATAGCAGACCTTGCAAGGTAGGTCAGTATCATTGTTTTCATATTGCAGATGGAGGGAGCTAATAAAGAGAGAGTGGCTTGCCTTCAACCATTTAATGAGTTTGTGACTGAGGCAAGGTTCCAACTGAGAACTTTCTGGTGTGTATTGCAACCTCTTAGCTGCCATGGCACCTGTCAGTTTTAAGGAAATTAATAAAAGCATATGAGCAATAATATCTCACTATCCATCCCAGTTGAAGGACTGGAGGAGCTTGGATAATAAGTTATCACAGTGGTCCACCTGTCATGGCCTCAAAAGTCTCTCATTTGCTCATATTGTAAGGACTTGAATTGATGTTGAAAGTTCATTTAAGGCAGTGGAAAGATTCCATAAATTATTTCTGCCCAATCCGGAAGTATGATTCAATCTGCTCCAAGGACCTTCCTTTGGTTTCGGGAATGAAAAACGTGAAGATAAGGTTCACTATGCAGATGGCCCCAAAGAAGAAGAAAGGAACCTCCAGACCATATTGTGCCTGGAAAAGAAAAAGAAATTATCCTTTGGACAAGCAGAGAAAGAGGACATGGGGCAGAGTGAAAAGTACTTATTTATGCATTAAAACTATTTCCTAGATGCTCCTCCCACTTTTGACTGTGGCCTTGCCCACTAGTCATATGTGGCCCCTGTGCTAAAACAACAACAACATTCCCCAACCCTGCTCTAGACCCTAGTGAGGGTACTGAGACTTTGGCTTCATTCACACCACTATGCACTATGGTGGCGCTATGATGCCACTTTAAACAGTCATAGTTTCCTCCGAAGGATTCTGTGGGTTGTACAGTGGTACCTCGGGTTACATACGCTTCAGGTTACGTACGCTTCAGGTTACAGACTCCGCTAACTCAGAAATAGTGCTTCAGGTTAAGAACTTTGCTTCAGGGTAAGAACAGAAATCGTGCTCCGGCGGCGCGGCGGCAGCAGGAGGCCCCATTAGCTAAAGTGGTGCTTCAGGTTAAGAACAGTTTCAGGTTAAGAACGGACCTCCGGAACGAATTAAGTACTTAACCCAAGGTACCACTATAGTTTGTTAAGGGTGCTAAAGGTTCCCAAGATCAGGGGTCAGACTGTTAAAGCAGGTTAGGGCTGTGTAAATGTTACCAGCTTAAAACGCCGCAAGGTCCTTTTTCTCAGTTTCACCTGAAACTGGGTTTGTGGGGAAAACACATCAAAACATAATATTCCATAAGAAATGACACGATAGATACAGATTGTGGTGGGGCTGCACTGAAGGTGAATGGGGGTGTGTACATAGCCCCTTTCTGTGGCATATCTCGCAACATGTATGAAGTCTCTTCTTCAGGGCCGTCTTAGTCATATGCGGCGCTTGGGTGCAAAGATCCGCCTGGCGGCCTTTTTTAGGGGGGGACCGCAAAGTTGTTGACATTTTTTTAGGGCGGGCAAGCGAGGTGCACACAGCAGAACTGGCTGGGCTGGCCACCTCAGCAGCAACAGAGGAGCCTGAGGCGGTGGCGGCGGGAGTGGGGGCAGAGCAGGGCTGGGGCCAGGCGCCTGGGGGGGAGGGGTGGGCAAGGAGAGCCCAGCACAACAGTCGAGCCCAAGGTGGCGGTGACTGAGTGAAGCCAGGCGCCTTGTGTGAGCAGCGTGCTCTGGGCGGGCCTCTTGACGGCCCGCTAATCCCAGGCACGCAGGAGAGTGGAGTCAGCCGGCTGCCTCAGCACCTCGCTTGCCTGCAGCAGAACTGCTGCTGCGCTCTGACAGGCTCTGCTCTGCTCTACAGCGGCTGTCGGCTCTTCCCAATCCCCGGACTCCAAATCTCGGCCCCAGACTCTCAGCCTGGCACCCCTGAGAGCCCGGCGCCTGAGTGCCCCGCACCCCTTGCACCTATGGGTAAGCCGACCCTACTCTTCTACTTACCTTAACCAACAGAAAGACTTTTGTCAAGACAAAGGCAGTCAACCAGCTCACAAGAACACACAACCCAGACACTGTCCCTCGGGCCTTCAGTGGGAGAATCTCAGCCATCAGCAGCCAGGTGATGGGGCCCCAACCGATGGCATAACCTAGAGACAGGAAAGAGGAGCCCCTCTGAAAAACCTCAGGCAAAGCTGAATGACTAGTCCTTCCTCAAACATGTTAGTGTGGCAAACCAAAACAGCTATAATTGTCAATTTTGATTTAGTTCTGTTCTATAACAGCAGGTGTAGGGAAGCTTTGGCATAAGGAGAGCACTGCTGGCTCAGAGCAAAGGCCCATCTAATCCAGTATCCTGTTGTTATAGTGGCCAACCACATACCCCAAAGGGAAACGAACAAACAAGTTCTGAGCACAACAGCATTCTCCCAACTCATGGTCCCCAGTGATAGGTACTGGAGGTAATACACTTCCATCATGACTGGTAGTCATTGACAGGCTCCTCTTCCTCCATTAATTTGTACAGTACTCTTTTAAAACCATCCAAGCCGGTGGTCATCATTGCCTCTTGTGAATTCCATAGTTAAACTATGTGCTGTGTGAAGAAGGTCTTTCTCTGATCTGTCCTGCATCTTCCAACATTTGGCTTCACTGGATGTCCGTGAATTCCAGCATTATGACAGACAAGAGAAAAGTTCTTGTCTTTCCACATTCTCCACACCTTGCATAATTTTATGCTATAAATGCCCTGTGATCCTCAGTTGAAGGATGGTATATAAATTTAATTTTCAATAATAATAAGCCACATCAAGCTACTGCTTAAAACATTCAGAGGGTATCTGGGTGGCTTCCTGTTCTTGACAATAACATACCTACAATGAAGACCATGGTGGCGATCAGAGGGATGACAGTGAGGCCACTTATCCAGCTGCTAGCCAGGCCCTCATGGCTACTACAGTTAACCATAATTGCTGTATTATGGGAATATTGAGGTATGAAGTGGATGTAGAAGCCCAAAGTCAAGTTTGAGGCAAGCATAATGATGGCTGTCAAAAAAGAAGAAGAACAGTGTGAGATGTGAGGTTTATTTATGTCTGGGAATTTCCTCAACCTGCTCATTATTTCACACCCAGTCTCTGGATCCTGACATTCTAGGAAGCTGGCCCTGTGGCTAAGAACCTACTGGGTTTCCCCCCCTGTAAAGTGCTTGGGGTAGGAGAACTTTGGCCTACCTCATGGATGTTGCTGAACTACACCTACCATCCCTAGTGTAGTTTAATGACCAATCTCTCTTCAGAATTCGGAACTCCAGAATTGTAGCTCTGTGAAGGCCATAAGGGGTTTCCTTAACAGCTTTCGGTACCCTTAACTACAGCTCCCAGAATTCTTGTGTGGAAACCAGGACTGTTTAAAGTGATATCATAGTGGTTTAAATGTGTGGTGTGAATGTGGCCTAGGCTGGCAAAGGCAAATGTTGCAAAGCACCAGCGGCCCATTTCACTTTATCGGGTATCTGGTTTGGGGGGTGATGGGGAGAGAATGCCTACCCGCACCCCACATGTTCAGTGCTTTCAATTCAATACTTTCTCTCTCCCCTATCTCTCTCCCCCACACCCCAATGATTGAGCCAAACAATTCCCCAAAGCTGGTTTTGACTCTGCAAAATTGATCTATAGATGCACCAGGTGGGGTGTGATAAGAGTGGACAAAACCTGCACCTGAGATATACAGAAGAACCTTCCTTCCGACTTTGTCCATTGAGAAGGTGGCAACTGCCACTGATGCTAAGCGTACGGCCCCCACAATAACAGCATCATATTGCGGCTCCTGCAAAGGTAAAAGGAGAAAACATTTAGTGTGTCAGAGGCTCCTTCTTCCCTAAGTCATCATTTTCTTAAAACAGACACACACAGCGAACAGGAGATAACTGGCCAAACTGGACATGATAATAAATCCTGCCCCGCCCCCAACCCATTTCCCCTTTCTCTCGTGTCTCTTTAGGCTGTAAGCCTGAGGAAAATGAGAGTTGTTTTTTTTTCTGTTACGAGAACGAATTTAATAAACTAAGAATGATATTATATTTTTTCTTAATCAATAGCGGATGTGGATGAGGAGCAATTTTTTATGGTGATTCCAAATGCCACATTTAGCTTCATGTCTAGTTTGGTGCTGGGGTGTGGGGAATGTACAGGTTATAAAGGTATGTTATTTTATTTATCACCTCTATATGCCACCTTTTCTCAAGGTGGTGTACATCGTTTCCCTCCTCCCCAGTTCATCCTCACAAAAATCCTGTGAGGTAGATTAGGCAGAGATATGGTGACTGGCGCAAGGTCACTCAAGCAGCTTCATGGCTGAGTCAGGATTCGAACCCTGGTCTCCCAGGTCCTGGTCCAACACCCTAACCATTGTGCCACAATGGCAGAATGAAACACACAGTGAACAAGCAGCGCCCTCACTTCTGTAGGGTGATTTGGTATTTGATTCCCTCGATGCTGTTAAATTAGAACTCCCATTAGCCCATCAGCATAGGCAATGGTCGGGGGAGTTGCGGGGCAGGGGCTGTCTGTATAATGAAAAACTTTAATAAAAACATGAGAAAACCCCTCCCCTTGGGCAGTGATACTGATGTAGAACAGAATGTCTCTCCTTTCATCTGAGGAACGTTGGAAGGCATACTGTAAAGACTAAATTACATCTGCTCCAAACATTTAAATCACTCTCTTACCACTTTAAACAGTCATGGCTTCCCCCAAAGCATCCTGGGAACTGTTGTTAGAAGGCCCCTTCACAAATGAGAGTTTGCAGGATACTTCAATGGAAGCCAAAAAAGGAAGGCAGTGGGTGGAATGGGGGTGGGGACAGGTCCTGAGGAGAATTTCGGATAAATGGCTAGCTTACCAATATGACCTCTGTGCTGCTAAATATCACCTGCAAGTATACAAGAATGGGGGTAACCCCTGAGAGCTGCTGCAGGAACCTCATCAGCAAGGTGATAGCCAGCGGTTTCCAGATGTAGGGCTGCTTGATCTCTTTCCAAGAAATTGGTCTGTTCTAAGGAAATATGGATACAAACGGCTCAGACAGATCCATTTCACACACACCCAGGAACAAGATCAGGATTTCGTGGAATGGCCTCCAAGGAATGGAATGATGCCTTCCCTTTTGCTTGGCTCTCCCTTTCGATAGACAATTGCTCCTATGTGTAGGGAGTCTTTGGCCTTCCAGAAAGTGCTGAAGTACCATTCTCCCCTGGGAGTTGTAGTTCAGCAGCACCTGAAGGGCCAATGGCTCCTCACACCTGTTCTATATCAAGAAGACGACAGAATCACATCACACTTGAGGATTTGTTGCCTTCCAGATGAATGGAGGAGGAATTCTTGCGGGAAACTATTTCCATTCAGGAGTATATTCTAGATTTGGCCAACCTCGTGCCCTCTAGATGTTTTGAACTACAATTCCCACCAGCCCCAGCAAGCATAGGCAGCTGTTTTTGTTGTTGTTGTTTAGTCGTTTAGTCGTGTCCGACTCTTCGTGACCCCATGGACCAGAGAACGCCAGGCACCTCTGTCCTCCACTGCCTCCCGCAGTTTGGTCAAAATAGGCAGCTAGGCAGGCTATTTCAAAAGCTTAAAAGGTGGGGAAGAATGGAGGAGGAGCGGGGGAGCCAGGGCCGTCTTAAGCATATCTGGCACCATGGTGCAAGGATCCCTCTGCCGCCCCCCACCCCCACCCCCACATTTCCTTCTGGGCAGGCAGTGGCTGCAGGGCAGCTCCTCCGGCGGGAGGCTCCGGGTGCGGCGCAGCATGGCAGAGGCGGGCGAGGGCGGCGAGCTGATGCCGGGAGGCGCCGCATCCAGCCTCCGCCTCTTCCCTGGCGCCCTCCAGAACTTGGCGCCATGGCTCCCCGTGCCACTAGCCTCTATGGCTAAGACACCCCTGGGGTGTGTGTGCAATACTCAGACTACAGTGTTAAGTAACTGTAGCTTTAAAACTCCAGGGCACTTTGCAAAGGAATCTGCCAGACTGCAGATTCCGAAGTGGGCCACTGACCTGCCCCTGGTCATAATCCTCTTGGGTTGGATTAAGTACTGTACTTTTCCATGTACAGGACTATGTTTTTTACTGAAAAATTATGTTTAAAAATAGTGGGTTGTCTTACAAATGGGTAGTGCCTAGCGGGGACGTGGGGTTTTCTTAATTTTTAGTCCCCCAAAATAGGGGGCATCTTATACACGGGGTGTGTGTGTGTGTGTGTGTGTGTGTGTGTGTGTTATACACAGAAAAGTACAGTAAGTGGGATTTAGAATCTGAGTAAAGGCAGATTCCTCCTCCAGCCCTACTTTTGAGACACAAGAATGTAATTTGGGAGCAGGGGGCACAGAAAATTGGGGTGGTGCCACTTTAGAGTTCTCCTAGTTAACTGCAAACTGCAAGGCCGTTTTTATATTACATATATTATATATATATGGAAGTCTGTTCTTAAATCGAGGTGCTCTCTCCCTAATGAGGCCTCCTGCAGCTGGTGCCCTTCCACCGTTCAGCTTCCATTCTTAGACTGAGGTAAATTTCGCAAACCAGGACACTACTTCCGGTTTTGCGGAGTAGTTCGTAAACAGGACTGTTCTTAAACTGAGGTACCACCGTACAAACTAAAACACAGCCCTCCTTCAAAATTCACACTTTGCCAAATTTTGTAGTGCTGCACTTCAGCCAAGTAAGGTGTACAAAAATGAAAATGCTAGGCAAAGCATCCAAAAAAAATGCATATATGGGTGAAAATTGGTACAAAAATGCATTGAATTAGAGAAAAGTGGCCTTGCCAAAAAAAAAAGTGGGGGGTCACATTAGGCAACATCTCATTAAAAAATGTGTACAGTAAGAGAAATTCACACAAAAATGCTGACAAATTTTCACAGGAGCTTTTTTTTTTTGTAAGTTGCAAAAGGATGTGAAAATGTGGAGAACTGAATTTACGACTGGAACAAAGGAACTGAAATTGACATGTTCGCCCATCCTTCCATAGCACACCTGCTCACTGAAGCTTTCCTTGATTCGCTCGTATTCCCACCAGTACTCTGCATTTGCTCCTCTCAGCCATACCAGGGCATCCAGGGCCTTATCCTCCCTTCCCTTGGAGACCAGAAAACGAGGTGAGTCAGGCATGAAAGACAGCAATACGATCATGAGTAGGACGGGCACCTGTCCAGCCACTGCCATCCAGCGCCAGGGAACAATGAGGCCTGCAGTGGGAAGAGGGCAGAGCAAGAGGCGAGTAAAGGACTGTCTCCAACAAGCTGCAACAGTAATAAACAACCATACCCCTCTACTCCCCATGTTCAGAGCTGGTGTAGTCTACACTTGGGGAACCTTTGGGCCTCCAGATGTTGCTGAATTACTGCTCCCATCATCCCTGGCTGTTGGCCATGCTGACTGGGGCTGATATAGTTCATGAGTATCTGGAGGGCCAAAGATTACCCATACCTGTTGTAGTCCAATATCAGCTGGAAGATACCATGGTGACTGCCCCAGCTTTGGGCACAACAGCTTAAATGTAATTCCAGTCCTTTTTGTCATCTTGGGAAGGCCTACAACATTACTGCTGGATCCCCTTTCTTTCTCCATTCCTTTACCAGCCAGGCTGTTTCAAAAACCTTACATGTTCTGAGTTAATTTGCAGGCGCCCTGAGCAACTGCATTATCTCTACCCAATCTGTTGTTTCGATCTCAGGTTTTGCAACCAAGAGCCTGACTGCGACATTATCGGCTCCCCAATCCTGTCCAGTGTGTTTGGTCTTCCGTGGGCACTTCCTGGCTCTTGCGTTACACAGTCCTTGCCTCTTGAATGTCAACCTGAACATTTACAGAAAAGGTTGCCTGACCCCTGAAAGAGTAACCTGAAGAGCCAGTGTGGTGCAATGGTTGGAGAGTTGGACTACGACCTGGGAGGCCAGGGTTCAAATCTATCTGATTCCAACAGGAAGTAGCTTTTGTGACTCCAATCATTGGTTCATCTAGCTCAGTAATGCCTGCACTGGATGGCAACAGACCTCAAAAGGTTTCAGATGCGGGTCTCTCCCAGCCTTAACTGGAGAAGCTGGGGAATGAACATGGCACGCAAAGCAGATGCTCTGTTATGGTGCTATGGCCTTTTCCAGGAATATAAGAAACCACCTTATGTTGAGTCAGCCCATTGGTCCATCTAGCTCAGCGGTTCTCAACCTGTGGGTCCCCAGATGTTGTTGGACTACAACTCCCATCATCACTGAGCTCTGGCCTTGCTAGGCCAGATGGGAGTTGTAGTTCAACAATATTTGGGGACCCACAGGTTGAGAAAGGCTGATCTAGCTCATTACTGTCTGTACTGACTGGCAGCAGTTCTCCAAGAGTTTCAGACAAGGAATAAGAGCCTGCTGGATCAGGCCAATGGCCCTTCTAGTCCAGCATACTGTTCTCACAGTTGCCAACCTGATGCCCACCAGCAGCACCCAAGATCCAGGGCACTCTCCTCTCCTCTGGAGTCTTTCACAGCCCAACTGGAGCTGCTGGCTATTAAACCTAGGACATTTCTACAGGCAAAGCAGAAGCTCTGCCACTGATCTGAAGCCCACGGCCCAGACATTGGCTAAGCTCTGATAACCAATGTGTATTTCTGCCATCATCATCATCATCATCATCATCATTTATTTATACCCCGCCCATCTGAGTTTCACCAGCCACTCTGGGCAGCTTCCAACAAAGTATTAAAATACAGTGGTCTGTTAAACATTAAAAGGTTCCCTAAACAGGGCTGCCTTCAGATGTCTTCTAAAAGTCTGGTAGTTGTTCTTCTCTTTGACATCTGGTGGGAGGGCGTTCCACAGGGCGGGTGCCACTACCGAGAAGGCCCTCTGCCTGGTTCCCTGTAACTTGGCTTCTCGCAGTGAGGGAACCACCAGAAGACCCTCAGAGCTGGACCTCAGTGTCAAAGGTCTGAGAAAGGGTTAAACGCAGAATGACTTCAAAAGATCAGATAAATAGCTTGTGAAATTTCCAGTGTTTCTCCAAACAAATAAACAAGGAGTCACTGGGTTGGAAACCCTGCAATTTGGGGAGGTCCTGAGCTGGTCTTACTTGTCCAACCAGAAGACTAGGCCCATGTATTGGAAGAGGGGATGCAAGACTCTGGCAGGGGGAGGAGAAGGATACCTTAATCCTTCCAGAACAAACAAAGCATTCCAATCATCTCTGAAGCCCAGTTCTCCTGTCTGAAGACACCACTGATCTAAGGACCACCAGCTGCCCTACGTTTAAGCCAAATAGTCTGACGCTGATCCGTTCCTCCACAGTTCACATCCAATTACTTGCCTAAAACATAGAGGAAAAGGGCACCCAAGACGGCCATGATCTGAGGGCAGGAGCCCAAAGCTCCCCGGACTCCAGGGTGAGAGATCTCAGAGATGTACACCTGGAGGGACAGAAAAGGAAGGTAAGTTGCCAGAATTTAATCAGCAGAACAGGGGTGTGTGTGTCCAAATAGGCTTTGCACAGAGTAGACCCAGTGAAATTAATGGACCTAAGTTAATGGATGTAGCCACAATTAGGGATGGATGAATCTATCAGTTTCAGCTTCTCTCAGTTTCTTGTTTTAACAAGCATAACATCAGTCATCCACGTTTGTACATCAGCCTGTGATATTTTTTTATAAATAACATGTCCTCAAAAAAAAATCATCAACATTTTTTGTGCGAATGTCTCCTACTCTACGTGTTATTTCTGAGCAGTTTTGCACCTCTGTAGGTTATTTTCACTGATATATGCATTGATGCACTTTACCTTAGCACATACATTTTTTGAGACATTGCATGGCTGGAAAACTGTAGTGCAAAATCCAGATGAGTGGGTATTTTGTAGAATGGCTGTGTTTTGGTTCAAATATTGTGTTGGGAATTGCATTTTTTAAAAGTTTACATTTGAATGAGAACTTAATTTCTCCCCTGTTCCTTGCCACATACTGTCGGATGCAATATGCCTCTGAATTCCAGTTGCTGGGATTCATAGGTGTAGAGAACTCTGTTGCACTCAGGCCCCTAGAAAGGTAGGTTAGTATGAAAATCAAACAGCTCATGATTGTCAAGACTGATTGGCAGTGACTTTCCAAGATTTTAGGCGGGGAAATTTTCCCAGCCCCATCTGGAGATGACAGGGACCTTCCACATAAAAAGCAGGTGCTCTACCACTGAGCTACGACTGTTCCCCTAAAATTAAATTAAGCTTTCCAGTCCTTATGGTTCCGAATAATGGTCTGGTTTAAATGGAAAAACTTGGGAAGCTGCCTTCTACTGAGTCAGACGCACTGCTCCACTATTGTTGACTCTGTTAGTGGCTCTCCAAGGTTTCAGACTGGGGATATTCCCAGCCCTACCTGAAGATGCCAGGGGTTAAATCTGGGGCCTTCTGTACGCAAGGCAGATGCTCTCCCATTGTACTATGGTCCTTCCCCTAATATTCCTGTGGTCCTTTCAGGAGACAGAAAGGGGGAACTACAACTCAGGACACCACTACCTCCAGCTTCACTATTTTAAATATTGCTCAGCCAGTAAATGGAAGAGGAAGGAAGTGTGTGGCAGAGACAATTATCACTTTACCATCCAGGCTCTTGGGCACATGCCCAAAAGTAGCTGCAGAGGCAAGAAAATCTCAATGGTCCATCCAAGTTCCAGTGTGGGCTTGGCAATTCCTGGATGTTTTCTGGGAAGAGGGACTGGTTATTACACCACTCTCAGAATGGTGGTTTTGGGAGGTGAACAGGAGTCTCCTAATGACTCTTGGCACCCTGAACAAACTACACTTCCCAGGATTCTTTGGGAGGGAGCCATGACTGTTTAAAGTGGCCTCAAAGTGCTTTCAACGTATGGTACTCAATTTGAGTTTGCTGGAATGAGATTGAACCTCAAGGAAAAGAACATTGTTGACTTACTGGGATGGAAGCAGAAGTCACTCCCCCAGCAAATCCTGTTAACAGCCTGCCCACCAGCAGCATCCAGGTCCCTTGGGCGCTGGTCATAAAGAGATATCCGATGACAGATGGGACAGCAGAGAACATGATGCTCAGCTTGCGGCCCAGGTAGTCGTTGAAATACATGGTGCCCAAACCACCTGCTGCGACTCCAAGAGTGAACACAGACTGCCAGACACACAAAGAAACAGGGGCAATATGTTAGGAAAGCAAATATGATCATGATGGTGGCCTGAAACCATAGAAATAGGAGTGCAACTAGTAGGCTTTGAATTCAGCACCTTGAGAAATCTGGCCTGGGGGAAAAATAAATTTTCCATGAAGGAAAGACTTGAGGGAGCTGGGTATGTATAGCATGGAGAAGAGCATTCTGGGAGCTAATATAAGGTAGGGCTGCCATACACCTGGCAAACAGAATATGACGGTATTGGTTGTCTGAGATTTTTTTTGGGGGGGGGAGCCCTCAACAACTTTTGTGTTTGAATTGCATCTGAAATATGGCAACCCTAATATAATGGCCGAAGTGCTGTCACATGGAAGATGGAGCCTCTTGTTTTCTGTTGCTCCAGAGGGCAGGATCTGAACCAATAAATTCAAATGATTAAAAAGAAGATTCTGACTCAACATAAGGAAGACATTTCTGACAGTAAGAGCTGTTTGAGAACAGTGGAATGGACTCTCAGAAGGTGATGGACTCTCCTTCATTGGAGATTTCTGAACAAATGCCGGGTGGCCATCAGTTGGGGATTCTTAAGCTACATTGCAGGGGGTTGGACTAGATGAACCTTGTGGTCCCTTCCAGTGGCAGAGCTTCATGCTCTGGCACCGGGGGCAGAGATCAGGCGTGGGCGTGGCTGGCGTGCGTCCTGGAGGCATGGCACACCGCCTGCAGGGTCGTGGTGCCCAGAGCGAGCAGAGGGGCAGCTGTGATGGTGCCCCACTAGGATCATGCTGCCGGGGGTGGTACGCTCCCCCTGCCCCCCTCTTCCTCTGCCTGTGGTCCCTTCCAGCTCTCAGCGTGAATAGAGTGTCCTATATAGAACCATGAGTATTTTGCCCAGGAAGGAAGCATCACAAGCAAGTCTAGTGGGTTGTATAGTCTGTTCATTAAAGTTATGTTTGTCTTTGGAGTCGGTAATGACACCTGAACAATTACTCTCACTAGAATGAAGATTACAGGCTAGGAGGGCTGGGATAGGTTGTGGAAAATAGGCAGAGCTGACATGCCTCTTAAACACACCCATCAACTATATTTAAGTATATTTACATATTGTTAAAGCCTCAGTGTAGGCGATGTTAAGAGAAAAAAGGGAAACATGTGACATTACGGTTTAATCAACAAAAATTCCCACATTGTCAGACAGGAAGGCCACTTTTAACACAGCCTCCTCTGCTAGAGCGACACACTGAAGCCAAAGCAGCAGCACCCAGTGGATGTATTTATCTCTCTGCTCTACTGGTTAAAATTAGCATCCGTTGACTAATCTGATGGATTTGCAGATCGCTCCCCAGATTAAAATTCTTAGGCCTTATCATCTCTGCAAAATCCACTTGTTTAATTTTGAAGAATCCTAGAGTTGGGCCATCTTCTAATTCGGGTCCCTGGAAAATCTTCCCAGGCCACAACCCTCACAGCCCTGCTTTCCATACTCCTTGAGTGGTTGAAATGAGCTGGATGAAGGCAAAATACCTCAAGGAATTGCTTCTTTCCATACGAAGCAACTTGGACCCTGAGATCATCTTCTGGGGCCCTTTTTGTGTGCCTTCTCCACGAGAGATCAGGAAGATGGCAACACGAGAACAGGCCTTTTCGGCAGCGGCTCCCTATGTGTGGAATGCTCTCCCCAGGAAGGTTCATCTGGTGCCTTCATTATACACCTTTAGGCACCAGGCAAAAACATTCTTCTTTAACCCAAGCCTTTGGCTGACTGACATCCACTGTCCTTTTAAAATGTGTTGGGGAGGAGGGGATTATTGGATTGTTTTTGTTTTTATTATTTATTCTCTGTTTTTACATTGTGGTTTTCTGTTGTAACTGCCCTGAGACCTGCAGGTATATATATTCATTCATTCATTCATTCATTCATTCACCCCGCCCACTCTGGGAGGCTTGCAACACATATAAAACAACAGAAAAACATCAACCATTAAAAGGTTCCTTATACAGGTTGCCTTCAGATGTCTTAGAAAAGTCGTGTAGTTATTAATAATAGCATTTGCGTTGTAGGACTTCCGGGTCGGCGCCATCGCCGAATGGCGGACTCCCTCCGAGCTCCGGAGGGAGCCTGCTGGGTAGGGGTTGGGTCCTGCCGCACCGGCGACGCGGGGACCCTCAAAAACCATGAGCGGTGATGCCCATGGACCTGGTGACTCGGCGGGCACCGTTTGCGCCCCCCCGACCCGCAAAGGAGCCTTTTTAAAGGCTGCGGAGCGGGTGACGGGGGGGGGGTGCTATGAGTCCACTGCTTCCCCTGCCTAGCGAAGCCGCATGCCATTCGGCGGAGAGCAACGACTTCTTCTTTGGAAATTTTGGATTTGGATTAAAAAGAACAACCCGTGAGTAAATTTATCGGACTTAAAAGGAAAATTTGATTTATGAATTTGGAGCGAGCGGGGGAGGTGCAAAAAGGAAGTCCGCCCCCCCTGTTGTAGATGTCTTGACGCAAGGATTTGACAACTAAGATCGAGAGATGAGCTTGCTTATTTGAAAAAAAATTAACTTCACGAAGGGAAACTACAATAATTGTGCTGGAGGAGAAGATTGGTTTGTGGGAACCAAGATGCAACACCCCGGGAACCGGGAACGATCCGCTATGAGAGACTGGTGAAGAGACACAGAAACTTTGACAGCTGTCAAAGTAGCTGTCAAAGCAGGAAAATAAAAGAGAACTTTGTTACGATGGCTTTGCTGGTTAGATTTGTTACAATTTGGACATAAATTAGGGGAAATAAAGGCAACAAGTTATTTGACTTTTGGGTCTGATCTGGAAAGAAATTAAGTTACCATATTCCCTCTAGAGGGAGGTCGGGACATTGCAACAGTGGCAGCAAGTGGAAAAATACTATGAAACTGAGCAGGATTTGTTATCTCTTGGGAAAGCTGCAAAAACGAAGCATTATTTTGTCTACAGAGGTCTCTACACTAAAGGAGACAATGGATTTATCTATTGAAGAAAGGAAGGGACTTGACGTAAGTTTATGTTCCTGAATAAATAAAGCCTCTGTGGAGAACAAGAAGTTTCTGAATTAGAAGGTTTTTGCAGCAGAACAGGAAAAAGAAACCTGAGGAATAAGAGCTGGAATAAACTCGAAGTTGGAACATTTGGGACATCCAGACTTTAAAAGGATCAAGAAACAGAATTTGAGTTATACTCTTAAACATAGAGGTCTGGATGGAAGAAGAATGATCTTTTCTGAGAGTTTCTCCAAGATTGGACTTTCTGAAATTAAAAGCTATCAAAAGACGGCAAAGTGGAACTGAGACATGGACGTGGGTTCTCCAGGCTGGCAGTAGACAGATGGATGAACTTTGGGGATCGGAACCGGGGAAGGGGGGGGGGGAGATTTGGAACCCAAAGGCTGTAAAATTACATATTTTTTCTTTTCTTTTCTTTTTTCTTTCTTTCTTGTTTTATGAAAATAGGGGAATTCGTGGAAGGGAACTGGGGTCGATCTTAGGGAAGTATAAAAAATACAAGGAGAAATGGTTAAATAAGTTAAATTAATTTTGAATAAATGGGTTATTTATAATTATAATAAGGCTTTAAAATTTGGGGTAAGAATTTGTGGAATTAACTTAATGGAAATGGAATACAAGAGGGGGAGGGGGGGAGTCCTGGAAAGATGTCAATGAAATTAAGTGTAAACTTTGTTTTTCTTTTCTTTCTATCTTTCCTTTTTTATTCTGGAAACTTTAATAAATATTATTTAAAAAATAATAATAATAGCATTTGCATTGTAGTTCCACCCACTTTTGCCTCTAGCCCCTCCCACAAATGCTATGCAGCCCTTGGAAATTTATCCAGGGGGGAATGTGGCCCTTGATTTATAATACTGTAATTATTATTATTATTATTATTATTATTATTATTATTATTATTATTATTTATACCCTGCACATCTGGCTGGCCACTCTGGGCGGCTTCCAACAGAATATTAAAATACAATAGTCTATTAAACATTAGAATCATAGAGTTGGAAGAGACCACAAGGGCCATCGAGTCCAACCCCCTGCCAAGCAGGAAGCTTCCCTAAACAGGGCTGCCTTCAGATGTCTTCTAAAAGTCTGGTAGTTGTTTTTCTCTTTGACATCTGGTGGGAGGGCGTTCCACAGGGCAGGTGCCACTACCGAGAAGGCCCTCTGCCTGGTTCCCTGTAACTTGGCTTCCCGCAGTGAGGGAACCGCCAGAAGGCCCTCGGCGCTGGACCTCAGTGTCCGGGTAGAATGATGGGGGTGGAGATGTTCCTTCAGGTATACTGGACCGAGGCCATTTAGGGCTTTAAAGGTCAGCACCAACACTTTGAATTGTGCTCGGAAACATACTGGGAGCCAGTGTAGGTTTTTGAAAAAAAGTTCTCCACCCCTATGCTAATCCAGCCACAAGGTCATAGAAGAAAACTTAAGAGCAAGAACATCTCCAGGGCTCATCAGGTTCCAGTTGAAGACTTCCAAAGCAGAGGAGTCTACTCCTCCTCTTGGTAATTGGTTTGTTGCTAAACCTCTCTTACTGACAATATAATTTTCCTAACGTTCCATCTAAACCTACCCTCCTGTACCTGAAGCCTATGAGATCCACTTCTGCCCTCTGGAGCAGCAGAGAACCGTTTTGTGCCCTTAGGGATTTGAAAAATGCAATCATGTCCTCTCAACAACCCTGCAAGCGAGGTAGAGTCAACTAATCCAAGATACAGCAACTTGCCCAGAAATAGAAGTCATATCCTTGCTTCAGCCTCAGCCCCTCACTCAGCTTGGGTTCTTCCATTGCAAAGGTTGAGGCAGATTCTGGGGGCCAACAATCTTTTGGTTGAGCCCAGGGCTGCTGGGTCTCAGCTCACATGATGGCATATAGACCAGGGGGTGGAGCCTAACAGGATGGGGTGGGGCTTGGTCAACATGGAATGGGTGCTAGCAGCAGGGCTGGTCCTATACATTTTGGCACTTGAGCCAAACCACAAAAAGGCACACACACCCCATCACTATAACCAGGGAAGGAGTGAGTGAACATCTACATCAGGAACAAGGGGGATGGTGGGGGGGGGGGAATAAGGACATTCTTTGGGAACAAGGATGAGAGGAGACTAGCAGCACTTCCTGTTTAGCAAAAGGCCGCTGTAGAAGTGTAGAAGCTTCTACCACTGGGTAGAAGCGATAAATTTATTGGAGGGTAGATCTGTTTCCCCTCTGGGTCCTTCCACCCTTGTGGATCCTGCTTCATAGGTGGACCAGCCTGGCTAGCAGCAAAAGTTCCCAAGCAGAAACTAGACCACCCCATCAGTCTTAGATTTTAATATTTCCCATGGAGACTCAGAGAAAGATGCTAAAACCCTGCAGCTTTGGGTCATATTTTGAGATCTGGCACCCCTTGGGAACACCGCAATCCAACCAATAGCATGCACCTCTTAGATCTATTTCTCCCGCCTTTCCTGCTGGCTGGCCACTCTTACCCCAAACCAGGATGCCGTTGCCTCTGTTAGTCTTAAGTTGCGGACCAGAGATTTTTCCAAAGCAGGGATGACCGGGGAGGTGTAGACTAAAGCAAAACCAAAACTAAAGTTCCCAAGCACAGCAGCGAAGGTGGCAAGGAAGAGCCGATGGTTTTTAAGAGTCCTGGAAAGGAAAGGGAGAGAGAAGAGAACAATTATGGAATGACCAATGTGGTCCATCACGGATGTTGATGGCAAGAGGGTTCCTGTATTTTTATGAGTTTGGTGGAACATAGGAAGAGCCCGGCTGGAATAGGTCAAAATTGGGTGGCCAAGGCAGCCATTGGCAGCATGCCCCTGCCAGGCTGTCAGGCTCCTAGCAACTTGCCCAGGGTTGCCAGGTACTGGTTCTATCATTGAGTGGAGCCTTCCTCTTTTGCAGCTCCATCTTATCATCCTAAACTCCATGCACCTGCCCTCCATGCAGGCTGAATCCAACCCTCCAAGTCTCTCTGTATGGCCCCCTGAACTTTCTCTAGGCCTCCCACGGCTCCTAATCCACACCCTCTTTTAGTGCTTTTTCTTGGCTGAAATGTGTCCTTGAACTCTTATGTGTTAAGTATACTTGTTTAATTGACACTGAAATGGTGAATGCCTGTATGTATATTACTAAGGGTTGAACTGGAAATTTCCAAAACTAAAGAAGAGCAACAGGAGCTTTCTGCTCTCTAGCAGGTTGATGATTAACTGTTGATGTCTTCTGGTTTGTCTCGTGACTGACTTAGATCACATGAAAGCGATAGACTGATCTTTTATGCATATGTTAATCTGCGGGGGGGGGGGGGTGTCTCTGTTTTGTGTGAGTTGTTCTCAAGCAGCCAATAACAAAGGATGTGATAATGAGGTCTCTTCTAAAGGGAAAACAGCTCCAGGCTGTAATGGAGGTTGTGGAGAGACAGACCCTTGGTTTCATATTTTGTAAGAAGCCCAACCTGTGTTGGGACATGCACATGACTGTAAGGAATTGTTTTGGATGTATCATTAATGTTTTTGTACCTGTTTTGAAAGAAGATCTGATTAGTAAAGCTTTGAACAATACGTATGGGTCTGGGCAGAGTTTTATTCCAAGAGGAGTTAGTTTTAATGCATCCAATTGCTTCAAGCTGCACAATATTAATATCTGCAATATTATAATGCTTCTTGCTTTACGTGTGTTACTTCACCCGCTTTTCCCTCTGGCAAATCTGGCCATTGCTGGCATGTAACCCTTGCCAGAACTGAATGCCTTGCCTCAGGCTGAAAATGTTTTCTCCCACTCCTGGGTCACAGAAACACAAACAACACATTATCAAAGTACACGATGTTTTGTACAGGAACCTTAAGCTAAACTGTCAGCTCCCTAGCCACCACCACCAAGAATCCTGGGACCTGTAGTTTTCCCTCCACAGAGGCACAATTCCCAACACCCTTACAAACTACAGTACCCAGGATTCTTTGGGGGAGGGTGAGCCATGTGCTTTAAACATGCATTAGATATACTTTAAAAGTATGGTGTGGATCTGGTGCGGGATGAGGACTAGCACCTTAAGCCAAAAGTATTCCAGGAAAGTGGGATTTAAGGGGGAAGAGTTATAAGCAATAAAGGTGTACCTCTAGGCATAAGAAGGGGGGGAAAGGGAGATGAAATTAGCAGAGCTGTCTTAAGAGAGGCAGAAACTTTACCTGTAATATTCATTCTCCGCCTGCTGAGCATCTTTCTCCTTCAAGCTTTGATAATCTTCTCTAGGCTCCCTGCAGAGGAGCGGCTCTTTGATGCGGGGATCCAGGGTGGCTCAAGGTGTGCCTTTCCCTCTCAGAGAGAGATGGAGATGCAGCTGGGGGGCACAGAGCTGTTTGCCCAGTTGTTCCCACTCCCTCTGCACCAGGAGATGCTGTTTGCCTTCCAGCAAACCTTCCTTCCCCAAATGGGCAAGGAAAAAGCAGAAAAGGCAAAAATAATAGCAACTGTGGAAGAAACACCAAACAAAGTGTGCTATTGGGGAGGAAATCTCTGTTCTGGTTGGTCTAGCAGCAGACCAAAAAGAGGAAGTCAGGGAGGATGAGCAAACAGGGTGTAGAAATAAGATAACAGAGGAGATATCATGCTTGAGCTGGGTGACAAAGATAGGCAAATCAGATGGGTGGGATACAAATAATAAAACCATTATTATTGTCATTATCCTTGTTACATTAGAAGAGAATCTAGCTCCCTTGGGCTGTGTACATGGCATACATTTAAAACACACATCTCCAAAGGATCCTGGCAATTCCAGTTGACTCCTCACAGAGCAACTAATTCCCAGCAGCCATAACAATGGTGGGGGGATGTGATGCATGCTGTGTATGCAGTGTTTGTCTTCTCTATCCCCAATAGGTCTCTCCCCCAAGGTCAACTGGGGGAGGCTGCACCCTGCAGCTAAGCCCCTCCCACCATCTTCCCTCAGTTCCACCCATCCACCCACCCACCCACCCTGTTCTACCCTAACCTATGGGCATTCCAGTATCTGTGGCAAAAATCTTATCACATGCTGGATCCCTGACAGGAATTTTCCCAAGTCCAAGACCCCTTAAAGATTCCCACCCAGATGCTGCCTAAACAATTTCGCCAAAGAAGAGCCCATGACCCTTCCCAAGGAAGGTCTATTCTACTATCAAGCAGCTCCTTCTGTTAGAAAGTCTCTCCTAAGGTTCATTGTGAATGAGCAAAGCTTGACATAGGTCTGAACCCAGTTTGTTCCACAAGTAATTTATGCCCATAATTTTAAGTGGGTCCACTCTGTGTAGGACTAGTATTGAATACAACCCAACGCTTTTTTAATAGTGGAAATGTAGGACCTATTCTATATCTGCTATTGGGATGGCCCTACAGCACAACAGGCTTTCATTCAGTAGGTGGTGTATCTGTTTTTTACTAACCCACTGGTGGTCTCCCCCACTCAGTTGCCACAAGGCCTTGAAGGAGGGTGAAAGCTGTCCACAGGATCAGCCCAGCCATTTGACTGCAGCATCTATATCTTTCTGGGATTGGGAGACCTGTGGCCCTCCAGATGTTGGTGGGCTCCAGTTCCCATCATCCCTGATCTTCAGCGATGCTGGCTGGGGCTAATGGGAACTGGAGTTCAACAGCTATACACAGGGAAACTGAGGTTCTCCATTCCTCACAGATACACTGCAGCCACGTGGGATCACACCACATGAAAACAGCAAGCCATGTGTATGTGAGAGACTAAGAAGTCTCAGGGGCATTAGAACAGCCAACTTTTCTTACAAGCTTTACTCTTGTGCTATCTTTTTAACTGGCCAAAAGCACTGGGACTTCCCGAACCGCTGTGTGCTGGAAGTGGGGGAAACCACAGGCTGCGTTTCCCCCACCTCTCCATGGAAATAGCTCAACCTGTTGAATTTTTGCTTGGTGTGCAGGTGTTGCAGGCAATTGACTTAAAACAGGGCATAGGGCACCCTTGAGGGTGGTTCATTCTGGGAATCTCCACTTTCAGTGGAAACAGCCAGCTTGCTTTAGCTTTCCAAAAGAAGCAGCACAAACATTATTGCATAGTTACTGGTTAGGACTTGCCAAACCTTTGCTAATTTGTGTGGCTTGCCTGGCTGCTTCACTACATATTTTTAGGCACCAGGCAAAAAGCTTTCTTTTTAGCTGGGCTGATTAACATTCCATGTTCTTTTAAATGTGTTTGGTTGAATGGGGTTATTGGCTTGTTTGTTTGTTTTTTCGTTCTTGCTTTTATTATGTGAACTGCCCTGTGATCTTTGGATGAAGGGTGATATGGAAATTTAATAAATATCAATAATTATAATAGTTCAGCACCTGTGCTGTCTTTGAATCTTATCCACTGCACTTTGGGGGGGGGGCTTTAACATAACGGCATGGGAAAGCTGTGGCCTTAGAGAGGTTGATGGACTACAGTTCCCATCTCCCTCAGCCAGCATAACCTGTGACTAGGGCTGGGGGAGAAGTTAGTTTCTGCTCACATTTAAAGACGAATCTATCTGATTTGAACTTTCCAAAACCATGTGCAGATCGAAACGCAGCCTCCCTTCTCGGAATTTTGCAAGCCAGATCTCCAGTCATGTATTGTGTACAGAATTCTATATATTGGCTTGAAGTGTGCATAAAGATGTCTATATTAATGGGAACAAGATACAAAGATGTTGGGGAAATTCCTTTGCAAAAATGTGTGTATCAGGCAAAATTGCATAGCAAACTGTTTATATTAGGAATAATTTACATCAAAAGGCTGCTGAATTTCCAGGAGACGTTGAGACGGCTAGAGCGCCGGTGGCGGATAACTCATTCCGAATCTGACCAGACACAGGTTAGAGCTCAATGTCGAGCCTACCAAGTGGCAATAGTGACGGCGAATAAGACTTTCTTCACCGCCTCTATTGCATCTCCAGAAAACAGCAGCAGGAGACTTTTTCAGGTGGTTCACAATTTAGCGGAACCACCTGCAACATCAGGGCCCAGTACGGGCCACATGTTCTCCTGCAATGATTTTGCAAAGTTTTTTGCAGATAAAATCGCTCAGATTCGGGAAGAAGTAGACTCCACCGTGGGAGCGGGGCCGGGGCGGGAGAGTGCTAGAGTCCTGTCTAGTCAAGTTGTGTGGGATCAATTCCAATCTGTTACCTCCGAGGATGTGGACAGGCTGCTTGGACGAGTGAAGCCAACCACCTGTCTCCTGGATCCTTGCCCATCCTGGCTTATAAAAGCTAGCCGGGAAGGACTGGGCGATGGGCTTCGTGGGGTGGTGAATGCTTCCCTCCGTGAGGGAGCCTTCCCAGACCCGCTGAAAGAGGCAGTTATTAAACCGCTTCTTAAAAAACCATCTTTAGATGTGGCCACGATGGCCAATTATTGCCCAGTCTCAAACCTTCCATTCTTGGGCAAGGTGATTGAGCGAGTGGTTGCTGAACAACTCCAGGCACGCCTGGAAGAAGCGGACCATTTGGATCCCTTCCAGTTGGGATTCAGGCCTCATCATGGGACTGAAACTGCCTTGGTCGCACTGGTTGATGATCTCCGGTGGGCTAGGGACAAAGGTGAGAGCTGTTTCCTAGTTCTGCTGGATCTCTCAGCGGCCTTTGATACAATCGACCATAACATCCTTCTGGACTGTCTTGAGGGGCTGGGAGCTGGGGGCACTGTCATACAGTGGTTCCGCTCCTTCCTCCTGGGCCGTGTTCAGAAAGTGGTGGGGGGGATGAGTGTTCAGACCCCCTGGGCTCTCACTTGTGGGGTGCCTCAGGGTTATGTCCTCTCCCCCATGCTTTTCAACATCTACATGCAGCCGCTGGGAGGGATCATCAGGAGGTTTGGGCTGGGTGTTCATCAGTATGCAGATGATACCCAGCTCTACCTCTCTTTTAAATCAGAACCAGTGAAGGCGGTGGAGGTCCTGTGTGAGTGTCTGGAAGCGGTTGGAGGATGGATGGCGGCTAACAGATTGAGGTTGAATCCTGACAAGACAGAAGTACTGTTTTTGGGGGACAGGAGGCGGGCAGGTGTGGAGGATTCCCTGGTCCTGAATGGGGTAACTGTGCCCCTGAAGGACCAGGTGCGCAGCCTGGGAGTCATTTTGGACTCACAGCTGTCCATGGAGGCACAGGTCAAATCTGTATCCAGGGCAGCTGTGTACCAGCTCCATCTGGTACGTAGGCTGAGACCCTATCTGCCTGCAGACTGTCTCGCCAGAGTGGTACATGCTCTGGTTATCTCCCGCTTGGACTACTGCAATGCGCTCTACGTGGGGCTACCTTTGAAGGTGACCCAGAAGCTACAACTAATCCAGAATGTGGCAGCTAGACTGGTGCCTGGGAGCGGCCGCCGAGACCATATAACACCGGTCTTGAAAGACCTACATTGGCTCCCAGTACGTTTCCGAGCACAATTCAAAGTGTTGGTGCTGACCTTTAAAGCCCTAAACGGCCTCGGTCCTGTATACCTGAAGGAGCGTCTCCTCCCCCATCGTTCTGCCCAGACACTGAGGTCCAGCTCCGAGGGCCTTCTGGCGGTTCCCTCACTGCGAGAGGCCAGGTTACAGGGAACCAGGCAGAGGGCCTTCTCGGTAGTGGCGCCCGCCCTGTGGAACGCCCTCCCATCAGATGTCAAAGCGATAAACATCTACCTGACATTCAGAAGACATCTGAAGGCAGCCCTGTTCAGGGAAGTTTTTAATATGTGACATTTCAGTGTATCTTTTATCTTTGTTGGAAGCCGCCCAGTGTGGCTGGGGAAACCCAACCAGATGGGCGGGGTACAAATAATAAATTATTATTATTATTATTATTATTATTATTATTATTGGAGAACTTAAAAATAAATAAATCGCAAACCAATGTGGAAAGGGAGACTTAAAATGGAGGGGGGGGTGAGAAACAAAAATTGATAGGTTTGCCCATCCATACCTGCTAGTAACAATTGGTGGAGGGAGGTTTTTGAGCATGGCCAGAGTGCATCTCTCAATCCACAGAGCAGCAGGAATTTGCCGTTACGATTGCTGGTTCCTCTTTTCTAAATGGCAGCATCATATATTGTATATGCAGGAGACTTTGTTGTCATGCTGGGAAATGTTTCATGCCCTTATTTTTTGTTTATAACATATTTAATTTTTTTGCACTGGAGCACAGTAGTGGGGGGGACACACACAGTGTATAATAGGTTGCATGTAGGGACTTAGCTGTAGTGTATTTGGTTGCATGTATCTTAGTAACAGAGTACATTTCTCACATTTGAAAAGGTGCTAGGTTAAATCCTCAGCATCTCCAGGTCGGGATAAGAGAGATTCCTGCTCAAAACCCAGGAGAATCTCTGCTAATTAGTGTGGATCTAGATGGAACAATAGGCCTGAATTACTGTAAGGCAGCTTCTGATGTTGCTGGGATGAGATCAAGCCAGGTGTGACTTCTCTGCAGAACCTATACAAATGAATTACCATAAGCCCTGGCTTGTATGCACTCATTATGTGTTACGCCCAAAACTAAGACATACTAGCTTTAGGACCTGGGGAAAACTGTGCCTTGGAGGGAGGAGATCTTCTGTTAGTTGCATACCTGTGATAACATCTACCTGTATGCAGATGAGAGGTGTCTGCAGGGAAGTTGGTGGTGCCAAGTTGAAAGAGCAGTGGGCAACTTGAAATGCAACAAGGGAACCTTTTCGAGGGGGAGTGGAGTGTGCCCCACTTGTATGTGGAAAAGGTGGTAAGTATTTGCTCCTTTTCAAGACTTGTTCTCCTTGGTTCTATAATAACTTTTTTGGGGAGAGGTAGTGGGGAACGAACCATTTTATGTTTCTTGCAAATCTAGAAAGTGCCAAGAATCTGAGAACTTTTGCCAACTTTTGCGCATACAGCAAAGCATGAAGTAAAGGTGAGTCTAAACATCTCAAGAATGAAGACAAGAGGCGATCCCAAATATTTTCAGTAAATAAAACCAGACATCATTTTTGGGGTGATGGGCAGATAAGGTTATCAGGTTTTGCACAAGCGCCTGTAGCTATGCTTTTAATAGGCATTGTCTGAGCTGCAGCCAGAGGAACATCAGAAGCTGCCTCAGTCCAAGCCAGATAATTGGTTTATCTAGCTTGCCTTGTCTACTCTGACCAGCAGAAGCTCTCCAGAGCCTCGCTTGGGGGGGGGGTGTCTCTCAGCTCTACCAGGAGATGCCATTGGAGATTGAACCTGGCACCTTCCACATGCAAAGCAGATGCTCTACCACAGAGCTATGGCGCTTTCCAGGAACACAGGATACCTGCTTTAGCCCAAGTACTGATCAGCAACAGCAATCCAGAATTTTAGGCAGAGGTGTCTCCCAGCCCTACCTGAGGTCCCGGGGACTGAACCTGGGGCTTCCTACATGCAAAATGGTGATGCTCTTCTACTAAGCTACAGCCCCTCCCAATAAGATGGCTGAATGAATATTGTTAAGAGTTTGGTCAGGGGAAGACCCCCGCCTAAACCCAAGAAATTAATTAATCCAGCTAATGTCTGGGATAGGAATGGGAAATGCAGGCTACAGAACTGTGTCAGAAAAGGAATCCATGGGCCAGCTTATGCAAACCAGTCTGGCCTGGCTGGTTGAATGCAAACCATTATGAAACAGTGGCCAGGTACTATACATCAAAGAAGGTTCTCAGGTCTGTGCAAAACAGGAGTGACAGGGAGGGGGCGCTGAGGTGACAGGGAAAAGTATAATTTCACAGGAGGCTTGGGCTTTTGGCAAGAGGTGTGCCAGGAAGGAGAGCAAAAGCTAGTTCTCCATGAGCTGATGGGAAGGCCAGAATTTTATGTGGAGGGTGTGGGTGTGTGTAGAGGTCAGAACCACTTTGGCACTGGCTGGAGGAGGCTGCACCAGGATACCACGAGCCATGACTGGCTGCTGTTTTGGACCCAAGTTTGCTGAAGATATGAGAGGGGCAATGAGAGACACACCTGGGGTATAATGTTCAGCAACCCCTCCATGGCAGATATCCAGGTGTAAATATGTGTTAATAAGCCATATTTCTTAAAGATACTAGCCTCTGCTGTGCCTCAATCTTCCCAACAGAGACACAACCTGGGTAAACACTTGGAGCCCCAGGAATCTCTTACAGCTCATGGGTATTGGAGTGGCATGTAGCACTGGTGTTAGATGTGGGATCTGTGTTTGCCCGAGAGCAAAAGTGAATGGTAGTGTGCATGCAGCTGAAGAACTATTGCCTTTAAAGTGATTGAATATACACTAGTGGAAACCCAGCAGAGAGCTCTTCATTTTTCTCCCTCTTTAAAACTTTGCCTTTAGCCTACTTTGTCCCACCTCACTGGAATGGCCAATGTTTATTGATCACTTTGTAGACAAAATGGCACCATTCTCTGAGATCATCCTATAAAAACTGCCAGGCCTTTTTTTTTTATGGCTCATAACAGATCATAAGAGTTTATTAGCATTTCAGTGCTAACATTCCCTTTATTGCCAAAGTTCAGAGTCAAGTGTCGATCCTTATATAGCCACATGACAACACCCAGACACAAGAAAGCAGAAGTTGTATCCCCAAACAAGTTTGGAGGAACCCCATTGTTTGCAGAAATACAAAAATATGGGGGGGGGCAGAAATGCTAAATTGAGGGAGCTCCCTGCCCCCCAATACTTCCCAGTTAGGACTGAGTGTACTCACTGATCAGCCTCCTTGGAGGGTTAGTAGAGGCTGGTCCACTGGACATGTAGAGCACTGCCTCCACCAATCTCACCATGCCCTCAGCCAGCCCCCAACCTATCTGCCTTCTTACTTGCTGTCAGTCTATGCCAGGGGAAGAGGGAAGTTTTTAAACTCACAAGGGTATAAATAAAGGTCTAACAGCCTATAATTTCATGCTTTACTTTGCTGCATGTGCTGTGATTTTTAAATCACTGCTGGGGTTCTGTCACCAAAGAGTACAATTTATTTTTGCTCCTGTGGGAGGAGAAGGTAAAGGTAAAGGGACCCCTGACCATTAGGTCCAGTCGTGACCGACTCTGGGTTTGCAGCGCTCATCTCGCTTTACTGGCTGAGGGAGCCAGTGTACAGCTTCCGGGTCATGTGGCCAGTGTGACTAAGCCGCTTCTGGCAAACCAGAGCAGCGCACGGAAACACCGTTTACCTTCCCGCCAGGGTGGTACCTATTTATCTACTTGCACTTTGACGTGCTTTCGAACTACTAGGATGGCAGGAGCAGGGACCAAGCAATGGGAGCTCACCCCATCGTGGGGATTCGAACCGCTGACCTTCTGACCGGCAAGCCCTAGGCTCTGTGGTTTAACCCACAGCGCCACCCAGAGAAAGGAGGAGAAAGGTGGAGCCAAATTACTCCCCCACTTTCCCATGTGTCTCTCTCTCTCTCATTACCAGCATCTCCAGGTAAAGATTGGGAGAAACCCTTGCCTAAAACCCTGGAGAGCCATTGCCAGTCAGAGTAGACAAGCCTGGACTATATGCATCAGCCGTCTGACTTGGGATTAGGCACTTACCTAAATTTCAGTCTCGGCAGCCTACTTTGTGTATCTGACAAACTGGGCTCTTGTCTATGCAAATGTTTGCCACAGAGAATGTGTTGGTCTCTTAAGGGGTCTTTAGGGGTCTTGGCTGTTTTTGCTACAAGAGGCTAATTTAACTGGGCCACTCTCCTCTTTTCCTTCTCTCCATACTCAGTAGGTGCCAGATGTAAGAGAGATGTACCTATAGATGAAGATTTGTGGGAAACGACCCTCTATCCAGAGAATGTCTCAAGACATGTCTGCACTCCAAGCTGAAAGTAAGTCGCTGGTGTAGGTGTGGCAACTTCTTGGCATTGTCTTTTGCATGTGATGTGCAATAAACCTTTGGAACTCCCAACCACAAGGTGTTGCAATGTCCGCTACCAAATAAGGCTTTTAGGTAGAGGCAAATAGCTCTGTCTAATGATAAATCTGCATGCTTGGACATAAGCACTTGCAACATAATTTATCCAGGGAGGTCAAGGTGGCATACACACTTCTCCTCCTGTTGCTTTTATTCTCACAACAACCCTGTGTGGTAGGTAAGGCTAAGAGTGTGTGACTGGGCCCAAGGTGACCCAGCGGGCTTCATGACTGAGTGAAGAAATGAACTCTGGTCTCACATGTCATAGTTTAGCATTCTAACCACTACATCACACTGGCTCTCAAAGAAGGGGTAGAGTTTTAAGGGTACCAAAACTGGAGACAAGGGCAGCCACTGGGGTGATTATTAATGCTTCTCTGTATTAAAATCAATCCCTCAATCCTGACCCCACAAATAAAAAGTTATCACAGCAGGCAGAGAAGTTCCAGCTATGTTGGATTTGGACCTGCAGGGAACATTCCAAAATGTGACCCTCTTCCTTCAGAGTGAAATGGTACAGCCATACTATTTCAGGTCTCTACCACCTTGTTCAGTGCTATGCTTTCGTGTGTGTGTGTGTGTGTGTGTTGTTTTTAAGACCCTGCTTATGAGCTTTCCTTTCCTTCTCTGTGCTAGAAGACCAAGACATGCAAGGGATGTGGAAAGGTGTTGATGATGAGGAGACCTATTTGTTTGACTGTAGAAACTTCCCTGAAGAACCGTGTTGTGAATCCTGGAAGCGTGCAGAGATGGAGGCCAGAGAAAGGTCAGCTCCTTCTGCCTCTACCGAAACCCCTGCACCAGACCTGCAAGACTCTGATTTCCTCCCTTCTGTTTCCCTTGCTGCCTTTTTGGCCCTCGTGTTTGTCTTTGTTTCTATGATCCTGCTCCATCATGGTAACAGCCACTTATCCTTGGATGACTACAGGGCTGCGAGCCCCACCAAGAATCAATTGCCCAAAAGCCGGCTTGGACTCCTTCGCCTTCTCTTCCCAAACCAGCCAGAAACTACGTGGCAGATTCTGCAGCAATACATATGTGGCCAGCTGGAAGGGACAAATCCTGACAAACCTTGGGTCCTGGTCACCGCTGGGCTGGGTGATGCAAGAAGCACACTTCTGTGCCTCACCAAAGCAACTCTTTCCCTCCTGATGGAGGAGAGTGCCGTGAAACTTCGATATCTCGAGCAAAGTAGTGTCTGGCTTCCCTGGAGGGGCATCCTGGAAAATGGGACCTGTGATACCTCTGCTGCAGAGATTTATGTGGGGCAAAGTCTTGTACCTTACGGCATAATGGTGTCCACACGGAGCTCTGTGGATGGAAAACGGTTGGCCACCAAGATCAACCTTGCTGTTCTGCTGAATGGTATCAAACGAGCACGGGAAGAGTTCCTCCTCCAAGTCTTCACTCCCAGACTGGTGTCTGACATTTTGAATACTGTTCTCTTTGCTGATAGGGCAGTGGATAAATTGGTGGCTTCTAATGGGAGCTTCCTTGTCCTCCTGGTAAGGTCTGAACAGTATTTGGAAAGTGGTTTTGTTTGCTGAGGAGCAGGTGTCTGGAACGCCAACACTCTCAGAAGAGGACACCTTCCTGTCGATGTCTAGTGTGGCTGCAGAGTAACAAGAGAGTCTGGATAGCATGCATTAAAAAACAGAAGCCACTGTTCCTTGGGTTTTGAAGATTATATGGGTTAAGAAACTTTCAACCTGAATTGTGACATCAGGAGCACTACCCTGGTTCCAGTCAGCTTATTCCTGAAAATAAACACACCCAGTATTGTCTACACTGACTGGCAGCAGTCCAGATTTTAGGCTGGGTTCTCTCCCAGTCCTATGTGGAGATGTTGCAGGAGACGGATCCTGGCATCTTCTGCATACAAAACAGATACTCTGCCATTGAGCTGCAGCCAGCAAGCCTGGAGGATTAAATGCATCCTGTTTGTCCGAATCACTGGCTGGCCACTCACACACCTATGGAAAGCCCAGAAGCAGGACCTGAGTGCAACAGCACTCTTCAATTTCTAATTCTCAACAGCTAGTATTCATAGCCATACTGCCTCTGACAGTGCAGTGTGTTATAAAGCACATTGGGTTGGAAGGGAGAAGAGGTTCTTTTTTTGGCAACTGAAACAATGCACAGAGGTAGTAATAAGACCAAGGACTACAGTTACCCAGCTGCACCACTAAACTGATAGTCTGAGGTATACTGCCTCTGAAACTGGAAGTTCCATTACAGTATATTATGGCCAATGAATAAAGGATGGTACGTCTGGAATTTGGGAAGGGAGGGAAGGATTTTAGTGGTTTGCCAATTCGCTTTGCCCATCCCAATGAGGGTGATTGGTTGTGGGGCGGGCTTGCTCCATGTTGAGACACCAGAGCGGAGGGGAAAGGGGAGGGGGGCAGGATGTGTGTTAGCCTGGCTTCCAAATGAGAAGCAGAATGATGGGAATTTTGTGTGTCATGAGAGCATGAAGGCAGTTCACAAACACATATCCAGAGTAATCAGAGGATATTTAGTATTTTGCCAGTCTCTTCAAGCAGCACTGGGCAATGTGCTTCCAACACTTCTTGTAAATCTTGCTTAGCCAGCTAATTTTTATGACCCCCACAACATGACCTTTCTGAAGATAAATATGAGGAGCAGTATGCTTTTACTTGGGATGTGGGTGGCGCTGTGGGTTAAACCACAGAGCCTAGGGCTTGCTGATCAGAAGGTTGGCAGTTCGAATCCCCGTGATGGGGTGAGCTCCTGTTGTTCGGTCCCAGCTCCTGCCAAACCTAGCAGTTTGAAAGCACATCAAAGTGCAAGTACAGTGGTACCTCGGGTTACATACGCTTCAGGTTACATACGCTTCAGGTTACACACTCCCTTAGCCCAGAAATAGTGCTTCAGGTTAAAAACTTTGCTTCAGGATAAGAACAGAAATCGGGCTCCGGCGGCGCGGCAGCAGCAGGAGGCACCATTAGCTAAAGTGGTGCTTCAGGTTAAGAACAGTTTCAGGTTAAGAACGGACCTCTGAAACGAATTAAGTACTTAACCCGAGGTACCACTGTAGATAAATAGGTACCGCTCCAGCGGGAAGGTAAACAGCATTTTCAAGAGCTGCTCTGGTTCACCAGAAGCGGCTTAGTCATGTTGGCCACACGACCTGGAAGCTATACGCGACTGGACCTAATGGTCAGGGGTCCCTTTACCTTTTATGCTTTTACTTAGCAGTCGTTCAACTATAAATTAGCCCCTTACATATAGGAGATGCTGGATCAGGCCGCCATTAGGCTTCTTGGCAAGCCATGCCCCTTCACCATTTTATATTGCTTTGATTGATTCATTGTATTTTATTGTGTGTTTTCTTTCATATTAATATTCTCTTCATTTCTTGGAGAGGCTCTGCACACACAAAAGTAAACAAACCATAATATCACTTGCAAATGCAGGAGATTTTTATTATTATTGTGGGATCACCTTATCTCATATGTGCCCACTTGGGCCCTGTTACTGGTTCCACAGAATACTTGTTCCACAGTTGCAAAAAGTCAAACTTTTACTGTGGCAGCACATAAACTTTGGAACTCCTTGCCAATTGAAATCAAGTGGGAAACCTTTGTGGTATATATATATATATAATCGATTTATTGCATTAGCCGTGTGGCCATAGCATAATATACATAGAAATAACAACATAAAATGGGGGTGGGGAGGTAAAAGGAGATGTCGTCCTGGGCGAATACTTTGAAAAAATGGGGATAACAAAAGTAACAGGGGATTTAAAACATCGAGTGACAGAGAATACAAAAACAGGTTCGATTGTGCGGCGTATCGACTACAGCTGTGGTATTAAAGAAGAAGTTGGTGCCGCTTTCCTCTTCATCACACTAAGCAGGAAGTTAGCTGTCATCTCGGTAATCCAACAGTCAGAATCCTGCAGAAGAAGGGACAATATCCAAGGCTGGATTGGGAGAAGAAGCTTGTTCATGAGAGGAGTTAGAAACCAAGATCTTTCATCTGTCCAGTTGGGACAGAAGAGCATTACATGTTCCATAGTCTCCAGAGCCGTGTCATTGCAGGTGCATGTTCTATTTGCGATGGGAACTCTGGAGTAACGACCCGACAGAACTGCTGTAGGAAAACAGTTGAGCCGGGCACAGGTAAAGGCCCTTCGCTTGGCCTCCGAAGGAATTGTGAAGCAGTATAGAGGGATCCCTTCAGGGGGTGGAATAGCTAGGGCTAAGCCTGAACACGGCCCTCTTGCATGGGAGGCTGTGTTAGAGAAGTCAAGTTGCTGTAGCTTCTTTTTGATTGGAGGTAGGGCCGCCGGGTTTATACACTCTAAATTAAAAACAGTTTTGCGGTTCAAGTTGAGAAGGGAGCGGAATTTGAGATTAATTGTAGTTTTCCAGAGAGAATCATGAATATCTCTTAAAATCAGATTGGAGAAACCACCTCTAATTCGAGCATCCGATGCTAATAGGTGGGAAACCTTTGTGGTATTCTTTTCGGTGCCTGCTAAAAACATTTTTCTGTTGGAAAGCTGATATGGGCATGTCGATGTTAACATGTTTTAATCTCTTGACTATTAGTTTCAATTATCTTTAAATGCTTTTGTTTTTAACTTTTTTAAAAATGGGGGGGGGAGGATTGTTTAGAGGTTTTAGCACAATCAAGCAGTATATTAATGATGTTAAATAATACATTTATACCTGTTTCCACCATCAATGTATAAGGGGGAAAGTTTTTGCTCTCCCACCAGGGTTTTGAAGCTACAATTCAGTACTAGAAGGAGACAGTGGAAGGTGTTAAGGAGAGAAAAACTGTCTTACTGCTTTTGAGAATTGTGCTGGGATTTTAAGGCAAATGCTGCTGTGCCTCTTGGAGCGTGCCTTATTGTTCTCCCATGCTCCTAAACCAAGGTACCTAAAATCAATGGCAGCAGTGCTGAAAAATAGGTCAACTTGGGGCTTCCAGGAGGCTTTCCCTGCTGGCCTTCCACCGGTTCTCTCACATTGGCTGCCAGGCCCTGGTAGTAAACAACAGCTGCTTACCAACCTGACAGAGGAGAATGCCAAGCTCTGCCTAAGAGACAAAGTCCCCTGAGAATGGGAGGAGGAGAGTGAGCACCTTTGGTTTAGCAGCACCAGCAAAGGAAGCATCTTCCTGCCTAGGCTCTCTCTCTCTTCATTTTGGACCAGTTCAGATCCCGCTGCAAACCCACACTTGTTCGCCAATCTTAAGAAAGAATAAGGAAGCAGAAGGGAGAATGCATCAGACTTCTGGCAGGTGTGAAAAGCAACCTTGTTCCTGGATGGAATTGAGTTAGGATGAGGCCACACTGTCCACATCTCCTGCTTTTCAAGGCAAGGTAGGTTTTGGGTATTGTTTTTTTGCAGGGGTGGGTGGGTGTAGGACACAGGCAGCTGCCTTTATGCTATAGAGTCAGAGCATTGATCCTTCGACTGGCAGTGGCTCTACCACTACAGCACAAGCCTCTATGTGCTTCCTCTGATAAGGCTATCAATGGCTACTAGCCATGACACCTAAGCTCTGTGCGCAAGGTTTCCCATGTATTTCTGGTTGGCTGCTGTGAGAAGAGGATGTTGGGCTAGATTGCCATTGGCCTGATCCAGCAGGCTGTTCTGATGTGGATGTTTATCTTCCCATCCTTGCCTTATCAATTGCTTTGCAAGAGAAGGGCTCGCTTCCACTCTTAAACTTCATACTGCAAACTCCCTTGGGTGGAGGACCTCTGCCTTTGCATTTGCTGATGCTGTAAAAACCAGATGTTGGGGACCTTTGTCCCCCCACCAATGCTGAAGAACTACAACTCCCATCAGCCTCAGCAAGCACGGCCCTATGGCAAGCCAATCGTTGCATCTTGTGGGCGAAAGGTTCCACTGCATTGATGCTGCTGTATGATTACTGTCACTGAGCTTCCACCTGCCCTTGTTTTTTTAGTCTCCTAGGTAGCAAAGAAGGCTGCGTTGCTGACGGGTCTCCCCATGGCTGAGAAGGAGGTCCAGGGGCTGGAGGCTGAATGCCCCATCTGCTGGAACCCTTACGACAACACTTTCCGCACCCCCAAGGTCCTTCAGTGCCAACATTCCTTCTGCATTGAGTGCCTGGCTCATCTCAGCTTGGTCTCCCTGGCTCAGAACCGCTTGCAGTGCCCACTCTGCCGCCACCCTACCGTCCTCCCCTCTGACCAGCCCGTCACTGAGCTGCCCACCAACGAGGCCATCCTGCGCCTGCTGCGCCTGGAGCCCAACCACATCATCCTGGAAGGCCGGCAGCTGTGCTTGAAGGAGCAGCGCAAGAGCAGGTACTTCCTCCGCCAGCCCAGGGTCTATACCTTGGACCTGGGCCCAGTGACAGATCCCAGCATTGACAGCTACCGTGAGCAAAGCCGCCCAGCCAGCACTACCACTGCTGCTACAACCCTGCCCAACCACCACCGCTCCCCAATGTGGCCGTGTGCCTGCAACCCCCAGCTCCGGATTTTCACCTACCTGATGGCTGTCATCTTAAGTGTGACTTTACTACTCATCTTCTCTATCTTTTGGACCAGGCAGTTCTTTTGGGGGTGGGGGTGACAGGGACCAGCAGCCTCCTCAGGTGGAAGATGCTGGGAGCAGGGTAGAGCAGCAAAGTGTTGGGAGGACTAGCTTGTGTGTGCTACACAACCTGCCTTAAGTTCTCTAAGTCAGCTCAAGTGTGCTGGAAGACATTGCCCAGAGTTATGATTTAAGACTCAAAGCTCTGTCAGATTCTGCCTATCGAACAAGAGAGAGGCTGCCAATTGTCCTTCGCCCCAGACAGCAAAATGGTTTGGACTGCCACTGGGTCCCAGGATTTGACCTTGAGGGTTACTTGTGAGTTTTAAAATAGGGATGGGGATGAGGACATGGCAGGGCAGTGGGAGCATTTCAACGAACAATCTCACTGCTTCCTAAGTTGGCTAAAGTGGGTAAGAGGGTGAAAATGGATAATGGGAACATAGCAGGTGTGGAGAGGAGAGCTTTTCTCATTCCAGGTGTTGCTGAACTACAATTCCCATCATCTCTGGTCATGATGGGAGCTGTAACACAACCACGTCTGGAGGGCCCAAGCTTCCCCATACTTGGAGTAAAGGGACATAGGGACATTAGTCAGGCCATTGGTCCATCTAGCTCCATACTGTCTACACTGAGTGGCAGCTCTCCAGGGTTTCAGGCAGTGGCCTCTCTTATTGCTACCTGGAGATTCTGGGGATTGAACCTGGAAGACTCTACCACTGAGCTATGCCGACCCTCCAAACCGGACTCTTCCCCTGTGCCAAATGCCTCTGCTGCAGCCAATGAAGAGTTCCCAACATCTAGAGAACACGGACTGCACTGCTGAATGTGGAACCACCAAGGCTGCAGATCTTAACTGTTCTCTGTCCAGGGTTGGAGATGGTCCGCTGTGTACTCAAGTCATGCAGGTATGAAAATGAAGGCAGATGCTCAACGTTTTTTTACTCCCGGTGTATGCACTAATGGTTAGAGGGCCAAACGGCAGTGACATTAAAACTTTTGTATCTACGCTGCAGTGTTTTGTTTCAAATTGCGTCAGCTTGTAAGAGTGGGGGGGTTGATAATAGGATCAAAGCAATCTTTTGGATCTTGCAAGAAGGTAGGTTTAGCAAGGACAGGGTGAATTGGGAAAGGGACACACAAAATGAACATTAGTGGGGCGGCTGCAGATCCTTTCCCTACAAGGAAATGACAATTCAGGGGTGGAAGATCCTTTCCCCCAACCTACCGTATTTTTCGCCCTATAGGACGCACCGTCCCATAAGGCGCACCTAGTTTTTTTGGGGGGAAATAAAGGGAAAAGAATTATTTCCCCCCCCCCCAGGCGTGGGGCTGGGGCTGGGGCAGGGGAGGTCCACCCAAGCTTCCCCCGACCCCAGCCGCCAAACAGGCAGCTCTCTGCAAGCCGTGGGAGCCCAGCGCTGGCTCCCGCTGCTTGCTGAGAGGTCCGCGAAGCCTGGACGCGCTGATCTCAGCGCGCGCAGGCTTCAGCATGCAGGCAACTCTCCGCAAGCAGCGGGAGCGCTCCCGCTGCAGAGAGGTCCACGAAGCCTGGACGCGCTGATCTCAGCGTGCACAGGCTTCAGCATGCAAGCAACTGAGGGGTGGGGCAGGGGAGGCACCGCTGCTTGCGGAGAGGTCCGCGAAGCCTGCATTTGCCCCATAGTACGCACACACATTTCCCCTTCATTTTTGGAGGGGAAAAAGTGCGTCCTATAGGGCAAAAAATACAGTAATTACCTCATTCCGTTCTGGGCAACCTTCTGAGTGCCACATGCTGGTGGTAGGTGGGGTGAGGCAAAAGTGAGTGGGGCAGCTAATGTAAATGTTACCTCTGTGCAGCAGGCCAGTTTCCATATACACACACGCCCTTCCATCTCCTCCATCTAGGCAAGCAAGAAGTATTATCAGAGTGAAAGGACACATTCCTGCCAGGCAAAAACTCTCAGGGAGGATGTGAAACATGGTTTGCGGGGGGGGGGGGGTTGTGGCCGGGGGAGAGTCCTGAGGGCCAGGCAGGGAAGCCTGGAGGGCCACATCTGGCTTAGGGGGCCTGTGGTTTCATCATTCCCGGGCTAATGATCTTTAAGGTCCCTACCAACTTGATGAGTCCATGAATGCAGGAGTGATAATAGGAAAGCTGAGCACTGAGGGGTGGGGCAGGGGAGGCACCCCATCACCAGAGGCTGTTTGGCTCAAGAAACAATGTGTCAAAAACACAACCCACACAGGCTTCACCATTTTCAAGAGCCACTCTGCTTTAATGTTAGGGTGTCATTTTTCAAGAAAAGTCTCTGCCCGAGTGAGAAGAAGCTGTGACCCCACTCCCAAATAACAACCAGAACAACCCACCCTACCAGCTCTGTTAGCACCATGGGTATTCCTAAAGGTTGGTGGTGTTAGATCAATGCAAGCCTGTTCCACAGGGAAGGGAGGGGAGAGTACACAACTACAGCAAAATGCAATAGGAAAGGCGTTCTCAAACTCAGCTTGGCCTGACCAGAGGGTGTGCAGGTATGAGGAAGGGGCAGTATCCCAGAAGCGCATCAAGCCATGCCCTGATCTGTGGCGGAGGCCCAGGGAGTCACAGCAGGCTGCCTTCCTTGGCTGTGGATCCGGCAGAAATGCTCCTTCCCTCTACTCTGCCATCCAAAGCTTGAAAGTCCTGTCATAAGAGCATGTGGCAATCAGCTGTCCGTCCAGGGAGATGTCCAAGCCCATGACTTTGCCCTCGTGTCCTGCCAAGGTTTTCAGCGGGGATGAGCCTGGGTGAGTCCAGACCTTGGCTGTGTTGTCGTAAGCTCCAGTAAGCAGGAAGTTGCCATGATTTGCTGGGTGGTGGGAAAGAGAAAAATAACAGGAAGTGAGGAGGAGGACTAAGGAGACAATATAGAGATTCACCACTTACAGCAGGGGTGAGGAACTACAACTCCCATCGTCCATGACCATTAGCTATGCTGGCTGGGGCTGATGGAGTTGGGAGTCCAACTACTTCCAGAGTGCTACCAGTTTCCCCAAAACCTTACCCAGAAGCCAACCATAAGCAGGGAACAGGGGGATGCAGGAAGAGGGAGGGCGAGTGACAGAGCATACAGGCTATTCTCAAGAGCCAGGGTATTTGGGGAAGTTGGGGAGCGGTATATATCCATGTCTTGGGAATCTATGTTGCACTTGGAAACCATAGAAAAGGTACTTTTCAGCCCATTATATATCCTCAGTTTCTGGGGAAAGGCCATAGCAGCTGCAGAGACTTACGTTCAAACTTCACTCCGGTCACCAGGTTCTGATGGGCAGGGATGGTGTAGATGCACTTTCTCTGGCGGAGATCCCACACTTTACAGGTGTTGTCACCGCTGCCAGTGGCAATGTGGTACCTATGAGAAGTACGGGAGAGGAGGAATTTGGGTTTGCGTGCAAGGGGGTTGTTCCCAGCTTCAGCCCTATTCATAATCCTACATGATTATGAAAAAGCTTTAATAAAATATATTGAGGGAGGGGGGAAGGCTATGCACCCATCATACATTTAAAGCACATGGCTTTGCCAAAGAATCCTGGGAACTGTAGTTTACTAAGGGTATAGGGAATTATAAGCTCTGTGAGGGGGAAACTAAAGTTCCCAGGATGATTTGGGGTGGGAAATGTGCTTTGAATGTATTGTGTGCATGCAGACTAAATTAGTTCCATTAATTTCAATTAATCTACTCCGAGCAGAAGTTAGTTGTCTGTGTGTCAATATTAAGACCTGCACCCCAAGAGGGGATGGCAAATTGGTTCTTACCCGTTAGGGGAAAAGTTGATCCCATAGATCTCCTTGAGATGACCCTCCAAAAACATGATACAACGCCCCGTGCGCAGATCCCACACACGGCCAAATGCATCAAGGCCACTGAAAGGAAGAGGAAAATGTCAAACAATATTTTTCTCACACAAACCCCTTCCTGTGCTTCCACTTTGAATAAGTGGCTTCACTTAAAGCCATCTTCGGATCTTCTTTCCTCTATAGTTGTCACCTAGGCTGGATGCCTCTTAACATCACTAAACAGGAGCCAAAGGAGCTTCTGTGAACCACAGTTGTTAAACTGGAGCAAAGTCTTTCTGCAATGCAGCTCGGATTGCCTCCCATGTTACTACCACCTCCTGTCTGCAGATCCAAGGTTCTGCAAGCAGAACCCAGATCTGACCTACCTGGCAAATCACATGTAGCAAAGTCTAATTAGCACACTTTGTTTGTATAGATTTAGAATATTTATAATGCACTTAAATCAAAAAGTTATCTAAGAGGAGTACGAAAACTGTAGGTGAAACATAGCTAAAATCTGCAAAACAATTAAAAAGAAAAAATATACATAAAAGCTATTGGCATTATAAACACGCATAAAAATAAGTAGAACTTTAAAAACAAAGTAACTAAATTATGCACCTGGGTAGGCTTGCCAAAAAAAAAAAGGATCCAGCAGGCGCCTAGAACTATAAACAGTGGTACCTCAGGTTACATATGCTTCAGGTTACATACGCTTCAGGTTACAGACTCCGCTAACCCAGAAATAGTACCTCAGGTTAAGAACTTTGCTTCAGGATGAGAACAGAAATTGTGCGGCGGCGGCGCAGCAGCAGGAGGCCCCATTAGCTAAAGTGGTGCTTCAGGTTAAGAACAGTTTCAGGTTAAGAACGGACCTCCGGAACGAATTAAGTACGTAACCAGAGGTACCACTGTAGCTTGCTTAATGTCAATAGGCAGGGAGTTCCAAAGCATAGTTATATGGCAATGAAGGATCGACTCAATTACAAACAAGCTAAAGCAAGAGCTGCCCAGATCAGAATTTGCAGATTTGGAACAATGATGGGGCAAATGTTAATATTACCCTAAACAGTTGAAACTTTTATTTTAATGAGTAGTATAAACTCAGGAATACAGTCAAGCTATTAGGAACAAAGGAAGTTTCCTTGGAATGAGTCAAAACATTGGTCCATCTAATTCAGTAGTGTCTACACTGACTGGCAGCTGCTCTCCAGGATTATAAACAGTGAGATAACTATTGGGGATTGAAGCTGTGACTTTCTCTATGCAGAGCAGACACTCTTATTGAAGCTATGGCCCCTCCCTCATTAGAATTTCCACCCTGTGACTTTTTAGCTGCAGGAGTGAAGACTTGAGTGGAATCTTCTGAAGGTAGAATCCCAACCAGTTCTCTCTCTTTTCTGGCATTTTAGAACTAGCAAGAATGAGCACCATTACTGACTGGCTGATACTCGCTCAGTGAGACCCCCAAGGAGGGTTAGGACTTGCACTTGCATGTAGATTTACCCAGTGGCAGAAAGGGAGCCATCAACATGGAAGGCGATGTCGTAAACTCCTTTGCTGTGCCCCTCCTGGTGCAAGATCTCCTCCTGAGCCTCCAGGTCCCACAGGCGCCAAGAGTGGTCATAGCTGCAGGGAGTGGGGAGGTGGAGAAGAGACAAAGACCCACATGAATATCTCACAAGGCCCCAACAGGTCCCCTCCCTGAAGTTCAAGCAGGTGGCTGGATTGTCTATCCTATCTCCACTCCAAACTGAGACCATGGAATTAATCTAATCTGCCCCTGGCCCCCACAAACTTAGACGATCAGCCAACTGATACAGGGATATGTGTAGCATTTAGGACACATAATTCAATTCCCTGCTCAGTTGCCAATCTCACTGAGGAAGTATTGGGATCTTCAACTGCAGCTCCCTCCCATTCTGACCTCTCACTTTCCATCTTGTGTAATGAGTGATGGGCTGAGTGGAAAGAAGTAACATATCACAAGGGGATGATAACAACTGTTTTTCTATCAAAGGCAGAATTCTTTCGAAGGTAACCAATGGCGGCGGCATTGCCAGTGGTAGCGAGACTACTAACAATGGAAGGCACTCCCTTTTCTTCCTTTCTGCCGCTCTCTGCTCTTCCTCCCTCTCCATCACATAATTTCCCTATTTATTCTCCTCCTTGCTACCCACAAGAAATTAGACCAGGTGCCACGTGTGGCCCTTTGGGCTGCACCCCCTCCTCTGACTTACCAGGTGGTGCCCAGAAACCTGCCAGAGGGATGCCATGCCACCCGGGCTACTCTCACTGTGTGTCCCTCGATGTCAGCCACTGGTTCATCACTGAAAGAAACACAACATCTCATGGCAAATTCTTGATGGTGCTGGCTGTCCCATAAGTGAGACTAAAATAAAGAGGCAGTTTGGAAAACACAAGAAGTACCAACAGTGGAAGATTGGCAGATGAAGATGATGGACTTTTCGGAGCTCGCAGACCTGACTGGAAGAGTCTGTGACCAGAAGGAGGAGGATTACCAGGAGGAATGGACGAAATTTAAAGACTATTTAGTTAAATATGTTAAGTTAACTTAATTGGAAAAACTTGCAAATATCAGATAGGCTTAGGATTTAAATATGTAATGTGATGAATCAGTATGTTTAATGCCAAACTGGGAAGAAAGAAAGATGCTAAGTGATTAAGTTAATTTTATAAGAATATTGGATTTGGAAAACCGTTAAAATGATATACACTGAAATTCAACCAAGGGGAAAACCAGCGCTCAAAACAGAAGGGAAAACCCTGACTGCTCAAGCAGAGCAGTTGTGGCTCAGTGGTAGACAAACTCTGCAGGCAAAAGAATCCCAGATTCAATCCCTGGGGTCTCAAAGTACAGCTGGGAAATCCTCCCACCTGAAACTGTGGAGAGCCACTGCCTGTCAGAGCAGACAACAGTGGTCTTGAGAGGCAATTAGTCTGGCTTGCTATAAAGCAGCTTCCTATGGGGTTGTATTCAATTAAGTTCATTTCAGAGCAGACCTAGTGAAATTACTGAACCTAGGTTAACCATGTCCATGCATTTCAATGGGTCTACAATACTGTGTTCCAAAAGAAAGCGACCGGATAGTGAAACAGTGACCTCATTGGCAGGGGGGGAATCTTAATACTTCCTCAAGTATCAGAGTTACTAGACCAGCTCCACTTACTGTAGCTGCTATCTTCAGTTTGATTGAGCCCCCTTGCTGCTGGAATGATCCAGTCCTGAACACGCAATCCTGACTTTCTTAAATAAAAGGTGAAGGAACTCAGGGAACTCCAGAAGGAAGCCTAACCCAGTGGGGTTTGAATTTGACATCAATATAACAAGCCACAGAGTGGTCCCAGAACAACACATTTTAAAACTTGTCCCTTTTGTGGCCGTGTCTTTACCTGCCCCATATTATCCAAGATGTCAGGGGTGGGGCAGGTGCGGCTTGGCAAAAACGGCCCTATGGGCCATATCAGGTTCCCTGCCAGGCCCAGTCAGGCCCATGGGCCACAGGTCGCTCACTGTTGCAAAAGAGGGTCTCGAGTTCAACAGGTGGGAGAAAATCTATCACTAAATATGAGTTTGAGCAAAAGATTCCTGCATTGCAGGGGGCTGGATTCAATGACCCTCGTGGTCCCCTCCAACTTGACAATTATATGATTCTATGACCTCACAGGCACCCAAGACTGACAGGAGTGTGAATTTACCGCCACTGATGCTTCTGCCCACAGCAACAGTATCTGGCAGAAATAAACCTCTTCCCTGAGGCCCAATTAAAGAATCTGCTCTCTCTCTCTGTTTCCTTGGATAAGGCACTGACAAAATCAACGGCCTTCCCCAAGAGTCACAGTGCCTTGACTGTTGGAACAAACCCAGCTTGTCTGGGTGCTACTATCAGGGGACATAGCAAGACAAGAGGTGTAAAATGTAAGACAAGTATGACATGGGGGAGAAGTGGGAAACCACCGCACCACCACACAGTTTGGGCCGGGGACACAACCAATAAGCCAAGCAAACTTGTGTCTCTATAAAGCTTTAGAAACAGTAACACAGAAAAGAAGCTTCATTATAAGGAGAGAGGAGCACTGCTGGATCAGGCCCCAAAAGCACCCATGGCAAAATAACTCAGGGAACTATAGTTCACCCACACAGGACTATAATTCCCAGCACTTGTAACAAACTACAGCTCCCAGGATTCTTGGGGGGGGGGGGGGAGCCACGTGCTTTAAAAGTATGGTGTGGTCATGCCCCTGCCTCAGTCACTTGTGTTAGCTTTTTGTTTGTTGCAGAAGGAAGTTAAACAGGAAGCCATTCTCTGGGCTGCTTTAATATTTTTCTCTACCACCCGCAGCAGCCAATAAAATAAGGAAGGGAAAGCAACTGCTTTTCCTGGGCCCAGGCGTACCTTTCAAGACTCCAGAGTTTGACAGAGCCATCCGCTGCACATGAAGCCAGGTTAACGTCCTTCTTGTCCAGGGAGATGGTTGCCTTGGGGTGAAAGACAATGGCTCCAACGTTGGTGTTGTGCCCTTGGGAACAGACAAGACAGACAGACAGTTTGAGAGCCAGCCAATTTAAAGCTTGCTTCCTCTGTCTGGGCCTCTTCCTATTGCTCCGAAGAGACTCTTTGGGAATCACTCCAAATTTAGTTTTTGTGCTAAAGCAGGGGTGGGGAAGCTTGGCCCTGTAAGCCAAAAGTGGCTCTCAAGACCTTCCACTTTGGTCCCTTGGCATTCTCCCACACTAATTCACTCTTTCCCCTCAGGCCACACACTTCACTGTCCCTGCTTCACGCCCTTCTTGAGTGTCTTCTGCCAGCCTGGATTGCATCCTTGAATTCTGAAAATGACTCTGGCTGGCCTGAATGGAGGATGGCTGCGTGCCAATAGTGGGAGGGGCCAAAAGCAAAAGAAGATGGAGCAACAAATGCAGCTTTTCCCTTTGTGCAGTAGGCTACCTGCCTTCACACTCCCATTTCTAGTCTCCTTCCAGGCCTGATCAGAATTCAAGGACACATTCCGCCCAAGTAAAAACACTAAAGGAGGGTGCCAAGCAGGGTTGGTGCAGTTGAAGAGAGTCCCAAGGGCCAGAGAGGCTGTGAGGGCCACATGTGGCTCACGGGCCTGACGTTCCCAAGCCCTGAATTAGTCAGCAGCTAAGCAGTGGGCCTACAGGATATGACTCCCAACACTGAATATTAAGAGTCCAGGCTGTCTTCGAGAAAGGAATGCCATCTCACCCAAGCCCAAGGTGGAAAAAAAGAAGAAGAGGTTTGCACAGCACCACTCTCAAAATTCACAGCCTCCCACCCATGTAGCCTTATGCTCCTAATCAGCCATATAATTGCTCCAGTCATTTGAGGGAAGATAAGAGAAAAGAAGGTTGCTTTGGCAATGGGTGCGGTGGGAAACAGATACGATACCTCGCAAAGTGTGAATGAGATTACAATCCGGCACTGACCACAGTTTACAGAGGCCGCTCCTGGGAGAGGAAAGGCAGAAGGAAAACTGACTGGCATTTTATTTTATCTTAAAATGTTTTCAATCCCTTGTCTTTCTGTTTTACAAACAAAACCAACCAAACAAAACAAATCAAGGAAGCTAAGAATAAAAAAAAATCAAAAACATATAAACACCAAGCAAAATTCAATAGCAACACACACGCCAGTTGCAAGATAACAAGTCTAAAAACAAAACAAAAGATAGCAAGTCTAAAAATAACGTTCAACAAAATGATAAAATGCACCCACAGCATTAACACTTTCTAAATACTCCCACAATAGCCTTCCAGAGCTTGCTAATTGCCGGCCTTGAACAATATTACTTTCGGGATCCCTTCCAGTGCTACAATTTTATGAGTCTATGACTGCCCTCAACGGCTCAGGCAGCCTCTCCTGTGCACTATAGGAGAACTTAGCAGGATTGGGAGGGAAATAATGAAAAGCAGAATAAAGTTTACCAGCAAGCTGTAGCCAGGAGCTTGGAGTTGGGGCTGAAGTTGCAATAGGAGATAGGGCGGTCATCCCCAATTTGGCTGCAGAAATTATTCAAAGACTGAAAGAAAAACAAAAAACAAAAGATAATATTTTGCCACCAGAGGAACTGACGGGCTCACTAAAATGAGATGGCCCTGAGATGGTAAAGAAAAGAGATGACGTTTCCTGCCCAGGCTGCTCTCCCACCTCACCCCCAGTAGTGTTTTCTACTGAGCTGAATTGTTGGGCCCATTTAGTGCAATGTTACGTGCTCTGAACTGGCAGCTGAATTCCAAGCAACCAGCAGAAATCTTTCCTTGTCCAGATGTCCTTGGAGATGGAGATGCCAGGGAGTCAACCTGGGATCATCCACATTCAAAGCATTTACTATTGAACTATGCTGAGGAGGAGCAGAGGCACAGAAGCCTTCTGCAAGCTCATTTGAACCTCTGCATCTTGGGGGCCTTCTGAGCTGCAGCAGCCCAGTGCCCAGAACTTTTAAGTCATAGCAGAGATGGGTCCCACTTACCCTTAGAGATTTGTGCAGCTCCTGTTTCTGGGATGTCCGTGTGGCCTCAGGGACCTCCTTGAGCAGCCGGGCTTCCTCCAATCGCTTCATTGCCCTGTGAAGGGGACAAAAATTAATGTAATCAGGTCTTGCCCATATTCAACCCTTGCAGAAGCCTGCTAGTTGTGATGGTGACAATTCTTCTGTCATGTGCAGAAGGTGGGTGGGTTTGAAATCCCCCATTTCTCAACCACACCACCACTCTAGTTAGGGACAACAGATATACAAGGCCTCATCAATGTATGCATTAGCATTTCTCAATCCCAGCCCCTTACCGAGGGAGAGAGTAGTTGGCGATCCACAGTCTGGCTGTCTTCAAAGTATTTGGTCCTTCGTGGTACCAGGTTTGCTGATACTAAGACAAAGGAAACATTAAAGGGGTGGGAATCTCTTGTGAGACTTGGCTAGTATAGTGGGCACACATTTATAGCTAAGGGGAAAGGGGAAGGGTCAGAGCCCAGTGGGAAAGTGTGAGCTGTGCATACAAAAGGTCCTAGGGTTTGTGAAGACTCCCATTTGAAACCCCAGAGCTGCTGTCACTCATAACACACTTTAAAATTTATTACCTCCTCTTTTGATTTCTTGGACTTCTCATCATCTTTTTTGGTCTTCTTCAATGCGTCCGTGCCAACCACAGACAGAATATTACGTAGCCTGTTGAGAAATAAAGTAAAGATTAAATTGCCTTTGTTTATATGAGTCACATCAATGAACTGGAAAAGGAAGTGAGAGCAAGTCAATTTCATCCTCTCTCACCTCTCCCTCCTTTCTGCAGGGCCCTCTCCAAAAAGTGTGATGGGCTCCCCGAGGGCTCGTAAGCAGGCCTTGACCTCAGAGTCATCTGTGGAAACATTGATTTGCCTGGCCCGCTTCCGGCGCTCAAACTCTGCCAGGACCTCTGCCTGGCGCTCGCTGATGTGCTCTTCCAAGTCAAAAACTTCTCCTGATCATAGTAGAAAGCCAAAAGTTATAGGAAATACAATCCCAACAGGACCCTACAAAGCCTCAACACTTGACCCTCATTTCGTAAGTTTGCTTCATTCCAATGAAGCCACAAGCAAAGAGTAACAATATGTGGTATATGTTGTGTCACCTCTCTGTGCTCCTTGAGTGTCCAGGTCAAAGCTTATGTTATCAGTGAGGCCTGTGGCTTAAGACTTTGATCTACACCCCTCTTTTCAGCCAAAAGTGGCTCCCCAAATGGCTTAAAATCAAAATTCATACAAAGGCACAATGTAATTAAGGTATTGCTTGGGGGGGGGGGGGTTAAGAGAGCACAATCTCTTATGGCCACTGGCAGTACACATTTTTATATCCAGAGGGAACAAAAAGGACCCATAGATGGGCAGCAGCTAGCCAACAACCATTTCTTCCCCTGAAATGAAACCTAAGCAGAGTGTACCCACATTGATCTGCTGCCACCTGTGACACTCCTTCTCATCTAGTGTTTTGCTCCTTGCCACACCTATCTAGACTTAGATTATAAAGACCTCAGGGCAGGGATTTGTCTCTTGCTTGCTTTCTCCTATAAAGAACTACAGTGGTACCTTGTGTTGCGAACCGTCCCCCTTACAAATTCTTTGGGTTACGCACTCCACTAACCCGGAAGTAGATGCCCCTTGCTGCGAACTTTGCCCCAGGATGCGGGCAGAAATCACGCTCTGGTGGTGCGGCAGCAGTGGGAGGCACCATTAGCGGAAGCGCGCCTCATGTTACAAGCGGTTTCCGGTTACTAACGGACCTCTGGAACAGGTTAGGTTTGTAACCAGAGGTACCACTGTATGTATAACAGATAGCATCCCTGGGATAAAGATACCCTGGTCACATTTATCCATGGACTAATAACTATAATGCACTGTACTTGGGGCTGTCTTTGAAGATTGCTTGGAAACTATAGTTAAAGCAAATAAATGGGACTGGTCATGTGGAACCTATTTTGCCTGTCCTAAAGAGATACACTGGATTAAAGTTCATTGCCAAGCTCAAGCCAAAGTGCAGATTTTGACCTACAAAGCCCCAGATGGGTTGGGGCCAGGCTAGTTGACAGATTACCTGTTCCCGCATGAACCCACCCAAACATTAATATCTATTCTAGGTCCTACCACCCTTGGATGTATGGTGGACAATGACACAGGCTTCTTAGTTGTGGCATTCTGTCAGCACCAGGTGAATGCCTTCTTTGCTTGCACAGACTTTTAAGATGTTCTACTGCAGCACATGGTTTTATGTCAGCATCTCGTTTAATCTCCATTATGCTGTGTAATGTTTTAGTGTGATTTGTTTTAAAGGACTTCCTGAATTAATTGTAATTTTAGTATTGAACTGTGAGCTCTGAGAGCATTTGCTGAAAACGACCTGCTTACAAGCATTCTAAACAAATTATCAGCCCCACTTAGCAGTTCTTCCCTCCATCCTTTTCCTTCCATCTCCCAGTCAGCTCATTACCATCTCTTACCACTAGTGATATTGATGTTGCCAGCCTCAATAGCTGCTTTGACCGCATCTTTGCCCATCATCCCAGATTCCCCTTTGAGAAGACGCTCTCGCTCTTTCTCCTCCAAGCTCCCATAGAAAATCGGGGCTTTCTTGGCTGGAGGAGCATCCCCTTCATCTGAAGCCTTTGTTTTTGAACCCTGCAAGAAGGAAACTCAGCAGTAGCCTACATGGAGAAGTAAGAGAGCAAATGTGGGTTTCCCCCCACCTGCTGTCATAGGCTGGCTTGATGCAGAGAACTGGGGAAGAAGGTTCAGAGCCAGGGGGACAGTGATGCATGGTCAGAGGGAGAAGAGGCAACAGGCTTTAGTGAGCAGGAAGAGACTTGGGGCAGAGAGCAGTCCAGACTGAGGCAGAAAAGGAGGCTGAAAAGGAATAGGGCCAAAAGGCAGCAACCAGCTCCCCTCCCCCTATACTCCTGACTCGTGACATGTGCCCACATCTGACAGCCCCCACCCCATCAAACAGTACATGAGACAATTTTGTTTTGAATCCCAGCATACTGTTCATCATTAAGGCTAAAACCCTAAGCCCACCTCTGGGGGAGTCAGCCCTACTGAACTGAATAGGACTTTCTTCTGAGCTGACACGGTTAAGGATTATACTGTTTGGTAATATATTTATTACAGTGACTAACATAAAATATTCCACAGGAACAGTCATATTAGTCCATGAGTATCATGCTACTTTAAAAGCAAAGGACTGTATCCATATCTTGCTCTGAGTGGACCCAGTAAAACTAAGGGGCTTGAATTGGTTATGTCTATTCATTTCAGTGTGTCTGGTCAGCAGAAATAATAGAAATCTTAAAGCATAACATTCTGCCTTTTGTGGCAGAAGCCGAAGCGTTGAGTTGCACCCAACTCAGCTCCACTGAAAAAGTAGAACCACTGAAATTAACAGCCGCAAGCGAGTCATATTCATTAATTCAAATGAGTCCAACCTTGAATTGAGCTTTAGTTGGATACAATCCGTTACGCTTTAAAAACTTTTACTACCGACGTGAGGTTACGTTAGTCACTGCAGTAAATAAGTAGACACTGGTGTCTATTTCAAACAGATTTTTCATTTTATCATTTCTATGAAAAGGTACACGTTTTTTAAACTAAGAAACCACATTATATCCCAGTTTCAAGCTCCCTGCCTTATTCACCACGGCGATCCGCGACGCAGCCATGGCGCTTTCCCAACCCCTTCTCTCAGACCGGAGCTCTGTAGTGGGGGAATCGCACACAACGGGCTCCCCACAAACACTTCCGGCACAGCGGCATCCCCCGCCCTCGCGGAGCGCCACAGCCAATGATGCCTTTCCATTCCATCCCGGAGAGCGGGTCGCTCTAGCCTGCCTGGGAGCTCTATGGTTATGCGGAGCCAGACCTTCCGGGTTGCTGGCCGGCGACGTGGAGCATGGTGGGATCGAGCCTCTGGCGTTGGCGTCTGAACTAGAGGTGCAGGTGAAGAAAAGAGCGGGTTGCTGCTGCGCACGCGCGGGAGAGCCGCGGGGGGAAAGGTGTACTTGCAAGATGCTGCGGCGGAAACCGACGCGGCTTGAACTGAAGCTGGACGACATCGAGGAGTTCGACGGCGCCCGCAAGGAACTCGAGGTGGGTGGGTGAGCGGTTGGTTGGTTGCGGGACGGCGAGGCGCTCCTTGCCCACCTTTCTTCGGTGGTGGTGTTGTTGTTTGCGCACTCTGCACATGCTTTGTTAGTCATTTAGTCGTGTCCGCCTCTTCGTGACCCCTTGGACCAGAGCACGCCAGGCCCTCCTGTCTTCCACTGCCTCCCGCAGTTTGGTCAGACTCATGCTGGTAGCTTCGAGAACCCTGTCCAACCATCTCGTCCTCTGTCATCCCCTTCTCCTTGTGCCCTCCATCTTTCCCAACATCAGGGTCTTTTCCAGGGAGTCTTCTCTTCTCATGAGGTGGCCAAAGTACTGGAGCCTCAGCTTCACGATCTGTCCTTCCAGTGAGCACTCAGGGCTGATTTCCTTCAGAATGGATACGTTTGATCTTGCAGTCCATGGGACTCTCAAGCGTCTCCTCCAGCACCATAATTCAAAAGCATCAATTCTTTGGTGATCAGCCTTCTTTATGGTCCAGCTCTCACTTCCATACATCACTACTGGGAAAACCATAGCTTTAACTATACGGACCTTTGTTGGCAAGGTGATGTCTTAGAGATTCTCTTGTCCTTGCTCTCTCTTTTCTTTTTTAAAAAGCTGTCTCTTCACAAGGGGAGTAGCCATCCTGTTTGTTATTGAGCTGCCCTGCCCAGGCTGCTCTATCCCACTCAGGAGGGTACTTAGTATAGTAAACAGGCGGTGGGGTTGGATGCAATTCCCCCCTCCTACTGTTCTTACTTGGGTGGAACTTGCAGAACCAAGCTTATAAAATTATTCACAGTATGGAGAAAGAACACTGGCTCCTCAGGGCTGCTATTTGCTTGTTTTAATATAAGGTTGTTGGCTGGGGAAAGGTCGCAGCTCAGTGGCAAAGGGTTTTCTTTGCATTGAGCAGGTCACAGGTTCAATTGTGAGTACTGTATCCCCAGGTAAGTCTGGAAGAGCCTTCCTGCCTGAAACTGTGGAGAAGTGCTGCCAAACAGGGTGGATAATACTGAGCTAAGTGGATCCAATGGTCTGACTCGGTAAAAGGCAGCTTCCTGTGTTCTATGTTAGATGATGATAAGCTCAACTGTAAAGCATTTCCTTTGCATGCAGAAGCTCCCAAGTTCAGTCTCCCAGGTAGGGCTGGGAGACTCCCTGCCTGAAATCCTGCAATATTGTTGTTAGAGTAGACAATACTGAGCAAGATGAAACAATGGTCCAATTTGGTATAAAACTGCTACCTGTATCCCTGTGCAATAAGGTGTGTTTGTGCGTGCACAGTAGCAGATCTAAATGCCAAATGATTCTTTTTTTTAAAGAAAATTTTATTAAAGTTTCACATATAATAAATGCCAAATGATTCTTGAGGTTGCCTTCATGTTAGCCCCCTGCACTCACAAGTAAAGGTCTTTGGCCCCTTTCTGTGGCAGAACCTTTTGACAGCTTGCAGTGTCTTAAATCTGAAAGCAAAGAATCTGATACATTGCAGCTATATTTGAAAAAGAAAACATGTCATGGGTGGAGGAGGCACATATGTGATTGTCCTGGAGTAGTATTCTTTAATCATGCTTCCCATTTGTTTCCACAGAGTCGTAGGAAGCGTGAGGAGGTGGATGTGGTGGGAGGCAGCGATGGTGAGGGTGCGCTGGGACTCAGCACTGATCATAAGAGCCGGGAGCAGATGATACATGACCGGATCGGCTACAAACCCCAGCCCAAACCAAACAACCGTTCATCTCAGTTTGGGAACTTTGAGTTCTAGAGCCCAAAGGGTGGACAGTGGCAGTGCCTGGTTCCTGTGAGCTTCGGAAGAAAGCAGGAATTTGTTTCAGAAGCCCAACAAACTCTGTTTAGAAATAGCAGAAGAGACTGAGCTTCTCTCCTCTAGGTTTTAAATGGGAGTTCCTCCTCCAAGCAGAGCAAGTCTTGCTTTCCCTACAAAGATGGGATCTCTTACTTGATGGTTTCTTTTGTGCAACCTTGCTAGGCTGCCGTGCTTAATAAAATGTTTGTTTTTAACTTTGCATGCTTCATTGTATAAACATAGATGGGCATTTTTACTTGTGAAAGAGACCTTGAGCCTTGCTGACGGGTGCCGTAACAGAAGTGAAATTGAGCAATTTTTATTTTTTTACTTTGAGGTGGTTTTAGAGTGGGTTTATTTACAACTGAGAGGCCCTAGATTATTAGCGGAAGAGCACAGACTGGATATGCAGAAGGTCACCAGGCTGAACTGCTGACATTGCCAGTTAAAAATGCTTCTGAGTTGCCAGCTTAGGAAATGACCATTTCCTGCCTGTATCCCTGGAGTAGACAAGGAGTGCAGAAGCTGTGGTCCTCCAGACGGTACTGAATCATATCTCTCATCCTCCCTGACCACTGAAATAGGCTGGCTGACATTGATAGGAATTAGGAGTTCACCATTGTGTGGTGGACAGTGGCAGAGTTTCGCCTGCTTTAGAGTGGACTGAAGTGAGTTAGGTGGACGAAAAGTTTGACTTTGAAGCAAAATTGATTTCGGGGGCAATCACACTATATTCCTCATCTTTCTCACACAAAGATGGAGTTGACCATGGTTATGATCAATATGCTTTTATTTGCGGGGTGAAACAAGGTACCAAGATCTACTTGTTACAGAGATGCTCCAAAGGTGCAGGAGGTGTTAGTATTTGAGAATCTCCCCCTCCCCCTTTTGTCTTAGGAAGAAGGCATTCTCTCTAAAGCTGCTGCATAATGACAAATTAATCTTCCTGCAAAACAGTATGCCACAAGAGGCTGCCTTATAAGTCCATGGGTTGCAATAAAATCTGTTCCTGCCTTTTGTGCTTGAATTCTGGGTGATCCATTCATAAGCAGTAGGCTATAGCCAATGCTAGTCCTACTCAGAGTAGATCCACTGAAATTAATGGACGAGACTAACTTGGGTCCGTTAGTTTAATTGGGTTTACTGATTAGAACAAGTGATAGCTGCTAATGGTTTTCTGCAAAGAAATCTGGGAGCTGCAGTTTGTTAAGGGTGCTGAGAGTTGTTTTAGTAAACACAGCTGATTTTTGATTCTTGCCAGTAAACTGAGTAGCATAAAAATTATAGCGGGGATCAAACACTGGAGAGAAATCACAAAAATAATAATCCTAATAACATCTTTTGTCTTCAGAATTGACGGGTAAATCTCAGTCTAATTGGAGTTCAAACAAAGGGAGCAGGGAAACTTCTATTATTGTTAGTCTGGTTCTGGAGTTGGGTGGCCTAACAGTGAGGGGGGTTTCTATTAAAGCCATGTAAAAAACAACGACCTACTTGATGTTTAGAACATTTGATGTTTCTCAGTCCTCTCCCTGGATGAAAAAAGATTCAGTTACATTAAAAGGCAGCCATGGCTCCCCTCCACCCCACCCCAGTATTGGGAGCAATAGCCCTCAGCAACCTGTGTAGATGCTGGAAGGTTTATAAGAAGTAGGTGCTGAGAGAGATGGGGAGAAACAATCTCTATTCAACTACAAGAGCCCTCACAGCATCCACCAGGCTTTGGCCAACAGTCACAAGAAAGCATCACACAATTCCTTCAGGCAGCCATAACAGTCTCTGGATTGCTTGGCGTTGGCAATGCACATGTTCTTCAGCCACTCTCGGAAGAGGTCCTTGTCCTTCAGCACTAAGAACTGCCCCAGAACCACATACGCCTTGTCAAAGTTTTTGTCTTCCAGCTTCCTGCCAAGTACATCTCCAATGCCAACTAAAGTACCAAGAGACTTGTCCCCTATGGGCTCTGCCACGAAGTCCTGATGCTTCTGATTGGTGGTCATGTTGCCTAGAGCTCTGCCTGCTCTCTTGCTTCAACCACTGCTCCCGCCAAAGGGTGCTGAGAGTTGTTAGAAGACCCACTAGTCTCACAGAGCTACAATTCCCAGAGTTCCCTGGGATTGATAAACCGCTCTGGAAGCAGAAAAGGGGTTCTCAGCCCTCTTAGCAAATCAGTTCTCAGGATTCTTTGAGGGAAGCCATGACTATTTAAAACAATAGTGTTTTAAATGTGTTTTGTGAATGTGGCCAGTATATATAAGGAGGCATCATCAAAATCTATCTCCTGCACATGGTTCAAAAAATGTTTTGACACCGAAATGCATGAAAGATGCTGGCCTAAAAAAAAATAAATAAAGACACTAGCTTTGTGGTACTGCTAGGTGCTTTGAAACATTCCACACACACCCATAATTTCTATACGATACATTCTGCTTTATTAGTTACATACACAGACTGTTCATCTGTACTTATATAATGTTATCAGATGGGCAATCTCAAACTGGATTTAATGTACATCTGCCATAGAATATTTTGCTAGAAGAGAGAGACAAGTCTGAAAATACATTGAAAGGCACCATTGTTTATTGGGCACAGTGGGGTATACAGCACCAGCGACACAATTCTTTAGCAAGTAAAATGAGGCCCCAACTGCACCATATGTTTAAAGCAATATCGCATTGCTTTAAGCAGTCATGATTTACCCAAAGAATCTTGGGAACTTCAATTTGTTATGGGTGCTGCAGTTGTTAGGAAACCCCTAGTCCTCTGATAGCTACAATTCCCTGAGTGGTTTAACAGTCAATCCTTTTAGCATGGGAACTTTGGGAGTTGTTACTCTGTGAGGTGAAAAGGGGGGATCTCCTAGCAACTCTCAGTACCCTAAACTGAGGTTCACAGGATTTTTTGAGAAGCCATGACTGTTCAAAGGGGGCAACTGGCAAGTTGAAGGCTCGGAGGTGGGAGGAAGCTGGAGGCCTCAAGTACACCCATGAAAAGCCTTTTTTGCAACTTCTCATGAGAACATTGCGGATCATCACTCTTGGAGCTACCACACTTCCACCAAAGGCACCCCACTCATAGAACATGCCAAGCAGTACTTGCCTGGGCAGAAATGGGTTTGTGGACCGATGGCAGGAAGCAAGTAGAGAAACAGAAGCAGGCAGAAGAAAAAGGCTGGAATGTAGCTGCCGCCAAGCACATATTGCTGAAATCACATGTTAAATGCACATAAGATTCAAATTGCCTGTTTTGTTTTACTTCCAGTTATACATAAGATATAAGCCAAGATTAGGCACACTAGAAGAGACTGGTTTCCTCCCATCTATATAAAATGAAAGTTTAGGTCTCCTAAAGCTGGGAGCACACTGATACTACCATTAGGGCAGAGGTGGGGAAATCTGTGGCCTTGCAGATGTTGGGACTCCAGCTCCCATCAGCCCTAACCAGCACAGCCCCTGGTCAGAAATGATGGGAACTTTTGTGCAGCAGTACCTGGTGGGCCCAAAGGTTTCCCATCCCTGTACTCTAGTATGAGCATCTTGCCTGTAAAGAGATGATTCAGAGGTTGGACGCTGCTTACACATAGCTCAGTTACCTACCATCTACTATAGACTTTCACCTTTTCAAATGACTTAGTGTATAGTGAAATGTTAAAAACACATAAAACACAACATAGACCTGGGGAAGCCATTTGACTGTGACATTTAAACTAGGACACAGTTTGTTTGCTTCATGCTAAAGACAGACTGCATGCAGAAATTCTGTAATAACCTTACATCTCACTTTATAAAGTTACTAACTTTACTTACACAGTATTATTCATTTGGGGCATGTAGTGATCTTGGATGAAAAGAACCACCCACACTCAAAGCAATTTACAAAAAAAAAAAAAGACCACTTGAAGCAAATGGCTATCTAAATTCTACTCTTTTGTTGCCTCCAAAGTCAATTTTTGCAGAAGTCTAAAGCAGAAAAGTGGGTATCATTTTTATATGCAGGGACTGAAAGCCCAGCCTGCTCAAGAAGGGTTGCACATGCCTTCTAAAGAAATTATGCCAAAGAAATCAGTCCAAAATATTTCCCCTACTGGTAATGGAGGTATAGACCTTCAGTCTTAAGTTTTCCCCTACAGAGGAGCTGTTTCATTTCAATTAGGACCATGAATGTGGTTGCAGGGAAGAGTTTAGGCAATTTATTTAAATAAAGCCTCTCTTATTATATGCTAAGCAACATAACAACATATTGAATGATCAAGAGTTAAATGATACACTGCTTTCATTTTTAGCTTCCAATAAACTAGCCCAAAGGGCTTCTGTAGACAGGGGTAGCCAAATGGTGACCCTCTGTGGATGTTGTGAAATCCCAACAGCCCTAGCCAGCATGGCCAATGACCAGGGATGCTGGCAGCTGTAGTTCCAACAAGAAGTATGTATAGGGACCCTCATCTGCTACGCAATGCTTTACTACATCAATGGCAACAGATTCAAGACATACCCAAAACAATGAACATCTAAATTAGTTTATGGAATTCACTGACACAGGATTTGGCAATGACCACTGGTTTGATGCCTTTAAAGGGAGATTGGTCAAATTTATAGCCAATAAAGTAATTGGTGGCTGTTAGCTTGATAACCTCTAGATAAAGGTAAAGGGACCCCTGACCATTAAGTCCAGTTGCGGACGACTCTGGAGTTGCAGCACTCATCTCATTTTACTGGCCAAGGGAGCCAGCGTTTGTCCGCAGACAGCTTCTGGGTCCTGTGGCCAGCATGAGGAACCAGAGCAGCACATGGAAATGCCATTTACCTTCCAACCGGAGCAGTACCTATTTATCTACTTGCACTTTGATATGCTTTCAAACTGCTAAGTTGGTAGGAGCAGGGACCAAGCAATGGGAGTTCACGCCGTTGTGGGGATTTGAACTGCCGACCTTCTGATCAGCAAGCCCTAGGCTCTGTGGTTTAGACCACAGCGCTACCCACATCCCTAACCTACAGAGGTAGAAATGCCTAGGTGAATACCTGCTGCAGGGGAATGAGGTAGTGAGAGGAGCCTGTTTGCTACATACCTTTTAATGGAGGACAAACTAATGTTGGTTAAAGTCCTATTCTGCTTCTGTGTCAATTATTTCAGTTTGATGCTGTTTGGCACTTTCAGCTACACCTATGGCCTTCCAGAAGTTCCTGAACTACAACGCCCATCAGCCTCAGCAAGCATGGTCAACAGCCGGGAATGATGGGAGTTGTAGTTCAGCAACATCTGGAGGGCCAAAGGTACTCTACATCAAACTTAAACTATTTTTTGTTGTATTGAAGGGTAAACTGGCCCAGTCCCTCATGAGATGTTTTTCTTGCAGACTTCCTTGTTCCTTGTGAATAAACCCACCGAGGCCCTACTGGCTGTGTATTAATCAACACAGAAAAAAGAGTTACATCCTTCATTGGCTCTAGTTGTATTTGTGTGGTCTGCTACAAGGCAGCTTTTGAATCTGTATATTAAGGGTCATCAAGTGAGCAGTGGCATGCAACATACGCCACTGATTCCCCAACTGCAGCCTCCAGGTTGTCCTTCCTACCTAAGAAAGTAGCCTCTTGCATGACATTAAAACAGATAATTGGTTCTTCACATTTGTTCCTTTTGGGGAAGGTAGGTATGCCCTGAATGACATCAACAGAGCCCTGTAACCCTTCCAGGAAAGATTTCTTACATTGTACTGCTGATGGGCTTAGGGCAGGTGTGGGGGAACCTTTGGCCCTCCAGATGTCTTGAAATACAACTCCCATCAGTCCAGGCAACGAGCATTGCTAACAGCTAACAGCCAGAGATGAGAGATGTAGTTCAGCAACATCTGGCAGGCCAAAGTTTCTCCACACCTGACTTTGGGGCAGACACACAGCTCTATTGGTTGCTGAATTCTTTGTTTGCTCCAGGACTGATCAAAACACAAGGGGGACAACTCTACAATTCTATGATTCTATGACATAGTGGACTTTTTGGGATGGGGTTGTGGTATTTCTAATGGGATTTTTGGGTATATAAAGCAGTTCACAATTATAAAATTTCATTTTGGATAGCCCTGTGCTAATAGTGTAAGGTACCACTTTTCCAGAAAACAACACTCAGGTGGTCTTCACCATCTTTCTTAAATAAATTAGGTTATGTCCTAAACCTACATTAGAAAAGAAGTGCAAGAAAGGCAAAAGTCACAGGGTTGCTTTGAAATATATATATATATATATATATATTTTCAGCATCCTGAGACATGCACTATTATTTTGGGGCTAGATCTAGAACATACCAGGAATCACCGGCACAACCTGCACTTTCTTCTGGGATAATGTTACTTCAGGGAAAACCAGTAGCGTTCTTAGGAGGGAAACTAAGTTTCTTGTGATGATTTAGACAGTCAAGGACATTGATCCCTAGCTAGCTTGCTGCTTGAAACTGCAAACTGAGATGCCTACCTGTAAATGAATTAACACAGGTGTGGGGAACCTTTGGCCCTTCAGTTGCTGCTAAACTCTAACACCCATCAGCCAATGGCTAGGGAGGATGATGAAAGTTGTAGTTCAGTATCTTCTGGAGTGGGTAATAGGTTTGTGTGTGCTCCCTGGCAACTCCTGTGCTGGTCTTTATCTTAAAGGGGCTGGGAAATAGACAAAAGCCATTGCAGAAATGTACCAGGAGGCGAGAAACCCACCCACCACTCCTTACTCAAAAAAGAACAACAGATAGATCACTGGAGCAGAAACTGCCTAAAGATTTCCCAACTCCAGCCAGGTCTGAGGGAGTTCCAATCTTGTGGATCAATATGCAAACCGTTTGTATAAGACAGACACTCTTCCTACCCAAAAGTGGAAACGAAGCCAGTGTTTTGTTCCATCAGTTTATTTAAAATAGAACTTGCTACTTTGAAAACTGGTTTCATTTGCATTCATTTTTGCACATCCCATCGTTAAATCAGCAGGTCCCAGTTGCACATGAGCTATGTGTTGTTCTTAGCAGTTGGCCTATTACCCTTGGCTGATGTGTAGAGGCCCACTGCTGTTCTGAAAAGCAGGTGCTGCAGCAGTTCCTGGACCAGAGGCAACAGGCTGCCCAAAACCAGGGGGGCATAAACTGCTTGGCTTGGGGGTTTGGGAGAAGAGCACAATACTAGACTCAAACATTGAGGAGACAGGTGATCAAGAGCCTCCAAGCAATAGGCACAGGCCTCTATTATATTACCAGAAAGAAGTACTGGCACAATGACTGAAGCTCTCTGTACATTTCTGCTACCACTGATTTGAGTAAAAAATAACAATAGAGCATATGCTACTTAAAAGTATTATTAAAAGAACGTGGAATAATTTTCCTGTCAGCTTGCCAGCTACTTTCAATCATGGTACAGTCTAAAAACAAAAAAGTACAATCAAGCACACTAATTGTATCTAGCATATAAAGCCAACCATCCTAAGCAGGCTATCTTAGCTGGCGATCAGCACTCTTTCCACCAGTCAGGAGCATAGCTGTCAACTTTCAGATTTGAAAATACGGGATCAGCAGCCTCACCTGTCCCGGGGACAGTCTACGGGATATCTAACAATCCGGAATAGCAGTGGGAAGTGGCACTGGAATAAGGGAATTTCCCGCAAAAAAGGGGAAGGTTGACAGCTATGGTCAGGAGCCCATGTTTATTGGGAAGGAGGGGGAAATGGGGGAGGAGGGAGTGAGAGGCACAGGTTTCATCCCCAGAGAGTTGGGGGGGGGGAGCATCACATGGGATGTTCTTGGCCTGGTTTCCAGTAAGACTGGGGCTGCACCTGGTCCCTGCCAGAGGCTGTAGGGAAAGGCCTGGATCCGTTGCCTGGTGTTAATGGCAATGCTCCGTGATATCCACCACCACAGCCTTCTTCCAGCTGAAGAGGAAGTAGCCCGTCCCAGCGCCTGCTGCCACGGCAATGCAGAGGTAGCCATTGTAGGTCATGAAGATAAGCATAAGGAAGTAGCTGACCACCACCTGGACGATGTGCAGTGCAGTCTGGAAAAGGTGAGGGAAGCTCAGCATCTGTTGCCTGACCAATTAGAAAGAAAAAGAGAGAGAGAAAGGAAACATTCAGTACATGCTGGGTGGATGGGCAAGGACTGACTACGAATGGCAGACTTTGGAGCCAGAAAGGGTTAAGATCTATAAATGACCTACGAACTGAAGCAACAAGGTGTAATAAGAAAGAATTAAATTGACACTTATCACACATCTAGCATAGAATGGCTCCCGGCCCCCCTGCTAGAGAAGGAGCAGCCCACTTTAGTTCCTGACACAACAAGGCTGAAACCAGCAGGGTGGAAGTTCAGCAGGAATAAATGTGAAGTCCTGCATTTAGGGAAACACACAAAATATGGTTGCAAGCATAGCATGTGGGAGACTGATGTGGCTGCAGCATACGTGAAAAGGATCTAGGTAACTTGGTGGATCACAAGCTAAACTTGAAGGGTGGTATAGAAATAACCACAACAACACTAGAGTAACACAATCTTAGGCTGCAAAGCATCCAGAACATGAAAAATAACAGCTCATTCTATTCTGCATTGGTCAAGCCTTGTTCTGGGTTCCACATTTTAAGACACACATTGACAAACTGGAGCATGCCCAGAGGAGGGCAGCCAGGATGGTAAGGTGTCTAGAAACCAAGCCTTATGAGGAATGGTTGAAAGAACTGGGAATGTTCAGCCTAAATGTGAGAAGATTAAGGAGGGGCATCATAGCCAACTTCAAATATCTGAAGTGCTGTCACACAAAAGATGGAGTGGGCTTGATTCCTATTGCGCCAGAGGACAGGATGAGAACAAGAGTGGATTGGGAAACAGAGTGTAAGACTTGAGTTTGGGAGACCAGGGGTTCAAATCCTCACTTAGTCACAAAGCTAACTAGGTGACCTTGGGTCAGTCCCTGTCTCTCAGGGTTGTTGTGGGGAGGGAGAAGACCATGTATGCCAAACCTTGAGCTCTTTGGAAGAAAAGGCAAGAAATAAATGTAGCAAACAAGAATTAGTGGGCAAGAAGCAGGTTTTGGGGTAAACATTTGAGAGGGGTTGTATCCAATTAGGTTATACCCAAAGGAGACCCACTGAAATCAATGAGCCTAAGTTAGATGCGTCCATCAGTTTCAACGGGTGCTCTAAGTCGGACGGCTAACATTGGATATAACCTGGTGGTGGACTTTTCTTTGTGGAAGGTATTTAAAACCATCTGCCATGGATGCTGAAGCTGCAACCTGCACCGTGGATCCTGCTCTCTTTCATCTCTGATTCTACAGCAGCCTCCCCCAACCTGGTATTCTCTACAGATAATTTTGGACTCCTGACTCCCGTCAGACCCAGGCAGCACAACCCCACGTGGTCAGGGCTGATGGAAGATGTAGTCCAAAGCATATGGAGGGCACCAGGCTGAGAAAAGTTGCTTTGTGAGATACCACAAGTACTGTGAGTTAGGTCAGAAAGGACCATGAACTGGCTATGCCCCAGTTGGGTTTCCCATGTTAAAGTCCCCTGTAGATAGAAAGAGTGTGCGTACCCAACTGTTTTGTGTGTTTCCATCAAGACTGTGCCATTTGGTCCAGGAACTGGCATGGAGTTGTAGCGGATGCTGACTTGCGACTTCCGGAGGAGGCTCTCTCGGGCAATCTTCAGGCCTTCGTAGAACATGGCCAGGAGGAAAATGGCCACAAATGCACCAGCCATTTCTAGCAGAGTGAGAAGGAGGAAAGTTCCTGGATCTATTCCATGCTGGGATATCAGCACTCCAGTTAAGGCAGGTAAAGCACTCAAGTGACACTACAATCTGATTGGCTGAGGTTGTTACTCAGCAACATTGATTCCAGCATTAAGTTATTCAGAAGGACCACATGTGATAAACCACTGAGCTATGGCCCACCCCCATTGTTAACATTTCCAAGGAGGTCTGGATAATGGAACAAGTCTTGAAGTTGATCTACCACACATAAATCAGTAAATCTAACAGTTCCCAAACTCTCTCCCCCATCTCCCCTGCCTAAGAACCACTTGAAAATTGCTGAGGGTCTTAGCAGATTATTTGATGTTTTTTCCTGCCTGTTGCTGTACTGTATTCAGTCCAACATCCCCCACTCCTCCACCAGACTGTGGTTTGTGCAACAGATACTTTGATCCATCTTAGTGGCACCTAGTAAATCACTCACTCACCTCCAGCAGTGTTGATGACAAGCCCGGAAAACAGCAAAGGCACATTGTTATAACTAAAGTGGAAGGTCATATCCTGCACAAGAAACAAGGAGTCCATTTAATGCCACAATGGAGCTTTGTGAGTGGCAGGGTCTTTGGGCATCACAGTTTCAAACAGGTTGCATGGGACTAGAACCACAGAGAGTGCAAATTCATTGAAGTGGCACCCTACTCACCCAGCCCCACCCCACTGCCTCTCTCTTTACCAGCATGATCCAAGGGTAGTGAATGTGTGCATGTGAGAAAAGAGAGTGGTCAACATTTGCTCTCTCCAGTCACCATTTGCAGTCAGCAGCTGAATTCCCACTTCATGAGATGGAAGGAGGCTCATCTCAGAAACACTTGCAGTTCCACTAAGGTTTGAAGACCCTCTGAAATTACCGGTACCTGTCAATCATTCAACATCACCCTGTTGTCAGGTGACCCAACTTCAAAGCTGACTTTTGTGTGGCTTGCTGCAAGCGCCAATCAGCAAGCCCTGCTTCAGACAGGGATCACCTTCACCATAAAGTCACTGATCAGGATGCCACAGGGCTTGCTGTTGGTGTTGATCAGCACCTTGCTTAAAGTTTGGTGGGGCCACAAACAGGCCATGTGACTGGGAGTTGGCACCTACAGAGTTGAAGAGTCCAAGTGGGATGTGCGTGCTGTTGCTTCTCTCTGTCTTTCTGGATCTGGACAGATTTTTAGTAGATCTGGTGACGTTGCTGATATACCCTACCATTCAGAAAGCAGGAGTCAAATCCTATTTCTGCAAGGTTCAGGTGCACAAGCAGGACACCTCTGCCTGCCCTACACCTGACATCCAATGTGGAGGCCTGGCAGACCAAATTTGTCACACAGCTTCTGCACCAGAGGTATCGCTTGAGCTCTACTCACCATCATCATCATCATCCCTCCATCATGTATATGCCCCGATGTTGTCATGGCATGATGGTGTGCATGAGGATCTGGGGTGGGCGTTGTTGAGCTATTCATATCATGGCCCATGTGCGCCATGTGATGGTTGGACATTTTGACCCCCAAGGAAATAGAGGGCAGGGGATGCTGTAGAAGCCTGGAAGACACACACAAAATAGAAGAAATTAAGAAGAAAGTACCTCTAGAGGAAGTGGCATGCCTGTAGCTAATCCTTAGACCAAGCCTATGGATATTATACATAAACACTGGAATGTTTATTACTCTTTTAGTTTTTTTCAGAAAATCAAGTTTCCAGACCTCATAAGGATATGGAAATCAGTTCTGGAAGATTGCACAATGCAAGAACAGCTAACATGTATATACAGAAGTGCATTCATTAAAAGTGCTTTTTATTTATATTCCATCATTTCCCCCCTCTGCTCCACTGTATCTCACAACCACTCTGAGGTTAGGCTGAAAGCTGGTGAGTGGCCCAAAGTCACCTGCAGCAGTAGTCTTCAACCTTTACAGACCTGGGACCCAACTTTAACTCAAGCATACATTTGGGGACCCAGTTCTTTTTCTCCCCCCTCCCCCATATGGTGATGCTGCTACAGCCTACTTTAGATCAGGCCATGAACCAGTAGTGGCTCGGTTCAGGGGTGGCTCGTGGGTCGGTTAAACGACCCCCATGGGCCTTAGGTTGCCGACCCCTGACCAATACTATAATGGACAGAGCAGTACAAGGCTATCCCATTCAGCTCTCCCAGCTGTGAAGGGCAACGAGCCCATGGAAGAGTCCCTTAGCAGCTTGGCAGAAGGATCTGGCATTTAAGAACTGGAGAAGGAAGGGGTGCCGGAGGGTACATAAAAGCATGTAGCAGGCCAGGAACTATTCCATAATAATTTCCAAGGCTGCCATAGACATAGTAGAGCAAACATGGGACTGCCCCACCAAACTCAGTCTACCCTCTGCCAGCCCCAGCCTGCCTCATTACTTACATCCAGCCCAGACTCCTCCTCTTAGTCCCAGTGTTGCCCTTGTAGAACTCAGCAGGTGGGAGAACGCTGGACTAAAATTCACTCTGCCTGTCAGTGATTCAGGCTCCACCTACTGATGTTCTTCATAACATTGGCCCACCAGGCCCAATGAGCACCATCCTACACTGCACAGACACATAGAGGACCAAAGGGAACCTGGTCACCTTGTAGCCAGACCCACAATTCTATGACGCAACAGGGAGCAGGAATAAGCAAAAATGGACATGCTTTTTATCAAATATCTGCTTGGGAACTGCAGGAGCTATCCACAAACATCTACAAAGATAACTTTGTTGTCACAGGTTTAATTGTGCTACAGCCCTATTTTAAATTACATCAACTCAAAAGTCAAATGCATGGAAACTTTCCCCTCTAATTGGCAACTGGACATTTTTATGGGGAACAGATCTCTACAGTCACATTAGGTGAAGGTGTTGTCCAGCAGCAGAAAAGGACATCGGCTGCCCCCAGCCATCTAGTCCCTGTTGCCAGAGCAACAGCCTCCCCCATGTCTTCATAACTGAATGAAGCGGGAGATGGTTAAGTGCTCAGAAGGCTGGATTGAAATCTTTTTAATCTCATTGCCACAGATAATCAAATAGTCTCCGGGGAAAGAGAGAGAAAATGTGGCTGCCCAACATTCAAGGTGTAGCTGTTTCCACAGGAGGAAAAGTGGTAAGAAATCCAAGCAAGGAGATGTTTAAACGTTTACCATATAATGATCCAAGCCATATAGTAGTTTGACAGAACTAACTGTGGTTAAAAAAGTAAAATACCTAGGGGTAAACATAACAGCAAAAAATCTGAGTCTATTTAAGGATAATTATGAAAAATGTTGGTCTGAAATCAAGAGAGACTTGGACAGTTGGTCAAAATTGAAGCTTTCTTTGTTAGGCCGAATTGCTGCTATTAAGATGAATGTATTGCCAAAGATGTTGTTTTTGTTTCAAACATTGCAAATTGTGGACAAGACGGAGTGTTTCCGGAAGTGGCAGAGAGATATTTCTAAATTTGTCTGGCAGGGCAAAAAGCCCAGAATTAAGTTTAAGATATTAACTGATGCGAAAGAAAGAGGGGGCTTCGCCCTGCTAGACTTAAAACTGTACTATGAAGCCGCAGCTTTCTGCTGGCTAAAAGACTGGCTACTTCTTGAAGACACTGATGTGTTGGATTTGGAAGGTTTTAACAATGCTTTTGGCTGGCATGCATATTTATGGTATGATAAAGTTAAGATCAATAAGGCCTTTAAGAACCATATTGTCAGGAAAGCAGTATTTAATGTCTGGACAAAATACAAAGACTTATTGGAAAACAAAACTCCGAGGTGGCTGTCCCCTCTGGAAGCCAAGGCCCGAAAAAGACCCAATATGGAGGCCAAATGGCCAAAATATTGGGAAATATTAGAAAAAGACGGTGACAATTGGAAATTGCAGAGTTTGGAGAAAATGGAGGGTAAAGTGCGAGACTGGTTACATTACGCCCAGATTAAAGAAGTTTTAAAAATGACAAAAAACTAGGGTTCCAGGTGGAGAAATCGAAGTTGGAGACAGAACTGTTAGAACCAAAGACTAAGGTACTATCAAGAATGTATAACTTGCTGTTAAAATGGAATACACAAGACGAACTGGTTAAATCTGCTATGATAAAGTGGGCACAGGATATTGGGCATAACATCATGTCTGAGGACTGGGAAAGGTTGTGGACCACTGGGCTGAACTTCACTGCATGTAATGCTTTGAAGGAAAATGTAATGAAAATGATATATAGATGGTACATGACCCCAGTTAAACTTGCCAAAATATACCATTCGTCTGATAATAAATGTTGGAAATGTAAGGAAAATGAAGGAACATTCTTTCACCTCAGGTGGACCTGCCCTAAAGTGAAGGCCTTCTGGGAAATGATATATAATGAGCTGAAAAAGGTATTTAAGTTTACCTTCACCAAGAAACCAGAGGCCTTCCTCTTGGGTATTGTCGGCCAGAGGGTGTTAAAGAAGGACCGAACATTTTTTATGTATGCAACAACAGCAGCAAGGATACTCATTGCCAAGAATTGGAAGACTCAAGATCTACCCACACTGGAAGAATGGCAGATGCAGCTGATAGACTATATGCAACTGGCAGAGATGACCGGCAGAATCCGAGACCTGGGAGAAGAAAGGATGGAAGAAGATTGGAAGAAATTTAAAACTTATTTACAAAAATATTGTAATTTGATTGAATGTTAAGAAGGATGCTTGATCATAAATAATTGGCCACCACTAAACTAGATTGAAATTAGATGATAAGTGAGATGAAGGAAAAGACAAATCCTTTGGGAGAACTATCAGATTATATTTAAACGAGTGGATATAAGATTGTAAACAAGATGATAATTTGCTTGAAAAAACTTTTTAATAATGTAAGTGGGAGCAGGAGACGTGAGGAAGTCCAAACAAGTTATGAAATTTTGTGTATGATATAAGCAATGTTGTTTGTTATTTATGCTTTTCTCTTATAAAAATTCTTAATAAATATTTTTTTTAAAAAAAGCCATATAGTAGTTTGGAACTGTAAAGAAGGTACTTTACATGTACTGTAAGGAAGCTAGTAATGATTAACACTGGACACAAACTCCTGTGCCCCACTTTTCTCAGAGTCAGGAAAACTCAGCTAGATAAGGGGGATTTATGGTTTATAATGCCATGGCACTTCCAAGGAGAAACATATTTGGGGAGTGGGGCAGAAAGAGAGCCATGTCCTTTCTCAAAGGAGCTCACAGCCTAAATTTCAACAGAGAGGGAAGAAGGAAGAGTCAAGAATAACAAGGAATGAATATTATCAAACTCTACCACATGTAGGCTTTGTTTCAATTGGGGATGAGGACTTTCAGGGAATAAAGCAGAAGATTGACTCCAAGGAAAGTTATGAAGGAAGAAATGGATTGGTGGTGCCAGTGATTTTATATGTGTAAACCAGGAATGGGGAACCAGATAGTGGGCATCCCACTATCTTCCTGAGTTTTCCTCTTGAGATATGTTGTGAACTGCTCTGAGACCTCCGGGTATAGGACGGTGTATAAGTTGAATAAATAATAAAAATAATAATATGTCAGGCACCTGCCACCTGTACTTTCCAGAAACAATCGAAGACTGTTTGTTTTCATCTTTGTTTCAACAAGAGGAAAAGGTCTCTGCCTAGGTGTTCATCCTGTGTTGATTTTAAACCTATACATAGTCGTTCTACTGCTTTTAAAATGATTTAAACCGGTTTTAAGAATGTGTCCACAAATCACCTTGCAACGTTAATCCACAGATTAATAAATAAATACTTACCTGTAGCACTCTAGATGCTGTTGGACTACAGCTCTTACCATCCCTGTCTATTAAGTTGATGGGGAGTCCAATAACATCAGGAGGGCCACAGAATCCCTATGCATGGGGCAAACCAAGCAGTCTCCCAAGTAGGGCAAAAACAAGGGCGGAAGCTATGGTAAAAGGTTGGAATGTTACAGGATCCAACCCAGCTCTGAAAGACTTTCAATATGGTGATGGCAGCAGTAGTAGTACTGAGGCCCTCGGTCCCACCACCCTCACATGCATGCTTGGTACAAACGTGGGAAACGGCATCCTCGCTGTCTGCTCCCAGACTTTGGAACTTCCTCCCTAGAGAAGCTGGACTGGCTCTCTCCTTGCTGTCCTTCTGCCAGCAGGTGATGACCTTCTTGTTCCAACAGGCTCGGGGGAATTGACTGCTTTTAATGAAAGGTCTGGTGCTGTGCTGTTTTTATTGCAAATATTGATATGGTTTTAGTAGATTTTATATATGTATACATTTTTTATTTTATTGTTTAGTTGTTTTTAATTACGGTCTTTTCTATGTTTTTAACCCTTCTTGTTATTTATCTGTAAGTTGCCTTGCGTAACGTCAGGCAAAAAGGTGGGGATCAAATAAGAATATACAATAATAATAGTAAGTAACTTAAGCTGATGTGTGGCGAGAGCCTCTTTCCTGCCCCACAAACATGCCAAGGCCCACACCTTACACAGCAATACCAGATGCTCAGAGATTTTCCAGCCACTGCAAAAGGAGATCCCTGCACAACATAGCCAGTCAAGTGCAATAGCAGAGCTGCAGCCCCCAAAGCAAAGTGTGCGGTTCTTTGACAGGAAGCCAGTGGCTCAGCCTGAAAGCACCTTATTGTCTGCCGCAGGCAGGACTCCCAAGCAGCCTGGGCAGCCCAAATGAATCCTGGCAGCTGAATCTCAGGGCAGGGAGGGGCTCCACCTCTCGGCACTGTGTCTGCTCTGCACATTAGCATAAATGATGAAAAAGCATGAAGATCAAGAGCTGAATGTGTTCCAGTGCTAGGCAACCTCCTCCGCTACAAGCGCACACCATGTACTCACATGCATATTAAAGGGCTGTGTATAGCTCCAAGTTTGCAACTTTCAATATAGAAACTGGTCCTTGAAAGGCTGTAGCCTGGTGCAGAGCACACACTTTACATGCAAAGGATCTCATAGAGCCATTGAGCTTGAAGGAATCTCTAGTCTAACACTTCGTAAATGTAGTACTACATACAGGGAGTCTGATAGATGTCCATCAAACCTCCGCTTACAGTCTGTCTCACTGCCCAACAGATTGTAACATCAGGGTTTTTCCTAGTGTTTATGTCAGAGACGGGAAACTAGTCTACAGCTGTTATTGGACTACAATGCTCATCATCCCTGGTTACTGTCTGGGCTTCTGGGCTGGCAGGAGCTGGTGGGAACTGGAGACCAACACTACCCAGAGTGCCAGAGGTTTCCCATCCCCAGTCTAAATAATTTTTCTTCCACTTTGAACCCACTAGTTCAGATTTATTCTCTCTGAATTTTGTCAACATATAAGTGGTATTTTGCAGCCAATGTAGTTATGTTTAACATGTCCCACTGAACTTTTTTTGTAAAAGAAAAGAAAAGAAAGAACCAAATTGGAGGTTCTGCTCCTTGTCCCCATTTGGGAAAATCAGCTACAAAGGTACCCATGACAGAGCCTTTTCTTTCATTTATTGAAAACTTTGTTTCAATGGTGCTTTGGCTGTCGCTACATGACTTTTAACTTCTTTTTTAGATTCAGTTTTACCTGCCTGAGTCTTAAAAATATTCCTATTTTATGAAGATTATTTATGCTTTTACAACACAAATCCCAGGCACGTAAGCCCTAGGAGACACAAGATTGCAGCCTTAATATCTTTTTTTCCTTCATTTTGTAGCATGATTTTTGCAATGGCACACAAACAAAGGGGGGGGGGAAGTGTGGGGTAAATATTATTATCAATTGCATTTATGCATTACTTTCTACAAAAAATGTCTCAGAAGCAACTTACAAAAATATAAAAATATCCAACAGGTCATAAATCATTTAAAACAATGGGTTGCACTTGATTAAGTTGGGTAGACCGGCTGAGATTAATAAACCTAAGTTAGGCATCTCCATTAATTTCAATTGGTCTACTCTGGATGCTGCCCTGCACGCCTCCTTCTGGTAACTCCTGCAGCCAAGCTGGTACCAAACGTATTACTTTGCGTCAGTGGCGTAGCGTAGGTTGTCAGCACCTGGGGCAAGGCAAGTAATTTGCGCCCCCTAATCCGTGGATTTGCGCCCCCTAACCCGTGGATTTGTGCCCCTAACCCTAACCCCCAGATGTTGCGCCCGGTGCGGCTGGCCCCCCCTGCACCCCCACGCTACGCCACTGCTTTGCGTTCCTTTGGACAAGGCTGAGAGGTGATTCTTATTGTCTGGGCAGCCCAGGATCTCCATATACACTGCCCGGGCTTACACCATTGAGAGGTCACTTTGGTGCTGCTAACACAGCGGTTTGACTTTACCCCCAGAGATGAACTCAGTTGTCTCTTGAGATAGACAGATACCAACAACAACTCCTGGCAGATCTTGGAGAGCTTGTAGCTCAAGTGAATTGGACTGAAATAGTCACAGTGTCTGGAGTTCAAAGATTTTATTAATGCAAAAGCAGGTTTATCTTGGCAGGAACAGTTTACAGGACCACAAGTTGGGAGAGAAAAAACAAAATGGCTCAGCTTGTAGGGGGCAGAATTAACTTAGAGAGGATACAGGCAAGTGCTGGCTAGATTGCTGGACAAACAGTGCCCTTGTGTAACAAAGGACCTAGAACCTCAGAATAATTAAATGTATTTGCTTTTTTCCAATAGGCCAAACATTGGATACAACCTTATATACATAGAATAAGAATACAGTACAGTAAAAAAAATGCCTATAGGTGTCCATCCAACAAAAATAAAAACAACAAATCCTACCCCACCCCACTAGAAGATGAACACAAAAAAATCCCAGATTATAAATTGATCTAAGTGTGATCTAAATTAAAACCAAAAACTTGAGCAAACAGGCTCAGCACCCCAAAGCTGACAATGTTGGCACCAGGCCAAAACCAATCAAATATCCAGTGGACAAAGTGTCCTGCTCAGATCTCACTCCTTCCTCAGGACCAGCAGAATCAGAACAAGTTTTTTAAAAAAATTAAATAAATTTTGCTTATCTTATACAGGACATGTAAACCACCTAAAGCACCCCCCACAAACACTTCAATAGCAAAACTGCAGGGGAGTTAGAAAACCTGTTTTACAACACAGCCCATCAGCTGTTCAAACGGGAAAAGTCCTACTGGGTCTAAGGAAACACTTGGGCGAGTCTAAGTAGGGCTTTGGATTTCAGCCGACAATGTGCAGCTGTAAAAATAGATTTGAACCAAAACCCTTAAGATAAAAAAATAATAACTGAGTGGCTAACAAGCTTTACTGCAATGGTTAATCCAATGGTTAACAGCAAAATCTCTTAAATCAAAACACTACACTGCTAAGGAGATTATAGCACCAGGAAGCTTCCCTCCTCCAACATGTACATGTTCAAGGAAGCACAAATCAAAACGATTTTCCCTCTCACCCAACACTTACAGATGCAGAGCACTTACAAATGCAGAATACAATATATATTTTTAATTCAACACACACATATCCCTCTGCCCTTTAATCACTGCCCTCAGGTTTTCCCAGAAGAACAAGAGTTAAACATCACACTTCTTTGGTTTCCATTGTGACCAGGTTGTTCAACACACACATAACCTTTTCCCTCCCCACCAGATCCCAGGTTTGGAAAAATAGCAGCCGTCCAATGAGGCAGATAACAAATGGTTTGCCACACTGGGATGTTCTCATCTTGCAGCAATTCCACTTGAGCAGACAATGCTTGTTAGGAACGCTCTCCAGATTGTAGTGAGATACAGCCACTACTTCTGGTGCTCTGATCCATCCCATAAGCAGACAACATATAGTCCACAACTCAGACATACATATGTAAATTATTCCCCTTCTATCTCCCAGGACAAATGATATAAACTTCAAACAAATGCTGGGGAGCATCTAATTAGTCCTGTCTCCTTGTTAACCGGAAAAGATTCCCTGCTACACATGCAGAGTTAGAAATAACAGCCAATACATACAGGTGAGGCAGAAGCTGGCAGGTAAATACAGTGTTAGGGATTCTTACCTCTGAGCCAAGCTCTTTTCAGACTAACCTTTTGCCCGCTAAAGGGAGATGAGGGACCCCAGAGCTGTTTATTCACACACTCTATTGCCAACTGCAATGGATACTCTTAATCTCAACATCATAAGACCAGAATGCTGCTCCCAGTTTATTCAATTTCCTGACATCCTTTTGCAAATATTAACCACTTCCTCTCCAAAGTAAATACTACCACATTTCAAGCCCTGAACCTCAGCAGTTTGCAAAAAGGAGTTGTTGAGGGGAAGAATATTTATGGAAAGAGCCACAACAGGATTCGATCCAAGTGTTTGCCCACACTTCCACAAATATTCAGAGAAATGGCGAGCAAAGAGCTGTTGAATTTTATATCCAGACACACACAACTCATACGTTCAGTCTCCTCCTCTTCTCCTTTTAAAAACAAACAAACAAACAAACAAACAAACAACCTCATTATCTCGTTCCTTCCTTCCCCTTATCACTGCCTCTGTTTGGTTGTAAACCTTTGCTCTCTGTGCTTACGCTGCTCTTCCCTGCCCCCTCCCTGAGTTGCATTATTTTTGGGTTGCAAACCAGGCTCATTTGACACACAGGCTGATTTACTGGGTCTGTGACTGAATAATAAAATATGTATTGGTGGCTTATGACAAACTATGTACAACACCATGTCCATTGCCCAGGGTGGTGACAGGCTGTATTACTAGGAGAACACATATGGAGAGATGATGGAGCAGCCATATTTATTTATTCATAGGACTGCAATGTTCATGGGAAAAATGGAAGAATAGGAGGGTCTGCTTTGCTCCCTCAAAGGAGTTCACGGCTAAGGGGAAGCTGAATCTTGTCTCATCTTCCGTCCTATCCTGACTGAAAACTATAATCAAGCTAGGCTGGGGAGATAAGTGGCAGGGTACATGAAAGGTCAGAATAGGGAAAGGTTTGGAAGGGAGATGCAGGTCTGGGCTTGAGCCAAATTTTTCTTGGGGGATATATTTGGTGCAGAATTTCAGGATGCTCAAGTGTCATGGAATATGGGGAGAGGGGAGACATCTCAGCAAGATATCCTCCAAGAGATCTCTCTAAACCCTTTTTTCACATTATTTCACTTCCTCTTTTCACTGCCGCCTTGGCACTTTTTGGCTAGGGAAAAATTATCTCACTGGCTATGTCATCCAGGCAATCAACGATCATATAACCAATATGACAACAACATCATGGCAACAGATTTGGTTCTGCAATAGCATCATTAAACCAAATCAAAGTGAGGCCAATGCTTCCCACCCTCAAACCAAATGGAGGAAATTTTTGCCCTATATTCCTGTGCCCCCACCTCAAATACTTATTGCTGCATTTGTGAATGTGAGTATATACAGTACCGTATTTTTCCGTGTATTGGACGAGGTTTTTTGACTCAAAAATAACGTCAAAAAACTGGGGTTGTCCAATACATGGATAGTGGATTGGGGGGGGGGGGGGAGAAGTGGCGTGCCGCCAGCCAGCTTGTTGGCAGAAGCGCAGCTTCCCCCAATGCCACAGCAAGCAGGGAGCGACCTGGGGGGTGTTTCCTGCCTGCAGCTACATGGGGGCCAGAGAAGCTGCGCACCACCAGCCAGCTCGTTGGAGGGAGTGCAACTTCCCCCGCTGCCACCGTGTGCGGTGGGTGCTCCCTGGATTGTTTCCCCCAATGCCGCTGCGTGTGGCGGGCACTCCCTGGATTGTTTCCCACAAGCAGCAGCACTGGAGCGCAATGGCTGATGGGAGCGCAAATTCCCCATGCTGCTGCGCATGGGAAACTAGGAAGTGTTTCCTGCCCCCGGCTGCGTGGGGGGAGAGGCTCAACAACTTTGGGCCATCTCCCCTCATTTCCTAAAATTGAGTCCCCTAAAATAGGGGGGGTCTTATATACGGGGGTGTCCTATAGACGGAAAAATATGGTAGCCTTCACAAGGGGTGATTGTTTCCCATGAAATATGCTTTTCCATTTCAGCTCAGCCCTAGTCCTGTGTATTAGATGTGGACTAATAGGACAGTACAGAGGCATGACCTACTTCTATTTGGCCTTTTGTATGTGTGCATGCACATTTATGCAGCTAGAGACCAAGTTCCATGGGCAGGAAATTGAAGCTTGCCACCCTGATATTGGCTATTCTAAAAGCTTGAAATCAGCTGCCAGCCCAGAAAGTATTTATGATGGGCCAATTATCACAGCAACAACATACTTGACAGGCAAGTCACACCCAACTGCATTGAGACAATCTAGAGGTCTACATTCACCGGAGGTACAGGTTTTACAACTTATCCTGCCAATGAGGTTATCTTTAAGCTTTAAAAAGAAGTTAATACTATTAGGTTCATGTTTCTGCATGTTTATAATCATGAAGTTGATAAGGATTTTGCCCAGTTGTGTTTGTTTTGTTTAATGTCTCTCCCACACTCCAATCCCACACTTGACAATTTTGCTATTTTTAGCGCAGATTCAAGTATTTGGAGAGCACTGCCTCTACTCCTGCGAACCTGAGGTCAGAGGTCAGAACACAAAAGCTCATAAGAGTTCAGAGGTGGCTTATAGCTTCTCTAATGTGTGATGCAGCTCAGATTCAATTCTGGAGATAGTCTCCCACACAAGTGTTTTTCTCACTTAATCCTTCTATAATTGAGATGGGGGACCTGTGGTCCAACAATATGGGATGATCATGGGAGTTATGGTGCAATATGTGGAGAACCAGAAGTTCTTGCACCTCTGCTCTGGAAAATTGGAGTTTCCCCTTAAGATCAGATCAAGGTCCACCTAGTTCAGACCTCCTCATCTAACAGTATCCAAACAGGTATTCCAAAGAAGATCACAAGTAGTGACTGGAGACAACAACCTATCCCCAAATCCCCTTTTTATTCTCCATATAATGCTATCCTGGCAATGTGGCACACAACCTTAAAAAGACAACAAAGACTGAATTGGCCACAGTCCCAATATTAACCCCTAATTTCTTCCAAACCTCAAAGGCAACTGGTCTGTATATTTTGCTTCATAGCTGCAATTAGCTCATTGTCAACAAATAATTCCTCTTCCTCTCCCCGGTGGATGAGAATTAGTACATCCTACAGCAAAGTGTTCCCCAGACAGCAAAAAATACTGTTGTGTTTTCTTCTGATCTAAGACACAACCAATCTAAGGCACAGCAGAAGCTCCTCCTCCTCATCTGCTCACATTGGAAAAGGTAGCGGATTCAGACATTATAGTGCAGCACCACATACTCTACTCTCCAAACAATAAGCGAGCACTGCAGCAATCTTTCCTTCCTAGCCCAGGGGATCATTGAGGGTAGGATGCTGCATTCACTCTTCCCATTTGGAAAGAATAAGCACAAACCAGGCAGGAAGAAAGAGGACAAAAAAGAACAATATCTGACTTCTTGAAACCAAAAAAGGCCAGGCTTTTCAGGCCAAGATGTTCAGCACCAAAGAGTGTGCTTAACATTTGAGAGAAACATGGGATACTTTCTTATACAAAGTCAGAACATGCAGAAGCTCCCCAGACTTTTGGACTGAGGTCTCTCTGAGCCCTACCTGAAGATGCCTGCTACTGAGCTACAGCCCTTCCTCAGACAGTCTCCTCCCAGAGAGGAGCCTGTGTAATGTGCAAGGTGGACCCAGGTAAGCAATAAAGCCATGCAAACCACACCAAAGGGCATAGAGCAATATTGTAAGAGATTCAAACCCCTCAGCAGATCATCACTATTATTTCCTGGGAGAACTTAAAGAGGCACAGGCTGGTACACTAATGTCAAGGCAAGAATCTAGGCAAGGCAAGATTCTAGGTTACAGGAAGAAAAGCACCAGGGAAACTGGCTCCTGCTGAAGGAGCAATTTTATTTCCTGAAACCCCGCAGCTATTTTGCAAACTCAATACTGTTGTTCATGAGGTGACAAGAGAATGGACATTGTGCCCTTGCACAATGTAAGACTTACCATACTAGGGGAAACAATACCTCTGTACCTCTCCTCTGACTAAGCCTTTAGATTAGAATATCATTGTAAAGGAATTGCTGCCACTATTATTTACAGCTATTGCAACAGGCTGTAATGATCCAATTGGCAAGCTCCACCCTCAAGTCCATTGCCCGTGCCTGACCCCAAAAAAGATGGTAAACCTGCTTACAGTGGGGTTCTGCCAAAAGTCACTGCAGCATCAAAAGAAAAAAGGAGCAATGGTTTTGGTCCCGTGCCCCCCATCCTCCAAAGAAGCACTGCAACCCTTTGGCTACAGGCAACTGTTGTGCAACTTTGAACTCTAGAACAGCACCCAACTTTGTCTTGGCATGATAAGGCCAGAGGGCTGGCAGATTAGAGCCTTTGACGCAAGTCCATTGCTTGCTGGGGCAGGTATCTGTGGGGGCCAACAGCCAGGAGCAGTGAATAGGTACCTCCTATGAACCATCACTATTCTGGATGGAGGACCACATAACAGAAGATAGTGTGTTCTGACAGTTTACAGAAAAGTCAGAAACATAAGGAGGACAAATGGGGCAAGGTGGGAGAAATGAGGCATGAAGTTCCATTCAGGGTTGAATGGCAAAGTAGCTCCCACAACATCTTATACACTTTGTACAGCAAGAACATAGGATTGAACCAGACCATTGGTCCATCTAACTCAATACTGTCTACCCTGACTGGCAGTGGATCTCTAGGGGTTTGGGCAGAGCTCTCTCCTAACCTTAACTTGGAGGTACTGCTAGAGATTGAACCTGGGATTTTCTGCATGCAAAACCAATGCTTTCCCACTCAGCTATGACCCTTTCCTGTGCTGTAAAGACTCAACATTAAACACAGCCAAATGTATGTAAATCCATTCTTTATTTTAGTATAGCACATAGCAATTGTAGGGATCATCAGGTTTCAAAACCAGGAAGGGCCTCAGCCAAATGGAACAATGAGCAGTTCGGTTTGTGTTAGGAAGGTCCTTCTCACCCCCTAGAGAGAACAGCAGACAGGCAGACTCTGTATTTTGGCAGATTATTCAATCTGCCAAAATACACATTAAAGTTGTGGGTATGGAGCTCTGGGATGGGGGTGGGGGTGGGAAATGTAACCAAAAATTGTTTCTGCAATGGATGGTGTCAAGCTGGTGGTATATTTCTGCTGCCTTGCTAAAGAAGCCTCTCAAGACTACTCCTTCTTCAGAAGCCTTCCTTGTATTCAAATGTTATCGCCTTTGAATATTACCCTCTATCTAATTGTCAGGTGAGCAGCTGATTGGAGGAGGGCTGTGCGGGGAGGGAAGATATAGTGGTAGCTAGGCCATGTTGTGACAACATGCCGTGCATTTGGTCATAAGAAAGATATTGAAGTGGTCAAAGATAAAGATTTGCATATATGGTCAGGCCAGTAGGAAATGCAGCTCGCCTTTCCCACTAGCAATCCAAACTATGTGGTGCCCAGAGGACTCATAGTTCAATGTAAGAGCTGATTTTTCACAAGCAGGAATTCCCTGGTTAAGAGGGATGTCAGGTAGCTGGGACAGACCACTACCTGAGGTCTTGGGAGAGCCTGCTGCCAATCAGCACAGGGAAAGAGTGAACTCCTGTTTGGCATCAGAACAATAAAGGTTTGCAAGTTCCAATAATCTAGCTTCCTGGCTTTCTTAAAAACGTAATGCTTTTCAAGAAATCCTGAATAGGCCAACAAGGGTTGGGGGCTTCCTTTCTCCCCATCTGCTTCCCCATTTCACAGCTGGCAGGAGACCAGCTTTCCGCCCTTGCCAACAATCCCTCAGCAGATCAAAGTTTCCACACAGCAGCTTTCAATGGCACTGACATGCAGCATCCAGACCCACTGTGTATACCTGGAGGGTAATTATTAACTCTCCAAAGCTGCTTCAGCTTCACAGTCTCTCTTCTTCCAAGCCATCACCCCCAGAGAGGTTTGAGACTTGAGCTCATTCTAATAGAGATATTTGGGGAGAGGGCAACAGAAGCAAAAAGAGGGGGTGCAACTAACCAAAACAAAGTCAGCCTGCTTCCTCAATGTACCACTATTTCTAGCAATTAAAGATTCTGTATGACCTGTGATTAAGCACTGCTAGCCTAGAAAGTCACATGACCCAAACCTAAATGCCCCGCCAAATAACTCCACAGACTACTCTAGATTAAGAAAAAAATAGTTTTCTGTTTGGAAGCCTCCATACATGCATGGGTAAATGACACTGACAAAGGACAAGAAGAGATTAACTTTAAGGCACATGAATATAGGCATGTGATGCACATTTGTGAGTGACTCTTTGTATGGGTTGCTTGTGGTTTTTGCAACTGTTTTCTAGCTGTGGACCCTATGTTCAAGTAACACCCACTCTGAGGAGAGCTGGCAAGATTTTACAATGAGAAGAGAATAATTCCTGTGGAGTTAAGGCAAGCCTTTTCGCATTATCACTGTGTACTCTCAAGGCTTTCTCCCACCCTACTGCCATTTAGAGTAACTACAGAACAGACATGGGGCGGTAAGAAGGTGGATTGGAATCTACTGGTAGATCTCTGAGTGACTTGCAGCTGATCGACTAGGTGTTTTTTGTTTTGTTTTGTTTGTTTAATAAACAACTATACTTTCCATATGAATAATATGCTGAAATGAAAAAAGCTGAAGGCTAACCGGGAGGACTGTGGGCTTAGTTCAGTTCTTGTACTGAGAACAAATTCCTAGGCTCTAAATGCACTTAGACACATGCCCTTTAAATCTTGTGTATCTTTTGCATCTGACTCTGGTTGATAGATCCTGAGATTCTAGAAAAAAAGAAAAGAAAGAAAAAACCAAGGAGGGAGGACATTCACCTAAGTTTTACTCAGAACAGACCCACTGAAATTAATGAAATTAGGTCCATTAATTTCAATAGCTCTACTCTGAGTTTAATTACTCTGAGTTAAAGTTTAACTTTAATTAACACCACCCAATCTAACAAACATGAAGTCTATTCTGGGGTAAGCAGACAAGTCAGCACAAATGAGACTCTCCCTTCTTATCAAAACCAGGCCTGCTTTGGATGCCACTGCAAGAAAATTAAAATGTTTAAGAAGCAAAAAGCAGAAGCACCTAGGCTAGTTACCATGGTTTATCCTCTATGAAGCTGTACATGGTCTGGGACCAGAGTATTTCATAGAATCATAGAATTGTACAGTTGGAAGGGACCTCAAGGGTCATCTAGTCCAACCCCTTGCAATGCAAGAATCTCAACTAAAGTAGGGCTGCCATATGTCCAGGAATTGTTCAGAAAATGGTGTCTGGGTGATTCTTTGCTGAATCGGAAAAATGTCTGGGAAAACCTGAAAGTATGGCAAGTTGGGCTATTTTTAAAAAATTCTAAAAAATCTAAGAAAAGCCCCCCAAAAGAGAGATGTTCCCAAAAAAAGCTCAGCAACTTTGATCCAAAGAAAAACAACAACTCAACAACTCTGTCCAGATTTTCACCATTGGGAATATGGCAACCCTAAGTAAAACATCTGGCATCCATGACAGATCGCCATCCAACCTACGCTTAAAAATTTCCAAGGAAGGAGAGTCCACAACCTCCCAAGAGTCTCTGTTCCACTGTTGAACAGTTCCTACAGTCAGAAAGTTATTCCGGAAGTTTAGTTGGAATCTGCTTTCTTGTAACTGGAAGCCATTGATTCGAGTCCTACCCTCGAGACCATAAAACAAGCTTGCTCCATCTTCCATGTGACAGCCCTTGGGATATTTGAATATGGCTATCACATCTCCTCTTAGTTTCCTCTTTTCCAATCTAAATATACCCAGCTCCTTCCAACTGTTCCCGTGAAGTCTTTATTTCCAGACCCTTGATCATCTTGGTTCCTTCCTCTGCACATGTTCCAGCTTGTCAATATATTGGCTATCGTCTGACTAAGGTAGAATAGAGTGGTGTTGTTATTTCCCTTGGTCTGGACACTATACTTCTGTTGATGCAGGCTAGAATTGCATTAGCTTTCTTGCTGCTGCATCACACTGTTGACTTACGTTAAGCTTGTGGTCCACTAAGACCCCTAGGTCCTTTTCACAAGTGTCTCTGATCTTATATTTCTGAATCTGGTTCTTCCTGCCTAAGTGCAGAACCCTGCATTTGCCCGTATTGAAATTCATTTTGTTAGTTTGGGTCCAGTTCTCCAATCTGTTACGGTCATCTTGAATCCATTAGCTACCTGTCCTATTTGGTGTTATCTGCCAATTTAATGAGCATCCCCATCAATTCCTTCATCCAAGTAATTTTTAAAGACATTGAATAACAACGGACCCAGGAGAGAACCCTGTGGTACCCCACTTGTCACTTTTTTCCAGGATGATGATTAGTGAGCACTCTTTGGGTTCGGTCAGTGAACCAATCAACAGTTACCTCATCAAGTCTACATTTTACCACCTACTTTGCAAGAATATCACGGGGAACTGTCAAAAGCCTTACTGAACTCGACTTCTCATGAGGAATGATGGGAGACTAGTTATCAGCTGCTGACACTCCTGTCCTCAGAGATCATTATGGCGTGATTAAAGGCAACCAAGGCATATTGACAAAACTCCCTTTTGAGATAAGGGGGTCAGGGATAAGATAAACCTCTCATATGACATAGAGGTTTTGGGAGGTGAAGAACTGTCTTGAGCAAGGAACATTAATTATACACACACTGTATAATAGTTCTTAAATTAGGGCACTAGGTTGGCAATATCTCCTTCTTTTAACTATTCATGAAACTAGAAGAACTATTTGGATTCTCTATCTGCCAGCTAATTAGTGTCCACAAAATAAATGAACTGCTGGAAGATAAACAAGCATTAATTAACAAGCTAAAAATAGACCAAAAAGCTTACCTTAACTACGGATGACTTCAAAAGTTTACAAATGAAGAGATAGCTCTTATCCTGTGTAAAATTTGCAATCTATATCATCTGTAATTCTCCGTTGTTTGTGTGCTCAGCTCTGCTCCCGAACACCTAAGCTTAAACTCCAACTCCTGGCAACAGACTGATGATTTCTGTACACTGCCAAGAAAGAAAAAAATGGACTGTTTAGTCAATAGGAATACCACCTTTAAGAACCCCAGGGACGTGGGCAGGTACACAGTAAAAGGAGGAAAGTTGCCCTCAGGTTGATTTTTATTTTGTGCCTCTTCTTATGAAAACACTCTCGATCTGGCAAATACACAGTCCAAGGTCAGATGGATAGCACAGTGACTGGAATCAAACAGCTAGAACAGGGCAATGTGGTTTCTGGGGATTTCTTTTTAAAACTGTGTACATCCTCTAACAAAAGTGTGAAGAACCTTCCCCCTCCCGCCGAGGTTGCTGAAGTACAACTCCAATTATTATTGTCCATTGTGCATGATTGCTATGGCTGATGGGAGTGTAGCAACATCTGGAGGAACAAAGGTTCCCCTACCCCTGCATCTGGGATGTGCTTGCTCCCTTCATCAGGGCAAGGAGTCAGACGTGCTGTTGTGAATGGGTCAAGTCTGAGGCCTTCTTCTGACATTAGAGCTGCAGAGGGGTAGAAATTACTCCCTCCGCCATCCCAAACATGGTTAGAAGCCTACAGCTTGCTTTAGTTCTGCACTTGCTGGGTGTGAATACAGAGCCAAAACAAACCTCTGTCTTACCTTTCTGGCTCTGAGCTGGAGGAAGATGATGCAGGTGCAGAGATAAGGAAAGATACCACACCCTTGCATCTTTGTCCTTCATCTTACACCATCTTCCAGTGCTGCAGCAGGCTCTTTGTAGCAAGGGCATGTTCGGGTGACCACAAATTTTGAATTGGCTACTCAGGCCACACAAGCTTTACAAGCTTGTTATAAGACACTGTAGAAAAATCAGCAATGCTTCTGTTCACTGATTCCTGGAACTTTCTTGAAATGTAGGTTTCAGCTGCAAACATTACTAGAGCAGTGTGTGGGAATGAAAGGCACACCACTTGTTCAGTGCAAGAATTAACCTCAAGAGATGATCCCAGAGTTGGGTTATTTTCTATGACATTTCATGGGTGTTTAGAGTAAGATGCATCACCAAACCTCTTAAATCCCACATTATTGGCTACACCAGCTCAGTTTCCTCTTCAGCTATTTGTCCGATCTAACCAACATCTGTTAGGATTTGAATGAGTACAAAGAATTTGAATCTGCTGTTTCTGGTGATGCAGTTTTCAAAGACACAATTGACAGGGAAAATACAGCTGGCTTCTAAACTCTCAAGTTTCAAATCACATTTTGAGAGAGACTCTTATTACAGAAAAGTTTGGGTTGTTTTTTTTGTTTGTTTTGTTTTTACAGAGTTAATCTCCAAGAGTGTAAAAGCCTTTTTAAAATCAGTTCTTAATTCTTCTGGGAGACGTGCCTAGCCAACTCTCCAGACAAAGGCATTCTAAACCAGGAGATCCTGGACAACAGCCCAGAAATGGAACCTGAGGCGCAGAAGATAATAGAAGAAGGGTGCATTTCTGGGCAGAATGAATTAAGACTACACCTGCAAAAAGATTTCCTACTCCTCAGTAGTCAGCACCAATCATGATAATTCAAGCCTGAGAAGTTCTAGGTGCCACCTTTACACTTATTGGAGCCTGGGAAACCAGATGCCTAGAATACTTATCCACCTACTCCTGTCCGCCAATCTAGGAAGTGCTCTACAACACTGCCACCTCCAAAGCAAGGGTGGAAAAAAAACATCTCACACAAGCCACTCTTATACAATATAGATTTATTGATTTATTTGTATTTTGGGCCTGTTTGTCTTCCAAATCAGCAAACACTTCTTCACCAGCTTGGAAACTGAGATTATTTCTAGCTCAGTCTTGAAAAACCCAAAAAGAAAAATCCCTCAAAGAAACTGGACATAAAAGAACTAGAGAGTTAGGAAGGCAAGTTACATCGCTTCCTAGAACGGCACTTTGGAAGGCCTGCTGGTCATAAATACACACCTCCCCATTTCCCTATAACATTAAACTCTACTAGTCCAGCCAGCTGATCATTCTCTACCACCACTCTCCTTTCTCATTCGGCCTCTGTCTCTCGCCTATCATTCACTCTCATGTTCTTTCCCTTAACCCACCTCTTCATCCTGTCACCCATTCCATTCAGTCCCCTACACTTTACAAATCTCATTTCAATTCAACACTCAGGTCCCATCCTTCTCACCTTTCCACATACACCTTCACTCACAGAGGCTTTAAGAAGCTACCAACAGCTACTAGCCATGATGCCTATGTCTTCCCTCCGCTGTTGGGGGCAGTCAGCGTCTGAATATGAGCTGCTAGGGAGCACTGTAGTTGCACTCAGCTCCTCCCTGTGGTCTTTCCATGAGGACATCCATCTGGTTGGCCTCAGTCAGGACCGAAAGCTGGATTAGATAGGCTTTGGCTTGTTCCTGCAACAGAGTTCTTCTGCCCATCTTCTGCTTTCACGGATCCTTAATCTTCTTCACTCAATTCATTTTATTTTTATTTATTATTTTACAATTATTAGTGACATTTTTGCATTCAGGTACCTCAAAGCGACTTACACAGTAAAACAACTGAGGCTGTGAAAACACTACATTGTTAAAGCACACAATTCCCCCTCACGACAAAAGAATGTTGGGAACTGTAGTCTGTTAAGGGTTTGGGGAAATTGAAGGGGGGAAATGTAATTTAAATGTATGTTGCATATGCAACCAGGTTGAACACATGCCACACATTTAAAACACATTCCCCACAAAGTACCCTGGGCACATTAGTTTATGGGTGCTTGGAACTGCAGCCCAGTGAGGGGTACACTACGATTTCCAGGATTCTTTGGGGGGGGGGGGAGTCGCATGCTTTAAACGTATGATATTATGCAGCCAGCCAGGGAACTTAAGTTTAACGGTGCTGGGAAATGTAGCTCCACGATGAACAAACTACAACTCCCAGGATCCTTTGGGGGAGGCAAGCATGTGCTTTGAATGTGACTGAAGTGTACTGTGTGGCACATGCACCCAAAGGTATTGAAATCAGACGAAAGCAATAATAAACAAGAACTAAAATGCCACATCGGAATACAACGGCACTTCCCACCTCCCGAGCTCCAGCCACCCGCCTTTTCCGCCCTCGTCCCTCCTGCCCTCTGCCTCCCCCTCAGAATCCTGCCCTTCTTCACCCCCGTTTCATTCCTCCTTTTCACCCTCAGGCCCCCAGTCTCCCTGCGTTCCCGTTGCTCCTCTGTCATTTAAATGGATTTATTCATTATTCTTGAGGTAACGATCATATTTATTTTATTATTTTTCAAGATTACCATATAGATATATGAACACATAGAAAAACGGAACTGTTTCCAGTTATCTTCGTTCCCTGCCTCCTCGTCCACCTCCCTCAGCCATAGCTGTCAACTTTCAGATTTGAAAATAAGGGATCAGCAGCCTCGAAAATAAGGGATCAGCAGCCTCACCTGTCCCAGGGACAGTCTACGGGATCTCTAACAATCCGGGACAGCAGCGGGAAACGGCACTGGAATAATGGGGATTTGCCGCAAAAAAAGGGAAGGTTGACAGCTATGCCCTCAGCCTCCCCCCCCCCCCCGTGAGGCGCTGGCACCGGAACCCTCGCACTCGCTCCCTCTGCTCGCCGCCTACCTGCGCCTTCCTCGCCTTCTGCTCCTTGCCTCGACCTCCTCAGACGTGTCCCTTCTTCGCCCGGCGAACGGAGGCGCCACTTCACTGGCCAGCATCGAGCGAGCGTCACCCGCCTTCCCGCCTCCCTCTCCCAGAAACCAGCTTCCCATTGGTCCCCCTCCCTTTCCGTCAAACATAAGAGCACCGGCGCTAAAATCACGGCAGCGGCAGCGGCTCGCTAGCGCCCCCGTGGACGCGTTTCTTTCTTCCGCCTGGAAGTTTGGGCCGCTTGGTGACCGGTAAATGCTTGGCCGTGATCACGTGCCGCCGGCCGCTTTGGCTTGCTAGTTTCGCTTCCGCAGCCCAGCGCTTGCGCCATGGCCGAGAAGTTGCAGCCGCGCACTTTGCGGCTCTCGCCTCCCGGCTTGGGCTTCGCCGAGGGGCGCGGGGAGCGAGGGGCCGTCAGGATGTTGGGGGACATGGATGAAGAAGACGACGCCTTCCAGCTTCCGACGGGAGGGTGAGAATGCGGCGCCTCTCTGCGTGGGGGGAGATGCGGGGTGTGCGGGTGTCTGGGGGTCCGCGTGAGGGGGCGGGGCTGTGTGAGGGGACCAGAGCTGTATGTGGGGCTGCGGCTGCATGTGGGGTTGGGGCAGCATGTGGGGCTGTGACAGCATGTGGGGCTGGGGTTGCATGTGGGCCTTGGGGCTGCATGTGGGGCTGGGGCTGCATGTGGGGCTAGGGTTGCATGTGGGGCTGGGGCTATATGTGGTTGTGGAACAGCATGTGGTTCTGGGGCTGTATGTGGGTCCGGGGCTGTATGTGGGGCTTGGGCAGCACGTGGGGCTGGGGTGGGGGGCGCAGGCTTGCGAAGGGTGATTCCGAACACATGCAGAGGGCTTTGTCTGCAATTACGTGCTGTTAGGCGCTGAGAGAGAGGCGAAGTTCAGCTGAGCTAGGCGTCTTTGAGCCAGCTGGTGAGGATGAAATGGGCGGGGTTTCGTCCAGCTAAGGATGAAATGGGAGGCGCTGGCTTGCATCCGACTAAGCTATGCGTTGGTTATGCCCGCCCATTTCAGTGGAGCTACTCTGAGCAGAGCCAGCATTGAGCTGAAACCGAAGTGCCTTGTGTTTTCACTGTTTCTTACATGCTTAGCTTTGGAGCATGCAGTGGCTAAAAAGTTCCCCTCTCATGATGATTGAGTGCAGGAGGCAGGGACCCTGCTGCAGAAATAGTAACCTACGCAACCCCAGATCACTACACCACTGGAGATGAGAGTACGCTTGCGCTACAATCCAGAAGCCCAAAGGAACCCCACACCTTTTGTAGAGTGAGGGAATACATTATGTTTTAGTAGTGGTTTGGGACTAGGAAGTTCGGCCCAAGGGTTAATGGGGAAAGGAGGATTATTCTTAAAAAGCAAGGCTTATTGGGGAGTAGACTCCACTGAATTCAACTGAACTTCCCCATGAATGTACATAGGGTTGGTTTGCATACAAATGCCTGTTGCCTGTGCTGTGGTGAAATATTTTCCCATTTCCTGATTCTAGCTTTCTGTTTCCACTTCTGTGCTGATGTTACACTGAGAGAGAGTCACAAAGTGAGTTTAATCTCCAAGTGAGTGTCTGCACCCTGATCTCCCAGGTCACAATTTGGCATTCTAACTCCTGCCCTAAAGCGGGTGCCAGTAACAGGACTGAATGGAGGTGTTTTGTGGTCTTAGATTCCTTCTACAAAAGGAACCCTAAGAAAGATTTCTAGTGCCCTTACACTGTGGCATTTTAGGTGTTCAAAATAAGGGCACTGCACTGTTGCTTTTGGCAACACTGGCAGTGAGCAAAGGTCAGAGTGACATATAGCCACCTGAATAAAGTGGCCACTGAACCCTAACTGCCCCATGAGAGGGCGACTCATCTGGAGGGTAACGTAAGTCTGCAGCTTGGTCAGCTAGGATTCATTCTTCCTAACACTTGTAGCTGATTAATTTGCTTCAGGAACTGGTGTGATAATTAGTAAGCAAGAGAAAAAGGCATCACTTGGAAACTCCCCAATTCAGTACGTACATTATTTAAGTGAATCTGCTATCTTTCAGGCTTTGGTCACTACTTCCTATAGGATTGGGAATACTATACTGGTCTACATCACAGACTTGTAAGGGCTAAGGTCATAAGGAGAACCCTGCATGTAGCTAAGTGCTCTGTTCCTGCAGGGCCCAACCTCTGCAACCCACACTTTCCAACACTGGCATTACAGGGTGGTGAAGTATCTTCTATGCATGTAGAAGGTCCTGGGTTCAATGCCCAGCATCTGCAGGTAAGGCTGGGAAAAACTTCCTGATCTCATCTTCACTTTACATTTAAAGCAGTATCATACAGCTTTCAATAGTTTTTGCATCCACACACAATTCTCAGAGTGACTGCATTCCCTCTTCCCAGGGAACTCTGGGAATGGTAAGTCTGTGAGGGGAACAGGGGGGTCTCCTAACAACTCACAGCAGCCTTAACATACTACTGTTCCCAGGATTCTTTGTAGGAGAAGCCATGAGGGCATAAAGAGTATAATAGTGCTTCCAATGTATAGCGCAGATGAGGTCCCTGTCTGGGACCCTGGAGAGCTGTTGCTATAGGTGAAATTGAACTAGATGGAACAAGGACGTGACTCAATGTAAGGCCACTTCTTATGTTCCTAGGAAGAAGACATCCAACCAGACACACAGGAATGGCGTTCAAGCTGGGCTGGGGTGCTTGGGCAAGTTGAGGAGGTTTTAAAAAAAATCTTTCCCCCCCTCAAATTATTATGGAACCACAGAGACAAGTAAACTAACAAAAATTCAATGCTTTATCCAACTAAAGGCAGGGTATACAAAACCTAAACATACTAAATTGTCTTCCACCTCACATTTCTCTGGCAAAGCAATGAGAATCCTTTGCAAGGGCATTCAGCTTGACTTGAGGGATGTCTCTCAGTCTCCTTGGGAACCTAAATCAGGGCAGCACCTCTTGCAGCTCAACTTAGCTTGTTTTTCCTACAGCAAAAGACATTTCCCCAAGCTGCAGCTTCCCCCCGCCCCAAGGCTGAAGGTAAAGTCCTTTGATTAGCTGAGTTGATTCTTTTGGAATGCTTTGGGAACAAAATTTAGTGTCTGCTTTGCATGCAGAAGGTCCTAAGTTCAATCCCTGGTATCTCCAAGTAGGGCTGGGAATGCCCCCTGTTTGAAACCTAGGAAAGCTACGGCCAGTCAGTAGACAGTACTGAGCTAGATAGACAAAGGGTCTCGTTTGATAGAAGGCAGCTTCTTATGTTCCTGATCTTTTTCCTTTCAGGCATGACATTTTTCTTGGGTGTTCACCTCTCATGTCTTATGGTGGTTGATGGGGAGAAGGCTCTGCCTTGTTTCCATAACTACCTCCTCCTAAATCTGTGCCTCTAAATGAGAGATTGCCCCACAGTAGAACATTCTTCCAGAGCAAGGGGGCTAGAGCTCTTATCAAGGAATTATTATGGGCATTGCCATGTCAGAGGGCCACAAGGAGGGCATAAGGCAGAGATGAGGAACCTATGGCTGGACTCCAGCTTCTGTCAGTCCTTGCCAGCATGGCTGAAGGCCAGGGACAGTGGGAGTTGTAGTCCAGTAATTTCTGGAGAACTGATGCCCCCCCCATATCATGAGCGGACATGATGGTGTTGGAGAGTGTCGTCATTGCCTTGGAACTCTTAAGGGTGGCAATGGGGGAGGTTAACTGTCTGGACCCTGAGTGAATGTTGCAAGAATTCAGTGAGATAAGCAAGCTGTGAATACTGATTGCACAAAAGGAACAAGTGCAGTTGGGTTTAGCAAGGTTGGGGTGCCATTCATTGACTTGTTGGCTGTTCCTGTGGTAGTGGATTCCTGCATGAGGAGGCATGTAAAAATGAACCCTGATCCAGCAAGGAACATTGCATCATCATCATTGGCAATACATTGAGGAATAGGAAAGAACATGGGTGTTAGTTTCCAGTTTAGGAAGGATTTTCAGAAAAAAACAGGAATCTAAAAGAATTAAGAAGGGCAAACACTGAGGAAATGCTGGTGTAGGAACTTGGTGAATTCCTCAATTGCACCACTACTGCGCTCAGAGCCTAGTTCTTGGCAAAGAACTGAGAAATACTTGTACTGGGAATAGATTCAGGTACGTAGCCATGTTTGTCTGACACAGTCAAAATATATTTTTTAAAAAAATTAAATGTCCAGTAGCACCTTAGAGAACAACTAGGTGTGTATCTGAAGAAGTGTGCATGCACATGAAAGCTTATGCCAAGAACAAACTTAGTTGGTCTCTAAGGTGCTACTGGACAATTTTTTTATTAATATATTTGTATTGGGAATCTTGGCTTTCACTTATGAGAGTTTTCACCTAAGGTTGTGCCTTTATAAAATTATTATCCTTCTAGCCTTGAAGGATATGAAGAGAAGCTTGAAAACGTGATTAATGCCTGGTAGAAATTTGATGCCAATTTTTAAGGGGGAAAGAACTGCTCTTTTGAGTGCTTTCGGTGTGCAAGTAGGAAAAATGTCATGATTCTGAGTAACAGCGTCAAACTTTTAACCCCTTGGGAAGCCATCAGAGGCTGCTGTTTTAGGGCATATGGTACATTGCCCCATCAACTTCAGTCTGCCCTTAGCCAACTCCTACCTGCTTCCCTTCTTGCCTATGCCCACCAGTCCAAGGGGTGGCCCTAGTTTTCCCATTGTAGAATTCAGCAGGAAGGAAGAGGATGGGGACAACACCACCAGACTTTCCTGGCTCTGCCTCCTCCTACTGTTGGGCTCCCAGCCTTCCACCCCACCAGTCCCAATGGAAACCAGTCATCACCAGTTCAGTTAATGTACAAATGTGGCAGCAGAGAGATCCTTTGGAATTCAGTTCTTCAGGCCTTTACCAAGGTGATGCCTACTCCCTGGTTCACTCTTCTGACTGGCCCTGCCCTGAGCACACCTCAGGTGCTTTTGCTTGTGTGGAATGTTTTCTTGAACTGTGATAGTGCCTCTTGCTTCCCTAGATGGAGAAAATAGAGAGAGGGGTGTGTGGAAATCTCTGACTTTTGCATGGATGGGATGTAGCCTCATGTGCAGAGTCAAATTTCAGATGTATTAATAAGGCAACCAAATATAGGTTGCAGCATAAATTATGCATAAAGATTGAACATAAAAATAAAAAGTTGACCTGTGCAGAGGTAAGAGTCGCACTTTGGCGCCTGATCCCACCCACAACTAGTATGTGGCCCCTGAAAGGTTGCCCACAGGGGAATGAGGTCCTTTGTCTGAAAAAGTTTCTCATCCCCTACTTTAGTTTAGAGGGGCCATGGGAAGAGAGCCTGTTGAGATACAGGAAAATCCTATCTTGGCACTGCTGAAGTCCCAGATTTAAGGCATTTCCGTACTCCATGCAGTACTTGTCAGTTTAATCCCTTTCCACCTGTGGAACTTGCACTTCGGCAAGGGCCATTCGTGTACCATCTGTCACTAGGGAGTCATTTCTTTTAGTGTGGCTGGCAGCACCCAAACTGTGGAACTCCCTGCCTGTTGACATTAGGCAGGAACTATCATTGCTCTTCTAGATGCCTGCTGAAAACTCTTCTGTTTTAACAAGCCTCTCCAGGCACATGATTGGATTCCTGTTCTTAAATTGGTTTTAGATGCTTTGTTATGCTTTTAGATGTTTTTAACAGTTTCTCTATTTTTATTTAAGTTTTAATTGTATTTTTTATATATATCACACACTTGTTTGCTGCTATGGCAAGGGGCGTGTGGTGTATAAAGAAATAAATGCTTTGAGGGCCCTGTCAACTCCAATTCCTGTTTTACTTCCTCTTCTTTAGTTTGCTCTCCCTGCCTCCAAGTGGAACTGAGTAGGCACGTGAGTGGGGTGAGCTGGATCTATGTCATCCCAGAATGTCACTCTCCCCAGAAGGAGAAGCCAAGCTCACAATCGCTGTTCCGCTCACTTCTTTTGGGAGCCCCTCTAACATGCATGCTGCCACTCATGGTTTTTCTCCAGCTGGAATCCTATAAGAACTGCTTAGGGATGATACGGGATAGATTTTCATCTCTCACAAGGTCATGCAGCCATTCCAGAGGATTGCTGTTGTGCAAATGCAGAATTGCCTTTGGAAACCTTAGCTGTTTAATTCACCCCCCACTGCCCACGCCTTACTTTGCTGATGCTTCAGGATGGAAAAGGGAGGGGAGGGGTAATGACACGAGAAAAGAGCAGCCAACATTGAATGGGTGGGAGCTGGAGAACCGACTGGGGCACTTGAACAGCGATGTCAGACCCACGGCGAACAGAGTACCTTTGGCAGGCAGTCCACGGGTTTGTTTCATCGGGACCAGCTGTTTGGGGTGCTGTCAGGCATTTAAAATGGGCACTTCACCCCTTGGTATAGCATGAAGTTTGGGGCTAAGTCTGGAAATTTAATGTTTGAAGATACTTGGTCTTAGTGTGTGTGTGTTTGTTTGTTTTAATCTGCAAGTTTCTAGCTCTCAGGAGTGTAGGGAAGTGGGCTAGGATGTGTGGTAACTGGTAAGTTTCAGCTCCCAGAACAACCCTGAGTTGAGATACTTCTGAATGTCTGTAGGGAAAACCACTTCTGTTCAGCAAGGTTTATTCCCTCTCCCCACCTTCCTGGCTGTGAATCTCCCTGTCTGGGGAAAGGGTAAACTGCAAGGGCAGGGCTTGTATCTTTGCAATAATGGATACCTTTAAATTTTTCTTTTGTTTACTAGGTTCTATAAAAGCCTGGGTGCACTAATTTGGCAGCAGTCTTTCAGTTTTAGGGACTTTTTAGTTTAGACAAAAAGCAAGTAAGAGATAATATGATAGAAGTTTATCAAATTAGGTATAGCATGGAGAAAGTGGATAGGGAACAGTTTCCCTCCCTCTTGTGAACATCCGATGAAGCTGAATATTGGAAGACCTTCAGGAAAGGCAAAAGAAAGTACTTTCTCACACCATGCACAGTTAAACTACAGAACTCTCCTGCAGAAGGCAGGAATGGCCACCAACTTGGGTGACTTTAAAAGAGGATTAGAAAAATCCAGGGAGGAGAAGGCTAGCAATGTTTAGTCACCATGGCTGTGCTCACCCAGTTGGTGGCAGCAGGGCTTCTGAACACAGGAGGGGAGAGGCCTCTTGTGCTTGGGTTCTGTTGGCTACTGTAAGAACAGAATGCTGGGCTCGCTGGGCCTTTGGCCAGATCCTGCAGCTTTCCTTTTGTTCTTAAGAGAGGTTATAGAAACTTGATAGGAAAAAGAAGGGATTGTCTCCAACTAAGTTCTGCTTAGAGAAGACCCACAATGTGTCTACGTTTTTAGTTGTGTGCATTAATTTCTGACAACAGCTCTTCCAGGCTGGTTACACCAAGAGAGACTGGGCAAAGCTCCTCTTGGCAAGCATTATGACCCAGTGGGGTGGCCAACATCCTAATCACGGACAGGATTCTAGTTTTTGAATCCATTACCCTCTGGTCTTTTTACGGTCTTCAAATAAAAACATCTTGAAGGTCCCAGGCCACAGAGAGGTTAGGCTGGCCTCAACTAGAGCCAGAGCTTTTTCGGCTGTGGCTCCGACCTGGTGGAACACTCTGTCACAAGAGACTAGGGCCCTGCGGGACTTGACATCTTTCTGCAGGGCCTGCAAGACAGAGCTGTTCCGCCAGGCCTTTGGTCAGGGCACAGCCTGACTCCCTCCCTTGGCAATCTTCGCGGAGCTCTGGCCCAATGGTGGCCAGTGGCTTGAATTTAATTAATTTTATAATGAATGATTTTAGAGTGTTGTTTGTGCTGTACATTTGTACTGTTTTATTGTTGTTAGCCGCCCTGAGCCCGGCTTCGGCTGGGGAGGGCGGGATATAAATAAAATTTATTATTATTATTATTATTATTATTATTATTATTAGGGGAAGGCTGCAACAAAATCGCCAACTTGCAGTGAAACATGAGCATCTTTGTGCTTGCAGATACATGTTCGTTGCTGTTCCCAACCGCTTGCCTCTCTCTGTTAATGAAGTGAATGGTTACTTTTCTCTCTGCCCAGGACCAGGCTGGCCTCTCTCTTTGGACAGGATCAGACAGCTACAGAATCTGGAAATGTGCTCTTCCAATACATGCCACCCAAGCAGCCTAAAAAAGGACAACCAGCTACTGGTAAGAGAACTGTTCACAATGCCTAGGAACATAAGACGAGCCCTTGTGGACCAGGCCAGTGGCCCATCTAGTCCAACCTTTGGTTCTGAAGCCCCACAGAATCAACTGGGTTGCTCTGTGGCAACTCCCAAGTACTGCTGGGGAGAGACCCCTGACTTGGGCCCCCCGAAAGGTGCTGGTGGTCTGTATTCACCACACTGAGGTAGATGAACACAGTGGTTTGACGCCATTCAAAGCAACTTCCTGTTTTTCATTAATCTGAGCAACTGGCTTGGTCCCAAGACAAGGGAGCTAACTTGGCCTGATGTTTGCAAGCAATGCTCTGTTTGCGACAGAGCACTTACCCTTCTCATGTGCTGCTCCAGCTGCAGGTCTGCCCACCCAGAAGCATCCTCCTGCAGCTGCTGCTGCTGCACCCACTGCTGTGCCCGCTGCTGCTGCTCCTGCGCCCACTGCAGCAGTGCATTCAGTCTTCTTTGCTACAGCTGTTCATGCATATTTGTTGTGAGTACTACAGTAGAGGGGATGAGCTGCAGTGTGTTCTTGCTACCCAGGTCCTGTGTTCACATATTTTGCAATCATCTCTCCATCTTGCTTGGCTTCTTCGGAAAGAGGTGGAACTGAACAACAGTGGAGGGTGGTCAATTGGGGCGTATGGGGCACTGCCAACTCAACCTCAGCCTGCCCTCACCTTCCTGTTTTGTTTTTTTTACTTCCAACGAATCAAGCTGTGGATATCATTGACTCTGGCTCTATGTGCTGTTGATTTCCTTGCCTTATGCCACACCAGTGAAAGCAGGTCCACCCCCTCATTCTGCCCCCAGTTGGCTCCCACCTGCCTGCCTTCTGATGTCCAACCGATCCAGAGGGCAGGAATGCCTGTCAGCTTCCTCTTCCCCCTCAGCCTCCATGCTGCCATGGTGGAACACAGCAGGGAGGAGGATGGGGACAGCCCTAGACTTAGCTGGCCCTTCTTGTTGATGGCTCTGGTGCCACCTAGAGTTGGGCTCCCTGCATTCACTCCAATGAGGCACCAGCCAACACTGAACTGAACTGAGAGTAGAGACCTCCTGGGATGGGGAGCTTGTGGGCTGATAAAATGTTGATGGAGTGCTACCGCCCGCCCCCCACATCGCCCCTCACTGTTGGCCAGTGGCCTGGGCTGATGGGAGTCAAACAACCCCTGGGAAGTCTTTGTAAAGAGCTGCTTAATATAACCCATGGGGTTGGCATAGTGGCAACAATTGTAGGAAGTTAAGAGGTGTTCTCTTCTCATTCCAGTACCAATGGGAAATATGTGAAACATGGCAAGTATGGAGCAGCTGTAGTGGGCAGCAATGCAACCAAGGAGGTAAGAGGAGGAGGTGTGGTGTCTTGAAGTAGCCTGGCCTTCTGTCAACCTGCTGTCCTCCAGATGTTTGGGACTACAGCTGCTGTTGGTCCTAAACATCTGGAGGATACTGGATTGATGTAGGTTGGGCTGAGGAAATGCTTCCCTTTCTCTGAATGCTGGTTTCCTGATGGTGTCTTACTCTGGAAAAAGCAAAGGTGCTGTTTTGGCTCCTGTCTCTTTCTGCCTAATCAGCTCACAAGGGTTATAGCTCCCATTTTTCTTATTCTGACCTCACTTCTCTACAAAAAGTATTCGCACCAGGGAAGGGGCTGTCGCTCAGTAAAACAGCATCCACTTTGCAGACAGAAGCTCCCAAATCCAATCGCTAGTTCCTCTGGGTAGGGCTGGGGACACTGCTGCCGGTCAGAGTAGGCAGTCCTGAGCTAGAGAGACCAGTGGTTTGATTCAGTCCAAGGCAGCTCCCTGTGCTCTTATTTAACTAGAACCATGTGGACTAGCATCTCGACAAAAGAAGGGCCTAGGGGGTATTGTGTGCAGAGTGGATAGAGGGAAGTGAGACAGTAACTTTGTCATGGCTTGAAAAATCAATAAACGTTCCCACCACACTCAAAAAAGGAAGGGGGTTTCAGCAGCTTATGTTGGAAAAGGGATTCAGTTTTTCCAGCCTCTGTCCTTTTCAGCCCAGTCAGCCAGCTCTTCAGTGGTTCTGCCCCACTTTGCTGTGAAAGGATTCACAGGTGTTTTACAATAAACAGATAAAATATGTCAGGAAACATATGCATTTATTCCAGGAAGACTGGTATGATTGCCTTGTCCCACTCTGCTGTTGCAGGTGAGGGTGGTGGGGACAGGATAAAACACTGGGCTGTCATTCTCATTTAGCTAATTGGCCGGAAAAGGACAGATCTCACCCCTTGGTTTCTCCAGGTGTACGGATCCTTTGGTCCTCCAGATCTCGCTGAACGACAGCTCCCATCACCCCTCTCCACTGGCCATGCTGGCAAGAGCCAATGGGTGTTGAAGCTCAGCACCAAAGGCTCCCCACGCCTGCTCCATTGTAACGAAGGCACTCCACATGTAACTAAGCCAGGCACCTGCAACCAAAGCAATTCCTACGATGAACACCTCTGATGTATTTATATGTTAATGTGTCATTTGGCTGTTGGGGTGCTGTGGAAATGCTACCTGTTATAAGAAGAGCTCCAGGTGCTTTTGAAAACAGCCAGCCCCGTAGTTTTTGATTCCTCACTTTTGCTTCTGTTTTCTTCTGTCCTTCCATCTCTTGTGGAATCCAGTACAGAGTGCTTCTTTACATCAGCAAGCAGCAGCAGATTGCGATCGCCAGGATTGATGCCTGGTTTGTATTCACGGTAAGCTTTGGTGTTAAGACCTGCAAGGACCATGGCATAGGCTGAGGTTACACAATGCAACACATTTTGCTGAAGCTAAGGAGGTGTGGAGCTGGTTCGCTCCTGTACAGCAGACCTCCTAGGAACCCTGTGGGGCTGCCTTGAGATCTCTCATGTAGTAATAGAAATCACTCGTCATAAGCCAGGTATTGTGCATCCAAAAATAATTGATGCAAAAAAATCCCGGAAACCTAATGGTCTGCCTTTTTGCTTATTTTTTGCATTTCTATGCCTCCTTTTTCTCAAGGTGGCATGTGTGGTTCTCTTTTTGCCTCATTTAATCCCCACAAACACCCTGTGGGGGGAGGTGAGGCTGAGAAGCAGTGACTGGCCCAAGGTCACACCCAGCGATCTTCATGTTTCAACGGTCAGTCCCTCTTCGTACAGAACTGGGGGGGATTGTAGCCCTTTGGTGAGGGGAGTAGGGGCGTCTCCCAACAACATTTCAGCACTCTTTGCAAACTGCAATTCCCAGGATTCTTTGGTGGTATGATATTCTTTGAAATGCACATTGCATATGAGGTCTCGGTTGTGGTCAATTAATTTCAGTGGGTCTGCTTTGAGTAGGGCTAATGCTTGTTGCAACCCATTAGATTTGAGTAGTGTTAGAACCAAGGGGCCCCTCTATGGTTAAAATGCTTACCTAGAGGTAACAAGGTAAAGTAGATGACATTCTGCCCTCTGTCCTACTGTAGCTTACATCCCTTGGGGTAGCCCTCCACCCCGAAATCCTATAGCATTTTCCCATTTCTAAACATGACACACTTAATATGTGTTGATGTTTGTGTGTGTGTGCTCAGTGGACTCACTGAAATTAATGCACCAAAGTTCATCATGTCTATCAATTTTCATGGGTCTGCTCTGAGTAGGGCTAACATTGGGACACAACCCAAAGCCTTTAGCAAGACCCATCAGGACGAAAGTTGTTTTGAGCAGAGGCTGTCTGCTGCTCAGAATTCCACTTTCTCTTTCCGCAGGTGCAGCCCAACAACTACTGCACATTTTATGATGATCAGAGGCAGAATTGGTCCATCATGTTTGAATCAGAAATGGCGGCTGTGGACTTCAGCAAACAGGTGCCAGAGGAGTGCATTGCATTTTGGGGTGGGGGGGTTGCTGACCTGCAGACCCTGAACTAGTGTTCGTGGGAGGTCAGCTCTCTTGCATCAGTCGCCAGATGCTTTCTCTGCCAACTACTAAGAAGTATCCAGGGAGGGCAAGGAATGGTGGTGTAGCCAGTTGGGGCCTTTTCAGGCCCCTGGGGTCTTCAGCCAGTGCTGCGCTGGGCCAGATTGCATAGGTGTGGATGACAATGCAGGCTAATAACACAAATGGCTTGGTTCTTCCTCCTTGCAGCTGTGCATTGCCAAGTATAACAGCAGCCGTTCTTCTGACTCAGTGCTGTGTCAGGATCTTGTTCTCGGAGACGGCCAAGGTGTGGAGACTGGAGATGCCCTGGAGATCACTTTTACAGGCTGGCTGTTCCAGAACGGTAGTCTTGGGCAGGTGAGACCTGGCAGAGGGGTTGGCTGATACTGTTTTTATACTGCGTATGGGGCACTTCTGTGGCATCCTCCAGGCGCTGGGGATGATGGGAGTTGAAGTCTCTAGCAGCACTGCATGGCCACAGCTTTCCCACTCCTGGTTTATAGATTGCATACAGCCCTTTTCTCCCACAACCCCATCCTTTTGCCTTTCAATAACATTGCAAGGAAATGAAACAGGAGAGGGACTTGCTGAGGCTCACCCAGCTTGCTTCACAGCTCAATGTGCATTTGACCCCAACCCCAATGAGTTCTAGCCAGTGCTTTTCCATTCGGCTTGCATTGATTGCTCTCCAGAGGTTGGGCCTTGCCCAGCCTTGCCGCCCTTTCTCAACTGGGGATGCCAGGGAGGGAACCCAAGACCTTCTTCCTGGGAAGCACATGCTGTTAGGCCCTGAGCTACACCTGTCTCCAAGGTGTAGATCCTATTTCTCAACCTCATTTTACCCAATCTGCAACATGGGAGGCACCGCTAGGTAGGGAATTCAACGTAGAAAGCTGCCTTGCACTGCATCAGGCCACTGGTCTAGGTTGGCATCGCCCACATTGATTGGCAGTAGCTCTCCAGGCTTCCAAGGAAAAGCCTTTCCCTGACCTTACTTGGAGATGCCAGTTTTGAACCTGGAACCTTCTGCCTGCAAAACAGGTGCTGTGCCCGAGTTGTGCCCCGTCCTTCTATACTCATTGCTGTTGGCTCAGCAACTGGAGTAGCAGAACGTGAACCTATTACCTTCCGCATTAAAAGTAATTTCACCCCATCGACCTTCCACTTTTGGAACAGGTTTTTGACTCGAATGTAAATAAAGAGAAGCTGCTCCGGCTGAAGCTAGGCTCTGGCAAAGTCATCAAGGTAAGATGGCGCTATCTTCCCACCGCAGTGCAAGGTTTTTTGAGCTCAAACCCTGATCAAATGGCTTCCTCAAGAACAGCAAGCAGGTAGCTGTCCCAGCTTGTCTACGCTTGCCAGGATCTGCTGGAGTGGGAGGCCCAAACAAGGTCCCTTGATCCCTGCAAAATTCCTGATCCTGCCGTACTGGTCAGTCAGTCTTGCCCTTTCCTTACAGGAAGGGTGGGGAACCTCAGGCCCAGCAGGGACCCTCGCCAAACCTGCTCAGTGGCCTGGACCAAAACAGTCCTGGACCTCCAATCTTGCCTCTTGCTGTCCTGCATGAGAGACAGAGGGGGGAGTGTGAGTGGGTGTCTAAAGTAGCCTATTGTACAAAGGTAAAAATTACATTAATTGCCCCTCCCACTTTCTCCTCTAGCCCCGCCCACTCCTGGCATGCTCCTCCCCACCAAGAAGCTTGCCCCGGAGGGAATGTTTTTCATCCCTGCTTTCAACTACTTTCCTCAAGACTGCAAGAGAACTGTCAGTATTCCTGTGCCCTGCTCTCGACCAGCCTTTACCAACCTGACAAACACACACACAGATCCTGTGGACTCCAACTCCCATCAGTCCCAGCCAGCGCCTGCTGATTAGAGTTGGAGTCCAAGGTATCTGGACGACGTCAGGTTGGCGAAGGCTGTGTGGTTCTGGCACTTAGCGAAGGCGGTCACCCAAATCTGTTTTCTGCTTGGTTCTCAATTTCTGGAACTTGAAGGGCTGGGAAGATGGGATGATTGGCATGAAGAGAGGAGGCAGGCGGTTCCTCCTCATCCCGCCAGCATTGGCTTACGGGTCTTCGGGAGAAGCTGAACGCATTCCTCCAGACTCGACCTTGGCATTTGAGGTGGAAGTCAAACGGGTGAGTATGTCTTCCTACCAACATGTTAGCAACCAAGAGAACCTCAGAAGGTTGTTGGGTGGTCGGTCTATGGCCTGGATAAGGTTCTACAAATGGAGACAGTGGTTGCCTTGATCAGACTCCATGATGCCTCTTTTTTGCTCCCTTAGGTGAGGTTTGCAAAGGGCACTGACTCCGCCGGACAGAACCTGGGCCCCAGGGACTCCCTCACACCTTCACCAGCGCCACAATCAGAAAGCCCCGCTACAGACCCAGCATGGCTGACTCCTCCTACTCCAGCTCCAAAGCCAGGGTGAGAGATAAATTGAGGGTGCCCTTAGCTTTTAAGCCTTCCATTCTCCCAGGTGTCACATCCTAACTCTGCTGTAAACAGGTTGCCACCTCTGTGTTTGAGGCTTTCGGCCTTCACCTCTGCTGCATAATTCAGGCCCCATCTGCACTGTACCACCTTGGGATCTATGGATGAAATCCGGTATACAAATTCAATAAATCACAATAAATCATATATTCCAAATAGCGCCATGCCATTTTCAACAGCTGTGGCTTCTTCCAAAGAATCCTGAGGGCCACCTTGTCTCATAGACAACCTGGCAGGGGCCACATTCCAGGGCTGGGCTGGGCTGGGGCTCCAGTGGACAGAGCAACAGATGCTGCTCCTGCCTTCTGTGCAGCCAGAAAATACACCATGTGGGGCTTCTTTCTGCACACACCTGTCCAGGGAAGCAAGGTGCACTGTCACAGTTCAGGGACACATTCCAGCCAGGCTAAAGCTCCCTTCGGGAGGTCATGAGGTGGGATTGGGGAGGGGCTTGGCCGAGGCAGAGTCCCAAAGGCCAGTTGGGTATCCTACCCCTTAATAGACTCTTCCTACTATGCTCAGGTTTGTTAACTCCCTTCCTTCCATACTGCAGGGAGCCAGCTGTGCGTGCCAAATCAAGCTCTATTAGCGAACAACTAGCGGTAAGTCCCCATTGGAGCCAAATCTGCCTATTGATTGTATAGTTCCTGTTGAATGTGACCAAAGCAATGAGAAGTAACTTGGTCCTCTCACAGAGCAAGGATCCTTATTGGTGAGCATTTTTTGAGGAACTCAGGTTACATTTCCCTGTTGATCCTGTGATATATTTTTTTAAATAAAAGCTCCCACGTAATAAAGATACAGTATTTTTCCGTCTATAAAACACCCCCTATTTTTATGGACTTAGATTTAAGAAAATGTGGGAAGATGTATCTGTGTATAAGATCCCCTCTAATTTTTGACATTATATTAAAGAAAAAAAACCTAGTCTTATACACAGAAAAATACGGCGTGTCACAGGAAAAGCATATCATCTGTGACTACAAGTAATTAACATTTGATATTGTGCTTGCATAGACTTCTGAGATGGGTTTCTGAGCGAATTTTTAAAATAATAATAATAATAATAATAATAATAATAATAATAATGCAGTTTTAAGGTTCTTACATTAATAGGTTTAGAGTGAAAATGTAGCAAGGAAATGGTGTGTTCATGAGGACCCCCACACACATTGGAAGGTTCTATAAATGTAAACCCCCCCCCCCCCCGTATGGGTGTTCATGTTTACAACATCTTAGTTGATTATCTGTGTATTTCATTCCCGTTTCCTATCAGAGGGCATGCTGGCTGGGGGCTGATGGGAGTTGTAGTCCATTACACCTATAGGGCCCCAGGTTGGTGAACGTTCCTGTGCCCTTTCCTATAATAATTTTTATAAAGTTTTCTATTTTACATTTCAAAATAAACATTTTACAAACTGTAAAATATCCAGTCATTTCCCTTCTTTTCCTTCCATGGTTCTTTTTATATATTATACATTCTGGTATATTTTAATACACCATTCAAATAAGTTTTCCCCTTTTACACCCATCAAAAATTATTTACTCTGTTGAATTTATCTCAGTTCTGCCGTCATTTTCAGCTGATTGATATGCCCTTAACTAAGGCCTAAGTACTGAGCATCTGACATGCATTGTCAGGTACAGTGGTGCCTCGCAAGACGAAAAGAATCCGTTCCGCGATTCTCTTTGTCTAGCGGTTTTTTCGTCTTGCGAAGCAAGCCCATTGACAGCTTAGCGGATTAGCGCTACAGCGGTCTAGCGGCTTCTAGCGATCAGCTGTTAAGCGGCTTATCAGTGGATCAGCTGTTAAGCAGCTTAGCAGCTTAGGAAAAGGGGGGGGAGCGGGAAAAACCCGCGGAGACTCACAAGATTTTTTCGTCTTGCGAAGCAAGCCCATAGGGAAATTCGTTTTGCGAAGCGCCTCCAAAACGGAAAACCCTTTCGTCTAGCGGGTTTTCCGTCTTGCGAGGCACCACTGTACACAAAGGAAGCCACAGGGGGGGGGGGAGAGAAGGACAAACCAGCTGCTTTCTCTTAGGGGATCTGGTCCCCTTGGCTTAATCCTGCCCAGGGTTGTGACAGCCCTCACCACCATTTTGAAATCCTACTGTTAGGCTTTGAAAGGGTATGAGAGGTTGTTTTACTGGATGCATCCCATGATATGGGAAGAGCAATCTCTCTCTTTTTTTTAAGAAAACATGAAGATATCTAATGCAGGAAGATTGGAAATCTAAATGCAATATAAGCTGTTGTATGAGCTTGTAAACCACTTTTATTTTCCTTAGCTGGGCAATGCGGTCACTTTGGCTTGGGGAGTTGTAGCCGACAACATCTAGATGGAAGGTCCCCTCAATCACCCTCCCTGTTTTATAGCCTGATGTCATATTCTGACAAACAATAACTATGTTTCTGAAAAGCCTGGATGGTCAATTATAACACCAGTTTCTCTTCCCTTCTCTTCTCGCCCCCCCCCCCACTTCCCCGGACAGAATCCTGATGTAACAAAAGTGAAACTGATTTCCCGTATGGCGAAGATGGGTCAACCTATGCTACCTGTCCCCTCCAGCACATTTGCACCCCAGCAAGACTCAGCTGACAAGGAGGTAGAGGTGTGTTAGCTTCAATTCTCAGGTTTTTTTCAGTGGGGTTTGTGTGTGTTGGCTGTTGCTGAAATTCAGGTAGGTTGGCAGGATGACTGTTGAGGAACATAGCAAGCTGCCTTATACCGAGTGAGACTGCTCATCCACCTAGCTCCCTACTGTCTGCACTGACTGGCAGTGAAGGAGGGGAGGGCCCTTTTTTTAGCTAATTACAAACCTACCTGGTTCTCCAGGGTTTCAGACAGGGGGCATTCCCTGCCTACCAGGTATCAAACCTGGGGCCCTTTGCATGAAACTGAGGGTCTTGCCCTCCCTAGATCTAGTAGTCACCCCAAACTGGTTTTGGGTCTGAATCTTAATTTGAGGGAAAGCCTTGTAAGGATCATCAATCATTTTACTTGTATGTCGCCTTTCCCAAGTTAAAACAATGCTCAAAGTGGCTTACAACGTATTAAAAAAACCCCCATAGCTACAAATGTTCTGGCATGCCTCTCTCTTGTTAATGTGGGATTTGAAGCCTCCAGGGTCCCTTTCCACTTCCCAGGAGGGTTAATTGTGCATTGTCTTCTTCAGGAGCCGCATGCCATTCAAGAATTTTCAACCTTCTGTCCGAACGACTACCGTCCAATGGCCCCTCCTCACTGGGCAATGCAAGGTAAAAAGTGTGTTCCCTTGTTGTGCCTTGGTGATGGTCACCAACTAGGGTGGCTTCAAAAGAGGGTTAGGCAAGTTCATGGAGGAGAGGGCTGTCAGTGGCCACCGGCACTGTGGCTGCGCCCTCCCTCCACGGCTGGAGGAAGGAATGTTTCTGAATGCCAGTGGCTGGAAACCGCAGGAGGGGAGGGGGCTCTTGCGCTCAGGTGCTGTTTGCAGGCTTCCCATGGGGGGCACCTGGTTGGCCACTGTGAGAAGAGGGTGCCAGACTAGATGGGTCACTGGCCAGATCTGGCAGGGTTCTTCTTGAGTGCAGTGGCTCTACTCAGTAGAATTTAGTTGGACACAACCCAGAAGCCAGCATGATGATTGTGCATGGAAAGCGGAGGAAATCTGGATGTGTGGGGATGGGGGGAGCAGTGTCCTTCATTTGCTGTAGATCAGCTTGAGCAGAGTCTGCATCTGTCACTGGCATTGTGTTTAGATGCTTGAATTGATCTGTTTGTGTGCTTACTCCTCTGGGTTCCTTTGGGTGGAAATAGAGACAAATATTTTGATGATGATGATGATGATGATGATGATGATGGACTGCTTGTATTGAGATAGGCAACTCTGATGCCTCTGCTTTCTTCCTAGCTCCTCATCCAGCTGTCTCGGGGCTCCAGGCGCCTGCTGCCCCCCAGTCACACCCACCCCTTCCAAGAACCCCTCAAAACTGTCAGGTAAGGAGTCTTTTGTAGGCAGGGAAAGGTTCTTTAATAGGTTGCCAGGTGAGCCACAACATCATGCTCTGTTCCCTGGTTTGCTCAAGACAGGGGCATGTGACTAGCAGGCTAGACTAAGTTTCCTCATCCTTTTCTATCAGTGTCAGGTCTTCATTTGCAAAATAGGGAGGGTGCAGCATAACCATGAAGGTAATAGCCCTTCGGTGCAAATCCCAAAAGTGCTAGATTAAGACCTAGCAGCATTCATAGCCTTGGGTTGGAGGGAAGCCGTTTGTTACCTCGGCAGTGCTGATGTAGTTTCCACCAAATCCAGCGGGGATCTTCTATATATTGGATGATCTTTAGAAGAATGTAAGAAGAACCTCTGCTGGATGAGGCCAATGGCCTATCTCACCCAGCATCCTGTTCAGATGGGGGCACCTGTTCTCAGTGGCTACCTGGATGCCCCAGTGCAAAGTGCACAATCAGTGCCTGCGTGCAAGAGCTCTTTCCCCTCCCCCAGTTTCCAGCAACTGGCATTCAGAAGCATTCCTTCTTCCTTGAGGCCAGTAGCCATCAATAGGCGCCTCCCCCATGGATTTGCCCAATCCTCTTTTAAAGCTGTCCAAATGGTTGTCCATTATTGCCTTTTGCAGGAGAGGATCCCTTGCAGTCCTTGGCCTTTGGGCCATCTAGCCCTTGAGAGCAGGCTTAAGCAATCCTGCTGTTTTAATGGGGGACCTTTTTGCCGTCTGTTTGGTCAGTGTGACAAGTCACCTGACTCTCCTTTCCCTCCCCCACCTGTGTTCTCAGCCTTATGCAGGGATGCCATATGCTTACCCACAAGTGAGTGCCGCAGTTTCCCAGCTCCAGCCTGTTGGGTTGTGCCCAGCTCCTTTCCAAGGTATGTTCAAACTGTGCACTGGGTAGCTTTGGGAGCTGCTTCCAAACATTAACTTTTTTAAAAAAGCAAAACCCTTTATTAACATTGTTGACAACCCAAAAGTCTGGTAGCAGGCTTGCCATATATGAAGAAAGCAAACAGAAAATAATAAGAGAAAGAAATGGTGACACACCAGTATTAATTAAGACACCCATATTTCCCAAACTGGTACGGATAGTGAATGTTGAGCATCTACATCTGTAGCTCAGGAAATGAAATCCTACCTGTTGAGCATTAACTCAGTGAAAGTTAGAAAATTCCCCCGTTCAGAGCATCACAGCCTACTGGATCAGGCCAGTGACCCATGTAGTCCAGCATTTTCTTCTTACAGTGGCCAACCAGATGCCTGAGGTAAACCCACAAGCAGGATCTGAGCACCTTTCCCTTCCTGTGCTTTTCAGCAGCTGGCATTCAGAAGCATTTATTGCCCCCAATTGTGAAGTCGGAACATGGGCATCATGGCTAGTTGCCATCAATAGCCTTCTCCTCCTCCGTGAATTTGTCCAATCCTCTTTTAAAGCCATCCAAGTTGGTGGCCATCACTGCCTCCCGAAGTCTGCACTGTTTTGCCTTATTCCAGCCGTTTAAAAGCTGGGAATAGGCAGCTAAGTTGCCTTAAAGTCCCCCACCCTAGAAGATTCACGGCTGCTTGTTAAGATGCTCAAGGCCGACTGTGTTCTTTTCTCCCTGCCCTTTCTTATTGGTGTGACCCCTCTCTTCTCGCCCTGTCCACTTCTACAGTGGTACCTCGGGTTAAGTACTTAATTCGTTCCGGAGGTCCGTTCTTAACCTGAAACTGTTCTTAACCTGAAACACCACTTTAGCTAATGGGGCCTCCCGCTGCTGCTGCGCGATTTCTGTTCTCATCCTGAAGCAAAGTTCTTAACCCGAGGTACTTTTTCTGGGTTAGCGGAGTCTGTAAGCTGAAGCCTATGTAACCCAAGGTACCACTGTATTTGCTTCTGCTGGCAGTCTCATTTTGAAACAAGAATAACAAACACAACCTTGCAAAGTTTTCTTTCCTCTCACAGCAGCTGGAGACCTTGGTTCATTCCTGCTGACAGAGACCCGGCAGCAGAACACAGAGATCCGCCTGGCCGTTGGGAAGGTGGCTGACAAGATGGACCAGCTGTCAGTCAAGGTAATACTTTCAGGGTAAAGGTAAAGGGGCCCCTGACCAGTAGGTGCAGTCGTGACTGACTCTGGGGTTGTGGCGCTCATCTCGCTTTATTGGCCGAGGGAGCTTCCGGGTAATGTGGCCAGCATGACTAAGCCGCTTCTGGTGAACCAGAGCAGTGCACAGAAACGCTGTTTACCTTCCCGCTGGAATGGTACCTATTTATCTACTTGCACTTTGACATGCTTTCGAACTGCTAGGTTGGCAGGAGCAGTCACTGAGCAATGGGAGCTCACCCCGTCATGGGGATTCGAACCGCCGACCTTCTGATCAGCAAGCCCTAGGCTCTGTGGTTTTAACCCACAGCGCCACCCGTTGGTTTTGTATTGTTGATTATTTTATTTCATAAAAAACTCAAAGCACTTTACAAAAAGAATAAAACAATAGAATTATTAGTAAAAACAATTTAAATATTCAAAAAATTAAAACCAGCGATAAACTAGAAACCTATCAGCATTCTAGAGATCTAAAGAAGCATGTGCCAAAAAGGGTACAGGCAGTTCCCCATTTACACGGGGTTTGCGTTCTGAGGCACTGTGCATGTCAGCCTGCCCCGCACCCCTGCAGGGCCAAAGATGGGGAGTTGCCTGTACAGTGAAGGTGCCTGCCTGATATTGATTGTTGTTCAACTGTTTTAAGGATTTTAAACAACTTTGGGGTTTTATGTTCATTAAAAAATACATATATCAGGCAGTATAAACATTGTCTGAAATAATACATCAATCTACCTTCAGGTTTTGCTTCTGTTTCATACTGTTTGGAGAACTGTATCCAGCTGCTTTTATAGTAGGCTTGTGAATTGTCTTTTTAATCTCTGATGGGGGGGGGGGAGGTTTGGGACTAGGGAAGTTGCTTCAGCTAGGTGGTGGAGCACCTCTTTGCATGCAGAACGTTCCATGTTAGCTCCCTGACGTTTCCAGGTAGGACTGGGCGACTCCCCAGCCTGAAAACCCAGGGAGATGCTGCCCGCCAGTGTTGACAGCACTGAGCTAGATGGACCCAGTGGTCTGATACCGAGCCAGGTTCCTGTGCTCCCAGCAGTTTCTCTCTTGGCAAACAAGTGAGCAGCTCAAAGGGCCCAGTCCTGCTCTGGCTTCTTCTCTCCCATGTGCTGATGCTTCAAGCTGCACCTCCTTTTTGTTTTTTCCTTTCTCTCCCCACATCCCTTGCAGCTGGAGGAACTGCGGAAGCAAAACTCTGGCCCCGGTTTGCTGCCAGGCATCTCTTCTGTTACCATGGAAACCTCTATGATCATGAGTAACATCCAGCGTATCCTGCAGGTAAAGAGCCTGTCTACTTGAGAGCATGAAGACTTTTACCTTCAGGTGAAGGGTCACTTCTTTTGGCCAGCTGGAAGTGTCTTTGTTGCTGGCCTGGATGTGGAGCAATTGGTGTAGAGACTTCTTGTCTCCTGTATTATAGCCACATCTGTTGCTCCGCCCACTTTTGTCCCTAGCCCTGCCCACACCTGGACTGTTGATCCAGAGGCAAGGCAGCCTTTGGACTGGCAGAGGTTCTTTGCCCCTGTTGTAGGCTGCACTGAGCTGGATACATGCAACTATCTGGCTTGAGCTAAGAGAGCTTCCTCTGTTCTGGTTCCTCTAAGGCTGCACTAGCTATTGGGCTTTTAGTATTGCAGCTCCAGACATCCAGTATCAGTTTCCAGCCCAAATCAGACCAGGGCTAAGTGTGACGCTGTTCAGATGCCATGCTTGCTTTGGAGGGCTTTCCGTCCTGATATGTCACTTATGAAAATCAAGTTTTATACCTGCTGAAATGGTGTTGTTTTTTAAAGTTGAGTAGAATAGATGGGCTTATTGTATCAGAGTTTGTGAAACTGATTTTATTCATTCTCAGAGCTTGGATTTCTGTGTTGTATTTTGCTTTTACCATGTATCTTGCTTCCATGGCTTCATGCAGTACAGCTGTCTCGCAATTTGCTTACTAAATAAAGTTTACCAAGGAGGCTTGCAAAAGGGGAGCAGCTCCAAACTGCCCATGTTCTGTCCATGACCATGGCGGAAGACCACAACGATTTCTCTCCTCAAATCTGGGTCCCCGAGAGAGGTTGGGGAAGAGATTGTGGCTGGAGATTGTGAGAGTTGTAGAGGCCAGGACTGGCTCTGACACATTCCATTTTGCTCTTTGTGCCACAGGAAAATGAGAGGTTGAAACAGGAGATCGTTGAGAAGAGCAGCCGCATTGAGGAACAGAACAAGAAGATTGGTGAACTGATTGACCGCAACCAACGGTGAGGGAGACTCTTGCTCACTTTTAATGCTCTATGAGAAACAGCTGGTATTTCTGGCTGAAGCCTAAAGCTCAGGTGGCCTGGCTCAATCCCCAGGCACCTCAAGGCTGCTGTCAAAGTGGACAGTACTGGGCTCGATGGACAAATAGAGGAATACAGGAATATAGCCAGTGTGGGGTAGCAATTAAGAAGGTCGGTCAGAGTAAGATCTGGGAGACCAGGGTTCCAATCCGATATAAAGGTAAAAACTCTCCTAGGGTGGCTTTTGAAAAATGAGCTCTACATATGATACTGCCTTGATATTTATTTTTTTTACATGAGAGGGTGAAAAGTATCAAATCATGCAAACATTCACATGTGTAAAAAAACAAATCTCCCCCAGCTATGTGGAGCAAAGCAACCTATTATCTGAGCAGAGCAACAGCTCACTGCAGAGGACCATGGAGCACACCCAAGCAAGGGTCCTACATGCTGAACAGGAGAAGGTAAGCCCTGGCAGTGTGACAGCCACAACAGGAAGGCCAAGTGACTGAGGCTGTGGGGAGGGCAAGTGCTATCCCAGGAGTTCACAATCGCTAGTGCCGGTCATTATTCCCCTTTGCCTGCAGGCCCGAAAGAAGTTACATTTCTGAGCAGCAGCAATAACAAAATACAGTGCTACCTTGGGTTACATATACTTCAAGTTGCACGCGCTTCAGGTTACAGACTCCGCTAACCCAGAAATATTACCTCGGGTTAAGAACACAGGATGAGAACACAAATCGTGCAATAGCGGCGCGGCGGCAGCAGCAGGAGGCCCCATTAGCTAAAGTGGTTCTTCAGGTTAAGAACAGTTTTAGGTTAAGAGCAGACCTCATGAACGAATTAAGTACTTAACCTGAGATACCACTGTAGAAGAAACGACTGTCTAGGTATACATGCATGTACAGGTAAAAGATTCATAAGCTTCAGGTAATCCTTTGAAAAGCACCTCAGGTTGAATATGACAGAACAACAGAATGTCCCTTTAAAATCTAACAGAGTGGTTAAAGAAAAAAATGCACCACATTGGTCTACAGTAAGAGCTCATTGGCTGCATTCACATGCCATGCTAAACTGTGGATTGGCATGATGTGAGCAAGCACAGTGAACGTCCCCCTCACTTCCTCCTATGCAGCCAAGAAGAAGGGTGTGAGAGTTTTCACTTCTAGGTAACTGCTGCTTCCTCTGTTGTCTGGACTGAGAACAGCCATTAATCTTAAGTAGAATTAGTTTCTGAAGTTAGCTTATTGAAACAAACATTTGAAGTTGGTGTGTTTGATATTAACCATAGTTGATGTTAGCTGCAGCTCGTTATCCCAGGCAACACAGCAAACCATGGCTAGGCATAAGTGTCAGGGTTCCTGGCCGCATGAGAGGAGGAGATGTAAGGGGAGAGCATGCAAGTCCAGGTTTGCTGTGGCCTGTTCTTGCTTGGGCATCAGCGTGCAAACCCTGCCATTAAGGGATCTTCCATGCATCTTACTCTGAGGCCGCTGGGATTTTGAGTGATATAACCGGCCCTTGGACCACAGAATAAGCAGAGTGCTCTTAACCCAGAATGCCATTGCCTCTTTTGATAAACCTTCCTCCCCTCTTGCTGTTCTTGCTTCTGGTGGTGTTAACTCTCCTCTCCTTGTCGCCGCTTTTCTCTCTAGCACATGCCGCCACTGGATCAGGGGTGGGACCAGGTGAGGCATTGTCCTTGGGTGTCCTGATTACCTGAGCACTTCCTTACTCCCTTCATACTTTCACCATTTCATACTTCTAGCAGGCGAAAACCCCACGCCTTCTGCAGGTGTTTCTTGTTGCGAAGCCTCTCTGTGCTTTGGCATCCCAGCTTCAGTGACAATGGGTTTGCCTAAATCAGGGGTGGGGGGACTCCAGGCCCCTGGACCAAAGGCCACCTTCCAAGCCTATGTGTCTGGCCCTCAAAACTCCTTCCAAGCCACGCACCCTCACCAGTCCTACACTGCACCCTCCTTGAGTGCTTTTGCCTGGCTGGATCAGGCCCAAAGCCCGTCTTATTCTCATAACCAGATGTCCCAAAAGGGAATTCTACAAGCAGGATCTGCGCTCACCCCACTTGCAATTCCCAGGAACAGCATGCTGCCTCCAACGGTGGAGGGAGACCTTGTGGCTGCTGGCTGTGGATAGCTTTTCCTGCTCCATTGCTAAAGCCATCCACCTTGGTGGCCTTCATTCCATCTTGTGGGAGAGAGCTCTGCTGTGTGAAGATGTCCTTTCCCTTGTCTGTCCTGAATTTTCAGGGGAAATCTTTTCTGCTCTCCATTTTATGCACCTTTGCCGTGCATGCTTTCTCCTGAACTAACTCAAAAGCCCAAGGCTTCTGCCTCCCCCCGCTCCTCATAGCCTTGCCGGTAGACCAGTTCTGCAGGGTGTTTCCTGGGAGACTCATTCTTAGCATTTGGGAGCCTCCAAAAGCACAGCTCTTGCATCCTCCCAGGAAAGGTCTTGTGGGCTCTCCTTCCCCATATGTTCTCCTGTCTCTTCTGCTCCTTTGTGTTGCAGGTCAGGGTCACCAAGGAGCTAGCGGAAGCCACAGCGCAGATCACCCAGCTCCAGCTGGAGCTGACCCGTCATCAGAAGCAGGAAATAGATCTCTACTCCCAAATGAATGAAGCCGTGACAGAGTCGGAGAGGCAGAAAGCCCTGGTCAACCAACTGCAGGCACAGCTGGCGGGTAAGGGAAGCTGAGAGGAGGTGCTGAAATAGCAGAAGAGCACAATCCAAGCACATGCAGGGTAGTTTTATCATCCTAGAAATTTTTTTAGCTTACAGGTAGGGAGCCTGTTGTCCTCCAAATATTACTGGCCTTCACCTCTCATGAGCCCCAGCAAGCGTAGCCAGGGATGATGGGCGTTGGAGTCCAGCAACCTCTGGAGGTCCTGCTCCTTAGGGCCTCCTGCAGTGTAGCTGTTAAAAACTCAGACAAACTTCTAATCTCTACAAACTTGACTGATTGTATTTCTATGCTGCTTTTTGTTGACATGAATCTCCAGCTTACAAACATTAACATAATGTAACATAATAGAAAATGGGTTTGTGCAGATTCTGCACCTTCCTTGCCCTGCATGCAAGAGCAGAGCGGTGTAAGAGTGAGAAGAAACATGTGATATGTCTTTAAACGCCATGATCATCACAATTATAACAAATAAAGGCTTGACATATCTCACTTTGCATGTCATTAGTTATCTCATATATTAGTTTCACCTTTTAAGTTGAATTACTGAAATAAATGAACTTTTCCATGATATTCTAATTTTTCAAGTTTCACCTGTATGTCTTTAAAGTTACACGGAGGCCCCATCCCCACTATACAGCGTTATCATGCCACTACAGTCAGTCATGGCTTTCTCCCAAGGAATCCTGGCAAGTGTGGTTCATTCTGGCTGCCAATAGTTGTGTTGAAGTGGAGAGCCCTGCTTAAGCGGCCATTTCCAACATAGATTAACAGCCTGGGAATTGTAGCTGGGGGTGGTGGCAGACTGGGGGGTCCCACCACCTCTCAGCACCCTTAAGAGAATGTTCTCAGTTCCCAGAATGTTTTCTGGGAAGCTGTGTGTTTGACGCACATAGTGCAGATGGCGCTGTACTTAGGCTTAGCTACAGCAGTGGATGGAAACAAGGGCATGCAGTGTAACCGGCTCTGTGCCCCACCTCCACAGAACTTCAGAAATCGTCTGACGACATGAAAAGCAGATACCAGGAGGAGAAGCTGAGTGGGAAGAAGTTGGATGAGAAGGTGGCAGCCCTGGAAGAGGAGCTGGCTGATCTCCGCGTTAAAAAGGAGAATCTGGAGAAGGTAGTGCCCAGGGGTGGCAAAAGTCATCACCCGAGGCCAGAAGTGGCTCCCTGGAAAACTCTCTGACCCTTAGGATTCTCCCAGTGCCACACCCCTCCCCCTCTCCCCCAGCTTTGCACCTTTGACTGTTCTTTGCCTCCCTGGAAGATATAATAATAATAATTATGATGATAATGATGATGAAATAATCTATATCCCGCCCATCTGGCTGGGCTTCTTCTTTCATTCTTAAATGGAGGATTGAAAGGGACAAGTGGGGAAATTAACGTATGTTGCTCCACCTACTTTTACTCCTGGCAGGCGGCCCCCAAGAGGTCAGTCAGTGGAGGCTAGTCTATTAGGCGAACAGGGCACTGCCCTCACCCAGCCACCACTGGCTTGCCTTCTTCCTTACAGCCAATCAGGATGTGGCTCTGCCTGTCATTGGGCTCCTTGCCTTCTGCCCCACCCACCTCAATGGGCAGGAGCCACCTGTCCTTGGGACACCTCTGCTCACTTTGCTGGGTTCTCATGTCTGCGTAGGTCTCTCTGCTTACTGTTTATTACAAGGGCTCCTGAACTGTGGTCTGCAGACCACCACTTAGTTAATGCTGGTTTTCTTCTAGCTTTCCCTGCTTAAAACCACAAGAAGCTCAGAGAACGAGAAGCTGTCACCACAGCAGGAACAGCCAGAGCCTGTGAAAGGCAAGGTCAGTGGGGCTCTCTTAAAACGTCTTGATGGAGGGTTTGTGGTTCTAACGTGTCCCACAGGCTTGTTACACATCTGTGCTGTGAGCCAGTGTGATGCTGTTTAGTAATGCAGAGACTGAACTGCATTACTGTATATAGAGCTTAGCATTAGCTGAAAAAGCAACTCATAAATTACATGTTGTCAAAGGCTGGAGGACCCTGAAAAATTCTATGCAGGCAGCTGGGTGGGATTTTACCTTGTATACAAGCTGTAGTGAGAGAGACTGGACTCCCTATCCATAGTACAGTGTGAAATGTGACTTGCCTAACTGGTCCCAAACCTTTGGAAGGGCACCAGGTTGGCAGAGGCAACAGCAGTTAACAACAGTTTAAAACAGTTTAGGGTCTCACAAATAAGGTATCTCCTAAAAATACACACAGATGTGTTCCTCTCTCTGTTACAATCCCTGAAGTGCTCTTGAAATAAGAAGTGTTAAGGAAAGTGGCGGGGAGCAAGCAGTAGAGAGAAATCTTAGTCACATTCAGCAAAAGCAATGGCAAACCACACTTCTGTAACTTCAATCAGGAGTTGTTACCTGTTAGTCTGAACAGCACAATTCAGTGCCATCCATCTCTTGGCATGTGGATGCTATCCAGATAATGTATGTTCGTTGTAAAATAAATGAAATCATCACCACATTTGGCTGCCCTGAAACTCTTGAAAGCCCACTGTCCTTGCTGGTGTTGCTTCCCTGCCTTCTGACTCTTTGGCATCATCCTGCCCCAGGTGAAGAAGATCATGAACGAGGTCTTCCAGTCTCTGCGGGGCCAGTTCAACTTAGAGGAGTCCTATACCGGCCAGGAGGTCCTGGGTATCGTCCTGAACACCATCAAGGTACAGCCCAGGGCAGATGGATCCTGACACCTGAATAAGATGCAGATTCAGTGAACTGGACTATCATTTCTCTTCCTTTTTGTATGGTTCCAAATGTCATGAGTTTGGGTGCCAGAGTTTTGGGTGCAAGACGCCCATAACTACTGGGTTTAGTAAGTGTTAGAATTTAATCACTGCTTGGAGAGTGAAACTGAAAGTCAGACGCTTAACAGCTGGACTCAGCTTCCTGTGAGAGGAGATCGCTTGAGAGGTGGGCCATTAGAGAACTAATAATGAAGATGGTGATAATAATAATAATAATAATTTTATTTATACCTAGCCACTCTGGGTGGCTTCCAACACATAATATAAAACATAGTCAAACATTAAACATCTTTAAAAAATGGAACACTTCACCAATTTGCAGAGGCCATGCTAACCTCTTTATCAATCCAATTTTAGTATACAGTATGTGCTGCAGACAGAAAAATGGGCCATCAGCAAGACAGACACTCTACCAGCCACCAGATGGGTGAAGCCCCACCCAGAGCTTTGAGATAGTGAGTTTGAAGAGAGTGCCAAAGTTTTGCTTAGGAGGAAGTTTTAGGATTAAAGTTGGCTATGGTGAGATCAAAAGAAAAAAGGCTTTCAGTCTGTTAAATGCAGCAAGCTGGAGAGGCAGGATCAGAGCACAATGCAGACTGACAGTTTGAATTAGAGGTTGCAGCAATGGGAAAACGGGACTATCTTGAACTGTATGCTGGGGGCCCCCTCCATTACAGGCTCAGGTGTAAATAAACTATATATCATTATGACACCACAGTCTACACTGTGCCTCATTTCCAAAGGAAACACAGACTAAGTGCCTAGACCCCTGGAATCTTGCACCGATCAGAGATTGGGATGGTATTTAGCCCCATATTACTAATCATGGGAGCGGCAAAGAGGGTGAAGCCCAGCTCTCTAGAAATAACAGGTTGTATCTAAGGTACTACAAAGTGAAAGTCACTTAGCTGTGCCTGTGTGGCTGAGTAGGGATTCAAACCCTGGTCTCCTGAGTCCTGGCTAGAGACCAACCATTACACAGTACTTTCATCAGGGGCTGCAGTCTTTTTTGTGGCAAATAATCCCCCCTCCCCTCTACTTGTTCCAGACAACAACTCTGCAGCTGCTGGAGAGTCAGGAGGAGCAAAGGGGGAGCAGCAGCACCGAGAAGGAAGGACCAAGTGCTGCACCCCTTTATGGGGATCCCCACAGCAACTCTCTTCGAGAACCAGCACCAGTGGCATCCCCCACACCTTTGGCTAATCTGAAGGAAAGCTCAAGCAGTCCGCCATTCACCGCTCTCGAAGGAGCCCAAGACAGACTGCTTTTTGCAGCTCCTGAGGCTCATTCTTTGGAAGCACCGGTTGAACAAACTCATGCAGCCTCTGCTCAAACTGCAAGGCCGCCTCTCAGGCTCTCCACCAGAATTGAGAAGGAGAGGCCAAGCACTCAGGGTGAAATGGACACAAAAGACACCGCCATTCTGGCACCTCCAAATCCAGCGGCAGATGAGACGGCACCTGCAATGGAGGGGCCCACAAGGGATCCAGAGGGCAAGGAGGAGAGTGGGGCAAGTCAGCACACAGCTGGCCCCACCTCTCAAGCTGCTCTAGCCGACAAGCAGCAGGACTTGGCTGGAGCCTCACAGCCAAGACCAGCATCCAGCCCCATGGAAGCGGATTCCAGGTCTGTGCCAGGGCGGGAGGGGGACGGGTACTATACCCATTATGAGTCTCTTGCCTTTCCGTGCCTTCCCCCCCACCCCCTAATAGCATGGGGTTTAAGGCACATGACCCTGGCTCCCCCTTGTTGGGTGATAACACCGAGGCCTGTTGCCTCCCCCCAACTGCAGCGTCACCTGGGATTCATTCCTCGGGTCTCCCGTCACACTGATGTGGCCCATATCCAGGGACATGAGCACACAGTAAGCAGAGTTCAAAACAGAAGCTCAGCCTTGAGGAGTAACATCTAAGCCTAATTTATTGCAAATTAAATCAAACGTAACAGAACAAAGAAAACATGGCTCCTCTCTCTGTCTTTCTTCCTCGGAGAGAGAGCGGCAAAAAACAAAAGCTATACAGAGCGGAAACAGCATATCTCAACTTCCTCTCACAAGACTCCCACAATCAGTGCTGGAATGTAAACAGACATGTGACATGTAACAATCCCACACACATCTGCAGTACGGGAGGAATGGAATTCTCAACACCCCTCTGCTCCATTCATTGACATCAGTGCTAGCACTCCCCCACTCCCTCATTTAATCCCCACATCAACCCTGTAAGGTAGGCACTACCCAATGAGCTTCAGGACTGAGTAGAGATTTGAACTCTGGTCTCCCAGGGTTCTGGTCCGTTAACCACTGCATCACTCCAGCTCTCCTTTTCCTTCTGTCTTTTTCTCTTGCAGTCTTCTTGAGGACAAGGGTGGTTTCTTCAAAGTTGCCACTCCCAAGCCATCTGCATTGGGAACTCTGTTGGCAGAAGACGACGACGAGGAAGAGGTGGTAAGAGCTTTGAGGGGGTGCAGTGGTGTATGGTGCCATCTGGGACGGCTTAAGGTGGAAGGCATAGGTAAAGGTAAAGGGACCCCTGACCATTAGGTCCAGTCGTGGCCGACTCTGGGGTTGCGGCGCTCATCTCACTTTATTGGCCGAGGGAGCTGGCGTACAGCTTCCGGGTCATGTGGCCAGCATGACTAAGCCGCTTCTGGCAAACCAGAGCAGTACACAGAAACGCCGTTTACTTTCCTGCCAGAGTGGTACCTATTTATCTACTTGCACTTTGACATGCTTTCAAACTGCTAGGTTGGCAGGAGCAGGGACCGAGCAACAGGAGCTCACCCCGTGGTGGGGATTCGAACCGCCGACCTTCTGATTGGCAAGCCCTAGGCGCTGTGGTTTAACCCTATTGAGGCCCTCAATAGGTGTTTGATAAACTAAAGTGATGGTGTTTTGTTACCAGGGCACCACCAATCCTTCCTGTGGCTGTTAGGGGCACTGTATTGTTACGGTTTTGTGGCATGTTCATATTTATGTTTCAAGCATGCTTTCAGTCCAATCAGTCCAATCACTTTATTAGGGTCAATGTTCACTATTCAAAAATAACAATAGCTGGAGCCATAGCCACTGACAGGCAGCAGAGCCAACTACTTCCAGTTTTGTCCTCCCTGCTGAGTCCCATAAGGGGCAACCCTGCGACTTACTAGGAGAAAGCTAGAGCCCACATTCTTGGCTTCCTTCTCCTGCTTGCCTTGCTGATGGTCCTGCTCAGCTGGCCACCTGCTCTGCCAAGCAGCAGTGACCTAACCCTGCCTTTCTTTCTCTCGGTTTCAGAGCCTTAAGGGTCGGCCTCCCCCCACCCCACTCTTTGATGATGATGATGACGACGACGATGACCTGTACCTGCTGGGATGAGCGGCCTGGGAAATGCCATGGCAATACTTTCTTTTCTCAAGAGCTTCAGTGATTGCTGATCTGGGGCTGAGATGGATGGAGCTGGGATTTTTCCTGTGGCCCTCCCCAGATTGCTCATCTGGGCTGAGGTGGCCTTAACTTGTGGTTTTTGAGACTGCTGGCGGGAAGAGGGGTGACTCTCTCTCGGTAGCAAATGTCAATTGGGGACTTTGTCTAACTTCAAAGTCCTGACTGTTTAATTCACTACTGCCAAACACACCTGTACCCTACACACTTTTGACCCAGCTGCTGCTGGGAGTAGCGGTGGGTATCACCTTGAACAGCTCCTCTCTGTGGAAACCAAACTTAACCTATTGCCATAGCTCACCTCCAGTTCTGAACCTTGGCAAAACCAGATCTTGAAGAAAATAATAATAAAGTGCAATTAAAATAAATTAACCCTGTTGTCTCAGCTCTTTCAGTTTAGCAAGGCAAGAAGGGGAGGGGTATTTGTGTGATTATATATGCCAAAAACCGACTCACCATTTATAGGGCACCTTAAGTGCTTCACATACATACACCTGATATGGTAAGAATTAACCCCAGTCCTGTGAGGGAGGCCAGTATTAGTAATCTCTTCGTATTTCAGGTTGGGAGGCTGAAACAGAGAGTGGCTTGCCCAAAGGTTGAATGATATGCAGAAGGTGATACCTTGGTCCTCATCTCTGATACAAAACTACAAAGTATATACAAAAGTATCAAATGTGGTGACAGTAATAATAATGCAGCAAAACACCACCACCACAAACTGGCTTATAAGTATAAAACCAAATTTACTAGAATAATCTCTAGAATAGAGCTAGACTTGTAACCATTCAAGCAACAAACATACTAAGGTGCCATGTGCAAAACAAAGCCTGGAGATACTGTAAACATGGAGTGTATAAATGTACAACTGTATCTTAACAAGTTGCATGTGCAATAAACATTCTACAAACTGGATAAATGAACTGTTCAACAAGTAGCATAAGTCCAATCACAGAATGGCAACCCTGTGCCGCCACAATGGCAAGGGTAGCACACTGGAGAACATGAAAAGGTTTTTCAAAGCTGTTCTTCAAAGATTGAACTGGATGAGATGTTCTTCAATAGGTCTTGAGTTGGAAACACAAAGCCGTTTGCATGGATCAATCACAGGAAGGCAAATCAAAGCCACCACCCTGGTGAGAATAACGCAAGTGGGCAAAAGGAGACCTGTTCTCCGGATATATTACAGGTTTCGCTACATGCTTCATCAGTCCGAAAGGGCAGTCATAGAAAACGGTTTGCTCAGGATAAAGAAAGTAGTCACAGGCACAGCATGTTGTGAAATGTCTCACTCTTCCCCAGTTCCAGTTTACTGTGATTGGGCATGCTCCACTGATGCAGAGCACTTTCCCTCGACCAACCACTGAGCGCACCACGCCGGAAGTCTCATATATAAAAACATAAAACATTACTTTTTTAAAAACTTCCCTATACAGGATTGCCTTCAGATGGCTCAGGGGACGGATAACTCCATACCCTCCAACCTTTCTCCATTGAAAATAGGGACATCCTAAGGAAAAATTGGGACACTCCAAGATCAAATCATAAACCAGGATGGCATCTTTAAATCAGGAACATCCCTGGTAAATATGGACACTTGGAGGGTCTGCAACCAGTGCCATTTTTCTAGAAAGATATGTGCCAGAATTCACCGTGAACACCTCCCTCATTGTCTTAGAATGGCAATGGTACCCAGAGCTAGTGCTGTGCACTCTGGGGCAAGGCTAGCTGGCCGTGGGGGTGGGGCTAGCCACCTGCAGGGACAAGGTGTCCCCAGGGAGGTGTGGCGAGCGTCCCAGGGAGTCATGGCGAGTGTCCCAGGGAAGCGGCGGAGTGATGTTCCCCCACAGGGATGACACCCAGGGCAGCCCGCACCCACATACCCCTTCCTCTGCCAGTGATAGCGCCCACCTGAGATGTGCTAGAACTGAGTTCCAGCAAGTTCCAGCTGAAAAAAGCCCTGCTTCCAACATTATAATTATCGTACCAAAGAGCTTCATAGCTTCTCTCTATTTCACACACTCCACCTGTCACACACTCCAAACTTACATAACAGCAAAGGCTATTCACCAGGGTTGCCAGTTCAGACCCTTCCATTTCAGGTGTAACAGGGAGTCCTTGGAGCACCCCACAATCACCTAACCTTGATTCCCATAGGTTCAGGTTGAGCGTCACAAGCAAGAGACTTTAGCCAGGTGATAGAAACAAAACAGCAGCTAGTAGGCCTGATCTTTCTTGTTGCAACAAGACTTCCCACTGCCACAAAGACAAAGCAGCCAGAAGCCCCCATCAATGGTTACATCCGTATTTTAAAGTTTCCCATAATACATCTCAGGATGCATCATCGAGACATCATAGATCCGTCACAGAAAAGATGTGGTCTTGGGTAGAACCTGAGATCCAGGCATACCCCTGTCACGCAAATATAGTCTTTGACACTTACTCCCATCCCAGTACAAGGAAAGTATTTACAGCTCCTTGGTCCCTGAGTCAAATCAAATACACCCCTCTGTCTTGTCCGGCTTCATCCCGCTATAGGATGGATAGGCATTGTGATTGAGGTGGTTGGATATCACTGGCCATGACTCCTTGGGAAGGCCCTGCAGATGTGTCTGTACATCTCAGGGATTATGGTGGGCTCACTCACCCCTCCCCTTATACCTCCCTTCCATGGGTCCTAAATGCCATTGGAACGGAGAAGATAGATACAATGAGTGATTTCCTATGAATTTCTAAAGTTTTCCCATTGAGCCAGTGCATAAATACATTTATCAGTGAATCGCTCCCAAACCCTTCTTTCCTGCTCCCAAGAGCTGGGACTCATGATTTTACAGCTTTTAAATGGAATTATGTATTGACAAGACACTGCCTTTTTCTGCCATCTATTAATTCCAACTCTGGGGAGTCCAACTCTCCCTCCCACGCCACCCCCACTTTTTCAATGTCATGCTGGAAGAATATGTTGACCTGACTGATATGTTGGGAAATGGTTTGCCCATTTGCCTTCTATGCAATTGGACAGCTCTCCATCCATAATACCAAACTTGGCATGAGAGTTCCCATGGTGGGGCGGCAGACCTTATTGCTGTTTGTATGTTGGGTGCCATTTTGGATCAAGATGGCAGACTGAAATTTCAGTTTGGCATGACTTTGCTCGTTTTGTGGCATATATTCAGCCACAAGTAGAGATATGATTGCTAGATTCAGCTCAGGAGTGCTCAAGGTGTGTGTGGGGGGGTCTTCATTGATGTTTGGATGTTGGGTGCCATTGTGAATCCTGGACAGTACCTGTGTCTGTGATATTAGTGTGGGGGGTGTTAGAGGAGAGGTGGAGGACACACCATGCTCCTTCTGTGGTAGTTTGTTCTCAGCGAGCCAGCCAGCAAGAAATCATATGGATTAAGAGAAGTTAACTCTTTATTAGAAGAAAAAAAGGCCTGTTTGCTTGCTTCCTTCATCAGGGCAAGGAGTCAGATGTGCTCTTGTGAGGGAGGTCTGAGGCCTTCTTTTGACATTAGAGCCGCTGAGGGATAAAAATAATTACGCTCTCCGCAGTCCCAAACATGGTTAGAAGCCTACAGCTTGCTTTAGTTCTGCACTTGCCGGGTGTGGACAGAGAGCCAAAACAAACCTCTTGTCTTACCTTTCTGGCTCTGAGCTGGAGGAAGATGATGCAGGTGCAGAGATAAGGAAAGATACCACACCCTTGCATCTTTGTCCTTCATCTTACACCATCTTCCAGTGCTGCAGCAGGCTCTTTGTAGCAAGGGCATGTTCTGGTGACCACAAATTTTGAATTGGCTACCCAGGTTACACAAGCTTTACAAGCTCGTTATAAGACATTGTAGAAAAATCAGCAGTGCTTCTGTTCACTGATTCCTGGAACTTTCTTGAAATGTAGGCCTCAGTTGCAAACATTACTGGAGCAATGTGTGGGAATGAAAGGCACACATCACTTGTTCAGTGCAATAATTAACCTCAAGAGATGATCCCAGAGTTGGATTATTTTCTATGACATTTCATGGGTGTTTAGAGTAAAATGCATCACCAAACCTCTTAAATCCCACATTATTGGCTACACCAGCTCAGTTTCCTCTTCAGCTATTTGTCCGATCTAACCAACATCTATTAGGATTTGAATGAGTACAAAGAATTTGAATCTGCTGTTTCTGCTCCACATCCCCACAAAAACGGACTGGCAAGCAAAAATGATAGAAGATCTACAACTTGCCAGAACAACAGGGAGAATAAGAGGAAATTCAATACCAAAAGTTAATCAAAATCGGATAACATTTAAGGAAGATCTTTAAATTTCGTGACGACGTTAATCTCCTGACAGACCTGGAATGAATCTTGGAATATGGAGAATGTACATAGTAAAAGTTCATGGATATAAAGCGAGAACGCTAAATAAGAAGAAAGAAATGTGTCTTGCCAAAGTGTAAATAGCACAATGAGAAGAATCGGAAGTTAGCTACCTGCGCCTTCCTCGCCTTCTCCTCCTTCCCTCCATCTCCTCAGACGCGTCCCTTCTTCGCCCGGCGAGCGGAGGCGCCACCTCATTGGCCAGCCTCGAGCGAGCGTCACCCGCCCTCCCGCCTCCCTCTCCCAGAAACCAGCTTCCCATTGGTCCAGCCGTGTCCCCCTCCCTTTCCGTCAAACTTAAAGAGTCCCGCCGCCAAAATCGCGGCAGCGGCAGCAGCTGATCGCTCGTGTCGCCCGGGACGCGTTTCTTCCCTCCGCGTGGAAGTTTGCCCCGTTTGGGGACCGCGAATGCCGCCGGCCGCTTTGGTTTGCTAGTTTTGCTTCCGCAGCCCAGCGCTTGCGCCATGGCCGAGAAGTTGCAGCCGCGCACTTTGCGGTTCTCGCCTCCCGGCTTGGGCTTCGCCGAGGGGCGCGGGGAGCGAGGGGCCGTCAGGATGTTGGGGGACATGGATGAAGAAGACGACGCCTTCCAGCTTCCGACGGGAGGGTGAGAATGCGGCGCCTCTCTGCGTGGGGGGAGATGCGGGGTGTGCGGGTGTCTGGGGGTCCGCGTGAGGGGGCGGGGCTGTGTGAGGGGACCAGAGCTGTATGTGGGGCTGCGGCTTCATGTGGGGTTGGGGCAGCATGTGGGGCTGTGACAGCATGTGGGGCTGGGGTTGCATGTGGGCCTTGGGGCTGCATGTGGGGCTGGGGCTGCATGTGGGGCTGGGGTTGCATGTGGGACTTGGGGCTACATGTGGGGCTGGGACCGTATGTGGTTCTGGGGCTGTATGTGGGGCTGGGGCTGCATGTGAGGCTTGGGGCTGCATGTGGGCTGGGGTGGGTTTGGGGCTGCGGCTGTGTGTGGTTCTGGGGCTGCATGGGGTTCTGGGGCTGCATGGGGTTCTAGAGCTATATGTGGGGCTATATGTGGGGCTGGGGCAGTATGTGGTTCTAGAGTTGCGTGGGGTTCTGGGGTTGTATGTGGGGCTGGGGCAGTATGTGGTTCTGGGGCTGCATGTGGGACTAGAGCTGTATGTGGTTCTGGGGCTGTATGTGGGGCTAGGGCACTATGTGGTTCTGGGGCTGCATGTGGGGCTGGGGTGGGTGGTGGGCTAGGACTGTATGTGGTTCTGGGGTTGCATGTGGTTCTGGTGTTGTATGTGGGGCTGGGGCAGTATGTGGTTCTGGGGCTGCATGTGGGGCTGGGGTGGGTGGTGGGCTAGGACTGTATGTGGTTCTGGGGCTGCATGTGGGACTAGAGCTGTATGTGGTTCTGGGGCTGTATGTGGGGCTAGGGCAGTATGTGGTTCTGGGGCTGCATGTGGGGCTGGGGTGGGTGGTGGGCTAGGACTGTATGTGGGGCTGGGGCTGCATGTAGGACTAGAGCTGTATGTGGGGCTAGGGCAGTATGTGGTTCTGGGGCTGTATGTGGGGCTGCGGCTGCATGTGGGGCTGGTGTGGGGGGTGCAGGCTTGCGAAGGGTGATTCCGAGCACATGCAGAGGGCTTTGTCTGCAAATATGTGCAGTTAGGCGCTACAATCCAGAAGCCCAAAGGAACCCCACACCTTTTGTAGAGTGAGGGAATACATTATGTTTTAGTAGTGGTTTGGGACTAGGAAGTTCGGCCCAAGGGTTAATGGGGAAAGGAGGATTATTCTTAAAATGCAAGACTTATTGGGGAGTAGACTCCACTGAATTCAACTGAACTTCCCCATGAATGTACATAGGGGTTGATTTGCATACAAGTGCCTGTTGCCTGTGCTGTGGTAAAATATTTTCCCTTGCTGTGGGTAAAACCTCAGCGCCTAGGACTTGCCGATCGCACGGTCAGTGGTTCGAATCCCCGCGGCGGGGTGAGCTCCCGTCGTTCGGTCCCAGCTCCTGCTCACCTAGCAGTTCGAAAGCACCCTTAAGTGCAAGTAGATAAATAGGTACCACTTTATAGCGCGAAGGTAAACGGTGTTTCCGAGTGCTGCACTGGTGCCGGTTCGCCAGAGCAGCTTCGTCACGCTGGCCACGTGACCCGGAAGTGTCTGCGGACAGCGTTGGCTCCCAGCCTCTAGAGTGAGATGAGCGCACAACCCTAGAGCCTGTCAAGACTGGCCTGTACGGGCAGGGGTACCTTTACCTTAATTCTAGCTTTCTGTTTCCACTTCTTCTGTGCTGATGTTACACTAAGAGAGAGTCACAAAGTGAGCTTCATCTCTAAGTGAGGATCTAAACCCTGATCTCCCAGGTCACAATTTGGCATTCTAACTCCTGCCCTAAAGTGGGTGCCAGTAACTGGACTGATTGGAGGTGTTTTGTGGTCTTAGATTTCTTCTACAAAAGGGACACTAAGAAAGATTTCTAGTGCCCTTTACACTGTGACATTTCAGGTGTTCAAAATAAGGGCACTGCACTGTTGCTTTTGGCAACACTGGCAGTGAGCAAAGGTCAGAATAACAAAAAGTCACCCGAAATGGACAGTGGGAGTTGTATTTCAGAAATTTATGGAGAACTGCACATGCCCCCCCAATATTCAAAATATAGTCCGGCCCCCCACAAGGTTTGGGGGACCATGGACTGCCCCCCCCCCACTTAAAAAGTTTGCTGACCCCTGATCTATGTCATCCCAGAATGTCACTCTCCCCAGAAGGAAAAGCCAAGCTCACAATCTCTTTTCCGCTTGCTTCTTTTGGGAGCCCCTCAAACATGCCTGTTGCCACTTGTGGTTTTTCTCTAGCTGGAATCCTAGAAGAACTGCTTAGGGATGATACGGGATAGATTTTCGTATCTCTCTTGAATCAGTTCTAAAACCCTTTTAGTACTAGATTCTGGCTCCTGTAACGTCAATACTAAATCATCTGCAAATGCTCTCAGTTTGTACTGTTTGGCTCCGACCTGTATACCTTTAACCAACTGGTCCCTTCTAATCATGTTCAGCAAAACCTCCAGAACCGATATAAAAAGCAAGAGGAAAAAATACGAGAGACATTACACATACTTCTGTAAAACAAGCAAATCTTTAATTTAAAAAATAATGATAAGGGAAGCCCAGGTCAAGCAGCAAGTGAGCGGGCATTGGAAGTGTGGTACTCAAAACGAAAATGCCCCCCCCCCCCAACGAAGTACATTCAGATTCCAAAAAAAGTTTGAAAACCTGAACACTTATTTCCGGGTTTGAAGCGTTCGGGTTACAAGTAGTTTGTGAACTAAGCTGTTAAAAAACCAAGGTACCACTGTACTAGGTTCTATAAAAGCTTGGGTGCAATAATTGGGCAACGGCCTTTTCAGTTTTAGGGACTTTGTAGTTTAGACAAAAAGCAATTCAGAGATAATAGGATAGAAGTTTATCAAATTAGGCATGGCATGGAGAAAGTGGATAGGGAACAGTTTCCCTCCCTCTTGTGAACATCCGATGAAGCTGAATGTTAGAAGACCTTCAGGAAAGGCAAAAGAAAGTACTTTCTCACACCATGCACAGTTAAACTACAGAACTCTCCTGCAGAAGGCAGGAATGGCCACCAACTTGGGTGACTTTAAAAGAGGATTAGAAAAATTCAGGGAGGAGAAGGCTAGCAATGTTTAGTCACCATGGCTGTGCTCACCCAGTTGGTGGCAGCAGGGCTTCTGAACACGGGAGGGGAGAGGCCTCTTGTGCTTGGGTTCTGTTGGCTACTGTAAGAACAGAATGCTGGGCTCGCTGGGCCTTTGGCCAGATCCTGCAGCTTTCCTTTTGTTCTTAAGAGAGGTTATAGAAACTTGATAGGAAAAAGAAGGGATTGTCTCCAACTAAGTTCTGCTTAGAGAAGACTCACAATGTGTCTACTCCTTTAGGTAAAGGGGCCCCTGACCATAGGTCCAGTCGTGACCGACTCTGGGGTGCAGCGCTCATCTCGCTTTATTGGCTGAGGGAGCTGGCGTACAGGTTCCGGGTCATGTGGCCAGCATCCTAATCACTGACAGGATTCTAGTTTTTGAATTCATTACCCTCTGGTCTTTGGGGAAGGCTCCAACAAAATCGCCAACCTGCAGTGAAACATGAGCATCTGTGAATGAAGTGAAGGGTTACTTTTCTCTCTGCCCAGGACCAGGCTGGCCTCTCTCTTTGGACAGGATCAGACAGCTACAGAATCTGGAAATGTGCTCTTCCAATACAGGCCATCCAAGCGGGCCAAAATTAGTCATCCAGCTACCGGTAAGTAAACTGTTCACAATGCCTAGGAACATAAGATGAGCCCTTGTGGACCAGGCCAGTGGCCCATCTAGTCCAACCTTTGGTTCTGAAGCCCCACAGAATCAACTGGGTTGCTCTGTGGCAACTCCCAAGTACTGCTGGGGAGAGACCCCTGACTTGGGGCCCCCGAAAGGTGCTGGTGGTCTGTATTCACCACACTGAGGTAGATGAACACAGTGGTTTGACGCCATACAAGGCAACTTCCTGTTTTTCATTAATCTGAACAACTGGCTTGGTCCCAAGACAAGGGAGCTAACTTAGCATGATGTTTGCAAGCAATGCTCTGTTTGCAACAGAGCACTTACCCTTCTCATGTGCTGCTCTAGCTGCAGGTCTGTCTACCCAGAAGCATCCTCCTGCAGCTGCTGCTGCTGCTGCACCTACTGCTCCTCCTGTGCCCACTGCAGCAGTGCGGTCAGTTTTCTTCGCTACAGTTGTTCATGCAAATTTGTTGTGAGTACTACAGTAGAGGGGATGAGCTGCAGTGTGTTCTTGCTACCCAGGTCCTGTGCTCACATCTTTTGCAATCAACTCTCTATCTTGCCTGGCTTCTTCGGAAAGAGGTGCAGCTGAACAACAGTGGGGGGTGGTCGATTAGGGCGAATGGGGCACTGCCAACTCAACCTCAGCCTGCCCCCACCTGCCTGTTGTTGTTTTTTTACTTCCAGCCAATCAGGCTGTGGATATCATTGACTCTGGCTCAATGTGCTGTTGATTTCCTTGCCTTATGCCACACCAGTGAAAGCAGGTCCAGTAGGAAGGTACCCCCTCATTCTGCCCTCAGCTGCCTCCCACCTACCTGCCTTCTTACATCCAACCGATCCAGAGGGCAGGAATGCCTGTCAGCTTCCTCTTCCCCCTCAGCCTCCATGCTGCCATGGTAGAACACAGCAAGGAGGAGGATGGGGACAGCCCTAGACTTAGCTGGTCCTTCTTGTCATTGGCTCTGGTGCCACCTAGAGTTGGGCTCCCTGCATTCACCCCAATGAGGCACCAGCCAACACTGAACTGAACTGAGGGTAGAGACCTCCTGGGATGGGGAGCTTGTGGGCTGATAAAATGTTGCTGGAGTGCTACCGCTCACCCCCCACATCACCCCTCACTGTTGGCCAGATGGCCTGGGCTGATGGGAGTCAAACAACCCCTGGGAAGTCTTTGTAAAGAGCTGCTTAATATAACCCATGGGGTTGGCATGGTGGCAACAATTGTGGGAAGCTAAGAGGTGTTCTCTTCTCACTCCAGTACCAATGGGAAATATGTGAAACATGGCAAGTATGGAGCAGCTGTAGTGGGCAGCAATGCAACCAAGGAGGTAAGAGGAGGAGGTGTGGTGTCTTGAAGTAGCCTGGCTTTCTGCCAACCTGCTGTCCTCCAGATGTTTGAGACTACAGTTGCTGTTGGTCCTAAACATCTGGAGGATACCGGATTGATGTAGGTTGGGCTGAGGAAATGCTTCCCTTTCTCTGAATGCTGGTTTCTGATGGTGTCTTACTCTGGAAAAAGCAAAGGTGCTGTTTTGGCTCCTGTCTCGTTCTGTCTAATCAGCTCACAAGGGTTATAGCTCCCATTTTTCTTATTCTGACCTCACTTCTCTACAAAAAGTATTCGCACCAGGGAAGGGGCTGTCGCTCAGTAACACAGCATCCACTTTGCAGACAGAAGCTCCCAAATCCAATCGCTAGTTCCTCTGGGTAGGGCTGGGGACACTGCTGCCGGTCAGAGTAGGCAGTCCTGAGCTAGAGAGACCAGTGGTTTGATTCAGTCCAAGGCAGCTCCCTGTGCTCTTATTTAACTAGAACCATGTGGACTAGCATCTCGACAAAAGAAGGGCCGAGGGGGTATTGTGTGCGGAGTGGATAGAGGGAGGTGAGACGGTAACTTTGTCGTGGCTTGAAAAACCAATAAACGTCCCCCACCACTCAAAAAAGGAAGAGGGTTTCAGCAGCTTATGTTGGAAAAGGGATTCAGTTTTTCCAGCCCCTGTCCTTTTCAGCCCAGTCAGCCAGCTCTTCAGTGGTTTGTTCTACCCCACTTTGCTATGAAAGGATTCACAGGTGTTTTACAATCAGCAGATAAAATATGTCAGGAAACATGTGTGTTTATTCCAGTAAGACTCTGGTATGATTGCCTTGTCCCACTCTGCTGTTGCAGGTGAGGGTGGTGGGGACAGGATAAAACACTGGGCTGTCATTCTCATTTAGCTAATTGGCCGGAAAAGGACAGATCTCACCCCTTGGTTTCTCCAGGTGTACGGATCCTTTGGTCCTCCAGATCTCGCTGAACGACAGCTCCCATCACCCCTCTCCACTGGCCATGCTGGCAAGAGCCAATGGGTGTTGAAGCTCAGCACCAAAGGCTCCCCACGCCCGCTCCATTGTAACGAAGGCACTCCACATGTAACTAAGCCAGGCACCTGCAACCAAAGCAATTCCTACGATGAACACCTCTGATGCATTTGTATGTTAATGTGTCATTTGGCTGTTGGGGTGCTGTGGAAATGCTACCTGGTATAAGAAGAGCTCCAGGTGCTTTTCAAAACAGCCAGCCCCGTAATTTTTGATTCCTCACTTTTGCTCTTGTTTTCTTCTGTCCTTCCATCTCTTGTGGAATCCAGTACAGAGTGCTTCTTTACATCAGCAAGCAGCAGCAGATTGCGACCGCCAGGATTGATGCCTGGTTTGTATTCACGGTAAGCTTTGGTGTTAAGACCTGCAAGGACCATGGCATAGGCTGAGGTTACACAATGCAACACATTTTGCTGAAGCTAAGGAGGTGTGGAGCTGGTTCGCTCCTGTACAGCAGACCTTCTAGGAACCCTGTGGGGCTGCCTTGAGATCTCTCATGTAGTAACAGAAATCACTCTGCATAAGCCAGGTTTTGTGCATCCAGAATGTCAGCAAAAATAATTGATGCAAAAAAATCCCGGAAACCTAATGGTCTGCCTTTTTGCTTATTTTTTGCATTTCTATGCCTCCTTTTTCTCAAGGTGGCATGTGTGGTTCTCTTTTTGCCTCATTTAATCCCCACAAACACCCTGTGGGGGGAGGTGAGGCTGAGAAGCAGTGACTGGCCCAAGGTCACACCCAGCGATCTTCATGTTTCAACGGTCAGTCCCTCTTCGTACAGAACTGGGGGGGATTGTAGCCCTTTGGTGAGGGGAGTAGGGGCATCTCCCAACAACATTTCAGCACTCTTTGCAAACTGCAATTCCCAGGATTCTTTGGTGGTATGATATTGTTTGAAATGTGCATTGCATATGAGGTCTCGGCTGTGGTCAATTAATTTCAGTGGGTCTGCTTTAAGTAGGGCTAATGCTTGTTGCAACCCATTAGATTTGAGTAGTGTTAGAACCAAGGGGCCCCTCTATGGTTAAAATGCTTACCTAGAGGTAACAAAGTAAAGTAGATGACATTCTGCCCTCTATCCTACTGTAGCTTACATCCCTTGGGGTAGCCCTCCACCCCGAAATCCTATAGCATTTTCCCATTTCTAAACATGACACACTTAATATGTGTTGATGTTTGTGTGTGTGTGCTCAGTGGACTCACTGAAATTAATGCACCAAAGTTCATCATGTCTATCAATTTTCATGGGTCTGCTCTGAGTAGGGCTAACATTGGGACACAACCCAAAGCCTTTAGCAAGACCCATCAGGACGAAAGTTGTTTTGAGCAGAGGCTGTCTGCTGCTCAGAATTCCACTTTCTCCTTTCTCTTTCTGCAGGTGCATCCCAACAACTATTGCACATTTTATGATGATCAGGGGCAGATTTGGTCCATCATGTTTGAATCAGAAATGGCGGCTGTGGACTTCAGCAAACAGGTGCCAGAGGCGTGCATTGCATTTTGGGGTGGGGGGGTTGCTGACCTGCAGACCCTGAACTAGTGTTCGTGGGAGGTCAGCTCTCTTGCATCAATCGCCAGATGCTTTCTCTGCCAACTACTAAGAAGTATCCAGGGAGGACAAGGAATGGTGGTGTAGCCAGTTGGGGCCTTTTCAGGCCCCTGGGGTCTTCAGCCAGTGCTGTGCTGGGCCAGATTCCATAGGTGCAGATGACAATGCAGGCTAATAACACAAATGGCTTGGTTCTTCCTCCTTGCAGCTGTGCATTGCCAAGTATAACAGCATCCGTTCTCCTGACTCAGTGCTGTGCCAGGATCTTGTTCTTGGAGACGGCCAAGGTGTGGCGACTGGAGATGTCCTGGAGATCACTTTTACAGGCTGGCTGTTCCAGAACGGTAGTCTTGGGCAGGTGAGACCTGGCAGAGGGGGTGTCTGGGGGTGATGGGGGTTGAAGTCTCTAGCAGCACTGCATGGCCACAGCTTTCCCACTCCTGGTTTATAGATTGCATACAGCCCTTTTCTCCCACAACCCCATCCTTTTGCCTTTCAATAACATTGCAAAGAAATGAAACAGGAGAGGGACTTGCTGAGGCTTCACAGCTGAATGTGCATTTGACCCCAACCCCAATGAGCTCTAGCCAGTGCTTTTCCATGGGGCTTGCATTGGTTGCTCTCCAGAGGTGGCAAAACAGGTGCTGTGTCCCTGAGCTGTGCCCTGTCCTTCGATACTCATTGCTGTTGGCTCAGCAACTGGAGTAGCAGAATGTGAACCTATTACCTTCTGCATTGAAAGTAATTTCACCCCATTGACCTTCCACTTTTGGAACAGGTTTTCGACTCAAATATATACAACGCAAAGTTGCTTCGTGTGAAGCTAGGCTCTGGTAAAATCATCAAGGTAAGATGTGCAGTGCAAGGTCCCAGTTAGGGATGCTTGCCTCCAGTTTCACATCTAAGCAGAGTTCAGCAGCCTGGGCTATGTGGAAGGCTGAATAGAGTGATGTTTTTTGAGCTCAAACCCTGATCAAATGGCTTCCTCAAGAACCGCAGGCAGGTAGCTGTCCCAGCTTGTCTACGTCTGCCAGGATCTGCTGGAGTGGGAGGCCCAAACAGGATCCCTCGATTCCTGCAAAATTCCTGATCCTGCCCTACTGGTCAGTCAGGTTGCCCTTTCTTTACAGGAGGGGTGGGGAACCTCAGGCCCAGCAGGGACTGAAACTGGCCCTCAGGATTCACCCCAGGCCATGCCCCTTGCCAAGCCTGCTCTGTGGCCTGGACCAAAACAGTCCTGGACCTCCAGTGCTACCTTTTGCTGTTCTGGATGAGAGACAGAGGGGGGAGTATGAGTGGGTTTCTAAAGTAGCCTATTGTACAAAGGTAAAAATTACATTTGTTGCCCCTCCCACTTTCCCCTCTAGCCCCGCCCAATCCTGGCATGCTCCTCCCCACCAAGAAGGTTTCCCCAGAGGGAATGGTTTTCATCCCTGCTTTCAACTACAGTACTGTCCTCAAGAGTGCAAGAGAACTGTCAGTATTCCTGTGCCCTGCTCTCGACCAGCCTTTACCAACCTGACAAACACACACACAGATCCTGTGGACTCCAACTCCCATCAGTCCCAGCCAGCGCCTGCTGATTGGAGTTGGAGTCCAAGGTATCTGGACGACGTCAGGTTGGCGAAGGCTGTGTGGTTCTGGCACTTAGCGAAGGCGGTCACCCAAACTTGTTTTCTGCTTGGTTCTCCATTTCTGGAAATTGAAGGGCTGGGAAGATGCGATAATTGGCATGAAGAGAGGAGGCAGGCGGTTCCTCCTCGTCCCGCCAGCATTGGCTTACTGGCCTTTGGCAGAAGCTGAACGCATTCCTCCGGACTCAACCCTGGCCTTTGAAGTGGAAGTCAAACGGGTGAGTGTGTCTTCCTCCCAATGTGTTAGCAACCAAGAGAACCTCAGAAGGTTGTTGGGTGGTCGGTCTATGGCCTGGATAAGGTTCTACAAATGGAGACAGTGGTTGCCTTGATCAGACTCCATGATGCCTCTTTTTTGCTCCCTTAGGTGTGGTTTACAAAGGGCGCTGACTCCGCTGGACAAAGCCTGGGCCCCAGGGACTCCCTCACACCTTCACCAGCGCCACAATCAGAAAGCCCCGCTACAGACCCAGCATGGCTGACTCCTCCTACTCCAGCTCCAAAGCCAGGGTGAGAGATAAATTGAGGGTGCTCTTAGCTTTTTAGCCTTCCATTTTCCCAGGTGTCACATGCTAACTCTGCAGTAAACAGGTTGCCACCTCTGTGTTTGAGGCTTTCGGCCTTCACCTCTGCTGCATAACTCAGGCCCCATCTGCACTGTACCACCTTGGGTGGATGAAGTCCGGTATACAAATTCAATAAATCATAGTAAATCATACGTTCCAAATAGATTCTTCCTCCAAAGAATCCTGAGGGCCACCTTGTCTCATAGACAACCTGGCAGGGGCCACATTCCAGGGCTGGGCTGGGGCTCCAGTGGACAGAGCAACAGATGCTGCTCCTGCCTTCTGTGCAGCCAGAAAATACACCATGTGGGGCTTCTTTCTGCACACACCTGTCCAGGGAAGCAAGGTGCACTGTCACAGTTCAGGGACACATTCCAGCCAGGCTAAAGCTCCCTTCGGGAGGTCATGAGGTGGGATTGGGGAGGGGCTTGGCCGAGGCAGAGTCCCAAAGGCCAGTTGAGTATCCTACCAATTAATAGACTCTTCCTACTATGCTCAGGTTTGTTAACTCCCTTCCTTCCATACTGCAGGGAGCCTAAAGCTCAGGTGGCCTGGCTCAATCCCCAGGCACCTCAAGGCTGCTGCCAGTCAAAGTGGACAGTACTGGGCTGGATGGATAAATAGAGGAATACAGGAATATAGCCAGTGTGGGGTTCCAATTAAGAGGGTCGGTCAGAGTAAGATCTGGGAGACCAGGGTTCCAGTCCCCACTCTGCCATGAAGGTGACCTTGGGCCAGTCACTTTCTCTCAGCCTAACCTACCTCACAAGCTTGTGAAGATAAAAAGGGAGGAAAACTATATACCAGTATTTGAGCTCATTGGAGGAAAGATGGAACATAAAATAATAAGAACTATTAGGATTCTGATATAAAGGATAGAAGCTCTCCTAGGGTGGCTTTTGAAAAGTATAGGGTGGCTTTTGAAAATATACTGCCTTGTTTTCTTTATTTACATGAGAGGATGCAAATTATCAAATCATGCAAACATTCACGTGTGCAAAAAAAAAATTATTCCCCCAGCTATGTGGAGCAGAGCAACCTCATATTTGAGCAGAGCAATAGCTCACTGCAGAAGACCATGAAGCACACCCAGGCAAGGGTCCTACATGCTGAAGAGGAGAAGGTAAGCCCTGGTAGTGTAACAGCCACAACAGGAAGGCCAAGTGACTGAGGCTGTGGGGAGGGCAAGTGCTATCCCAGGAGTTCACAGTCGCTAGTGCAGGTCACTATTCCCCTTTGCCTGCGGGCCAGAAAGAAGTTACGTTTCTGAGCAGCAGCAACAACAAAACAGAACAAATGACTGGCTAGGTATACATGCACATACAGGTAAAAGATTCATAAGCTTCAGGTAATCCTTTGCAAAGCACCTCAGGTTGAATTTGAGAGAACAACAGAATGTCCCTTTAAAATTTAACACAGTGACTAAAAAAAAAATGCACCACATTGGTCTACAGTAAGAGCTCATTGGCTGCATTCACATGCCATGCTAAACTGTGGATTGGCATGATGTGAGCAAGCACAGTGAACGTCCCCCTCACTTCCTCCTATGCAGCCAAGAAGAAGAGTGTGAGAGTTTTCACTTCTAGGTAACTGCTGCTTCCTCTGTTGTCTGGACTGAGAACAGCCATTAATCTTAAGTAGAATTAGTTTCTGAAGTTAGCTTATAGAAACAAACATTTGAAGTTGGTGTGTTTGATATTAACCATAGTTGATGTTAGCTGCAGCTCGTTGTCCCAGGCAACACAGCAAACCATGGCTAGGCATAAGTGTCAGGGTTCCTGGCCGCATGAGAGGAGGAGATGTAAGGGGAGAGCATGCAAGTCCAGGTTTGCTGTGGCCTGTTCTTGCTTGGGCATCAGCGTGCAAACCCTGCCATTAAGGGATCTTCCATGCATCTTACTCTGAGGCCGCTGGGATTTTGAGTGATATAATCGGCCCTTGGACCACAGAATAAGCAGAGTGTGCTTAACCCAGAATGCCATTGCCTCTTTTGATAAACCTTCCTCCCCTCTTGCTGTTCTTGCTTCTGGTGGTGTTAACTCTCCTCTCCTTGTCGCCGCTTTTCTCTCTAGCACATGCTGCCACTGGATCAGGGGTGGGACCAGGTGAGGCATTGTCCTTGAGTGTCCTGATTACCTGAGCACTTCCTTACTCCCTTCATACTTTCCAGGTCACCATTTCATACTTCTAGCAGGCGAAAACCCCACGCCTTCTGCAGGTGTCTCTCGTTGCGAAGCCTCTCTGTGCTTTGGCATCCCAGCTTCAGTGACAATGGGTTTTCCTAAATCAGGGGTGGGGGGACTCCAGGCCCCTGGACCAAAGGCCACCTTCCAGGCCTATGTGTCTGGCCCTCAAAACTCCTTCCAAGCCACGCACCCTCACCAGTCCTACACTGCACACTCCTTGAGTGCTTTTGCCTGGTTGGATCAGGCCCAAAGCCCGTCTTATTCTCATAACCAGATGTCCCAAAAGGGAATTCTACAAGCAGGATCTGCGCTCACCCCACTTGCAATTCCCAGGAACAGCATGCTGCCTCCAACGGTGGAGGGAGACCTTGTGGCTGCTGGCTGTGGATAGCTTTTCCTGCTCCATTGCTAAAGCCATCCACCTTGGTGGCCTTCATTCCATCTTGTGGGAGAGAGCTCTGCTGTGTGAAGATGTCCTTTCTTTTGTCTGAATTTTCTGGGGAAATCTTTTCTGCTCTCCATTTTATGCACCTTTGTCGTGCATGCTTTCTCCTGAACTAACTCAAAAGCCCAAGGCTTCTGCCTCCCCCCGCTCCTCATAGCCTTGCCAGTAGACCAGTTCTGCAGGGTGTTTCCTGGGAGACTCATTCTTAGCATTTGGGAGCCTCCAAAAGCACAGCTCTTGCATCCTCCCAGGAAAGGTCTTGTGGGCTCTCCTTCCCCATATGTTCTCCTGTCTCTTCTGCTCCTTTGCGTTGCAGGTCAGGGTCACCAAGGAGCTAGCGGAAAGGATGGTGCAGATCTCCCAAATACAGCAGAGGTTGATCTGTCTTCAGAATAAGGGGATGGATTACCACTCCCAACTGAATGAAGCCCTGACAGAGTCGGAGAGGCAGAAAACCCAGGTCAACCAACTGCAGGCACAGCTGGCGGGTAAGGGAAGCTGAGAGGAGGCGCTGAAATAGCAGAAGAGCACAATCCAAGCACATGCAGAGTAGTTTTATCATCCTAGAAAATTCTTTAGCTTACAGGTAGGGAGCCTGTGGCCCTCGAAGTATTACTGGCCTTCACCTCTCATGAGCCCCAGCAAGCGTAGCCAGGGATGATGGGCGTTGGAGTCCAGCAACCTCTGGAGGTCCTGCTCCTTAGGGCCTCATGCAGTGTAGCTGTTAAAGACTGAGAAGTGTGGTTTGTTCCAGCTGCCAATAGTTGTGTTGAAGTAGAGAGCCCTGCTTAAGTGGCCATTTCCAGCATATTTTAACAGCCTGGGAATTGTGGATGGGGGTGGTGGCAGACCGGGGGGTCCCACCACCTCTCAGCACCCTTAAGAGAATGTTCTCAGTTCCCAGAATGTTTTCTGGGAAGCTGTGAGTGTTTAAAGCATATAGTGCAGATGGCACTGTACTTAGGCTTAGCTACAGCAGTGGATGGAAACAAGGGCATGCACTGTAACCGGCTCTGTGCCCCATATCCACAGAACTTCAGAAATTGTCTGACGACATGAAAAGTAGATACCAGGAGGAGAAGCTGAGTGGGAAGAAGTTGGATGAGAAGGTGGCAGCCCTGGAAGAGGAGCTGGCTGATCTCCGCGTTAAGAAGGAGAATCTGGAGAAGGTAGTGCCCAGGGGTGGCAAAAGTCATCACCCGAGGCCAGAAGTGGCTCCCTGGAAAACTCTCTCTGACCCTTAGGATTCTCCCAGTGCCACACCCCTCCCCCTCTCCCCCAGCTTTGCACCCTTGACTGTTCTTTGCCTCCCTGGAAGATATAATAATAATAATTATGATGATGATAATGATGAAATAATCTATATCCCGCCCATCTGGCAGGACTTCTTCTTTCCTTCTTAAATGGAGGATTGAAAGGGACAAGTGGGGAAATTAATGTGTGTTGCCCCACCTACTTTTACTCCTGGCAGGCGGCCCCCTAGAGGTCAGTCAGTGGAGGCTAGTCTATTAGGCAAACAGGGCACTGCCCTCACCCAGCCACCACTGGCTTGCCTTCTTCCTTACAGCCAATCAGGATGTGGCTCTGCCTGTCATTGGGCTCCTTGCCTTCTGCCCCACCCACCTCAATGGGCAGGAGCCACCTGTCCTTGGAACACCTCTGCTCACTTTGCTGGGTTCTCATGTCTGCGTAGGTCTCTCTGCTTACTGTTTATTACAAGGGCTCCTGAACTGTGGTCTGCAGACCACCACTTAGTTAATGCTGGTTTTCTTCTAGCTTTCCCTGCTTAAAACCACAAGAAGCTCAGAGAACAAGAAGCTGTCACCACAGCAGGAACAGCCAGAGCCTGTGAAAGGCAAGGTCAGTGGGGCTCTCTTAAAACGTCTTGATGGAGGGTTTGTGGTTCTAACGTGTCCCACAGGCTTGTTACACATCTGTGCTGTGAGCCTGTGATGCTGTTTAGTAATGCAGAGACTGAACTGCATTACTGTATATAGAGCTTAGCATTAGCTGAAAAAGCAACTCATAAATTACATGTTGTCAAAGGCTGGAGGACCCTGAAAAATTCTATGCAGGCAGCTGGGTGGGATTTTACCTTGTATACAAGCTGTAGTGAGAGAGACTGGACTCCCTATCCATAGTACAGTGTGAAATGTGACTTGCCTAACTGGTCCCAAACCTTTGGAAGGGCACCAGGTTGGCAGAGGCAACAGCAGTTAACAACAGTTTAAAACAGTTTAGGGTCTCACAAATAAGGTATCTCCTAAAAATACACACAGATGTGTTCCTCTCTCTGTTACAATCCCTGAAGTACTCTTGAAATAAGAAGTGTTAAGGAAAGTGGCGGGGAGCAAGCAGTAGAGAGAAATCTTAGTCACATTCAGCAAAAGCAATGGCAAACCACACTTCTGTAACTTCAATCAGGAATTGTTACCTGTTAGTCTGAACAGCACAATTCAATGCCATCCATCTCTTGGCATGTGGATGCTATCCAGATAATGTATGTTCGTTGTAAAATAAATGAAATCATCACCACATTTGGCTGCCCTGAAACTCTTGAAAGCCCACTGTCCTTGCTGGTGTTGCTTCCCTGCCTTCTGACTCTTTGGCATCATCCTGCCCCAGGTGAAGAAGATCATGAACGAGGTCTTCCAGTCCCTGCGGGGCCAGTTCAACTTAGAGGAGTCCTATACCGGCCAGGAGGTCCTGGGTATCGTCCTGAACACCATCAAGGTACAGCCCAGGGCAGATGGATCCTGACACCTGAATAAGATGCAGATTCAGTGAACTGGACTATCATTTCTCTTCCTTTTTGTATGGTTCCAAATGTCATGAGTTTGGGTGCCAGAGTTTTGGGTGCAAGACGCCCATAACTACTGGGTTTAGTAAGTGTTAGAATTTAATCACTGCTTGGAGAGTGAAACTGAAAGTCAGACGCTTAACAGCTGGACTCAGCTTCCTGTGAGAGGAGATCGCTTGAGAGGTGGGCCATTAGAGAACTAATAATGAAGATGATGATAATAATAATAATAATAATTTTATTTATACCCAGCCACTCTGGGTGGCTTCCAACACACATATAAAACATAGTCAAACATTAAACATCTTTAAAAAATGGAACACTTCACCAATTTGCAGAGGCCATGCTAACCTCTTTATCAATCCAATTTTAGTATACAGTATGTGCTGCAGACAGAAAAATGGGCCATCAGCAAGGCAGACACTCTACCAGCCACCAGATGGGTGAAGCCCCACCCAGAGCTTTGAGATAGTGAGTTTGAAGAGAGTGCCAAAGTTTTGCTTAGGAGGAAGTTTTAGGATTTCAGTTGGTTATGGTGTGATCAAAAGAAAAAAGGCTTTCAGTCTGTTAAATGCAGCAAGCTGGAGAGGCAGGATCAGAGCACAATGCAGACTGACAGTTTGAATTAGAGGTTGCAGCAATGGGGAAAACGGGACTCTCTTGAAGTGTATGCTGGGGGCCCCCCTCCATTACAGGCTCAGGTGTAAATAAACTATATATCATTATGACACCACAGTCTACACTGTGCCTCATTTCCAAAGGAAACACAGACTAAGTGCCTAGACCCCTGGAATCTTGCACCGGTCAGAGATTGGGGTGGCATTTAGCCCCATATTACTAATCATGGGAGCGGTAAAGAGGGTGAAGCCCAGCTCTCTAGAAATAACAGGTTGTATCTAAGGTACTACAAAGTGAAAGTCACTTAGCTGTGCCTGTCTCCTGGTCTCCTGAGTCCTGGTCTCCTGAGTCCTGTCTAGAGACCAACCATTACACAGTACTTTCATCAGGGGCTGCAGTCTTTTTTGTGGTAAATAATCCCCCCTCCCCTCTACTTGTTCCAGACAACAACTCTGCAGCTGCTGGAGAGTCAGGAGGAGCAAAGGGGGAGCAGCAGCACCGAGGAGGATTGGGGACTTTGTCTAACTTCAAAGTCCTGACTGTTTAATTCACTACTGCCAAACACACCTGTACCCTACACACTTTTGACCCAGCTGCTGCTGGGAGTAGCGGTGGGTATCACCTTGAACAGCTCCTCTCTGTGGAAACCAAACTTAACCTATTGCCATAGCTCACCTCCAGTTCTGAACCTTGGCAAAACCAGATCTTGAAGAAAATAATAATAAAGTGCAATTAAAATAAATTAACCCTGTTGTCTCAGCTCTTTCAGTTTAGCAAGGCAAGAAGGGGAGGGGTATTTGTGTGATTATATATGCCAAAAACCGACTCACCATTTATAGGGCACCTTAAGTGCTTCACATACATACACCTGATATGGTAAGAATTAACCCCAGTCCTGTGAGGGAGGCCAGTATTAGTAATCTCTTCGTATTTCAGGTTGGGAGGCTGAAACAGAGAGTGGCTTGCCCAAAGGTTGAATGATATGCAGAAGGTGATACCTTGGTCCTCATCTCTGATACAAAACTACAAAGTATATACAAAAGTATCAAATGTGGTGACAGTAATAATAATGCAGCAAAACAACACCACCACAAACTGGCTTATAAGTATAAAACCAAATTTACTAGAATAGAGCTAGACTTGTAACCATTCAAGCAACAAACATACTAAGGTGCCATGTGCAAAACAAAGCCTGGAGATACTGTAAACATGGAGTGTATATATGTACAACTGTATCTTAACAAGTTGCATGTGCAATAAACATTATACAAACTGGATAAATGAACTGTTCAACAAGTAGCATAAGTCCAATCACAGAATGGCAACCCTGTGCCGCCACAATGGCAAGGGTAGCACACTGGAGAACATGAAAAGGTTTTTCAAAGCTGTTCTTCAAAGATTGAACTGGATGAGATGTTCTTCAATAGGTCTTGAGTTGGAAACACAAAGCCGTTTGCATGGATCAATCACAGGAAGGCAAATCAAAGCCACCACCCTGGTGAGAATAACGCAAGTGGGCAAAAGGAGACCTGTTCTCCGGATATATTACAGGTTTCGCTACATGCTTCATCAGTCCGAAAAGGCAGTCATAGAAAACGGTTTGCTCAGGATAAAGAAAGTAGTCACAGGCACAGCATGTTGTGAAATGTCTCACTCTTCCCCAGTTCCAGTTTACTGTGATTGGGCATGCTCCACTGATGCAGAGCACTTTCCCTCGACCAACCACTGAGCGCACCACGCCGGAAGTCTCATATATAAAAACATAAAACATTACTTTTTTAAAAAACTTCCCTATACAGGATTGCCTTCAGATGGCTCAGGGGACGGATAGCTCCATACCCTCCAACCTTTCTCCATTGAAAATAGGGACATCCTAAGGAAAAGTGGGACACTCCAAGATCAAATCATAAACCAACTGTACTATGAATCAGCAGCATTTTGCTGGCTGAAAGAATGGCTGCTTCTTGAGAATACAGACATTTTGGATTTAGAAGGTTTTGATAATGTGTTTGGGTAGCATGCATATTTGTGGTATGGTAGGGTTAAAGCACATAAGGCGTTTAAAAACCATATTGTCAGAAAAGCACTGTTTAATGTCTGGATAAAATATAAAGACTTACTTGAAAACAAAACCCCAAGGTGGCTATCACCTATGGAAGCGAAGGCTTTGAAAAAACTTAACATGGAGGCCAATTGGCCAAAATATTGGGAAATCTTGGAACAGGAGAGGGACAAACTGAAATTGCAGTTATGAGAAACTTAAATATAAGGTGCGAGACTGGCTTCATTACTTCCAAATAAGGGAGGCCTATAATTTGGACAAAAAGATTGGCTTCCAGGTGGAAAAGTCAAAACTAGAAACAGAACTGTTAGAACCCAAAGCTAAGACACTATCAAGAATGTATAACTTGCTGTTGAAATGGAATACTGAGGATGAAACGGTAAAATCTGCTATGATAAAATGGGCGCAAGATATTGGACATACCATTTTGTTCGCTGACTAGGAAAAGTTGTGGACCACAGGTATGAAATTTACAGCATCTAATGCCCTAAGAGAGAATATTATGAAAATGATGTACAGGTGGTACATGACTCCAGTCAAGCTTGCAAAAATCTACCATTTGCCCGATAATAAATGTTGGAAATGTAAAGAAACTGAAGGTACATTCTTTCGCCTTTGATGGACGTGCCCAAGGATTAAGGCTTTCTGGGAGATGATCTATAATGAAATGAAAAAGGTATTTAAATACATTTTCCTGAAGAAACCAGAGGCCTTTCTCCTGGGCATAGTTGGCCAATTGGTGCCAAAGAAGGATAGAACTTTCTTTATGTACGCTACAGCAGCAGCAAGAATACTCATCGCAAAGCATTGGAAGACACAAGACCTACCCACCCTGGAAGAATGGCAGATGCAAGCAAAGGACTACATGGAAATGGTGGAAATGACTAGCAGAATCCGAGACCAGGGAGAAGAGTTGGTGGAAGAAGATTGGAGGAAATTTAAAATCTACTTACAGAAATATTGTAAAATTTTTGAATGTTGATGACATTGAAATGAAATGAAGGGGTTCTAGTAATAAGATAAAATGTAAGATTGGATGGATATTAGAGGAAAACCTGAAGCTATAATATGTGAGGAAAAATAATTAAGGATAAACTAACAGGATATGAATTTGCTGAACCAATTTTTTAAATGGAATACAAAAAAGGGAGGCGTGAGGAAGTCAGGAAAATAAGTTAATCAAAGATGAGAAATTAAAAAAGAGGGATTTTTGTTTTTTTGTGTTAAATGTTTGTATTTTTGTATCTTTGTATTTTTGTATTCTTTTTGTGTTTTTTCTATTTGTTGTTTTATAATTTCTTTATTGTTAAAACTTAATAAAATATTATTCAAAAAAACAAAACAAAAATCATAAACCAGGATGGCATCTTTAAATCAGGAACATCCCTGGTAAATATGGACACTTGGAGGGTCTGCAACCAGTGTCATTTTTCTAGAAAGATATGTGCCAGAACTCACCGTGAACACCTCCCTCATTCTCTTAGAATGGCAATGGTACCCAGAGCTAGTGCTGTGCACTCTGGGGCAGGGCTAGCTGCCCGTGGGGGTGGGGCTAGCCACCTGCAGGGACAAGGTGTCTCGGGGGGGGGGGTGGCGAGCGTCCCAGGGAGGCATGGCGAGTGTCCCAGGGAAGCGGCGGAGTGATGTTCCCCCACAAGGATGACACCCAGGGCAGCCCGCACCCACATACCCCTTCCTCTGCCAGTGATAGCGCCCACCTGAGATGTGCCAGAACTACTGTAAGTTCCAGCAAGTTCCAGCCGAAAAAAGCCCTGCTTCCAACATTATAATTATCGTACCAAAGAGCTTCATAGCTTCTCTCTCTCTCTTTCACACACCCCACCTGTCACACACTCCAAACTTACATAACAGCAAAGGCTATTCACCAGAGTTGCCAGTTCTGACCCTTCCATTTCAGGTGTAACAGGGAGTCCTTGGAGCACCCCATAAGCACCTAACCTTGATTCCCGTAGTTTCAGGTTGAGCGTCACAAGCAAGAGACTTTAGCCAGGTGATAGAAACATTCCTGGAACTTTCTTGAAATGTAGGCTTCAGCTGCAAACATTACTAGAGCAGTGTGTGGGAATGAAAGGCACACCACTTGTTCAATGCAATAATTACCCGGTAATTTCAAGAGATGATCCCAGAGTTGGATTATTTTCTACGGCATGTCATGGGTGTTTAGAGTAAGATGCATCACCAAACCTCTTAAATCCCACATTATTTTTGCATTCAGGTACCTCAAAGCGACTTACACAGTAAAGCAACTGAGGGTGTGAACACACTACATTGTTAAAGCACACAATTCCCCCTCACCACAAAAGAATGTTGGGAACTGTAGTCTGTTAAGGGTTTGGAGAACTTGAAGGTGGGAAATGTAATTTAAATTTATGTTGCATATGCAACCAGGTTGCACAAATGCCACACATTTAAAGCATATTCCCCTCAAAGTACTCTGGGTCACTTTAGTTTAAGGCTGCTTGGAACTGCAGCCCAGTGAGGGGTACACTATGATTTCCAGGGTTCTTTGGGGGGAAAGATGCATGCTTTAAATGTATGATGTGTATGCAGCCCGCCGGGGAACTTAAGTTTAATTGTGCTGGGAAATGTAGCTCCATGATGAACAAGCTACAATTCCCAGGATCTGTTGGGGGAGGGAAGTATGTGCTTTGAATGTGACTTAAGTGACTGGGAAGTCAAGGAGGAGGAACTAAAATGGGTTATGATACACTGGGCCCAAGATATTGGACACAATATATATGAAGGAGTGAGAAAGGCTGTGGAAGGAGGACATAAGATTCACTGCATGCTATAATCTTAGAGAAAATGTGATGAAGATGTTATACAGGTGGTACCTAATCCCGGCCAAATTGGCCAAGATGTACAAAAACAGTTCAGATTTTTCTTGGAGGTGGAAAAGTGGGGTTGGTACCTTTATACACATGTGGTGGGAATGCAAGAGGATTAAAGAATTCTGGAATACTATGAAGAAGAAGAAGAAGAAGAAGAAGAAGAAGAAGAAGAAGAAGAAAAAGAAGAAAAAGAAGAAGAAGAAGAAGGAGGAGGAGGAGGAGGAGGAGGAGGAGGAGGAGGGGAGGAGGAGTTTGGATTTGATATCTCGCTTTGTCACTACCGTAGGGAGTCTCAAAGTGGCTAACATTCTCCTTTCCCTTCCTCGCCCACAACAAACACTCTGTGAGGTGAGTGAGGCTGGGAGACTTCAGAGAAGTGTGACTGGCCCAAGGTCACCCAGCAGCTGCATGTGGAGGAGCGGAGACATGAACCCGGTTCACCAGATTACGAGTCCACTGCTCTTAACCACTACACCACACTGGCTCTTTACTCCTTACTCTAAAGTTTAAAATATCTTCAAACTTTCATTTCCAGAAAAACCCTGAAGCCTTCCTGTTAGGTATTATGCCCATGGAAATTAAGAAAAACCACAGACCCCTCTTTATGTATGAAACCACAGCAGCCAGGATTTTAATAGCAAGGAAGTGGAAAGGTGATGTTATATGCAGTGGCGTCGCGTGGGTTGTCAGCACCGGGGCAAGGCAAGTAATTTGCAGCCCCTAACCCGTGGATTTGCGCCCCCTAACCGCCAGATGTTGCGCCGGGTGCGGCCGGCCCCCCCTGACCCCCCCACGCTACGCCACTGGTTATATGTTCTATAACAGTGATATCATCCCCACAAAAACGGACTGGCAAGCAAAAATGATAGAAGATCTACAACTTGCCAGAACAACAGGGAGAATAGGAGGAAATTCAATACCAAAAGTTAATCAAGATCGGATAACATTTAAGGAAGATCTTTAAATTTCGTGACGACGTTAATCTCCTGACAGACCTGGAATGAATCTTGGGATAGGAAGAATGTACATAGTAAAAGTTCATGGATATAAAGCGAGAACGCTAAATAAGAAGAAAGAAATGTGTCTTGCCAAAGTGTAAATAGCCAATGAGAAGAATCGGAAGTTAGCTACCTGCGCCTTCCTCGCCTTCTCCTCCTTCCCTCCATCTCCTCAGACGCGTCCCTTCTTCGCCCGGCGAGCGGAGGCGCCACCTCATTGGCCAGCCTCGAGCGAGCGTCACCCGCCCTCCCGCCTCCCTCTCCCAGAAACCAGCTTCCCATTGGTCCAGCCGTGTCCCCCTCCCTTTCCGTCAAACTTAAAGAGTCCCGCCGCCAAAATCGCGGCAGCGGCAGCAGCTGATCGCTCGTGTCGCCCGGGACGCGTTCCTTCCCTCCGCGTGGAAGTTTGCCCCGTTTGGGGACCGCGAATGCCGCCGGCCGCTTTGGCTTGCTAGTTTCGCTTCCGCAGCCCAGCGCTTGCGCCATGGCCGAGAAGTTGCAGCCGCGCACTTTGCGGCTCTCGCCTCCCGGCTTGGGCTTCGCCGAGGGGCGCGGGGAGCGAGGGGCCGTCAGGATGTTGGGGGACATGGATGAAGAAGACGACGCCTTCCAGCTTCCGACGGGAGGGTGAGAATGCGGCGCCTCTCTGCGTGGGGGGAGAAGCGGGGTGTGCGGGTGTCTGGGGGTCCGCGTGAGGGGGCGGGGCTGTGTGAGGGGACCAGAGCTGTATGTGGGGCTGCGGCTGCATGTGGGGTTGGGGCAGCATGTGGGGCTGTGACAGCATGTGGGGCTGGGGTTGCATGTGGGCCTTGGGGCTGCATGTGGGGCTGGGGTGGGTGTGGGGCTGGGACTGTATGTGGGGCTGGGGTGGGTGGGTGCAGGCTTGCGAAGGGTGATTCCGAGCACATGCAGAGGGCTTTGTCTGCAATTACGTGCTGTTAGGCGTTGAGAGGGAGGCGAAGTTCAGCAGAGCTAGGCGTCTTTGAGCCAGCAAGGTTCCTTCTCTCTCTTTTCTTTCTTTCGCTCTCTCTCGGCCTCACAGCGTTGCTGGTGAGGATGAAATGGGCGGGGTTTCGTCCACCTAAGGATGAAATGGGAGGCGCTGGCTTGCATCCAACTAAGCTATGCGTTGGTTATGCCCGCACATTTCAGTGGACCTACTCTGAGCTGAAACTTCCCCATGAATGTACATAGGGTTGATTTGCATACAAATGCCTGTTGCCTGTGCTGTGGTGAAATATTTTCCCTTTTCCTAATTCTAGCTTTCTGAGAGAGAGTCACAAAGTGAGTTTCATCTCCAAGTGGGGGTCTGCACCCTGATCTCCCAGGTCACAATTTGGCATTCTAACTCCTGCCCTAAAGCGGGTGCCAGTAACAGGACTGAATGGAGGTGTTTTGTGGTCTTAGATTCCTTCTATAAAAGGGACCCTAAGAAAAATTTCTAGTGCCCTTTACACTGTGACAGTTTAGGTGTTCAAAATAAGGGTACTGCACTGTTGCTTTTGGCAACACTGGCAGTGAGCAAAGGTCAGAGTAACATATAGTCACCAAAATCTACAGTGGGAGTTGTAGTTCAGAAATTTATGGAGATCTACACATGCCCCCCCCCATATTCAAAATATAGTCCAGCCTCCCACAAGGTCTGAGGGACAGTGGACTGCCCCCCTACTTAAAGAGTTTGCTGCCCCCTGACCTATGTCTTCCCAGAATGTCACTCTCCCCAGAAGGAGAAGCCAAGCTCACAATCTCTGTTTCCCGTCGCTTCTTTTGGGAGCCCCTCTAACATGCATGTTGCCACTTGTAGTTTTTCTCTAGCTGTTTGGGGTGCTGTCAGGTATTTAAAATGGGCACTTCACCCCTTGGATATTTTTGCTTGCTGTTCAGTAGAGTATGGAGTTTGGGGCTAAGGCTGGAGATTTAATGTTTGAAGATACTTGGCCTTAGTATGTGTGTGTGTGTTTGTTTGTTTGTTTGTTTGTTTGTTTGTTTGTTTTAATCTGCAAGTTTCTAGCTCTCAGGAGTGCGGGGAACTGGGCTAAGATGTGTGGTAACTGGTAAGTTTCTGCTTCCAGAACAACCCTGAGATGAGATACTTCTGAATGTCTGTAGGGAAAACCACTTGTGTTCAGCCAGGTTTATTCCCTCTCCCCACCTTCCTGGCTGTGAATCTCCCTGTCTGGGGAAAGCGTAAACTGCAAGGGCAGGGCTTGTATCTTTGCAACACAATAGTACCTCGGGTTACGTATGCTTTAGGTTACAGACTCCACTAACCCAGAAATAGTACCTCAGATTGAGAACAGAAATCGTGCTCCAGTGGCGCGGTGGCAGCAGAAGGCCCCATTAGCTAAAGTGGTGCTTCAGGTTAAGAACAGTTTCAGGTTAAGAACGGACCTCTTCAACAAATTAAGTACTTAACCCGAGGTACCACTGTAATGGATACCTTTTAAATTTTTGTTTTGTTTACACTGTCTTCCGGACATCTGTTCCAAAACCAAAACATTCCAAAACCAAGGCGTACTTTCCTTTAGAAAGTAATGCAAAATGGATTAATCTGTTCCAGACAATTAAAAACAACCCCCAGAATAGCAATTTAGCTTGAAAATGACTATCTAATTAGACTATTGATCCATAAAATGAAAGCAATAGATCAGGCTGCTATCTGCTACCCAGTATTAAAAACTGGCAGTGATTTAACCATTGCCATTGGAGGGATGAGTGCACGGGGTGTGTGACGGAGAGCTCCAGTGGCTGGGCGTGGGGAGGGATGGAAAGGAAGGCAAAATTCATCTCTCTGAGGAGCCAGTTGGCTTCTCTCCCTCCCCCCATGCCAGCCTTTCTGGATCCCTGCCCCCACCCAACCCGTCACTTGGGTGTGTGCAGAACTCTTACTGCAGTAGTGGCACCAGCATCCTGTCACGGCAGTCACTTCTGGGCCTGGATCGGTGGCAGCAAAAGTGGAGAAGGTGGTCGCTACATCATCAACGACACCCTTTTCTGTTTCCAGATTTCACTGCCGGCACCAACTGAGGGAAGGCCGTGCCGAGCAGGCAGGGGGTGTCGCTGCCACCCTCTGGGTCCCTCTGCCACCACTGTCCTTGCAGCATCAGCCACCCCCTCCTCCGCTTTCGGGTGTTGCCAATGGCCAGCGCGGCCAGCGCTGAATAAGGGAAGCCAAGGTCAGGCAGCAAGCAAGGCAGGCAACGGAAGTGTGGCACTTAAAACAAAAGTGCACACCCCCCCAATGAAGTACGTTCAGATTCCAAAAAAAAGTTTGAAAACCTGAACACTCATTTCTGGGTTTGAAGCGTTCGGGTTCCAAGTAGTTCATGAACTAAGCTGTTCAAAAACCAAGGTACCACTTTACTAGGTTCTATAAAAGCTTGGGTGCAATAATTGGGCAACGGCCTTTTCAGTTTTAGGGACTTTGTAGTTTAGACAAAAAGCAAGTACTGTAAGAGATAATATGATAGAAGTTTATCAAATTAGGCATGGCATGAATAAAGTGGATAGGGAACAGTTTCTCTCCCTCTTGTGAACATCCGATGAAGCTGAATATTGGAAGACCTTCAGGAAAGGCAAAAGAAAGTACTTTCTCACACCATGCACAGTTAAACTACAGAACTCTCCTGCAGAAGGCAGGAATGGCCACCAACTTGGGTGACTTTAAAAGAGGATTAGAAAAATCCAGGGAGGAGAAGGCTAGCAATGTTTAGTCACCATGGCTGTGCTCACCCAGTTGGTGGCAGCAGGGCTTCTGAACAACTGTTGCTGGAAACCCCAGGAGGGGAGAGGCCTCTTATGCTTGGGTTCTGTTGGCTACTGTAAGAACAGAATGCTGGACTCGCTGGGCCTTTGGCCAGATCCTGCAGCTTTCCTTTTGTTCTTAAGAGAGGTTATAGAAACTTGATAGGAAAAAGAAGGGATTGTCTCCAACTAAGTTCTGCTTAGAGAAGACCCACAATGTGTCTACGTTTTTAGTTCCAGTTACAGATAGGCAGCCGTGTTGGTCTGCCATAGTCAAAACAAAAAAAATTCCTTCCAGTAGCACCTTATACCAAGAACTAACTTAGTTGGTCTTTAAGGTGCTACTGGAAGGAATTTTTTTTTGTTTTGACTACGTTTTTAGTTGTGTGCATTAATTTCTGACAACAGCTCTTCCAGGCTGGTTACCCCAAGAGAGACTGGGCAAAGCTCCCCTCGGCAAGCATTATGACCCAGTGGGGTGGCCAACATCCTAATCACTGACAGGATTCTAGTTTTTGAATCCATTACCCTCTGGTCTTTGGGGAAGGCTCCAACAATATCGCCAACCTGCAGTGAAACATGAGCATCTTTGTGCTTGCAGATACATGTCTTGTTTCCACCCGCTCGCCTCTCTCTGTGAATGAAGTGAATGGTTACTTTTCTCTCTGCCCAGGACCAGGCTGGCCTCTCTCTTTGGACAGGATCAGACAACTACAGAATCTGGAAATGTGCTCTTCCAATACATGTCACCCAAGCAGCCTAAAAAAGGACAACTAGCTACCGGTAAGTAAACTGTTCACAATGCCTAGGAACATAAGACGAGCCCGTGTGGACCATCTAGTCCAACCTTTGGTTCTGAAGCCCCACAGAATCAACTGGGTTGGTCAACTCCTGAGTAGTGCTGGGGAGAGACCCCTGACCTGGGGCCCCAGAAAGGTGCTGGTGGTCTGTATTCACCACACTGAGGTAGATGGACCCAGTGGTTTGACGCCATACAAGGCAACTTCCTGTTCTTAAATCATATTGTGAGAAGGGCATTATACGAAGTATGGGAGAGAAGTAAAAAATCATTAGCGACCAAAACACCATGGTGGCTGTCACCGATGGAATCTATGACAGTTCATAGGAAAAATATGAACAGTGATTGGTTAACATACAAGGATTTAGTAGAGGAAATAAGTAGCAACCCGAAAATAAAGGACCTAAGAGAACTGAAACAGAAGGAAGTAACCTGACTGGAATATTATCAACTAAAAGCCGCCAAACTATTTTTGAATTGGCAAAGAAAGGAGGAGAATATCAAAGAAATTACAGTAAAATGGGAGAGGGACCTGGGACATATGATCAAACAGAGTATTTGGAATGAATAATGGACTAAAAAATCATGGCTTGCTTCCTTATAAGGGAAAATCTTATGAAAATGTACTATAGATGGTACTTGACCCGCGTAAAACTAGCAAAAATAAATAAATCATATAATAACAAGTGCAGGAGATGCAAAGAACAGTTAGGAACATACTACCATATGTGGTGGTCCTGTCTAGAGATATAAAGATTTTGGAATATGATTTATGAAGAGATAAAGAGATTGATAAAAACTACATTTACCAAGAATCCGGAAGAATTTTTACTAGGAATGGTTTCAGATAATATTCCCAAAAACAAAATCAGGTTATTTATGTATGCAATGTTAGCAGCAAGGGTTATAGTGGCAAAACACTGGAAAGATAAAAATACACCCACTAAAGATGAATGGGTAGTCAAATTGTGCGAGTACTTGGAGCTCGTGAAGCTGACAGATGCAATAAGAGATAAACCTAAAAAGATGGTGAAAGAAGAATGGGAATGTTTAAATAATTATCTAGGGGATAAGGGTACATCAATAAAGACCTGGTTATGTTTAGAATGATACCACATAGGGAAATGTTCCCTGATACCAAGATGAGGGATTCTATGGAATGCAGATAGAGAGAATTGATAAGAATAATGATCTGTTGTGATCTTGACGGAAGCGTACTTTTACTTGACGAAAGCATTTTTTTTTTCCCTTCCCCATAATGGCTTATGTTCTATGCCATGTACTTTGATATTTTTTGTAGTTTTTTAGCTTTTTCCATTATTGTTATTAATAATTTTTCTTTTGTAATTTTGGTTGTTTATATTTATCTGCATTTGTTTAAAGCAAAATAAAAGTATTAAAAGAAAAAACAGCCAACTTCCTGTTTTCCATTAATCTGAGCAACTGGCTCAGACAAGGTCGCTAACTTGGCCTGATGTTTGCAAGCAATGTTCTGTTTGCAACAGAGCACTTACCCTTCTCATGTGCTGCTCCAGCTGCAGGTCTGTCTACCCAGAAGCATCCTCATGCAGCTGCAGCTGCTCCTGCGGCCGCTACTGCTCCTGTGCCCACTGCAGCAGTGCAGTCAGTCTTCTTCACTACAGTTGTTCATGCATATTTGTTGTGAGTACTACAGTAGAGGGGATGAGCTGCAGTGTGTTCTTGCTACCTAAGTCCTGTGCTCACATCTTTTGCAATCATCTCTCGATCTTGCCTGGCTTGTTCGGAAAGAGGTGCAGCTGAATAGTAATAATAATAATAATTTATTTTTATACCCTAGCCACTCTGGGCAGCTTCCAACCAAATATTAAAAACAGTACAGCATCAGACATTAAAAACTTCCCTAAACAGGACCACCTTCAGTTGTCTTTTAAAAGTAAAATAGTTGCTCATTGCCTTATTGCCTTGACATCTGCTGGGAGGGCGTTCCACAGGGCAGGTGCCACTACCAAGAAGGCCCTCTGCCTGGTTGCCTGTAACCTCACTTCTCACAGCGAGGAAACTGCAAGAAGGGCCTCGGGGCTGGACCTCAGTGTCTGGACTGGACAATGGAGGTGGAGCAACACTGGGGGGGGGTTAATTGGGCCTAATGGGGCACTGCCTCCCCAACCTCAGCCTGCCCCCACCTGCCTGTTGTTGTTGTTTTACTTCCAGCCAATCAGGCTGTGGATATCATTGACTCTGGCTCAATGTGCTGTTGATTTCCTTGCCTTATGCCATACCACTGAAAGCAGGTCCAGTAGGAAGACGCCCCCTCATTCTGCCCTCAGCTGGTCCCACCTGCCTGCCTTCTTACGTCCAACCGATCCTGAGGGCAGGACTGCCTTACAGCTTCCTCTTCCCCCTCAGTCTCCATACTGCCATGGTAGAACACAGCAAGAAGGAGGATAGGAATAGCCCTAGACTTAGCTGGCCCTACCTGTCATTGGCTCTGGTGCCACCTATAGTTGGGTTCCCTGCATTCACCCCAATGAGGCACCAGCCAACACTGAACTGAACTGAGGGTAGAGACCTCATGGGATGGGGAGCTTGTGGGCTGATAAAATGTTGCTGGGCTGCTACTGCTCACCCCCCACATCACCCCTCACTGTTGGCCAGATGGCCTGGGCTGATGGGAGTCAAACAACCCCTGGGAAGTCTTTGTAAAGCGCTGCTTAATATAACCCATGGGGTTGGCATGGTGGCAACAATTGTGGGAAGCTAAGAGGTGTTCTCTTCTCATTCCAGTACCAATGGGAAATATGTGAAACATGGCAAGTATGGAGCAGCTGTAGTGGGCAGCAGTGCAACCAAGGAGGTAAGAGGAGGAGGTGTGATGTCTTGAAGCCTGGCTTTCTGCCAACCTACTGTCCTCCAGATTTTTTGGGCTACAGCTGTTGTTGTTCCTAAACATCTGGAGCAATCCGGGTTGATGTAGGTTGGGCTAAGGAAATGCTTCTCTTTGAATCCTGGTTTCCTGATGATGTCTTACTCTGGAAAAAACAAAGGTGCTGTTTTGGCTCCTGTCGCTTTCTGCCCAATCAGCTCACAAGGGTTATAGCTCCCATTTTTCTTATTCTGACCTCACTTCTCTACAAAAAGTATTCTCAGCAGGGAAGGGGCTGTCGCTCAGTAACACAGCATCCACTTTGTAGACAGAAGCTCCCAAATCCAATCGCTAGCTCCTCTGGGTAGGGCTGGGGACACTGCTGCCGGTCAGAGTATGCAGTCCTGAGCTAGAGAGACCAGTGGTTTGATTCAGTCCAAGGCAGCTCCCTGTGCTGTTATTTAACTAGAACCATGTGGACTAGCATCTCGACAAAAGAAGGGCCGAGGGGGTATTGTGTGCGGAGTGGATAGAGGGAGGTGAGACGGTAACTTTGTCGTGGCTTGAAAAATCAATAAACGTTCCCAACACACTCTAAAAAGGAAGGGGGTTTCAGCAGCTTATGTTGGATAAGGGATTCAGTTTTTCCAGCCTCTGTCCTTTTCAGCCCAGTCAGCCAGCTCTTCAGTGGTTTGTTCTACCCCACTTTGCTATGAAAGGATTCACTGGTGTTTTACAATCAGCAGATAAAATATGTCAGGAAACATGTGTGTTTATTCCAGTAAGACTCTGGTATGATTGCCTTGTCCCACTCTGCTGTTGCAGGTGAGGGTGGTGGGGACAGGATAAAACACTGGGCTGTCATTCTCGTTTAGCTAATTGGGCAGAAAAGGACAGATCTCACCCCTTGGTTTCTCCAGGTGTAGGGATCCTTTGGTCCTCCAGATCTCGCTGAACGACAGCTCCCATCACCCCTCTCCACTGGCCATGCTGGCAAGAGCCAATGGGTGTTGAAGCTCAGCACCAAAGGCTCCCCACGCCCGCTCCATTGTAACGAAGGCACTCCACATGTAACTAAGCCAGGCACCTGCAACCAAAGCAATTCCTACGATGAACACCTCTGATGTATTTGTATGTTAATGTGTCATTTGGCTGTTGGGGTGCTGTGGAAATGCTACCTGGTATAAGAAGAGCTCCCGGTGCTTTTGAAAACAGCCAGCCCCGTAGTTTCTGATTCCTGACTTTTGCTCTTGTTTTCTTCTGTCCTTCCGTCTCCTGTGGAATCCAGTACAAAGTGCTTCTTTATATCAGCCAGCTGCAGCAGATTGCGACCGCCAGCATCCATGCTTGCTTTGTATTCACGGTAAGCTTTGGTGTTAAGACCTGCAAGGACCATGGCATAGGCTGAAGCTAAGCAGAATTCTTTGGTGGTTTGAAATGCACATTGCTTATGAGGTCTCAGCTATGGTCAATTAATTTCAGTGGGTCTGCTTTGAGTAGAGCTAATGCTTGTTGCAACCCATTAGATTTGAGTAGTGTTAGAACCAAGGGGCCTCTCAATGGTTAAAACTCTTACCTAGAGGTAACAAAGTAAAGTAGATGACATTCTGCCCTCTGTCCTACTGTAGCTTACATCCCTTGGGGTAGCCCTCCACCCCGAAATCCTATAGCATTTTCCCATTTCTAAACATGACACACTTAATATGTGTTGATGTTTGTGTGTGTGTGCTCAGTTGACTCACTGAAATTAATGCACCAAAGTTAATCATGTCCATCAATTTTCATGGGTCTGCTCTGAGTAGGGCTAACATTGGGACACAACCCAAAGTCTTTAGCAAGACCCATCAGGAAGAAAGTTGTTTTGAGCAGATGCTGTCTGCTGCTCAGAATTCCACTTTCTCCTTTCTCTTTCTGCAGGTGCATCCCAACAACTACTGCACATTTTATGATGATCAGAGGCAGATTTGGTCCATCATGTTTGAATCAGAAATGGCGGCTGTGGACTTCAGCAAACAGGTGCCAGAGACGTGCATTGCATTGTGGGGTTGGGGGTGGCTGTCCTGCAGACACTGAACTAGTGTTTGTGGGAGGTCAGCTCTCTTGCCTCAGTCACCAGATGCGCTGGGTCAGATTCCATAGGTGCAGATGACAATGCAGGCTAATAACACAAAGGGCTTGGTTCTTCTTCTTCACAGCTGTGCATTGCCAAGTATAACAGCATCCGTTCTCCTGACACAGTGTTGTATCAGGATCTTGTTCTTGGAGACGGCCAAGGTGTGGAGACTGGAGATGCCGTGGAGATCACTTTTATAGGCTGGCTGTTCCAGAACGGTAGTCTTGGGCAGGTGAGAGCTGGCAGAGGGGGTGGGGATGATGGGGGTTGAAGTCTCTAGCAGCACTGCATGGCCACAGCTTTCCCACTCCTTGTTTATAGATTGCATACAGCCCTTTTCTCCCACAACCCCATCCTTTTGCCTTTCAATAACATTGCAAGGAAATGAAAGAGGAGAGGGACTTGCTGAGGCTCACCCAGCTTGCTTCACAGCTCAATGTGCATTTCAACCTGACCTTTGCTCACTGAGGCTTTATTGAGCTCTAGCCAGATTGTTTCTATAGAAAAAAGGCTTTTTCATGGTGTTTGCATTGGTTGCTCTCCAGAGGTGGGGCCTTGCCCAGCCTTGCCGCCCTTTCTCAACTGGGGATGCCAGGGAGGGAACCCAAGACCTTCTTCCTGGGAAGCACATGCTGTTAGGCCCTGAGCTACACCAGTCTGCAAGGTGTAGATCCTATTTCTCAACCTCATTTTACCCAATCTGCAACATGGGAGGCACCACTAGGTAGGGGATTCAACATAGAAAGCTGCCTTGCACTGCATCAGGCCACTGGTCTAGGTTGGCATCGCCCACATTGACTGGCAGTAGCTCTCCAGGCTTTCAAGCAAAATCCTTTCCCTGACCTTACTTTGAGATGCAGGATTGAACCTGGAACCCTCTGCCTGCAAAACAGGTGCTGTGTCCCTGAGCTGTGCCCCGTCCTTCGATACTCATTGCTGTTGGCTCAGCAGTGGGAGTAGCGGTACGTGAACCTATTACCTTCCGCATTAAAAGTAATTTCACTCCATCAACCTTCCACTTTTGGAACAGGTTTTTGACTCAAATGTAAATAAAGAGAAGTTGCTCCGGCTGAAGCTAGGCTCTGGCAAAGTCATCAAGGTAAGATGGCGCTATCTTCCCACCGCAGTGCAAGGATTTTTTCTTCCACTTCCACATCTAAGCAGAGTTCAGCAGCCCGGGCTATGTGGAAGGCTGAATTGCAGTGATGTTTTTTGAGCTCAAACCCTGATCAAATGGCTTCCTCAAGAACCGCAGGCAGGTAGCTGTCCCAGCTTGTCTACGTCTGCCAGGATCTGCTGGAGTGGGAGGCCCAAACAGGATCCCTCGATTCCTGCAAAATTCCTGATCCTGCCCTACTGGTCAGTCAGGTTGCCCTTTCTTTACAGGAGGGGTGGGGAACCTCAGGCCCAGCAGGGACTGAAACTGGCCCTCAGGATTCACCCCAGGCCATGCCCCTCGTTAAGCCTGCTCAGTGGCCTGGACCAAAACAGTCCTGGACCTCCAGTGCTACCTTTTGCTGTCCTGCATGAGAGACAGAGGGGGGAGTGTGAGTGGGTGTCTAAAGTAGCCTATTGTACAAAGGTAAAAATTACATTTCTTGCCCCTCCCACTTTCCCCTCTAGCCCCACCCACTCCTGGCATGCTCCTCCCCACCAAGAAGCTTGCCCCGGAGGGAATGGTTTTCATCCCTGCTTAAAGCTACTTTCCTCAATACTGCAAGAGAACTGTCAGTATTCCTGTGCCCTGCTCTCGACCAGCCTTTACCAACCTGACAAACATACACACAGATCCTGTGGACTCCAACTCCCATCATCCCCAGCCAGCACCTGCTGATTGGAGTTGGAGTCCAAGGTATCTGGACGACATCAGGTTGGCGAAGGCTGTGTGGTTCTGGTCCTTAGCTAAGGCGGTCACCCAAACTTGTTTTCTGCTTGGTTCCCCGTTTCTGCAACTTGAAGGGCTGGGAAGATGGGATGATTGGCATGAAGAGAGGAGGCAGGCGGTTCCTCCTTGTCCCGCCAGCATTGGCTTACGGGCCTTTGGCAGAAGCTGAACGCATTCCTCCGGACTCAACCCTGGCCTTTGAGGTGGAAGTCAAACGGGTGAGTGTGTCTTCCTCCCAACGTGTTAGCGACCAAGAGAACCTCAGAAGGTTGTTGGGTGGTCGGTCTACGGTCTGGATAAAGTTCTACAAATGGAGACAGTGGTTGCCTTGACCAGACTCCATGATGCCTCTTTTTTGCTCCCTTAGGTGAGGTTTGCAAAGGGCGCTGGCTCCGCTGGACAAAGCCTGGGCCCCAGGGACTCCCTCACACCTTCACCAGCGCCACAATCAGAAAGCCCCGCTACAGACCCAGCATGGCTGACGACTCCTACTCCAGCTCCAAAGCCAGGGTGAGAAATAAAGTGAGGGTGCCCTTAGCTTTTAAGCCTTCCATTCTCCCAGTTGTCACATGCTAACTCTGCATAACCTCAGCTGCATAACTCAGACCCCATCTGCACTGTACCACCTTGGGATCTACGGTGTACAAATTCAATAAAACACAAGAAATAATACGTTCCAAATAGTGCCATGCCAATTTCAACAGCCGTGGCTTCCTCCAAAGAATCCTGAGGGCCACCTTGTCTCATAGACAACTTGGCAGGGGCCACATTCCAGGGCTGGGCTGGGCTGGGCTGGGGCTCCAGTGGACAGAGCAACAGATGCTGCTCCTGCCTTTTGTACAGCCAGAAAATACACCATGTGGGGCTTCTTTCTGCACACACCTGTCCAGGGAAGCAAGGTGCACTGTCACAGTTCAGGAACACATTCCAGCCAGGCTAAAGCTCCCTTCGGGAGGTCATGAGGTGGGATTGGGGAGGGGCTTGGCCGAGGCAGAGTCCCAAAGGCCAGTTGAGTATCCTACCCCTTAATAGACTCTTCCTACTATGCTCAGGTTTGTTAACTCCCTTCCTTCCATACTGCAGGGAGCCAGCTGTGCGTGCCAAATCAAGCTCTATTAGCAAACAGCTATCGGTAAGTCCCCATTGGAGCCAAATCTTCCTATTGATTGTACAGTTCCTGTTGAATGTGACCAAAGCAATGAGAAGTAACTTGGTCTTCCCATAGAGAGTGGGATCCTTATTGGTGAGCATTTTTTGAGAAACTCAAAAGCTCCCACATAATAAAGGTATTTTATTTTTCGGTCTATAAGACGCCCCGTATTTTTTGACATTATTTTTAAGAGAAAAAGCCTAGTCTTATACATGGACAAATACGGTGTGTCACAGGAAAAGCATATAATCTGTAACAGCGAGTAATTAACATTTGATATTGTGCTTGCATAGACTTCTGAGATGGGTTTCTAAGTGGTTTTTAACAAAATATATGCAGTTTTAAAGTTCTTTCATTAATAGATTTAGAGTGAAAATGTAGCAAGGAAATGGTGTGTTTATGAGGACCCCCCCCCCTTTCTCTTTCCCTGGACAGAATCCTGATGTAACAAAAGTGAAACTCATTTCCCGTATGGCGAAGATGGGTCAACCTATGCTACCTGTCCACTCCAGCACATTTGCACCCCAGCAAGACTCAGCTGACAAGGAGGTAGAGGTGTGTTAGCTTTAATTCTCAGGTTTTTTTCAGTGGGGTTTGTGTGTGTTGGCTGTTGCTGAAATTCAGGTAGGTTGGCAGGATGACTGTTGAGGAACATAGCAAGCTGCCTTATACCGAGTGAGACTGCTCATCCACCTAGCTCCCTACTGTCAGCACTGACTGGCAGTGAAGGAGGGCAGGGCCCTTTTTTTAGCTAATTACAAACCTACCTGGTTCTCCAGGGTTTCAGACAGGGGGCATTCCCTGCTACCAGGTATCAAACCTGGGGCCCTTTGCATGAAACTGAGGGTCTTGCCCTCCCTAGATCTAGTAGTCACCCCAAACTGGTTTTGGGTCTGAATCTTAATTTGAGGGAAAGCCTTGTAAGGATCATCAATCATTTTACTTGTATGTCGCCTTTCCCAAGTTAAAACAATGCTCAAAGTGGCTTACAACGTATTAAAAAAACCCCCATAGCTACAAATGTTCTGGCATGCCTCTCTCTCGTTAATGTGGGATTTGAAGCCTCCAGGGTCCCTTTCCACTTCCCAGGAGGGTTAATTGTGCATTGTCTTCTTCAGGAGCCGCATGCCATTCAAGAATTTTCAACCTTCTGTCCGAACGACTACCGTCCAATGGCCCCTCCTTACTGGGCAATGCAAGGTAAAAAGTGTGTTCCCTTGTTGTGCCTTGGTGATGGTCACCAACTTGGGTGGCTTCAAAAGAGGGTTAGGCAAGTTCATGGAGGAGAGGGCTGTCAGTGGCTGGAAACCGCAGGAGGGGAGAGGGCTCTTGCGCTCAGGTGCTGTTTGCAGCCTTCCCATGGGGGCACCAGCATCTTAAAAAGCAGAGACATCACCTTACCAACAAAGGTCTGTATAGTTAAAGCCATGGTTTTCCCAGTAGTGATGTATGGAAGTGATAGCAGAACCATCAAGAAGGCTGATCGCCGAAGAATTGATGCTTTTGAATTTTGGTGCTGGAGGAGACTCTTGAGAGTCCCATGGACTGCAAGAAGATCAAACGTATTCATTCTTAAGGAAATCAGCTCTGAGTGCTCACTGGAAGGACAGATCGTGAAGTTGAGGCTCCAGTACTTTGGCCACCTCATGAGAAGAGAAGACTCCCTGGAAAAGACCCTGATGTTGGGAAAGATGGAGGGCACAAGGAGAAGGGGACGACAGAGGACGAGATGGTTGGACAGTGTTCTCGAAGCTGCAAACATGAGCCTGACCAAACTGCAGGAGGCGGTGGAATACAGGAGTGCCTGGCGTGCTCTGGTCCATGGGGTCATGAAGAGTCGGACATGACTAAACGACTAAACAACAACAACATGGGGGCACCTGGTTGGCCACTGTGAGAAGAGGGTGCCAGACTAGATGGGCCACTGGCCTGATCTGGCAGGGTTCTTCTTGAATGCAGTGGCTCTACTCAGTAGAATTTAGTTGGACACAACCCAGAAGCCAGCATGATGATTGTGCATGGAAAGCGGAGGAAATCTGGATGTGTGGGGATGGGGGGAGCAGTGTCCTTCATTTGCTGTAGATCAGCTTGAGCAGAGTCTGCATCTGTCACTGGCATTGTGTTTAGATGCTTGAATTGATCTGTTTGTGTGCTGACTCCTCTGGGCTCCTTTGGGTGGAAATAGTGACAAACATGTTGATGTTAATGATGATGATGATGGGCTGCTTGTATTGAGATAGGCAACGCTGATGCCTCTGCTTTCTTCCTAGCTCCTCATCCAGCTGTCTTGGGGCTCCAGGCACCTGGTGCCCCTCAGCCACACCCACCCCTTCCAAGAACCCCTCAAAACTGTCAGGTAAGGAGTCCTTTGTAGGCAAGGAAATGTTCTTTCATATGCTGAGGGTGCAGCATAACCATGTAGCCTTATTGGAGTTCACCGATTTGGTCTGCATTGCTCTGGGACAGGAGGAAGGAAGTCAAAATGACACCAAGATTGGTTCAAAGAAAGAGTTTATTCTGCTCTCCAGATAGCAGAAGGCACTTGCGTGATTAGTCCCCAGCAAGTCCAAAGAAATGACAAGTTTCATGCAGTATATATATCCTCCAGGCACCCTCTCCCTCCTTCCAACCACATCAGCCTATGTATGCAGGTTGACATCACATATGTTCCTGCTCTGGTACTCTCAACCATAAAAGGATCTTCCTTCCTGTACTTCTGACCATAAAAGGGATCTTCCTCTTCCTACTCTTATCTGGGAAGAGGTAATCATCTCTGGGAACACACTCTGGCGTTTGTTCCCAGACCCGGGTTTGTGTGTCAGAGTGTGTCCAGGACGTAAGATAAAGCACAGACGTGTATTGTCTCTGTTGTGTTCTACTACTCGTACAGTGAAGGCCATAGCTGCCGTCACAACTGATAAAGGAGAGGGCTCTGAGCACTTGTCTATACAGCCGGGCTTTTGTTTATGCATTGAGCTCAGAGCTCAAGTTAATGGATTTTAGCTAAGGAAAAATAGGGATTTTGGTGCAGTTTCAAACTGCCTGCACAGTCGGTTTTGGGTTTTGGAAACCCATTCCTTCAACCATGAAGGTAATAGCCCTTCGGTGCAAATCCCAAAAGTGCTAGATTAAGACCTAGCAGCATTCATAGCCTTGGGTTGGAGAGAATCAGTTTGTTACCTCGGCAGTGCTCGGTAGTTTCCACCAAATCCAGCGGGGATCTTCTATATATTGGATGATCTTTAGAAGAATGTAAGAAGAACCTCTGCTGGAGAAGAATGTAAAAAGAACCTCAGGCCAATGGCCTATCTCGCCCAGCATCCTGTTCAGATGGGGGCACCTGTTCTCAGTGGCTACCTGGATGCCCCAGTGCAAAGTGCACAATCAGTGCCTGCGTGCAATAGCTCTTTCCCCTCCCCCAGTTTCCAGCAACTGGCATTCAGAAGCATTCCTTCTTCCTTGAGGCCAGTAGCCATCAATAGGTGCCTCCCCCATGGATTTGCCCAATCCTCTTTTAAAGCTGTCCAAATGGTTGTCCATCATTGCCTTTTGCAGGAGAGGATCCCTTGCAGTCCTTGGCCTTTGGGTCATCTAGCCCTTGAGAGCAGGCTTAAGCAATCCTGCTGTTTTAATGGGGGACCTTTTTGCCTTCTGTTTGGTCAGTGTGACAAGTCACCTGACTCTCCTTTCCCTCCCCCACCTGTGTTCTCAGCCTTATGCAGGGATGCCATATGCTTACCCACAAGTGAGTGCCGCAGTTTCCCAGCTCCAGCCTGTTGGGTTGTGCCCAGCTCCTTTCCAAGGTATGTTCAAACTCTGCACTAGGTAGCTTTGGGAGCTGCTTCCAAACATTAACTTTTTTAAAAAAGCAAAACCCTTTATTAACATTGTTGACTACCCAAAGGTCTGGTAGCAGGCTTGCCATATATGAAGAAAGCAAACAGAAAATAATAAGAGAAAGAAATGGTGACACACCAGTATTAATTAAGACACCCATATTTCCCAAACTGGTACGGATAGTGAATGTTGAGCATCTACATCTGTAGCTCAGGAAATGAAATCCTACCTGTTGAGCATTAACTCAGTGAAAGTTAGAAATTCCCCCGTTCAGAGCATCACAGCCTACTGGATCAGGCCAGTGACCCATGTAGTCCAGCATTTTCTTCTTACAGTGGCCAACCAGATGCCTGTGGGAAACCCACAAGCAGGATCTGAGCACTTTTCCCTTCCTGTGCTTTTCAGCAGCTGGTATTCAGAAGCATTTATTGCCCCCAATTGTGAAGTCGGAACATGGACATCATGGCTGGTTGCCATCAATAGCCTTCTCCTCCTCCGTGAATTTGTCCAATCCTCTTTTAAAGCCATCCAAGTTGGTGGCCATCACTGCCTCCCGAAGTCTACACTGTTTTGCCTTATTCCAGCCGTTTAAAAGCTGGGAATAGGCAGCTAAGTTGCCTTAAAGTCCCCCACCCCAGAAGATTCACAGCTGCTTGTTAAGATGCTCAAGGACAACTGTGTTCTTTTCTCCCTGCCCTTTCTTATTGGTGTGACCCCTCTCTTCCGCCCTGTCCACTTCTACAGTGGTACCTCGGTACTTAATTTGTTCTGGAGGTCCGTTCTTAACCTGAAAATGTTCTTAACCTGAAACACCACTTTAGCTAATGGGGCCTCCCGCTGCAGCCACGCTGCTGCTGCGCAATTTCTGTTCTCATCCTGAAGCAAAGTTCTTAACCTGAGGTACTATTTCTGGGTTAGCGGAGTCTGTAACCTGAAGCGTATGTAACCCAAGGTACCACTGTATTTGCTTCTGCTGGCAGTCTCATTTTGAAACAAGAATAACAAACACAACCTTGCAAAGTTTTCTTTTCTGTCACAGCAGCTGGAGACCTTGGTTCATTCCTGCTGACAGAGACCCGACAGCAGATCACAGAAATCCGCCTGGCCGTTGGGAAGGTGGCTGACAAGATGGACCAGCTGTCAGTCAAGGTAATACAGAACTTTCAGGATAGAAAGCTGCTTAAGAACTGCCTTGCTAGGACTTTCCAGAAACAATAGGAAGGTGTTTTTCTTGCAACAGGCTTTTCCAGTGGGCTGAAAAGCTCCCTCCCCTGAGGTGTTGGTTTTGTATTGTTGATTATTTTATTTCATAAAAAACTCAAAGCACTTTACAAAAAGAATAAAACAATAGAATTATTAGTAAAAACAATTTAAATATTCAAAAAATTAAAACCAGCGATAAACTAGAAACCTATCAGCATTCTAGAGATCTAAAGAAGCATGTGCCAAAAAGGGTACAGGCAGTTCCCCATTTACACGGGGTTTGCGTTCTGAGGCACTGTGCATGTCAGCCTGCCCCGCACCCCTGCAGGGCCAAAGATGGGGAGTTGCCTGTACAGTGAAGGTGCCTGCCTGATATTGATTGTTGTTCAACTGTTTTAAGGATTTTAAACAACTTTGGGGTTTTATGTTCATTAAAAAATACATATATCAGGCAGTATAAACATTGTCTGAAATAATACATCAATCTACCTTCAGGTTTTGCTTCTGTTTCATACTGTTTGGAGAACTGTATCCAGCTGCTTTTATAGTAGGCTTGTGAATTGTCTTTTTAATCTCTGATGGGGGGGGGGGAGGTTTGGGACTAGGGAAGTTGCTTCAGCTAGGTGGTGGAGCACCTCTTTGCATGCAGAACGTTCCATGTTAGCTCCCTGACGTTTCCAGGTAGGACTGGGCGACTCCCCAGCCTGAAAACCCAGGGAGATGCTGCCCGCCAGTGTTGACAGCACTGAGCTAGATGGACCCAGTGGTCTGATACCGAGCCAGGTTCCTGTGCTCCCACCAGTTTCTCTCCTTGGCAAACAAGTGAGCAGCTCAAAGGGCCCAGTCCTGCTCTGGCTTCTTCTCTCCCATGTGCTGATGCTTCAAGCTGCACCTCCTTTTTGTTTTTTCCTTTCTCTCCCCACATCCCTTGCAGCTGGAGGAACTGCGGAAGCGAAGCTCTGGCCCCGGTTTGCTGCCAGGCATCTCTTCTGTTACCATGGAAACCTCTATGATCATGAATAACATCCAGCGTATCCTGCAGGTAAAGAGCCTGTCTACTTGAGAGCATGAAGACTTTTACCTTGCTTTTACCTTCAGGTGAAGGGTCACAGCTAAGCGGCAGAGCATGTGATTTGCACGCAATAGGTCCTGGGTACAATCCCCAATGGTGTCTCCTGGCAGGGCTGAGAGAGACCCCGTGCCTGAAACCCTGGAGGAGACGCTGCCAGTCAGTGGGGAGCCTTGGGCACAAATGCTGCCCTGTCCTTCCCTGTTCCTGCTCTGCACCTTCCTTGAGTTCTTTTGGCCAGCTGGAAGTGTCTTTGTTGCTGGCCTGGATGTGGAGCAATTGGTGTAGAGACTTCTTGTCTCCTGTATTATAGCCACATCTGTTGCTCCGCCCACTTTTGTCCCTAGCCCTGCCCACACCTGGACTGTTGATCCAGAGGCAAGGCAGCCTTTGGACTGGCAGAGGTTCTTTGCCCCTGTTGTAGGCTGCACTGAGCTGGATACATGCAACTATCTGGCTTGAGCTAAGAGAGCTTCCTCTTTTCTGGTTCCTCTAAGGCTGCACTAGCTATTGGGCTTTTAGTATTGCAGCTCCAGACACCCAGTATCAGTTTCCAGCCCAAATCAGACCAGGGCTAAGTGTGACGCTGTTCAGATGCCTCTTGAAAGCATGCTTGCTTTGGAGGGCTTTCCGTCCTGAGATGTCACTTATGAAAATCAAGTTTTATACCTGCTGAAATGGTGTTGTTTTTTAAAGTTGAGTTGAATAGATGGGCTTATTGTATCAGAGTTTGTGAAACTGATTTTATTCATTGTCAGAGCTTGGATTTCTGTGTTGTATTCTGCTCTCACCATGTATCTTGCTTCCATGGCTTCATGAGGTACAGCTGTCTCGCAATTTGCTTACTAAATAAAGTTTACCAAGGAGGCTTGCAAAAGGGGAGCAGCTCCAAACTGCCCATGTTCTGTCCATGTTCTGTCCTCGTTGTGAGAAACCCCAAGAGAGGTTGGGGAAGAGATTGTGGCTGGAGATTGTGAGAGTTGTAGAGGCCAGGACTGGCTCTGACACATTCCGTTTTGCTCTTTATGCCACAGGAAAATGAGATGTTGAAACAGGAGATTGTTGAGAAGAGAAGCTGCATTGAGGAGCAGAACAATAAGATTGGTGAACTGATTGACCGCAACCAACGGTGAGGGAGACTCTTGCTCACTTTTAATGCTCTATGAGAAACAGCTGGTATTTGTGGCTGAAGCCTAAAGCTCAGGTGGCCTGGCTCAATCCCCAGGCACCTCAAGGCTGCTGTCAGTCAAAGTGGACAGTACTGGGCTCGATGGACAAATAGAGGAATACAGGAATATAGCCAGTGTGGGGTTCCAATTAAGAGGGTCGGTCAGAGTAAGATCTGGGAGACCAGGGTTCCAGTCCCCACTCTGCCATGAAGGTGACCTTGGGCCAGTCACTCTCTCTCAGCCTAAGCTACCTCACAGGCTTGTGAAGATAAAAAAGGGAGGAAAACTATATACCAGTATTTGAGCTCATTGGAGGAAAGATGGAACATAAAATAATAAGAACTATTAGGATTCTGATATAAAGGATAGAAGCTCTCCTAGGGTGGCTTTTGAAAAGTGATATCCACATATGATACTGCCTTGATTTCTTTTTTTACATGAGAGGATGCAAATTATCAAATCATGCAAAGATTCACGTGTGCAAAAAAAAATTCTTCCCCCAGCTATGTGGAGCAGAGCAACCTGATATCTGAGCAGAGCAACAGCTCACTGCAGAGGACCATGAAGCACACCCAGGCAAGGGTCCTACATGCTGAACAGGAGAAGGTAAGCCCTGGCAGTGTGATAGCCACAACAGGAAGGCCAAGTGACTGAGGCTGTGGGGAGGGCAAGTGCTATCCCAGGAGTTCACAATCGCTAGTGCAGGTCACTATTCCCCTTTGCCTGCAGGCCAGAAAGAAGTTACGTTTCTGAGCAGCAGCAGCAGCAGCAACAAAATAGAACAAATGACTGGCTAGGTATACATGCACATACAGGTAAAAGATTCATAAGCTTCAGGTAATCCTTTGAAAAGCACCTCAGGTTGGCATGATGTGAGGAAGCACAGTGAACGTCCCCCTCACCTTCTCCTATGCAGCCAAGAAGAAGGGTGTGAGAGTTTTCACTTCTAGGTAACTGCTGCTTCCTCTGTTGTCTGGACTGAGAACAGCCATTAATGTTAAATAGAATTAGTTTCTGAAGTTAGCTTATAGAAACAAACATTTGAAGTTGGTGTGTTTGATATTAACCATAGTTGATGTTAGCTGCAGCTCGTTATCCCAGGCAACACAGCAAACCATGGCTAGGCATAAGTGTCAGGGTTCCTGGCCGCATGAGAGGAGGAGATGTAAGGGGAGAGCATGCAAGTCCAGGTTTGCTGTGGCCTGTTCTTGCTTGGGCATCAGCGTGCAAACCCTGCCATTAAGGGATCTTCCATGCATCTTACTCTGAGGCCACTGGGATTTTGAGTGATATAATCGGCCCTTGGACCACCGAATAAGCAGAGTGTGCTTAACCCAGAATGCCATTGCCTCTTTTGATAAACCTTCCTCCCCTCTTGCTGTTCTTGCTTCTGGTGGTGTTAACTCTCCTCTCCTTGTCCCCGCTTTTCTCTCTAGCACATGCCGCCACTGGATCACTTGCAATTCTCAGGAACAGCATGCTGTCTCCAACAGTGGAGGGAGACCGTAGCCCTTGTGGCTGTTGGCTGTGTATAGCTTTTCCTGCCCCATTGTTTTGTCTAATCTGCTGCTAAAGCCATCTAACTGTTTGGCCTTCATTTTATCTTGTGGGAGAGAGCTCTGCTGTGTGAAGATGCCCTTTCTTTTGTCTGAATTTTCTGGCGAAATCTTTTCTGCTCTCCATTTTATGCACCTTTGTCGTGCATGCTTTCTCCTGAACTAACTAAAAAGCCCAAGGCTTGTGCCTCTCCCCGCTCCTCATTGCCTTGCCAGTAGACCAGTTCTGCAGGGTGTTTCCTGGGAGACTCATTCTTAGCATTTGGGAGCCTCCAAAAGCACAGCTCTTGCATCCTCCCAGGAAAGGTCTTGTGGGCACTCCTTCCCCATATATTCTCCTGCATCCTGCTCCTTTGCGTTGCAGGTCAGGATCAGCAAGAAGCTAGTGGAAGCCGTGGCGCAGATCACCCAGCTCCAGCTGGAGCTGGCTCGTCATCAGAAGCAGGAGATGAATCTTTATTCCCAACTGAATGAAGCCCTGGCAGTGTTGGAGAGGCAGAAAGCCCAGGTCAGCCGACTCCGTGCACAGCTGGCAGGTAAGGGAAGCTGAGAGGAGGCACTGAAATGGCTGAAGAGCACTATCCAAGCACATGCAGAGTAGTTTTTATCATCCTAGGAAATTTTTTAGCTTGCTGGTAGGGAGCCTGTGGCCCTCAAAGTATTACTGGCCTTCACCTCTCATGAGCCCCAGCAAGCGTAGCCAGGGATGATGGGTGTTGGAGTCCTGCTCCTTAGGGCCTCCTGCAGTGTAGCTGTTAAAGACTCAGACACACAATCTCCAAAAGACTCTTGACTTTAATTCCATCTGTTTAAAAAGGGCAAGCTTCTGATCTCTACAAACTTGATTGATTGTATTTCTGTGCTGCTTTTTGTTGAAATGAATCTCCAGCTTACAAACATTAACATAATGTAACATAATAGAAAATGGGTTTGTGCAGATTCTGCACCTACCTTGCCCTGCATGCAAGAGCAGAACAGTGTAAGAGTGAGAAGAAACATGTGATATGTCTTTAAAGTTACACGGAGGCCCCATCCACACTATACAGCATCATCATGCCACTGCAGTCAGGCATGGCTTTCTCCCAAGGAATCCTGGCAAGTGTGATTTTTTTCCAGCTGCCAATACAGTGGTACCTCGAGTTACAGACGCTTCAGGTTACAGACGCTTCAGATTACAGACTCCACTAACGCAGAAATAGTACCACGGGTTAAGAATTTTGTTTCAGGATGAGAACAGAAATCCGTACTCCGGCGGCGTGGCAGCAGCAGCAGCAGGAGGACCCATTAGGTAAAGTGGTACCTTAGGTTAAGAACAGTTTCAGGTTAAGAACGGACCTCCAGAACGAAATAAGTACTTAACCCGAGGTACCACTGCAGTTGTGTAGAAGTGGAGAGCCCTGCTTAAGCAGCCATTTCCAGCATAGTTTAACAGTCTGGGAATTGTAGCTGGAGGTTGTGGCAGACTGGGGTTTCCCACCACCTCTCAGCTCCCTTAACAGAATGTTCTCAGTTCCCAGAATGTCTTGTGGAGAAGCTGTGAGTGTTTAAAGCATATAGTGCAGATGGCGCTGTACTTAGGCTTAGCTACAGCAGTGGATGGAAACAGGGACATGCACTGTGGCACAGGCTTCGTCTGTCACTGGCTATGTGCCCCACCTCCACAGAACTTGAGAAGTTGTCTGACAACATGAAAAGCAGATACCAGGAGGAGAAGCTGAGTGGGAAGAAGTTGGATGAGAAGGTGGTAGCCCTGGAAGAGGAGCTGGCTGATCTCTGCGTTAAGGAGAATCTGGAGAAGGTAGTTCCCAGGGGTGGCAATAGTCATCACCCGAGGCCAGAAGTGGCTCCCTGGAAAACTCTCTCTGACCCTTAGGATTCTCCCAGTGCCACACCCCTCCCCCTCTCCCCCAGCTTTGCACCCTTGACTGTTCTTTGCCTCCCTGGAAGATGCCCTTGAACTCTGATCATGCGTCTTCTTTCATTCTTGAATGGAGGATTGAAAGGGACAAGTGGGCAAATTAATGTGTGTTGCTCCACTACCACCATCCCTCTTATATCATCTGGGTTATGACACTGCCCTTGAATCCCTGAGGCAAAGGCTTTGGGACATCTCACATAGGGACCTGCGATCCCAATCTTATGTAATTTGTAGCCTGGTCGCAGCTGGAATCCAATATGGGTATGACTATCAAATATCCTCGTACCTTAGGAATTTGTCTGTACCTACCTATCAGCGTTTATTTACCAAAGCCAGACTAAATGTATTTTCCTTGGAAGTTCTAAATGACAGGCTGAGAGGCATCCCCTATTAAAATAGGCTTTGTTTATGTTCTCAGGACATCAATTGCATGAACAAGCAAGGGACCAACTGACCAATCCCCTATTGGGAAATTTACCAAGAAAATCTGAAGCCTCCTATATTAAATACCTTTTGGAAGACAGGTCAAAATGATATTACACTGGCTGTGGCAAAGTTTCTTTTGGAGGTTGTAAGAAACAAAAATCATTATGCCCTAGATAAAACAAAATGACTGCCTTGGTTTCTTCCATCTGTCTGTCTGGTTGTTTTAACTGTATCTAGTTTAGAAATTGTTTTGTGGATCTTTGGACCACAATAAAGTATTGATAGATAGATATCATTATGACACCACAGTCTACACTGTGCCTCATTTCCAAAGGAAACACAGACTAAGTGCCTAGACCCCTGGAATCTTGCACCGGTCAGAGATTGGGGTGGCATTTAGCCCCATATTACTAATCATGGGAACGGCAAAGAGGGTGAAGCCCAGATATTACAAAGTGAAAGTCACTTAGCTGTGTGGCTGAGTAGGGATTCAAACCCTGGTCTCCTGAGTCCTGGCTAGAGACCAACCATTACACAGTACTTTCATCAGGGGCTGCAGTCTTTTTTGTGGCAAATAATCCCCCCTCCCCTCTACTTGTTCCAGACAACAACTCTGCAGCTGCTGGAGAGTCAGGAGGAGCAAAGGGGGAGCAGCAGCACCGAGAAGGAAGGACCAAGTGCCGCACCCCTTTATGGGGATCCCCACAGCAACTCTCTCCGAGAACCAGCACCAGTGGCATCCCCCACACCTTTGGCTAATCTGAAGGAAAGCTCAAGCAGTCCTCCATCCACCGCTCTCGAAGGAGCCCAAGACAGCCTGCTTTTTGCAGCTCCTGAGGCTCATTCTCTGGAAGCACCGGTTGAACAAACTCGTGCAGCCTCTGCTTAAACTGCAAGGCTGCCTCTCAGGCTCTCCGCCAGTATTGAGAAGGAGAGGCCAAGAACTCAGGGTGAAATGGACACAATAGAAATAATTTTGAAATAATTTGATTTTTTTTTACTTGCATTTTCATTCTTTGGGTCTTTGGCTAATATTTTCTCATTTGCATCTATTTCCTTTCTAATTTGATCGAATTTTTCCTCTCTAATTCTTTTTTGTATTGCATCATGTTGTATATAAAATCCTCTTATGAAAGCTTTGCTTGCATCCCATTTCACTCTGATGTATGTTTCTTGTGCCATGTTTATTTGAAAAAATTCCTTCAGAGGTTCTTGTGCTTTGTTCATTATCTTTTCATTGTTTAAGATTTTTTCATTTATTCTCCATCTTCGGTTACTAATGGGATCTGTTCTGGAGCCTGGCCACATCCCAAAAACTTTGTAACTGGAGACGCCCTTCTGTGCATGCGCACAGATCGATTGAGCACTTCTGTGCATGACCACGCAGTGAAACACGGAAGTATACACTTCCAGGTTTGCAACCCAAGGATTACGTTACCCAAAGGTAACATAACCCAAGGGTCAACTGTATTTTTCTGTTGTTTCTTAACTCCCATCATAATTGAATTATGGTCTGTTATTGATTTCGGTTGTATTTCTACCTTTTTGATTTTCCAAATTAAATTGTTTGTTATCCAAATTCCAGCTATTCTTCCTGCCTATTGCTTGGCCTCAGAATAATTTGTGTATTATTTTTTCATTTGGGTATCTATGTCTCCATGCGTCTTTTAAATTTAAATTTTCTGCCATTGGAAAAAATGAATATGGTAATCTCCCTTCTTTTGATTTTTCCCCTCCCTCTGTTCTAATTCTATTGAGGTAATGCCTGAGAACCTGAGATCCAGGCATACCCCGTCACGCAAATATAATTTTTCACACTTACTCCCATCCCAGTACAAAGGAAAGTACCGGTATTTACAGCTCCTTGGTCCCTGAGTCAAACCAAATACACCCCTCTGTCTTGTCCTGCTTCATCCCGCTATAGGATGGGCATTGTGACTGAGGTGGTTGGATATCACTGGCCATGACTCCTTGGGAAGGCCCTGCAGATGTGTATGTACATCTCGGGAATTATGGTGGGCTCACTCACCCCTCCCCTTATACCTCACTTCCCTGGGTCCTAAATGCCATTGGAACGGAGAAGATAGATACAATGAGTGATTTCCTATGAATTTCTAAAGTTTTCCCATTGAGCCAGTGCATAAATACATTTATCAGTGAATCGCTCCCAACCCCATCTTTCCTACTCCCAAGAGCTGGGACTCATGATTTTACAGCTTTTAAATGGAATTATGTATTGACAAGACACTGCCTTTTTCTGCCATCTATTAATTCCAACTCTGGGGAGTCCAACTCTCCCTCCCAGCCACCCCCACACTTTTTCTATGTCATGCTGGAGGAATATGTTGACCTGACTGATATTTTGGGAAATGGTTTGCCCATTTGCCTTCTATGCAATTGGACAGCTCTCCATCCATAATACCAAACTTGGCATGAGGGTTCCCAGGGTGGGGCGGCAGACCTTATTGCTGTTTGTATGTTGGGTGCCATTTTGAATCAAGATGGCAGACTGAAATTTCAGTTTGGCATGACTTTGCCCGTTTTGTGGCACATGGTAAGCCACAAGTAGAGATATGATCGCTAGATTCAGCTCAGGAGTGCTCAAGGTATGTGTGTGGGGGGGGTCTTCATTGATGTTTGGATGTTGGGTGCCATTGTGAATCCTGGACAGTACCTGTGTCTGTGATATTAGTGTGGGGGGGTGTTAGAGGAGAGGTAGTACTTTGGTGGAGGACACACCATGCTCCTTCAGTGGTAGTTTGTTCTCAGTGAGCCAGTCAGCAAGAAATCATATGGATTAAGAGAAGTTAACTCTTTATTAGAAGAAAAAAGGCCTGCTTGCTCCCTTCATCAGAGCAAGGAGTTAGATGTGCTCTTGTGAGTGAGTCAAGTCTGAGGCCTTCTTCTGACATTAGAGCTGCTGAGGGATAAAAATAATTACGCTCTCCGCAGTCCCAAACATGGTTAGAAGCCTACAGCTTGCTTTAGTTCTGCTAAACACTTGCTGGGTGTGAACAGAGAGCCAAAACAAACCTCTTTTCTTACCTTTCTGGCTCTGAGCTGGAGGAAGATGATGCAGGTGCAGAGACAGGGAAAGATACCACACCCTTTCATCTTTGTCCTTCATCTTACACCACCTTCCAGTGCTGCAGCAGGCTCTTTGTAGCAAGGGCATGTTCTGGTGACCACAAAATTTGAATTGGCTACCCAAGTTACACAAGCTTTACAAGCTCCTTATAAGACATTGTAGAAAAATCAGCAGTGCTTCTGTTCACTGATTCCTGGAACTTTCTTGAAATGTAGGCCTCAGTTGCAAACATTACTGGAGCAATGTGTGGGAATGAAAGGCACACACCACTTGTTCAGTGCAATAATTAACCTCAAGAGATGATCCCAGAGTTGGATTATTTTCTATGACATTTCATGGGTGTTTAGAGTAAAATGCATCACCAAACCTCTTAAATCCCACATTATTGGCTACACCAGCTCAGTTTCCTCTTCAGCTATTTGTCCGATCTAACCAACATCTGTTAGGATTTGAATGAGTACAAAGAATTTGAATCTGCTGTTTCTGCTAACAGTGATATCATCCCCACAAAAACGGACTGGCAAGCAAAAATGATAGAAGATCTACAACTTCCCAGAACAGACTTCCGGGTTAGCGCCATCGGGAATGGCAGAATTCCTCTGATTCAGAGGAACCCACTCCGTGAAAATCGGGTCTTGCCGCCGCGGCGAAGGCGGAGACCCCTTAAAAATCCCAGGCGGAGAAAGCCTGGGAACGTGGGATTCGGCTGACACCAGGAGCGCCTCCCCTACTCGCAGAGAAACCCCTTTTTGGGGGATCCGAAGCGACGTGGGGTGAGCAGCGCGGTGTCTTGAATCGACCGCTAATTTTACGGAGTGAAGCCGCACAGCCGTTGCCGGAGAGCACTGACTTTTTCCTGTGGACAATTGGACTCTAAACAAGTACCCGTGAGTAGAACGGAAAATTGGATTAAGAAACACTTTAATTTGGCATTGAAGCGGGAAGGTCTAAACAGGAAGTCCACCTTCCGCTTTTTGTATATAGACTGAAGCAAAAATTGTGCAAGCCAAAGTCTGGAAAGTTGTATATAAAGACCTAAATTTCCTTCATCTTTAACCATCAAAACCCCTCTTGGAAGCAGGGGGAAAGAGGGGGAATTTTGATTGTTTAAGCCTGCAGCGAGAGAGAGTAAAAAAAGATAAATTTCCACCATCTCAAACCTGGGAACGGGGTGTCAGAGACAGAAACTTTTGGGGAAGCCCATCAACTGTGAATGGAATGTTTTTTTGACAGATAGTTAAAGAAGAGAAACAAATTGATTCCAAAGTTACCTTTTGCATTTAAAAGAAACAAAAATTTGAAAAATGAAAGTAACTTTCTTTTGCTGGACTTGCCTTCAAAAGATGGATACAAATGGAAATTGTTCCCTCTAGAGGGAGCTTGTTAAATTGTTGCTGGAGTCGATCTGGGGATTTCACAGCTGTGGAGATTAGGATCGTGAGACCAGACTCTGACCTTGAACAAAAATGGATATAGAAGAAGTTTTGATGCTTGCTTTTTGCAAGACAAACGCTTTGCTGGAGCAGATGCATGAGAAGATTTATTTGATGACTGTTGCAGTTCAAAATTTTGGACAAACAGTGAATACTTATATAGAAACCACTCAGGACTCAACCCAGGAACCTGTTTTGACAGGGCAAGTGCAAATGCAGAAGACAATGGAGGAGGTTGCTGCTGAACCTCAAGCAACACAAATGGATAGAACCGAGGCCCTGCAGGAGCATAAGCCGCTGTTTTTGAAGATTGAACCTGGAGTGGGCCAGGGGGGGTCTGGAGTTGTGGGGGTCCTTATTTTGGAGGGACTTTGAAACATGCATTTAAATATTTTCTGGACTACCCGGTTGATTGTGGGGAATGGGACTGTGGGGAATGGGCTGATCTGTTGAGGGGAGATGGAGATATTTTTGGGTTGGAGTTTCCCCAAGACCTACTCCTCAATGAGAAAGGAAAGAAATTAAGAAAGAAACCAACAAAAGACAAGGTAAAGTGCTGGTATAAACAGGAAGATGAACCGCAGAAGGGACATGGAAAAGACTTAAGAGCCTTGGACATAAGACTACCAGGTTGATGGACCAGATGGAATGGACAGTAAGGTCTGACATAACCCGAGACCAGGAAGAAGAGACGTTGGATGAAGATTGGAAGAAAGCTTTAAAAATTTACTTTGGGAATTAGGGTAAAATTTATTTTGGGAACTAGGAAAAATGGTGGAATGAAATCATTTGGCTTTAGTAGAAATGATATTAGGAGTTATGTATAAATAAGTATTAAGTTATTAAGTTCTAGGATTTAAGGTATTTTATCGTAAGATAGGGTTAAAATAAATTAAGGTAAATTGAATAACAGAATATTGTGAAAGATGAAAAGGATTTGCTGAGTTAATTGATAGGTTAGACTGTTAAGTTAAATTATCTAATAAAAACTGAGAAAGATGGAAAGAATTTGCTGAAACAAATAATTAAACTAGAATACAAAAAGGGAGGTGTGAGGAGGTGGATGAAACAAGTAAATGAAAGACAAAGAGATGGAATATTGGATGTGTGTTTTATTATTTATTTTTTACTGTTATTGCTGTATTTTTCTTTTTCTTTATTATTTTTTCTATCTATGTTTTATATATTGTAATGTATATGTTGTTAATTTTTTTTTTACTGTTTGTTTTCTTTTTCTCATTTCTGTAATCTCTAAACTCTTAATAAATATCATTATAAAAAAAATACAACTTGCCAGAACAACAGGGAGAATAAGAGGAAATTCAATACCAAAAGTTAATCAAGATCGGATAACATTTAAGGAAGATCTTTAAATTTCGTGACGACGTTAATCTCCTGACAGACCTGGAATGAATCTTGGAATATGGAGAATGTACATAGTAAAAGTTCATGGATATAAAGCGAGAACGCTAAATAAGAAGAAAGAAATGTGTCTTGCCAAAGTGTAAATAGCACAATGAGAAGAATCGGAAGTTAGCTACCTGCGCCTTCCTCGCCTTCTCCTCCTTCCCTCCATCTCCTCAGACGCGTCCCTTCTTCGCCCGGCGAGCGGAGGCGCCACCTCATTGGCCAGCCTCGAGCGAGCGTCACCCGCCCTCCCGCCTCCCTCTCCCAGAAACCAGCTTCCCATTGGTCCAGCCGTGTCCCCCTCCCTTTCCGTCAAACTTAAAGAGTCCCGCCGCCAAAACGCGGCAGCGGCAGCAGCTGATCGCTCGTGTCGCCCGAGACGCGTTTCTTCCCTCCGCGTGGAAGTTTGCCCCGTTTGGGGACCGCGAATGCCGCCGGCCGCTTTGGCTTGCTAGTTTCGCTTCCGCAGCCCAGCGCTTGCGCCATGGCCGAGAAGTTGCAGCCGCGCACTTTGCGGTTCTCGCCTCCCGGCTTGGGCTTCGCCGAGGGGCGCGGGGAGCGAGGGGCCGTCAGGATGTTGGGGGACATGGATGAAGAAGACGACGCCTTCCAGCTTCCGACGGGAGGGTGAGAATGCGGCGCCTCTCTGCGTGGGGGGAGATGCGGGGTGTGCGGGTGTCTGGGGGTCCGCGTGAGGGGGCGGGGCTGTGTGAGGGGACCAGAGCTGTATGTGGGGCTGCGGCTGCATGTGGGGTTGGGGCAGCATGTGGGGCTGTGACAGCATGTGGGGCTGGGGTTGCATGTGGGCCTTGGGGCTGCATGTGGGGCTGGGGCTGCATGTGGGGCTGGGGTTGCATGTGGGGCTTGGGGCTACATGTGGGGCTGGGACTGTATGTGGGGCTGGGGTGGGTGTGGGGCTGGGACTGTATGTGGTTCTGGGGCTGTATGTGGGGCTGGGGCAGTATGTCGTTCTGGGGCTGCATGTGGGGCTGGGGCTGTATGTGGGGCTGGGGTGGGTGTGGGGCTGGGACTGTATGTGGTTCTGGGGCTGTATGTGGGACTAGAGCTGTATGTGGGTCCGGGGCTGTATGTGGGGCTTGGGCAGCACGTGGGGCTGGGGTGGGGGGCGCAGGCTTGCGAAGGGTGATTCCGAACACATGCAGAGGGCTTTGTCTGCAAATACGTGCTGTTAGGCGCTGAGAGAGATGCGAAGTTCAGCTGAGCTAGGCGTCTTTGAACCAGCAAGGTTCCCCCCCCTCTCTTTTTCTTTCTTTCTTTCTTTCTTTCTTTCTTTCTTTCTTTCTTTCTTTCTTTCTTTCTCTCTCTCTCTCTCTCTTTCTCTGCCTCACAGCTTTGCTGGTGAGGATGAGATGGGCGGGGTTTTGTCCAGCTAAGGATGAAATGGGAGGCACTGGCTTGCATCCTAAGCTATGCTATGCGTTGGTTATGCCCGCCCATTTCAGTGGACCTACTCTGAGCAGAGCCAGCATTGAGCTGAAACCGAAGTGCCTTGTGTTTTCACTGTTTCTTACATGCTTAGCTTTGGAGCATGCAGTGGCTAAAAAGTTCCCCTCTCATGATGATTGGGTGCAGGAGGCAGGGACCCTGCTGCAGAAATAGTAACCTAGGCAACCCCAAACTGCTACACCACTGGAGATGAGAGTACGCTTGCGCTACGATCCAGAAGCCCAAAGGAACCCCACACCTTTTGTAGAGTGAGGGAATACATTATGTTTTAGTAGTGGTTTGGGACTAGGAAGTTCGGCCCAAGGGTTAATGGGGAAAGGAGGATTATTGTTAAAAAGCAAGACTTATTTGGGGAGTAGACTCCACTGCATTCAACTGAACTTCCCCATGAATGTACATAGGGTTGATTTGCATACAAATGCCTGTTGCCTGTGCTGTGGTGAAATATTTTCCCTTTTCCTAATTCTAGCTTTATGTTTCCATTTCTTCTGTGCTGATGTTACGCTGAGAGAGAGTCACAAAGTGAGCTTCATCTCCAAGTGAGGATCTGAACCCGGATCTCCCAGGTCACAAGTTGGCATTCTAACTCCTGCCCTAAAGTGGGTGCAGGACTGAATGGAGGTGTTTTGTGATCTTAGATGCCTTTTACAAAAGGAACCCTAAGAAAGATTTCTAGTGCCCTTTACACTGTGACATTTCAGGTGTTCAAAATAAGGGCACTGCACTGCTGCTTTTGGCAACACTGGCAGTGAGCAAAGGTCAGAGTAACATATAGTCACCCGAAATCTACAGTGGGAGTTGTAGTTCAGAAATTTATGGAGATCTACACATGCCCCCCCCCCCATATTCAAAATATAGTCCGGCCTCCCACAAGGTCTGAGGGACAGTGGACTGCCCCCCTACTTAAAGAGTTTGCTGCCCCCTGACCTATGTCTTCCCAGAATGTCACTCTCCCCAGAAGGAGAAGCCAAGCTCACAATCTCTGTTTCCCGTCGCTTCTTTTGGGAGCCCCTCTAACATGCATGTTGCCACTTGTAGTTTTTCTCTAGCTGGAATCCTAGAAGTAGGGATGATACGGGATAGATTTTCGTATCTCTCACAAGGTCATGCAGCTATTCCAGAGGATTGCTGTTGTGCAAATGCAGAATTGCCTTTGGAAACCTTAGCTGTTTAATTCACCCCCCACTGCCCACGCCTTACTTTGCTGATGCTTCAGGATGGAAAAGGGAGGGGAGGGGTAATGACACGAGAAAAGAGCAGCCAACATTGAATGGGTGGGAGCTGGAGAACCGACTGGGGCACTTGAACAGCGATGTCAGACCCACGGCGAACAGAGTACCTTTGGCAGGCAGTCCACGGGTTTGTTTCATCGGGACCAGCTGTTTGGGGTGCTGTCAGGCATTTAAAATGGGCACTTCACCTCTTGGTATAGCATGAAGTTTGGGGCTAAGTCTGGAAATTTAATGTTTGAAGATACTTGGTCTTAGTGTTTGTTCGTTTGTTTTAATCTGCAAGTTTCTAGCTCTCAGGAGTGCAGGGAAGTGGGCTAGGATGTGCGGTAACTGGTAAGTTTCAGCTCCCAGAACAACCCTGAGATGAGATACTTCTGAATGTCTGTAGGGAAAACCACTTGTGTTCAGCCAGGTTTATTCCCTCTCCCCACCTTCCTGGCAGTGAATTGTCCCATGCGGGGAAGGGTAAACCGCAAGGGCAGGGCTTGTATCTTTTCAATAATGGATTCCTTTACAATTTTATTTTTGTTTACAGTGGTACTTTGGTTCTCAAACTTAATCAGTTCCGGACGTCTGTTCCAAAACCAAAGTGTTCCAAAACCAAGGTGTGCTTTCCCATGGAAAGTAATGCAAAAGGGATTAATCCATTCCAGACAATTAAAAACGTCTCCTAAAATAGCAATTTAACATGAAAATTACTAACTAGACTATTAGAAACTGGCAGTGATTTACCCATTGCCATTGGAGGGACGAGGGTGCGTGATGGGGGAGTTCCGGGGGGGGGGGGGATGGAAAGCAAGGCAAAAGTTATCTCTCTGAGAGCCAGTCAGCTTCTCTCCCTCCCCCCATGCCAGCCTTTCTGGATCGCTGCCAACCCCTGGTACTGGGTCCCTCTGCCACCACTGTCCTTGCAGTATCAGCCACCCCCTCCTCCGCTTTCAGGTGTTACTAGTGGCTCGCGCGGCAAACACTGAATAAGGGAAGCCCTTTCAATGGACCAGAATGTGGTCTAAACTCCCCTTTAAATCCATTTCAACGAAAAGAAAATAACTCACTCTGAAACTCACCTACAAGTGGTACCTAACACCAAGAAAACTAGCGCTAATACGCCTAGGAACCTCACCAAAATGCTGGAGAGGGTGCACCTCCACAGGCATATACCTCCACATGTGGTGGGAGTGCCCCAAAATCCAACTATTCTGGACAACAGCCACACGAGAAATATGTAAAATAACTAAGTATTAGACATCACCCCAGAATTGGCCCTACTAAACATCTTCCAAGACAACAATGCCCATTTGCACCAGAAATAACTCATTTTTTTAATAGAATATTTATTAAGATTTTCAATAATAATACAATATAAAAGAAAAAGAAAAAATACCAAAAATACAAAAATAAAAATAATTAAAAACACACAGAATTTCCATTACCTATTTTCTTTTAACTTATTTCCCGGACCTCCTCATACCTCCCTTTTTTGTATTCCAATTCAGATTGTTAGTTCAGCAAATCCTTACCATTAGAATTTTACCTATTTCTAAACCTTTTTTTAATACTCTCTTAAGCATTACAGCTGGAAGCCACTTACCGGTAATTTCTATCCAACATCATTCTAACATTCATTAATTTTACAATATTTCTGTAAGTAATCTTTAAATTTCTTCCAATCTTCTTCCGCCGACTCTTCTCCCTGGTCTCGGATTCTGCCAGTCATTTCTGCCAATCCCATATAGTCCATCACCTTCATCTGCCATTCTTCCAGAGTGGGTAGGTCTTGTGTCTTCCAATACTTTGCAATAAGCATTCTTGCTGCTGTTGTGGCATACATAAAGAAAGTTCTATCCTTCTTTGGCACCAATTGGCCGACCATACCCAGGAGAAAGGCCTCTGGTTTCTTCAGGAAGGTATATTTAAGTACCTTTTTCATTTCATTATAAATCATTTCCCAGAAAACCTTAATCCTAGGGCACGTCCACCAAAGGTAAAAGAATGTACCTTCATTTTCTTTACATTTCCAACATTTATTATCGGGCAAATGATAGATTTTTGCAAGCTTGACTGGGGTCATGTACCACCTGTAAATCATTTTCATAATATTCTCTCTTAAGGCATTACATGCTGTAAACTTCATACCTGTGGTCCATAACTGTTCCCAGTCAGCAAACATAATGTTATGTCCAACATCTTGTGCCCATTTTATCATAGCAGATTTAACCGTTTCATCCTGAGTGTTCCATTTCAGCAGCAAGTTATACATCTTTGACAAAATCTTAGTTTTGGGTTCTAACAGTTCTGTTTCTAATTTTGATTTTTCCACCTGGAAGCCAATTTTCTTATCCAAATAATATGCCTCCAGTATCTGATAGTAATGAAGCCAATCTCACACTTTGTTTTTTAGTTTTCAAAACTCTGCAGTTTCAGTCTATCTCCTTCTTGTTCCAAAATTTCCCAATATTTCGGCCATTTGGCCTCCATATTGAGCTTTTTAGGTCTTTATATCTTATCCAAACATTAAACAATGCTTTCCTGACAATATGGTTTTTAAATGCTTTATGTGCTTTAACCTTGTCGTACCACAAATATGCATGCCACCCAAAAACATTGTTAAAGCCTTCTAAATCCAAAATGTCTGTGTTCTCAAGAAGCAGCCAGTCTTTCAACCAGCAGAATGCTGCTGATTCATAGTAAAGTTTAAAGTCTGGCAGGGCAAATCCACCCCTTTCCTTTGCATCAGTTAATATCTTAAATTTTATTCTGGGCTTCTTGCCCTGCCAGACAAATCTAGAAATATCTTTCTGCCACTTCTTGAAACAGTCCATCTTGTCCACAATTTGCAATGTTTGAAACAAAAACAACATTCTAGGCAATACATTCATCTTTATAGCTGCAATTCGACTCAACAAGGAGAGCTTCAAATTTGACCAAATTTCTAAATCTTTTTTCACTTCCATCCAACATTTTTCATAATTATCTTTAAATAAGTTCCCATTTTTAGCTGTCATGTTAATCCCCAGGTATTTCACTTTCTTAACCACAGTCAAACCTGTCTCATTCTGAAACCTCTCTCTTTCAATCGATGTTAAATTTTTCTCTAAAACCTTAGTTTTTAACTTGTTCAGTTTAAATCCTGCCACTTGACCAAATTCTTGAATTAATTCTAAAACCCTTTTAGTACTAGATTCTGGCTCCTGTAACGTCAATACTAAGTCATCTGCAAATGCTCTCAGTTTGTACTGTTTGGCTCCGACCTGTATACCTTTAACCAACTGGTCCCTTCTAATCATATTCAGCAGGACCTCCAGGACCAATATGTGTCCCTTTTTCTATCTTAAATTCTTCTGTTACCACATTATTTACAATTAATTTAGCCTTTTGTTCAGAGTATATTGCACCTATACCATTTTCAAAACCTTGGCCTACCCCCATCCCCTGTAGGTTATTTTTCATAAAACTCCAAGAGATGTTGTCAAAAGCTTTCTCCGCATCTACAAATATCAGAACTGCTTTAGTGTTTATATTTACTTCTAATTTTTCCAAAATGTCGATTATGTTCCTCAAATTATCAGACAAATGTCTTCCCGGGAGAAAGCCCGCTTGGTCTTTATGAATCTCTTCCATCAGTACTTTTTTCAATCTCTTGGCCAGAATGTCAGCAAAAAATTTGTAATCCACATTTAGTAACGATATGGGGCGGTAGTTCTTGAGTTGAGTCTTTTCAGTCTGTTTTCGGTATAAGTGTGATATACGCCTCTTTCCACGACTCTGGTGCCCTTTTCCCTTCCAAGATTTCATTGCAGACTTCCTTCAAAGGTTGTAATAACCACTCCTTCAAAGATCTATAGTATCTGGAAGTCAGCCCATCCGGTCCTGGAGACTTGCCCAGTTGCATATTTTGAATGGCACCTTCTACTTCCTGTTCAGATATTTTATAGTTCAACATTAATTTACTTTCTTGAGATATTTTTTGTAATCCATTTGTCTTCAGAAATCGGTCTATATCCATTTCTTTCTGTGGCCCTTGTGAATATAATTGTTTGAAGTACCTCTGGAAACACTTTCTAATCTCAATTGGATTATGTATGTTCTTTCCTTCCACTTCTAAATTTGTAATGGTATTTAGTTTTTGTCTTTTTTTCATTTGCCAAGCCAGCAGTTTCCCACATTTATTCGCTGATTCAAATGTCTTTTGTCTCATTTGTTTAATTTTCCATTCTATTTCCTGATTCATCAATTCCATGTATTGTATTTGATATAATTTTATTTCTCTCAGGATCTCCTGCGACTTTGGTTTTACTCTCAATTTCTTCTCCCCTTCTTTTATTTTCTCCAGAATTTTATCTTTTTTCTCATTTTGACTTCTCTTCTTTATTGCATTCTGTTGTATCAGAAACCCTCTCATAACAGCTTTACTTCCATCCCAGATTACTCTTTTTTCAACATTAGTGTTCATGTTTATGTAAAAATAGTCTCTCATAGTTTTTTAGGCCTTTTTATACACTTCTTCATCTCTAAATAAGGTGTCATTCATCCTCCATCTGAAGGAGCCAGTTGTTATTTGCTTCATCTCCATCCTTACAGCGTTATGGTCGGAGCAAGTTTTTGGGCAGATTTCCACTTTCTTTATCTTTGGTGCCATTCCTCTAGTTACCCATATTTGGTCAATTCTAGTCCATGTCATCTTGGCTTCAGAAAAGAAGGTTCCCTCTCTTCCCATGGGGTTCTTTGTTCTCCAAATGTCCACTAAGTCCATATTGTCTGTCATCTCAAAAAAAGTTTTTGGTAGTCTACCATCATTGGTGACTACCTGTCTTTGTGCCTTGTCCATGTTTGTAGATACAACTCCATTCATATCCCCCATCAAAATCAAATTATAGTCCAAATAGTCCAATAAAGTCTCATGCAACTTCTTGAAGAATTCAGATTTCCCCTCGTTCGGTGCATAAATTCCTACAATCAAAAATTTATCTCCTTGAACTTGAATTTCAATTGCCAGAAATCTGCCTTGCTCATCTTTGAAGATTAATTTCGGTAATAATCTCTCCTTTGCATATATCACAACTGTGTACAGGATTGTGTAGCCTCATTACATGTGTTTCTTGTAGACAAATCAAGTCTAATTGTTCCTTTTTTAATATATGAAAAACACTTTTTCTCTTCTGAGGGGAGTTAAGACCATTACAATTCCAACTTGCAGAGCCATGATGGGGTTACTTCACTTTACCTCCAACTGCTCCAAGTAGCTGTTCTTGTTCTGACGGTGGTGTCTCTTTCCCTGGACTGTGCAGCCCAAAAGATAAGTTTGCTATGTCTAGTATTCCTTTTTCCTGTGCTCTTGGGTCTTTTCCGGATTCCACTTCTTTTTGTAGGTCTTCTTCGTGATCTTTCAAAAACCTGTCTTTGTCGTTAACTGTTCTTATTTTTATCTTTCTTCCTTTATATTTAAAAGATAGGCGTTGGGGAAATTCCCACCTAAAGAGGATTCTGTTTCTCCTCAACAGGGCAACTAGATCTCCATAGTTGGTCCTTAAGTCCAAAAGATGTTTTGGAATGTCCTTAAAGATCTCCACACTTGAGTCTTCAATTTCCAAAGTTCTTTGATAGTGCAGGTTCAAAATTTTATCTCTCTCCTCTTTTGTTCGGAAAGTAATCAAGCAGTCGTTCCTCCTTTGTCCTTTACCGAGTCTGAATGCACTCACTATCTTAAATTCTTCCTTCCCCAAATCCTGTTGCCAAAAATCTGTAAATTCCTGTGTAAGAAAATCAGCCAAATTGTCTTTCTCACTTTCCGGTACTGCCCTGAATCTTAAATTTCTGTCTTTCTCTTTTAATTCAATCATAGACAGTGTCAGGTCGTGGTCCTCCAATTTCCTATATACTGGTGGTATCTTCTCTTGAGTAGCAGTTGCAATTTCCTTTGCTTCTTCAGCTACCTTTCGGGTCGAAGCAGATTCCTGTAGTAATTTTTCGATAGACTGTGTATTGGAATTCACCTTCTGTCCCAAGTTGTTAATGCTTGTAGTGTTCAAATCAATTTTAGCTGATGCTTCAGTTACTTGTTTATTTGTCTCAGCTACTTGCTTAGCTAAATTTTCCAAAGATTCATTGATTTTTCCAAGTGCCTGTGCCAGTACGTCTTCAGACGACATAACTTTTGGTTTAGCCTGTAAAGGAGCAGCCCCTGATGTGCCAGATGGTCCAGATGTTGAAGCCCTTCGCTGGTGCGCAGTATCAGTCTGGTATTGTCTGCCAGACCTAGTAGTCTTAAGGTTAATCCCACGGCTGAAAGATTTGTTTTGAAAAGGAATTTTCCTATAGCCCAGTTGTTGTTGCAACAATGTCAATGCTCCTCTAGGGGGACACAGTTACAGCCCAAGTTTGCAACTTTTTAGAAACAAATATAGTCCTTGTAAGTCCCCCAAATCACTTAAAAACAACAGTTTCAATATCGTTACTTTAAAGTCAGGAGAAGTCCAGAAACACTGTATCTCTCTCGCAGAGCTAATTCAAAATTCCTTAACTTGCCGACAGGCTTTCTACTGGTCGGCTTTTCCTGTCTGGGGGCAGCCCGTTCCCAGGTTTTAGGCAGCGGATATTAACTTTCTTTCCCCCTTTTCTTGCAGGTAAATATGCTCAACTCTTTCCCCCTCCACTTACACCACAAAGAACTCATAACCCACTTATTTTCGGTAGCCAGAAACACCATAACCAGACACTGGAGAGACCTGTCAGGAGTAAGCATGGACCAATGGTACCAAATAGTATGGGAAACAGCCCTACTAGAAAAATTAACCAATAAACTGAAACTGACACGGGGACAAACAGAAGAAGACGCCTTTACCCCGGTATGGCTCCCCTTTGTCACGTATACAGCCCAACAAGACAATGACAATAATCCACCAACAGCATATAAATCAATATGGCTAACCTGATCCAAAACACCCACCCACCCCACTCACACAAAAACAAAGATTACCACAGCCAATCACAAACAAACAACCACACCCTAAGCCAACCCCAACCTCTCTCACCATTTAATTAAATAAAATCTTTAATTGAAAAAAAAATAAAAAAATAAGGGAAGCCCAGGTCAGGCAACAAGCGAGCGAGCATTGGAAGTGTGGCACTCAAAACTCAAATGCCCCCCCCCCCCAAACGAAGTACGTTCAGATTCCAAAAAAAAGTTTGAAAACCTGAACACTTATTACTGGGTTTGAAGTGTTCGGGTTCCAAGTAGTTTGTGAACTAAGCTGTTCAAAAACCAAGGTACCACTGTACTAGGTTGGGTGCAATAATTGGGCAACGGCCTTTTCAGTTTCAGGGACTTCGTAGTTTAGACAAAAAGCAAGTAAGAGATAATATGATAGAAGTTTATCAAATTAGGTATAGCATGGAGAAAGTGGATAGGGAACAGTTTCTCTCCCTCTTGTGAACATCCGATGAAGCTGAATATTGGAAGACCTTCAGGAAAGGCAAAAGAAAGTACTTTCTCACACCATGCACAGTTAAACTACAGAACTCTCCTGCAGAAGGCAGGAATGGCCACCAACTTGGGTGACTTTAAAAGAGGATTAGAAAAATCCAGGGAGGAGAAGGCTAGCAATGTTTAGTCACCATGGCTGTGCTCACCCAGTTGGTGGCAGCAGGGCTTCTGAACAACAGTTGCTGGAGACCACAGGAGGGGAAAGGCCTCTTGTTCTTGGGTTCTGTTGGCTACTGTAAGAACAGAATGCTGGGCTCGCTGGGCCTTTGGCCAGATCCCGCAGGCTTTTCTTTTGTTCTTAAGAGAGGCTATAGAAACTTGATAGGAAAAAGAAGGGATTGTCTCCAACTAAGTTCTGCTTAGAGAAGACTCACAATGTGTCTACTCCTTTAGGTAAAGGGGCCCCTGACCATAGGTCCAGTCGTGACCGACTCTGGGGTGCAGCGCTCATCTCGCTTTATTGGCTGAGGGAGCCGGCGTACAGGTTCCGGGTCATGTGGCCAGCATCCTAATCACTGACAGGATTCTAGTTTTTGAATCCATTACCCTCTGGTCTTTGGGGAAGGCTGTAACAAAATCGCCAACCTGCAGTGAAACATGAGCATCTTTGTGCTTGCAGATACATGTCTTGTTCTGTTCCTACATCCTTGCTTCTCTCTGTGAATGAAGTGAATGGTTACTTTTCTCTCTGCCCAGGACCAGGCTGGCCTCTCTCTTTGGACAGGATCAGACGACTAAAGAATCTGGAAATGTGCTCTTCCAATACATGCCACCCAAGCAGCCTAAAAAAGGACAACTAGCTACCGGTAAGTAAACTGTTCACAATGCCTAGGAACATAAGACGAGCCCTTGTGGACCATCTAGTCCAAACTTTGGTTCTGAAGCCCCACAGAATCAACTGGGTTGGTCAACTCCCAAGTAGTGCTGGGGAGAGACCCCTGACCTGGGGCCCCAGAAAGGTGCTGGTGGTCTGTATTCAACACACTGAGGTAGATGAACCCAGTGGTTTGACGCCATACAAGGCAACTTCCTGTTTTTCATTAATCTGAACAACTGGCTTGGTCCCAAGACAAGGGAGCTAACTTGGCATGATGTTTGCAAGCAATGCTCTGTTTGCGACAGAGCACTTACCCTTCTCATGTGCTGCTCCAGCTGCAGGTCTGTCTACCCAGAAGCATCCTCCTGCAGCTGCTGCTGCTGCACCCACTGCTCCTCCTGTGCCCACTGCAGCAGTGCAGTCAGTTTTCTTCGCTACAGTTGTTCATGCATATTTGTTGTGAGTACTACAGTAGAGGGGATGAGCTGCAGTGTGTTCTTGCTACCCAGGTCCTGTGCTCACATCTTTTGCAATCATCTCTCTATCTTGCCTGGCTTCTTCGGAAAGAGGTGCAGCTGAACAACAGTGGGGGGTGGTCGATTAGGGCGAATGGGGCACTGCCAACTCAACCTCAGCCTGCCCCCACCTGCCTGTTGTTACGTCCAACCGATCCAGAGGGCAGGACTGCCTGTCAGCTTCCTCTTCCCCCTCAGTCTCCATGCTGTCATGGTAGAACACAGCAAGGAGGAGGATGGGGACAGCCCTAGACTTAGCTAGCCCTTCTTGTCATTGGCTCTGGTGCCACCTCGAGTTGGGCTCCCTGCATTCACTCCAATGAGTCACCAGCCAACACTGAACTGAAATGATGGCAGAGATCTCCTGGGATGGGGAGCTTGTGGGCTGATAAAATGTTGCTGGGCTGCTACCGCTCACCCCCCACATCGCCCCTCACCGCTGGCCAGATGGCCTGGGCTGATGGGAGTCAAACAACCCCTGGGAAGTCTTTGTAAAGAGCTGCTTAATATAACCCATGGGGTTGGCATGGTGGCAACAATTGTGGGAAGTTAAGAGGTGTTCTCTTCTCATTCCAGTACCAATGGGAAATATGTGAAACATGGCAAGTATGGAGCAGCTGTAGTGGGCAGCAATGCAACCAAGGAGGTAAGAGGAGGAGGTGTGGTGTCTTGAAGTAGCCTGGCCTTCTGTCAACCTGCTGTCCTCCAGATGTTTGGGACTACAGCTGCTGTTGGTCCTAAACATCTGGAGGATACCGGATTGATGTAGGTTGGGCTAAGGAAATGCTTCCCTTTCTCTGAATGCTGGTTTCCTGATGGTGTCTTACTCTGGAAAAAGCAAAGGTGCTGTTTTGGCTCCTGTCTCTTTCTGCCCAATCAGCTCACAAGGGTTATAGCTCCCATTTTTCTTATTCTGACCTCACTTCTCTACAAAAAGTATTCTCAGCAGGGAAGAGGCTGTCGCTCAGTAACACAGCATCCACTTTGCAGACAGAAGCTCCCAAATCCAATCGCTAGCTCCTCTGGGTAGGGCTGGGGACACTGCTGCCGGTCAGAGTAGGCAGTCCTGAGCTAGAGAGACCAGTGGTTTGATTCAGTCCAAGGCAGCTCCCTGTGCTCTTATTTAACTAGAACCATGTGGACTAGCATCTCGACAAAAGAAGGGCCGAGGGGGTATTGTGTGTGGAGTGGATAGAGGGAGGTGAGACGGTAACTTTGTCGTGGCTTGAAAAATCAATAAACGTTCCCAACACACTCTAAAAAGGAAGGGGGTTTCAGCAGCTTATGTTGGAAAAGGGATTCAGTTTTTCCAGCCTCTGTCCTTTTCAGCCCAGTCAGCCAGCTCTTCAGTGGTTTGTTCTACCCCACTTTGCTATGAAAGGATTCACAGGTGTTTAACAATCAGCAGATAAAATATGTCAGGAAACATGTGCATTTATTCCAGGAAGACTCTGATATGATTGCCTTGTCCCACTCTGCTGTTGCAGGTGAGGGTGGTGGGGACAGGATCAAACACTGGGCTGTCATTCTCGTTTAGCTAATTGGGCAGAAAAGGACAGACCTCACCCCTTGGTTTCTCCAGGTGTAGGGATCCTTTGGTCCTCCAGATCTCGCTGAACGACAGCTCCCATCACCCCTCTCCACTGGCCATGCTGGCAAGAGCCAATGGGTGTTGAAGCTCAGCACCAAAGGCTCCCCACGCCTGCTCCATTGTAACGAAGGCACTCCACATGTAACTAAGCCAGGCACCTGCAACCAAAGCAATTCCTACGATGAACACCTCTGATGTATTTGTATGTTAATGTGTCATTTGGCTGTTGGGGTGCTGTGGAAATGCTACCTGGTATAAGAAGAGCTCCCGGTGCTTTTGAAAACAGCCAGCCCCGTAGTTTCTGATTCCTGACTTTTGCTCTTGTTTTCTTCTGTCCTTCCGTCTCCTGTGGAATCCAGTACAAAGTGCTTCTTTATATCAGCCAGCTGCAGCAGATTGCGACCGCCAGCATCCATGCTTGCTTTGTATTCACGGTAAGCTTTGGTGTTAAGACCTGCAAGGACCATGGCATAGGCTGAAGCTAAGCAGAATTCTTTGGTGGTTTGAAATGCACATTGCATATGAGGTCTCAGCTGTGGTCAATTAATTTCAGTGGGTCTGCTTTCAGTAGGGCTAATGTTTGTTGCAACCCATTAGATTTGAGTAGTGTTAGAACCAAGGGGCCCCTCTATGGTTAAAATGCTTACCTAGAGGTAACAAAGTAAAGTAGATGACATTCTGCCCTCTATCCTACTGTAGCTAACATCCCTTGGGGTAGCCCTCCACCCCAAAGTCCTATAGCATTTTCCCATTTCTAAACATGACACACTTAATATGTGTTGATGTTTGTGTGTGTGTGCTCAGTGGACTCACTGAAATTAATGCACCAAAGTTCATCATGTCCATCAATTTTCATGGGTCTGCTCTGAGTAGGGCTAACATTGGGACACAACCCAAAGTCTTTAGCAAGACCCATCAGGAAGAAAGTTGTTTTGAGCAGAGGCTGTCTGCTGCTCAGAATTCCACTTTCTCCTTTCTCTTTCTGCAGGTGCATCCCAACAACTATTGCACATTTTATGATGATCAGAGGCAGATTTGGTCCATCATTTTTGAATCAGAAATGGCGGCTGTGGATTTCAGCAAACAGGTGCCAGAGGCGTGCATTGCATTTTGGGGTGGGGGGGTTGCTGACCTGCAGACCCTGAACTAGTGTTTGTGGGAGGTCAGCTCTCTTGCATCAGTCGCCAGATGCTTTCTCTGCCAACTACTAAGAAGTATCCAGGGAGGGCAAGGAATGGTGGTGTAGCCAGTTGGGGCCTTTTCAGGCCCCTGGGGTCTTCAGCCAGTGCTGTGCTGGGCCAGATTCCATAGGTGCAGATGACAATGCAGGCTAATAACACAAATGGCTTGGTTCTTCCTCCTTGCAGCTGTGCATTGCCAAGTATAACAGCATCCGTTCTCCTGACTCAGTGCTGTGCCAGGATCTTGTTCTTGGAGACGGCCAAGGTGTGGCGACTGGAGATGTCCTGGAGATCACTTTTACAGGCTGGCTGTTCCAGAACGGTAGTCTTGGGCAGGTGAGACCTGGCAGAGGGGGTGTCTGGGGGTGATGGGGGTTGAAGTCTCTAGCAGCACTGCATGGCCACAGCTTTCCCACTCCTGGTTTATAGATTGCATACAGCCCTTTTCTCCCACAACCCCATCATTTTGCCTTTCAATAACATTGCAAAGAAATGAAACAGGAGAGGGACTTGCTGAGGCTTCACAGCTCAATGTGCATTTGACCCCAACCCCAATGAGCTCTAGCCAGTGCTTTTCCATGGGGCTTGCATTGGTTGCTCTCCAGAGGTGGGGCCTTGCCCAGCCTTGCCCCCCTTTCTCAACTGGGGATGCCAGGGAGGGAACCCAAGACCTTCTTCCTGGGAAGCACATGCTGTTAGGCCCTGAGCTACACCAGTCTCCAAGGTGTAGATCCTATTTCTCAACCTCATTTTACCCAATCTGCAACATGGGAGGCACCGCTAGGTAGGGGATTCAACATAGAAAGCTGCCTTGCACTGCATCAGGCCACTGGTCTAGGTTGGCATCACCCACATTGACTGGCAGTAGCTCTCCAGGCTTTCAAGCAAAAGCCTTTCCCTGACCTTACTTGGAGATGCCAGGATTGAACCTGGAACCCTCTGCCTGCAAAACAGGTGCTGTGTCCCTGAGCTGTGCCCCGTCCTTCGATACTCATTGCTGTTGGTTCAGCAACTGGAGTAGCAGAACGTGAACCTATTACCTTCCGCATTAAAAGTAATTTCACCCCATTGACCTTCCACTTATGGAACAGGTTTTCGTTTCGAATGTAAATAAAGAGAAGCTGCTCCGGCTGAAGCTAGGCTCTGGCAAAGTCATCAAGGTAAGATGGCGCTATTTTCCCACCGCAGTGCAAGGATTTTTTCTTCCACTTCCACATCTAAGCAGAGTTCAGCAGCCCGGGCTATGTGGAAGGCTGAATAGCAGTGATGTTTTTTGACCTCAAACCCTGATCAAATGGCTTCCTCAAGAACCACAGACAGGTAGCTGTCCCAGCTTGTCTACGTCTGCCATGATATGCTGGAGTGGGAGGCCTCCTCTGTGGCCTGGAAGAAAAATGTCCTGGACCTCCAATGTTGCCTCTTGCTGTCCTGCATGAGAGACAGAGGGGGGAGTGTGAGTGGGTGTCTAAAGTAGCCTATTGTACAAAGGTAAAAATTACATTAATTGCCCCTCCCACTTTCCCCTCTAGCCCCGCCCACTCCTGGCATGCTCCTCCCCACCAAGAAGCTTGCTCCGGAGGGAATGGTTTTCATCCCTGCTTAAAGCTACTTTCCTCAATACTGCAAGAGAACTGTCAGTATTCCTGTGCCCTGCTCTCGACCAGCCTTTACCAACCTGACAAACACACACACAGATCCTGTGGACTACAACTCCCATCATCCCCAGCCAGCACCTGTTGATTGGAGTTAGAGTCCAAGGTATCTGGACGACATCAGGTTGGCGAAGGCTGTGTGGTTCTGGCACTTAGTGAAGGTGGTCACCCAAACTTGTTTTCTGCTTGGTTCTCCATTTCTGGAACTTGAAGGCCTGGGAAGATGGAATGATTGGCATGAAGAGAGGAGGGAGGCGGTTCCTCCTCATCCCATCAGCACTGGCTTACAGACCTTTGGCAGAAGCTGAACGCATTCCTCCGGACTCGACCCTGGCCTTTGAGGTGGAAGTCAAACGGGTGAGTGTGTCTTCCTACCAACGTGTTAGCAACCAAGAGAACCTCAGAAGGTTGTTGGGTGGTCAGTCCACCGCCTGGATAAAGTTCTACAAATGGAGACAGTGGTTGCTTTCACCAGACTCCATGATGCCTCTTTTTTGCTCCCTTAGGTGTGGTTTGCAAAGGGCGCTGACTCCGCTGGAGAGAGCCTGGGCCCCAGGGACTCCCTCACACCTTCACCAGCCCCACAATCAGAAAGCCCCGCTACAGACCCAGCATGGCTGACTCCTCCTACTCCAGCTCCAAAGCCAGGGTGAGAAATAAATTGAGGGTGCCCTTAGCTTTTAAGCCTTCCATTCTCCCAGGTGTCACATCCTAACTCTGCAGTAAACAGGTTGCCACCTCTGTGTTTGAGGCTTTGGGCCTTCACCTCAGCTGCATAACTCAGGCCCCATCTGCACTGTACCACCTTGGGTGGATGAAGTCCGGTATACAAATTCAATAAATCATAGTAAATCATACGTTCCAAATAGATTCTTCCTCCAAAGAATCCTGAGGGCCACCTTGTCTCATAGACAACCTGGCAGGGGCCACATTCCAGGGCTGGGCTGGGGCTCCAGTGGACAGAGCAACAGATGCTGCTCCTGCCTTCTGTGCAGCCAGAAAATACACCATGTGGGGCTTCTTTCTGCACACACCTGTCCAGGGAAGCAAGGTGCACTGTCACAGTTCAGGGACACATTCCAGCCAGGCTAAAGCTCCCTTCGGGAGGTCATGAGGTGGGATTGGGGAGGGGCTTGGCCGAGGCAGAGTCCCAAAGGCCAGTTGGGTATCCTACCCCTTAATAGACTCTTCCTACTATGCTCAGGTTTGTTAACTCCCTTCCTTCCATACTGCAGGGAGCCTAAAGCTCAGGTGGCCTGGCTCAATCCCCAGGCACCTCAAGGCTGCTGCCAGTCAAAGTGGACAGTACTGGGCTGGATGGACAAATAGAGGAATACAGGAATATAGCCAGTGTGGGGTTCCAATTAAGAGGGTCGGTCAGAGTAAGATCTGGGAGACCAGGGTTCCAGTCCCCACTCTGCCATGAAGGTGACCTTGGGCCAGTCACTTTCTCTCAGCCTAACCTACCTCACAAGCTTGTGAAGATAAAAAGGGAGGAAAACTATATACCAGTATTTGAGCTCATTGGAGGAAAGATGGAACATAAAATAATAAGAACTATTAGGATTCTGATATAAAGGATAGAAGCTCTCCTAGGGTGGCTTTTGAAAAGTGAGCTCTTCATATACTGCCTTGTTTTCTTTATTTACATGAGAGGATGCAAATTATCAAATCATGCAAACGTTCACGTGTGAAAAAAAAAATTATTCCCCCAGCTATGTGGAGCAGAGCAACCTCATATTTGAGCAGAGCAATAGCTCACTGCAGAAGACCATGAAGCACACCCAGGCAAGGGTCCTACATGCTGAAGAGGAGAAGGTAAGCCCTGGTAGTGTAACAGCCACAACAGGAAGGCCAAGTGACTGAGGCTGTGGGGAGGGCAAGTGCTATCCCAGGAGTTCACAATCGCTAGTGCAGGTCACTATTCCCCTTTGCCTGCGGGCCAGAAAGAAGTTACGTTTCTGAGCAGCAGCAGCAACAAAACAGAACAAATAACTGGCTAGGTATACATGCACATACAGGTAAAAGATTCATAAGCTTCAGGTAATCCTTTGAAAAGCACCTCAGGTTGAATATGAGAGAACAACAGAATGTCCCTTTAAAATTTAACACAGTGACTAAAAAAAAAGAGAGAACAGCCATTAATGTTAAGTAGAATTAGTTTCTGAAGTTAGCTTATAGAAACAAACATTTGAAGTTGGTGTGTTTGATATTAACCATAGTTGATGTTAGCTGCAGCTCGTTATCCCAGGCAACACAGCAAACCATGGCTAGTCATAAGTGTCAGGGTTCCTGGCCGCATGAGAGGAGGAGATGTAAGGGGAGAGCATGCAAGTCCAGGTTTGCTGTGGCCTGTTCTTGCTTGGGCATCAGCGTGCAAACCCTGCCATTAAGGGATCTTCCATGCATCTTACTCTGAGGCCGCTGGGATTTTGAGTGATATAATCGGCCCTTGGACCACAGAATAAGCAGAGTGCTCTTAACCCAGAATGCCATTGCCTCTTTTGATAAACCTTCCTCCCCTCTTGCTGTTCTTGCTTCTGGTGGTGTTAACTCTCCTCTCCTTGTCGCCGCTTTTCTCTCTAGCACATGCCGCCACTGGATCAGGGGTGGGACCAGGTGAGGCATTGTCCTTGGGTGTCCTGATTACCTGAGCACTTCCTTACTCCCTTCATACTTTCACCATTTCATACTTCTAGCAGGCGAAAACCCCACGCCTTCTGCAGGTGTTTCTTGTTGCGAAGCCTCTCTGTGCTTTGGCATCCCAGCTTCAGTGACAATGGGTTTTCCTAAATCAGGGGTGGGGGGACTCCAGGCCCCTGGACCAAAGGCCACCTTCCAGGCCTATGTGTCTGGCCCTCAGAACTCCTTCCAAGCCACGCACCCTCACCAGTCCTACACTGCACACTCCTTGAGTGCTTTTGCCTGGTTGGATCAGGCCCAAAGCCCGTCTTATTCTCATAACCAGATGTCCCAAAAGGGAATTCTACAAGCAGGATCTGCGCTCACCCCACTTGCAATTCCCAGAAACAGCATGCTGCCTCCAACGGTGGAGGGAGACCTTGTGGCTGCTGGCTGTGGATAGCTTTTCCTGCTCCATTGCTAAAGCCATCCACCTTGGTGGCCTTCATTCCATCTTGTGGGAGAGAGCTCTGCTGTGTGAAGATGTCCTTTCCCTTGTCTGTCCTGAATTTGTGTTGCAGGTCAGGGTCACCAAGGAGCTAGCGGAAGCCACAGCGCAGATCTCCCAGCTCCAGCTGGAGCTGACCCGTCATCAGAAGCAGGAAATAGATCTCCACTCGCAACTGAATGAAGCCGTGACAGAGTCGGAGAGGCAGAAAGCCCTGGTCAACCAACTGCAGGCACAGCTGGCGGGTAAGGGAAGCTGAGAGGAGGTGCTGAAATAGCAGAAGAGCACAATCCAAGCACATGCAGGGTAGTTTTATCATCCTATAAATTTTTTTAGCTTACAGGTAGGGAGCCTGTGGCCCTCAAAGTATTACTGGCCTTCACCTCTCATGAGCCCCAGCAAGCGTAGCCAGGGATGATGGGCGTTGGAGTCCAGCAACCTCTGGAGGTCCTGCTCCTTAGGGCCTCCTGCAGTGTAGCTGTTAAAAACTTGTAGCCTTACAAGTTAGTCCCAGACTTGGGTCTCTGCGTAATTTGTGGTCAGGACATAAGATATGTCTGTGTCTGTTCTACTGGTAAAGTCAAGGCCAGTCTTGTCGTTAAACGGATAAGGGAGAGAGCTGTGTTCTTGTTTTGCATTTGCTCAACAGCTAAAGTTTATACATTTTAGCTAAGGAGAAATGGGGATTTTGGTGCAGTTTAAAAACTGCCTGCACAGTCAGTTTTTGGGTTTGGGAAACCCATTCCTTCAATCTCAGACACAGTGTCTCTAAAAAGACTCTTGACTTTAATTCCATCTTTTTAAAAAGGGCAAGCTTCTGATCTCTACAAACTTGATTGATTGTATTTCTATGCTGCTTTTTGTTGAAATGAATCTCCAGCTTACAAACATTAACATAATGCAACATAATAGAAAATGGGTTTGTGCAGATTCTGCACCTTCCTTGCCCTGCATGCAAGAGCAGAGCAGTGTAAGAGTGAGAAGAAACATGTGATATGTCTTTAAAGTTACACGGAGGCCCCATCCACACTATACAGCATTATCATGCCACTGCAGTCAGGCATGGCTTTCTCCCAAGGAATCCTGGCAAGTGTGGTTCATTCTGGCTGCCAATAGTTGTGTTGAAGTGGAGAGCCCTGCTTAAGCGGCCATTTCCAACATAGATTAACAGCCTGGGAATTGTAGCTGGGGGTGGTGGCAGACCAGGGGGTCCCACCACCTCTCAGCTCCCTTAAGAGAATGTTCTCAGTTCCCAGAATGTCTTGTGGGGAAGCTGTGAGTGTTTAAAGCATATAGTGCAGATGGCGCTGTACTTAGGCTTAGCTACAGCAGTGGATGGAAACAGGGGCATGCACTGTGGCGCAGGCTTCATTTGTCACTGGCTCTCTGCCCCACCTCCACAGAACATGAGAACTTGTCTGACTTGAAACGCAGATACCAGGAGGTGAACCTGATTGCGATGCAGTTGGAGGAGAAGGTGGCAGGCCTGGACGCAGAGCTGGCTTATCACCGCGTTCAAATTGAGAATCTGGATAAGGTAGTGTCCAGGGGTGACAGAAGTCATCACCAAGGCCAGAAGTGGCTTCCTGGAAAACTCTCTGGGATCCTTAGAATTATCCCAGTGCCCCCACACACACCCAGCTTTGCACCCTTACTGTTCTTTGCCTCCCTGGAAGATGATGATGATGATGATGATGATGATGATGATGATGATGATGATAATGATGAAATAATCTATATCCCGCCCATCTGGCTGGGCTTCTTCTTTCATTCTTAAATGGAGGATTGAAAGGGACAAGTGGGGAAATTAATGTGTGTTGCCCCACCTACTTTTACTCCTGGCAGGCGGCCCCCTAGAGGTCAGTCAGTGGAGGCTAGTCTATTAGGCAAACAGGGCACTGCCCTCACCCAGCCACCACTGGCTTGCCTTCTTCCTTACAGCCAATCAGGATGTGGCTCTGCCTGTCATTGGGCTCCTTGCCTTCTGCCCCACCCACCTCAATGGGCAGGAGCCACCTGTCCTTGGAACACCTCTGCTCACTTTGCTGGGTTCTCATGTCTGCCGTAGGCCTCTCTGCTTACTGTTTATTACAGGGGCTCCTGAACTGTGGTCACACAATGCAATGCCATCCATCTCTTGGCACATGGATGCTATCCAGATAATGTATGTTCGTTGTAAAATAAATGAATAAATGAAATCATCACCACATTTGGCTGTCCAGAAGCTCTTGAAAGCTCACTGTCCTTTCTGGTGTTGCTTCCCTGCCTTCTGACTCTTTGGCATCATCCTGCCTCACGTGAAGAAGCTCATGAACAAGGTGTTCCAGTCCCTGCGGGGCCAGTTCAACTTAGAGGAGTCCTATACCGGCCAGGAGGTCCTGGGTATCGTCCTGAACACCATCAAGGTACAGCCCAGGGCAGATGGATCCTGACACCTGAATAAGATGCAGATTGAGTGAACTGGTCTATCATTTCTCTTCCTTTTTGTATGATTCCAAATGTCATGAGTTTGGGTGCCAGAGTTTTGGGTGCAAGACGCCCATAACTACTGGGTTTAGTAAGTGTTAGAATTTAATCACTGCTTGGAGAGTGAAACTGAAAGTCAGGCGCTTAACAGCTGGACTCAGCTTCCTGTGTTGAGGAGATCGCTTGAGAGGTGGGCCATTAGAGAACTAATTATGAAGGTGATGATAATAATAATAATAATTTTATTTATACCCAGCCACTCTGGGTGGCTTCCAACACATATATAAAACATAGACAAACATTAAACATCTTTAAAAAATGGAACACTTCACCAATTTGCAGAGGCCATGCTAACCTCTTTATCAATCCAATTTTAGTATACAGTATGTGCTGCAGACAGAAAAATGGGCCATCAGCAAGACAGACACTCTACCAGCCACCAGATGGGTGAAGCCCCACCCAGTGCTTTGAGATAGTGAGTTTGAAGAGAGTGCCAATGTTTTGGTTAGGAGGAGGTTTTAGGATTTCATTTGGCTATGGTGTGATCAAAAGAAAAAAGGCTTTCAGTCTGTTAAATGCAGCAAGCTGGAGAGGCAGGATCAGAGCACAATGCAGACTGACAGTTTGAATTAGAGGTTGCAGCAATGGGAAAAATGGGACTCTCTTGAATTGTATGCTGGGGGCCCCCTCCATTACAGGCTCAGGTGTAAATAAACTATATATCATTATGACACCACAGTCTACACTGTGCCTCATTTCCAAAGGAAACACAGACTAAGTGCCTAGACCCCTGGAATCTTGCACCGGTCAGAGATTGGGGTGGCATTTAGCCCCATATTACTAATCATGGGAATGGCAAAGAGGGTGAAGCCCAGATACTACAAAGTGAAAGTCACTTAGCTGTGTGGCTGAGTAGGGATTCAAACCCTGGTCTCCTGAGTCCTGGCTAGAGACCAACCATTACACAGTACTTTCATCAGGGGCTGCAGTCTTTTTTGTGGCAAATAATCCCCCCTCCCCTCTACTTGTTCCAGACAACAACTCTGCAGCTGCTGGAGAGTCAGGAGGAGCAAAGGGGGAGCAGCAGCACCGAGAAGGAAGGACCAAGTGCTGCACCCCTTTATGGGGATCCCCACAGCAACTCTCTCCGAGAACCAGCACCAGTGGCATCCCCCACACCTTTGGCTAATCTGAAGGAAAGCTCAAGCAGTCCGCCATTCACCGCTCTCGAAGGAGCCCAAGACAGACTGCTTTTTGCAGCTCCTGAGGCTCATTCTTTGGAAGCACCGGTTGAACAAACTCATGCAGCCTCTGCTCAAACTGCAAGGCCGCCTCTCAGGCTCTCCGCCAGAATTGAGGAGAGGCCAAGCACTCAGGGTGAAATGGACACAAAAGACACCGCCATTCTGGCACCTCCAAATCCAGCGGCGGATGAGACGGCACCTGCAATGGAGGGGCCCACAAGGGATCCAGAGGGCAAGGAGGAGAGTGGGGCAAGTCAGCACACAGCTGGCCCCACCTCTCAAGCTGCTCTAGCCGAAAAGCAGCAGGACTTGGCGGATTCCAGGTCTGTGCCAGGGCAGGAGGGGGACGGGAACTGTACCTATGATGGGTCTTATGGTACTCAGTGCCTTGTGTTCTGATCTGGGACTGATCTGGATGGAGATGGGGTTTTTCTGTGAGCCTCCCCAGATTTCTCTTTTGGGCTGCGGTCGTCTTGACTTGTGGTTTTTGAGGCTGCTGGCAGGAAGAGGGGTGACACACTCTATCTCTCTCTCGGTAGCAAATGTCAATTTGGGACTTTGTTTGGCTTCAAAGAACTGACTATTTAATTCACCACTGCCAAACACACCTGTACCCTACACACTTTTGACCCAGCTGCTGCTGGGAGTAGCGGTGGGTATCACCTTGAACAGCTCCTCCCTGTGGAAACCAAACTTAACCTATTGCCATAGCTCACCTCCAGTTCTGAACCTTGACAAAACTGGATCTTGAAAATAATAATAAAGTGCAATTAAAATAAATTAACCCTGTTGCCTCAGTTCTTTCACTTTAGCAAGAAGGGGAGGGGTATTTGCATGATTAACTATGCCAAAAACCCACTCACCATTTATAGGGCACCTTAGGTGCTTCACATACATACACCTGATACGGTAAGAATTAACACCAGTCCTGTGAGGGAGGCCAGTATTAGTAATCTCGTCGTATTGCAGATGGAGAGGCTGAAACAGAGAGTGGCTTGCCCAAAGGTTGAATGATGAACTCAGGATATGCAGAAGGCGGTGCCTTGGTCCTCATCTTGACTTGGAGGCCGTCAGTGTAGCACCTGCAATGCAGGAAGCCATGGCCACTGCAATCTCCCCCACAATCCAGCCTCTGCATAAAGATTTCCCGGGAAGGAGAGCCCACCACATCCTGAGGCAGGTAGTCCCACCACTGAACAGCTAATACAACTTGAAGATTTTCCCAGTTGAGCTGTAAGCTGTCTGCTACCTCTGATCGCTGGCTCTAGTCTTTCCTACTAGAACAACCAGAACCAATCTGCTGCAGCTTCTGTGATTGAAGGGGAAGCTCTGGCTCCCAGGGGCCACCTGCAGCCCTCCTTCTGATCCCCTTGAATCTCCTCAGTACACCCCCCTCACTGGCTCTACTTCATACATTCACTGAGCTGGGATTTTGTTTGCCAGCCTGGAATGAGGCCTGATGTTTAGATAGATTCCACAAAGCAGCTTTTACAGCATGTGAAAGATTACATAAAATGCAAAAGTGAACACTTTTTATTTATTACATTACAGTTCTATCCCACCTTCCAAAGGAGCCCAGTACAGCAGACAACAAGGCAATAAACTGACACACAAAAATTTAGAACACCTAAAAACATTTTTTTGTATTGGCCACCTCTCCTCAAGATATCAACAGGAGTGTTGCAGTACCTCCTGGAATGCTGATGATCAGGGAGGCAGGCAAACCTCACACTGGGGATAGAGCAATTTTGTGGAGCCCCTTTCCTTAAATTAAGGAGTCCGTAAGAACTGGCCTGACACACCCCTGTAGTCACAACCTGCATTTAAAGCACTCTGATGCAGCAACAGTTATTTCTGGGAACTGTAGGAGACCCGTTGTTCTGTTCACAGTGCAACAGTGGGCAGAGTTCCCTGTGAAAAAGGGGTTTGTTGCAAAACAGCCAGGCAATTGAAGCGCTTTCAGGGATCTCCTAACTGCTTCCTGTGGGAATGGGTACCATAGTTTAGGGATGTGCTGTGTAAAGTACTACTTTCTTTTGTATGTCTTGAATCTGTTGACATTTGGCTTTATTGGGTGCCTATGACTTCTAGTATTATGAGACAGGGAGAAAAATTTTGTCACCTCTTACTTGCCTTTTCCCTACATGAAAAACTAAATGCTGCAACTTTTAATGGCAGTTTCCAGTTCCTGCCTTCAGCTGTTCATTAGGGCTTGCAAACCCTGGTACCATACATATACCTAGACAGATGGTCAGAAAGCTATAGGTCAAGAGATCATTGCAGGGATGAAATGGTCTCTCCTATCAAATGCTGCCATAGGCTACACTCAACCTGGGCTTGTCACATCACCAAAACACCAAGCCTGGGCAGGAGCTGCTTGATTACAAAGCCGGTTCCATCTCCTGCTGCTTAGAATCTGGACCCAGATCACCTTTTCTTGTTCGCTATGATGTATCTTGGAATTGGGGCCAGCCCAAGACATTTCGGCATCTGAAGCGAACCACAAATAGTGCCACCCCCTGGCCAGGGAAGAAGGGGTGAGTGAAGTTCTGCATCAGAAATAAGAAGTGGAATAAAGATCTACCTTTGGGACAAGTGAGGGAATCAAAGCAATCTTACCCAACTGCTGAAGCAGGACTCAAAGGCCATCATGGGCAGGAAAGGGACACTTTCTGAATCACGTTGGCTGGGTGCAGAGTGCAGGAGACCCCAGAGAGCAGGAAGGAGTGAGCCATAGCTGTTGCTCTCACCACAGCAGCAGCAGTGGGAGATGCATTCCTTGAAGGCTGAATCTGCTGCCTCTGTGGATCCTGACGCCCTAAGTGGTTGCCTCACTTTGCCTCCTGGGCAAACCAGCACTGTTTGGAATGTCCAGGATTATGATGCTGCCGATTCACTCAATATTTTCCCTCAATAGCTGTCTGTCTTTGCTTCTTGGTAGATGAAAGCAAAGCACTTTGGAAGCCAGCTGGGCTCTTTACAATATGCCTTGTATGACCCATGCAGCTAGATCAAAGCTGGATTTGCTGGCAGCACCTTGGTGCCATTGCAAACAAAGTCTGCAATCCTAAGCGTACTGTCAGCACCTAATGCATGGTAAACCAACAGGGCTTGTTTTGAGTAAAACCATTAGGGATGGGGCTGCTGGATAAAACTTCTCTAAACCCCTAAGTAATTCTAAACCACAATCCTGAGAAAGCATTGGATTAAAAAAAAAAAAAAAGAAATGTTGCTGGAAAGCTGCATACAGATGCCTAAATTACTATTGTTATTTTTATTAATTTAATGTATCCCTCTCCTTTTGGCAACTCAGAGCAGCTTAGAGAATGACTTGCATAAAAACCCTATACGTCTGTTAAAACCAGGGGGAAAAGAAAAATACAGTACATTAAACCATCAAGCCATTGATAGTTAAAAGCCAAAGGCCTGGTTAAAAAGGAACGTTTTTGCCTGGCACCTGAAGAGATGTAAATATGGTACCATGCAGGCATCTCTGGGGAGAATTGTCTCTGGGTACCAAGACCCACAAAGTGCCTCTTCCTCTTGGCAGAGAACATGTCTTCCCCAGGCTGCCTTCCCAGCCTCCCTACTTGAAGAAGACCAGCGCAAAGAAGACTGAGACAATGAGGAGAATGATGGTCACAGCGAAGCAAAGCCTCAAGTTCTCCACAGACGCAGGCGCCTCAGAGTCTCGGGAGGAGGCTCTGTGGGGAAGCTCCACCAAGACAGGGTTCTGCACTTCCTGCACATGGAACCAACTCTGGAAGCCCGGCCCTGAATGGAAACCCGTTGCTGGATACACCGGCACAATGCCACTGACAGTGAAGATAGGAGAGCCGGTCCGGTAGTTTAACTCCATGTCCAGAGTCAGGACTGAGTCACTGAGAGGCAGGTCCAAGGCACCCGGGGAGTCTTTGCTGTCTCCCAGTTCCTCTCTGTCCTCCAACTTCCACTCTCTCTGAGGAGATATCTCACGCAGAAGGGCTTCATCGTTCCTCAAGGCCTGGAGCCCTGCTTCCGGCACAAGGGTCACCATGCGGCAAAATGGGCAGACCACGAAGGAGAAGGCCATGTTCTGGCAAACCAGTTTCCTCAGGCAGGCTAGGCAGAGTGAGTGGCAGCACCACAGCAACTTTGGCACTTGCCCACTCGAAGCCTCCTTGTAGGTCTCGTAGCAAATCCCACATTCTACCATACGTGCTTCTGGCCGCAAATCAATGGCAGGAAGCAAAAGCGCCATCTCTTCTCTTTTCTACTGCCTTTGAGATGGTTTCTTTGCCAGCTCCCCTGCTTCAGGATTCTGACTGAGAACCCCAAGACCACAAAGCCAGAGACCCCTGAGACTCAGGAGCCCTCTGCCTGTCTATCAGCTCAAATAGTTCGGAATCCAGGGACAGACTCCTTCCAGGTGGCTTTCAAAGACTTCTGACCCAGCTAAATACCAAGGGCAGTGCCCCAGTGTGCTAATTGAGGGCTGCTGGCTGGCAGATAAGGGCGGGATCTTTGTATTCCAAAGTGACACCAAGGCTGAACTTTAATCCTTAATTGATGACTTGTTAACAGAAACCAGCTTGTTTTGTTTGTGAAGGGATCTCTCTCCATGGAGCTGGGGTGGGGTCAGTGCTGGGAACTGGCTGTGAGGCATGCCAGCCTAAGGAATATCATTCATTGCTGTTGTGAACAAAAATTGCCCTTTTCCCTTATGGGGTAATCCAAGAGCCCATATAGAATCCTTACATAGGTTCCCTATTGGTAGGAGAAAATAAAGGGGCCAACCAGAGAATATTGAGAAGCAAAGCAGCTAGTAAGCTTGATCTTTATTGGTCTGTTGCAACAGGGTGCTCCCCTCACCCGCAAGAGAGAGGAGGAACTCAGAACAATGGCACCCAAAAACATCACCCCCAAAAACATCATACATACATCACAGAAGGGGTGTAACCTAAGACCACCCCTCAGATACATCATACCTACATCACAAAAAAGGTGGTCTAAAACCAGAAAGAAAATTTAAATGTTGTTTTTCTCCTGTCCTTGTTTATCTCCTGTCTGGCAGGTTACTTGATCGGATTGCCTGGGGAGCCTGGCCATTCTTTTGTAGTTCCTGGGCCATGCCACAGGCTCACACCCTATTCATATCTTAAATGTGCCCTTAAGACAGGATTTGTGAGGAAAGAGACAATGGGGAGGTTTCCCACTTTGACCTTGTAAAGAAAACATTTACCGGTACTCAGTTTAGGAATCAAAATGGTTCCAGGTGGTCTTGCTGTGCTGATCTATGTAGGTGCTTGGTTGGTACACTTATGAACATTACCATATATCTAAGACCATAAAATTCCTATCACATTGCTTCACAGATTTAAAAAAAACACGAGCATGCTACTTCCTTCAACCACATGCCCTCCAACATTTCTCCAATTAAAATAGGGACTTCCCATTCCATAATGATAATTTTACTATTTATACCCCACACATCTTACTGGGTTGCCCCAGCTACTCTGGACAGCTTCCAACATATATAAAAGCATCATAAAACATTAAACAAACTTCCCTATACAGGATTGCCTTCAGATGGCTCAGGGGTCGGATAACTCCATCCCCTCCAACATTTATCCAATGCAAATAGGGTGTCCTAAGGAAAAGTGGGACATTCCAAGATCAAATCAGAAAACAGGACGGCTTCTCTAAATCAGGAATGTTCTGTGGGATGTGAAACACATAGCAGTCAAGTACAACATTCCTAGAATGAACATGCTTTGTTGTTGTTGTTGTTTAGTCGTTTGGTCGTGTCCGACTCTTCGTGACCCCATGGACCAGAGCACGCCAGGCACTCCTGTCTTCCACTGTCTCCCGCAGTTTGGTCAGACTCATGTTTGTAGCTTCGAGAACACTGTCCAACCATCACATCCTCTGTCGTCCCCTTCTTCCTGTGCCCTCAATATTTCCCAACATCAGGGTCTTTTCCAGGGAGTCTTCTCTTTTCATGAGGTGGCCAAAGTATTGGAGCCTCAGCTTCACGATTTGTCCTTCCAGTGAGCACTCAGGGCTAATTTCCTTAAGAATGGATGTGTTTGATCTTCTTGCAGTCCATGGGACTCTCAATAGTCTCCTCCAGCACCAAAATTCAAAAGCATCAATTCTTCGGCGATCAGCCTTCTTGATGGTCCAGCTCTCACTTCCATACATCACTACTGGGAAAACCATGGCTTTAACGATACGGACCTTTGTTGGCAAGGTGATGTCTCTGCTTTTTAAGATGCTGTCTAGGTTTGCCATCGCCTTTCTCCCAAGGAGCAGGTGTCTTTTAATTTTGTGACTGCTGTCACCATCTGCAGTGATCATGGAGCCCAAGAAAGTAAAATCTCTCACTGCCTCCATTTCTTCCCCTTCTATTTGCCAGGAGGTGATGGGACCAGTGGCCATGATCTTCGTTTTTTTGATGTTGAGCTTCAGACCATATTTTGCGCTCTCCTCTTTCACCCTCATTAAAAGATTCTTTAATTCCTCCTCACTTTCTGCCATCAAGGTTGTGTCATCTGCATATCTGAGGTTGTTGATATTTCTTCCGGCAATCTTAATTCCGGCTTGGGATTCATCCAGCCCAGCCTTTCGCATGATGAATTCAGCATATAAGTTAAATAAGCAGGGAGACAATATACAGCCTTGCCGTACTCCTTTCCTAAGCCAGGAGAAAACTTCCTGTTTCCTTCTGAGCTGGGACAAACTTCCTCTGCATGTGACTAGAGGTGAGTGTGACCTAACCTGGACAGGGGAGCACACCTCCTTCTGCTGCTTCTTCTCCATTTTTGTTTCTCTACGTGCAAGCAGAAGTGATTGCTTGTCACTTGGGACTAACTCCCTTATTGGATAGTTACACACACACACACACACACACACACACACACACACACACACACTTTTGTAACCTAAGTCTGCCTTCAGGGATCCAACTGTGAACTGAATGAAGTGAGTAAACTACTTTAATAATATTGTTGTGTCTATTCTTTTTAAGAGGGACAATAAGGGATCTTACCAGGGATCTTATATAGAGAGGCTCAGACGAGCCTGCAATAAGCAAACTGATATGTGTTTAAAGTGGAATGTTTAAACTTTGCTAAAATATAGAACTTGCTAACGTAAGTTAGAAAGGATATCATTAAACAATATATTCTCTCCTACATCCCTGAACATTCCCACACATTCCTGGTAAATATGGACACTTGGAGGTTCTGCAAACAGTACTATTTTTATAGAAAAAGATGTGCCAGAACTCATCATGAACACCTCCCTCATTCTCTTAGAATGGCAATGGTGCCCAAAGGCAGAGCTAGCTGCTCCAGCACCTGGAGCGGTGCACATGTTGTGCACCCTGGAGCAGGGCTAGCTGTCCACAGGGATGGAGCGAAGCATCCCAGGGAGGCGATGCAGAGATGTCACCCCCCCTCAGGGATGACCATAGCTGTCAACTTTTCCCTTTTTAAAAGGGAAATCCTATTCAGAATAATAGGATTTCCCTTAAAAAAATGGTAAAGTTGACAGCTATGGGGATGACACCTGGGGCAAGCCACACCCACTGCACCCCCCTTCCTCTGCCAGTGATAGCGCCCACCTGAGATGTGCCGGAACTGAATTCCAGCAAGTTCCAGCTGAAAAAAGCCCTGCTTCCAACATTATAATTATTGTACAAAAGAGCTTCGCAGCTTCGATCTCTCTCTTTCACACACCCCACCTGTCACACACTCCAAACTTACATATTAGCAAAGGCTATTCACCAGGGTTGTCAGTTCTGACCCTTCCATTTCAGGTGTAACAGGGAGTCCTTGGAGCACCCCACAATCACCTAACTTTGATTCCCATAAGTTCAGGTTGAGCGTCACAAGCAAGAGACTTTAGCCAGGTGATAGAAACAAAACAGCAGCCAGCTGGCCTGATCTTTCTTGTTGCAACAAGACTTCCCACTGCCACAAAGACAAAGCAGCCAGAAGCCCCCATCAATGGTTACATCCGTATTTTAAAGTTTCCCATAATACATCTCAGGATGCATCATCGAGACATCATAGATCCGTCACAGAAAAGATGTGGTCTTGGGTAGAACCTGAGATCCAGGCATACCCCTGTCACGTAAAATATAGTCTTTCACACTTACTCCCATCCCAGTACAAAGGAAAGTATTTACAGCTCCTTGGTCCCTGAGTCAAATCAAATACACCCCTCTGTCTTGTCCACCTTCATCGCACTATAGGATGGATAGGCATTGTGATTGAGGTGGTTGGATATCACTGGCCATGACTCCTTGGGAAGGCCCTGCAGAGGTGTATGTACATCTCGGGAATTATGGTGGGCTCACTCACCCCTCCCCTTATACCTCCCTTCCCTGGGTCCTAAATCCATTGGAACGGAGAAGACTGATACAATGAGTGATTTCCTATGAATTTCTAAAGTTTTCCCATTGAGCCAGTGCATAAATACATTTATCAGTGAATCGCTACATTTGGTATTGACACTTTTCCTGTTTTCCTTTGTTGGAGACCTGGGGCTCAGTGGGGAGTATCTCACCCCCCTTCCAATTTCCCACTAACACAGGGCCCAAACCTGAGATGCAAAGGCAGTCCCCAGTGATGTCATGAAGTGTGCCCTGGAGATGGAGGTCAATTGAGAGAGGAGAGCAGAGGAAGGCAGGTGGGGACAGGCTGAGAGCAGTCTGAGGTTGGTGGGGCAGTGTGCCATTCGGCCTCATGAACCAGTTTCAACTGCTGGAAAGTTAAATCACATCGATTGGGCACAAGCAACGAGGAGCATTCCAGGCAAAATAAGACACACCCCTTAAGTAAGCATTATTCTTTTGTGGCTGGCAGGAGGACCTTTCCCAGCTGCAACTGTTGTACTCAGTGGCTTGGCTGGAGGACAACTTTAGCATCTTTGTGTAAACAGCAGTGAGGAGCTGAGGCAAAGGGCGGTTGGTGGTGCTTGGCACCTGAAAAAAGAGGACAGTCCAGCTTCCCAACCAAGCGTGAAAAACTGGGAGAATGTGGTCAAGCAACTTTGAGGCAGCTTCCCAACCCCTTCTTTCCTGCTCCCAAAAGCTGGGAGTCAAGATTTAACAGCTTTTAAATGAAATTGACAAGACACTGGCTTTTTCTGCCATCTATTAATTCCAACTCTGGGGAGTCTAACTCTCCCTCTCACCCCCACTTTTTCAGTGTCATGCTGGAGGAATATGTTGACCTGACTGATATTTTGGGAAATAGTTTGCCCATTTGCCCTCTATACAATTGGACAATTCTCCATCCATAATACCAAACTTGGTATGAGGGTTCCCAGGGCGGGGCGGCAGACCTTATTGCTGTTTGTATGTTGGGTGCCATTTTGAATCAAGATGGCAGACTGAAATTTCAGTTTGGCATGACTTTGCCCATTTTGTGGCACATGGTAAGCCACAAGTAGAGATATGATCGCTAGATTCAGCTCAGGAGTGCTCAAGGTATGGGGGGGGGGGTCTTTATTGATGTTTGGATGTTGGGTGCCATTGTGAATCCTGGACAGTGCCTGTGTGTGTGATATTAGTGTGGGGGGTGTTAGAGGAGAGGTGGAGGACACACCATGCTCCTTCAGTGGTAGTTGGTTCTCAGTGAGCCAGCCAGCAAGAAATCATACGGAGTAAGTGAAGTTAACTCTTTAATAGAAGAAAAAAGGCCTGCTCAGGATGCCAAGCCTAATGAGCACAGCAACTCTTCTCAATAGGTCAAGCCCCTGAGGCAGTTGGGGAGCCTGAAGGTCCCCCACCTTCCCACAGCTGCCTTAATTTCCTCCTTCCCTGGATTCTTTTAAAGCGATCTGAGACTCTGCTGACATGCCTGTGTCTGCTCCTCCCTCTTCATACCACTTCTGGTTCTGGTAGACCAGGGAGGTGGGAAGGGGAGCTAGCTCCTCAGCCATGAAATAAATAATTCTTTTTTCCTTTTTACAATATGAAACTATTTATTCATTTAAGGTTCAGCCTCACTATCAATCTCATGGATTATCCCATAAAATGCTGCAGCTCTGAGCCAAGGGTTCCCAAACTGGGGTCCATGAAGTTCATTCAGTTGGCCCGTAAAACACAGGTTGAATTCAAATTGAAATGCAATAAAATACAATGCAAGAAACAAAAGGAGCAATATAAATACAACAAAAAATGTACAGCACCATGCATTACAGCTGCTACAGCAGGCAGGAAGACCATTAAGTGGTCCACTGAGACTGTCAGCACTTTTCAAGTGGTCCACAGGGGGAAAGTTTGGGAACCACTTCACACACACCTCTTTCTGCAGTTGCATCCAATATAGCACTAGGTAACTAATTCAGCTAGTACAAGGTTTCACGCATGTTCAAGAACTTCTCCCCCTCCCTTTGCCCAGTGTGTATGTACCCTAAATCTGTTCCAGGGGTTCTGCCAACCATTGGATACCTGCCCATCTGTCTACCCTAAGGGAACAGGAAGAGACAATGCAGTTTGAGTTTCATACCCAGTTTTTATTTCTCTGCTGGATACATGTGAGACAATCACATAAAAACAGACCAACACTGGGGGAAACAGAGATTCGTGCAAGACGTGCAATGATGGCAAAGGGGTCGTTGCTCCAGCTAAGCCACTGCCTGTCCCTGGCAGAGGCCAATGATCCTTTCTAACAAGGGCAAAGCAAAAGTGGGCCACTGGCCTATATCTGATTTATGTGTACAGTGGTACCTCAGTTTAAGAACTGTCTGGTTTACAAACTCCACAAAACCGGAAATAGTGTCTTGGTTCGCGAACTTTAACTCGGTCTAAGAACTGAATCTGAACAGTGGAAGGGCACCAGCGGCGGGAGGACTCATTAGGGAAAGAGCGCCTCGGTTTAAGAACGGTTTTGGTTTAAAAACGGACTTCCTGAATGGATTAAGTTCATAAACCAAGGTACCACTGTAATGGTGTCTTCTTCCCCCAGGGCACCTCTGCAAATTTTGGCTCTGTGAGTGGGTGGAGGGTAAAGGAGAGCCTCTCTGCACCCACTGAAAGGGGCAACGGTGTGCAAGGTTCTTTGGGAGAAAGTGAAGGTCCCAGCATAGGCATCCTGACCTTGTGAGTAGAGGGATTCGAACTCAAGTCTCAGGGTTGGTTCTTGATGGGGAAGGGAAGGCAATTTTGAAGCACCGACCCATTGACTGGTAAATAACATTATAATAATTTATTATTTATTTGCAACCCACCAAACATAAAAAAATTCCCTGTAAGGTCTGTCTTCAGAAGCAAAGCTAATTGGTTTTGTCTTGAGGTGGGAGGAGTATAGGAAGAAGAGGTATGGCTCACCTGACATAGAGCTGTGGAACCTTTGGCCCTCTAGAGTGAATTGCACTACAATTCCCATCATCCCTTGCTGTTGGCCATGCTGGCTATGGCTGATGAGGGTAGGAGTCCAGCAACAGCTTAAGGGACCACAGGCTCCTCACACCCCATGGCCTGCCACTTGCAATCCCACAAAAATAGACCACAAGGCATAAGACTGAGAAACCCTCCCTGGAGGCCTTGCTGTGCTCCTCACCCCACAGCAAATACCCAGGCAGTGACCCATCTCTCCTCCACTGCTTTGGGAGGGCCCAGACCCCCAACTAATCTGTGCTGCCCACACTGCACACCAACTGCCACACAGGTCTGTCTGGCCTTGCCCGATTTCCCAGCAGGGTTCTTCGGAGATGTGGTGGCATTGGGAGCACAGCAGCATGTGAGAGATGGGTGAAGCCAGCACAATCCCATGCTGCAGCCCTGAAACATCAAACTAGGGTTGGGAAACCTGGTGGTGGGGAACTTTTGGCCCTCCATATGCTGCTGAATGAAGTATGGTTGAGGGAGCTGGGTACATTTAGCCTGGAAGAGACTGAGAGGAGATACTATAGCCATCTGCAAACTGCAAAAGCCACATGAGACGTTTGTCTGCTAGACAAACCTAACAAATGCATTCTTGCTAGTTAGTATGAGAAGCGGTTAATACCATAGAGGTGTATTACTGAAAGGCAGATACTCAGACCATAGAAATATAATTGGCTGTGTGGTGTTGTTTCCGTTCCTCTCCTGGATAGGAAGCATATAGTACTTCATGTAGCTCTCGCTCTCCCTTTGACTAGCGATGGATGCAGACATGCTTCTGCTAGCTCGAGTTTTAGGCACATGCATGAAGCTGGTTATACTGTAAATATACCGTATTTTGCCTGCATGGTTTTTACTGCTACTGTTGCTGTGAACCTATGCATGATTATAAAGTAAGTAAATCTTACTTTACAAGTTGCTGCCTGTTTTTTTGTTTAAGTGGAGTAAGAAGGGGGAAGCCAGCTTACTTTGTTAGCTGGACTTGCTCAAAACAAAGTTCTATAGACTAATTCCTATGCTTTATTTTGTTTCAGCCCACAAACATGGGTGTGTGGAGGGATAAATTGCAATTAACGTATCCTCTGCTACCTATTAAAACCCAGCCCCCACAAATACCAGTGGCTTCAAGAAAGGAGACTCTGACATCAGGTGGAACTTTCTGACATTTAAGAGCTGTTCAGCAGTGGAATGGTCTCCCTCAGTATGCTGTGGACTCACCCTTCACTGGAGGTTTTAAAGCAGAGGTTAGATAGCCATCTGTCGTGTATGATCTAGTCGAGATATTTGCATTGCAGGGGTTTGGATTAGGTGACCCTCTGGGTCTCTTCCAACTCTACAATTCTGTGGTTCTGTTCTATATTTGTACCCTGCTGTTTCTCCTGACAGGGACTCAAGGCCCCTTATCCCTTATCTGGAAGGGGAACCAATCACCCTGAGCAAGGAATTGTGGGTAGGTGGGTGGAGAGGGATTATTGAGGCACAGCTTCCATGACCAGGCATAGGCAAGGCCTCCCTTCCATAAGGTTACTGCCAATCTCTCCCCTCTTGATTTTCCTTGTACGTTTTCCTTGTAAGCGTGAGGGAACTTTAGACTCCCCAGGCATTGCTGAACTACAGCTCCCCTCAGGCCCAGCAAGCATGGCCAAAGGCCAAGGATGATGACAGGTGTAATTCAGTCTCATTTGGAGTGGCAAAGAATCTCCACACCTGCACTGGGACTAAGGCTTCCTGGAAGGCAAAACAACACTTCATTCTTCTAATGCATTTTACCTTTTAGTTATAAAATATTTGCAGATCCTTTTGGAGAAAACTGTGATAGAATAAAGCACTGTACTGTTCTTCATGTTAGCTGACTTTGCTAAAAAAAGGACAGACCTCACCTCTTGGCTGTCATGTAGTTCAGATGTAGGGAGCCTTTGGCCCTCCTGTTGTGGCTGAACTACAACTCCCATAATCCCTGGGTGCAGGCCACGCTTGCTGAGGAAGATGGGAGTCGTGGTTCAGCAATGACAGAAGAAGCCAAAAGGTTTCCTCACTCACCTGGCTCCAAGAGAACACAGGGCGATGAGTGTGAGTGAGCGGTCAGGCAGTGAAAAAGGCTCAGGGGCCTGTTTCTTGGAAGTTGCAAATACGAGTGTCCACTTTCTCCTGCCAGGAAACCTGCCAAGCAAAACCGGGTGGAGGCTGGTTTCTTCTGGAGGAGATGTTGCCTTGGCAGACTATCAAGGTCAATTACTGACCAATGAACCGAGAGGGATGATGAACCAAACACACACATACTCCACTAGCGAAAAACATGTAGTGGGTGGGACGAGACCTCCACCCAACCAGGGCTCTTGCTTGACTTACCCACCCACCCTTTGTGGGGTCCTTAATGCAGTCATCCCAGCTAGAGGGCACCAGGTTGGGGGTGGCAGCTTTAAAACACTGGCCTGGAAAGAGTTCAAAGTGGTATAGATTGGGAGCTGGATGCTGGACGGCTGGGAATCACCAAGCACTCTCTCCCAGGGTGACAGATGGGATTAGCTTCCAGGCACTTTTGCTCCACTGGGTGCTGCTACAGCTCAGCCAGTAGTGGCCTAAAACCCAGCCACAGAAATACACACACATATATACATATACACACACACGCCAGCCCTGATTCATTAGGTGTGCAGACAGCAGGGACTCTCTTCTCCTGTACTGAAGCTCCTAGAACCCACTCTGCCCATAGGTTGGGACTGGCATCTTTAAATAACCCCTGCCAGGCTGCCAGAGAAGATGTGGTGTTTGCCTGTTCCCCAAAACGTGAGAGTAGCTTTTCAGGAACTGCAAGCACCGTTCTGCCCTCAGCCTGGAGATGTGCCTCCATCTTGGCCTTTGAGCAGCTACAAGCCAACAGCTGAGAGTTGGGGAGGGGGAGAATTGCAGCCATGCTCTTTGAGCAGAGGATGGTGATGGTTTCACAGACAAAGAGCAAGGAGGTAGTGCATATCCCGGACTGGCCTACACAGCACGCCAAAAGAACCATTCAGCCCACCCCACCCCTGGCAACCCAGTGCGCAAGGTTGAGGGGGAAGAAGCGGGCACATGATGGGAGTGACGCTGTCCCCATGTGGGGCTATCCACTGTGGAAAAGACGGATGCGCTGGACGATGTCCTTGCGGCACAGCGGGCAGGTGCTCAGGGCCTCGGAGCAGGTCTGGCAGCAGCAGACATGGCCACAAGTCAGGAATACCACCTGGGCCTGGGGGAAAGAGAAGAAGAAGAGGCAAATGCTAGGGCCACAGCTCTTACCAACAGCAGGGCCTCCTCGCCACCTGCCCCTTGCACACGTCATCAGAGATCAGGGTTTTATTCCAAAGCATTCTGATCCTGCGCTTCATCCTCATCCCCATACCTCCACAACAAAGCCTGCCAGAGCATCTGACAAACAAAGCAGTTTCTTCTCTCAGGTTTGAGATCTAAGACATGACACACAAGGAAAAAAGGATGGGAAGGAGGAGGAAAAAAGCAAGTTCAGGCACAAGATAATAACATCATCAGAGGAGCCCTGTTGGATTAGGCTTTGTGAAACATCACAGATTAGGACTGAAGTCCTTCTATAGCCTGGCATAGAGATGGAGTAACATTCCATTGTGTCACACTAATTCCCTGATGCCTCTGAGGATCACTGACTCTGCCTGACATGCAGGTTAAGCTTTCAAAGCTCCTGGGTGGAGGTCAACCTACCTCTCGCTCCATGCAGACCACACACTCACAGCAGTGCTCTTCTGGTGGTGGGGCAGAAGGAGCCATGGCGGTGGGGGGCTCTCTGCTGGTCCCTGGAGCAGCAAGCTCAGCCTCTTCTGTAGGCTTCAGCAACTCTGCAAGCAATTGGAAGGAGCTGGGCACTGAGAACAAGCAATTGTATGCAGAGTGGATGCTTTGCTGATGAGCTGGGCGAAAATGGAGTGGAAGAATGCCAACGCCCCCCCCCCCAAGCTCATGAGAGATGGCGAGGGGAATGGAGCTTGTGCTAAACCTCAATCTCTGCTCCAACTGTACAAGGCAGCTTATGTCCTTAGGAGAGAGGATCCAACAAGTTACCTGGGATGGTTTCAGCCACGGCGTGGATCTCTCGTGCCTTCCGGATGATGGAGTGCTGCAGGCCTGTCTCTGTAATCCCCATCTGGAAGAGGACATAAGCAAATGGCAGAGCGCAGAAAGGAGCCTTCTGAACAGCATGGTTCTCTCCATTTCACTGTGTGTGGAACTTCTATATCAGTTCAAATTACGGTCCAGTCCGGTGAAAGGTGGCGGGTGACTGGCATCGAGACTGGCAGGGAGCCCAAATGGTAGGGGGAGCCAGCTCATGCCTGGCAGAGCCAGAGCCAATCGCAGGCAGAATCAACTCATTTGAAGGTTGTCCCCATCCTTCTCCCTGCAAGGAGCAACCCTGAGACTTAAGAGCAGGGTGAAGGTGAGAGGTTGTGCCACCTCCACCCCCTGGACTGGTTGTGAGAAGGTATGCAGGTGGGGGCTGGCTGACTGAGGGCAGATTGAAGCTGGGGAGGAGCACCCCACATGCCCAGCCTCCAGTGGTGCGGCCCAGAGGAAAGTTCTGAGGGCTGAACAGAGAGGCCCTAAAAGAAGCATCCAGCCCCTGGACCTGAGGTTCCCCACCCCACCCCTGCTCTAACCTTCCCCACGTACCTTGGCCAAGTCACTTGGGACCATGGCGCTTAGCATTTTGAGAGAGATCCGGTGATGTGCAAAGACGGGCGTGTACTGGTCGGCTGACAGGTCTGCCAGGAGCTTCACGAGCTGCCGTTCCAGTCCTTCCTCCTTCAAAGAAAAAGGACAGCAGTGTTACCAGGTGGCCTCTTAACTGGGAAACCCGGACCCAGGAAGCCTGGAACCTGCCGCAGGTGAAAGAGGAGGCCAGAACCATAAGGGGCTGCTAGACCCAGTGAAGCCCACGGAAGAGGCAACCTTCTCCACCCCAGCACTTCTGCTAGCCAGTCACCTGCAGCCGGAGTGAAAGGGGCTTCTGGTCCAAAAGCCGCTGGTACTGAATCAGCCAGTAGTTCTCTTGCTTTGTCTCACTCTTAGCTTCCAGCTCCCTCTGCAAGGAAGAAAAACAGAGAGCCAGGGTGGTGTAGTAATTAGGAGTGTCAGACTAGGATCTGGGAGAGACCAGGGTTCAAATGCATGCCTCCCTTGAGCTTCTTTGGGGGAAAGGTGGGATATACAAGCAAACAAAGGATTGCCATGTGCAGCTTTTGCTGATTCCAGGAGTGTAGCCTGACACCTGGCCTCCTCCAAAGCACCTCTGAGAGAGGGGCAAAGCCACCAGGTGTGGAAATGGGCAGAAGGCTGAACCTGTGTGTGTGTGTGTGTGTGTGTGTGTGGAAGAGAGAATTAGCCCCGCTTACAGGTGAGTTGTCTCCTTACCAAAATGGCCTGCAGCTCTTCTTCCCGCTGCCTCTTCTCCTTCAACAGCTGCTGCAGCAGGTAGGTGAGGGCTTGCCGCTGCTCTGCGATTGCCTCCTGAAACGCAGCACACAGGCATTAGGAAGCATGCACCATGAGGGTCGTGCAGCAGTGGAAGTGGCTGCCCCCAGAGGAGGCAGCTGGCTCTTCCTCTTAGTGCAAGCCTTCCAAAGCAGAGGCTGCTCCAGCCACCTTTTGGGGGATGCTCAAGCCTGCATCCGCAATGGGGAACCATAGGCCTCCTGGGATCTGAAGGCAGCCCTTCAGCTGTCTTTACCTGGCCCTTGAGACTCTCCCCAAGCCATGCCCTATTTCCCCAGGCTGCATCCCCCCACCCCAGGATGTGCCCATGAACTGGGATATAATGCTTCTTGCTTGCCTTGATGGAGATAGAGGGAGAGAGGTGTCTGCGTGTGAACCTCTGACTTTTTCCACTACTCGAATGTCGCATACTGAACAAAGAGTCACACCAGTTGCTCCACCCACTTTTGCCTCTGGACCTACCCGCCACTGGCATTTGGTCCCTGGAAGGCTGCCCATGAAGCAGCACTGCTGTAAAATGTTACCCACCCCCAAGGCTAGAAGGCGGCATGCAAACATCGTCCTATCTCTAGGGTCTGAAGTTTGACCTGAACCATCCTGGATGCACCCTCCCCCCATCTCTATATTCCACTGCCTGCTCCCCAACCTCCAGATGCAGCACAGGTTCAAAGGAGCTAAGCTGGGTCACAAAAGCGCCAGAGGTTCCCTCACCCTGATACAGAACCTTCTGTTTGAGGTTTGTATAAAGCAGGTGGGGAGGCAATTTGTTGTGGCCTTCAGATGTTGCTGAACTGCAACTTCCAGCAGCCCCAGCAGCCAGCATGTTTTCCAGCCAGGAGGAGATGGGAGCGGCAATCCACCAACTTCTGGGGCCCCCCAAAGGTTTCTCCCTCGCCTGGTTTACAACAAGGATGGCTAATGCGGAGTCCCCCAAATGGTTTTTGGCTACTCCCAAATTCTCTGCCCTCACTTGAGTGGATGGAAGCCGAAATTCTGCATCACTCCATTTGTTCTGCTAGCCACGGGGCAAAGCGTTGCTCAGTTTGCTCAGCTCCTGCCCTGGCTTCAGAGATTTCAGCAGGCTTTGACCCCCCCCCCCTTTCGAGCATCTTTCTGCAACTCTGAAAACCAGAACCTTGCTTGGATCCCCCCAACCCACCACTTTTCCCCACCTTGCAAAATAAAAGCAGGGATACTAATTGTGATTAATGCAGCCTGTCTTCCGCTGGCTGAGGAGAGCAAATGGAGAGGATGGCGTGCTCTTTGAGGATGTTGCTTTTGGAGTGGAGATTTGAGAACAACCAAAAAACAAAAACAAAACACACCGAAGCAAAACCAACAAAAAAAAGAAAGAAAAGAATTCAAATTCAAAAATGCAGAAAATGTGGAATGCTCAGCAGATCTCAATCCCTTTTTCCTGCCAGCCCACCCACCACTTCCCCCTCTGAACACTACAGCAGGCTATTCCTACAGATCCCCAGGTCTCCAAAAGCAGTAGCGTTTGCAGCGTGTGCTAAATGAAGCCCCAGGAGGCAGGAACCAGGGAATCCCCCCATCCCATCTCCCAAATTTCTGCCTCAAGCATCAAGACACCTCAGAAAGCAGAAGGAAGAGCAGGGCGGGAAGAACGTGAGCCGAGGGAGAGGTCCAAAAGAGGCTGACGTACCTGCAGTGCCTCTGTGTCCAACTGCTGCCTCTTTAACTCCAGCTGGGTCAGCTGCAGTAACTCTCTCTCTATTAATTTAATCTAGGCAGAAGATGAAACAAGGAGGGGAGGGGGAGGTTTGTTTGGTTTTTACTTGCATCGGGAAGGGCTCCACTCTCTGCTGTTCGCACTCTGGTCCTATAACTGCATCGCTGTGGTTTCTAGCACTCATTTGGCCCAAGAAGAGTTAAGCTGAGCACCTGGAGGTCTCTCCCACAGCACCCTCCTTGCCTATTACTGGTGTGGGGCCAAGAGAGGTTTCATTCTGGGGAAGGGAGTCCTCATGGTGACCAGCTGGATGCTGTGATGTGCAAACAGCAGGTGGGATCCTCAAGAACAGCCTTCACCCACCTGAAATCCTCCAGATGCTCTGGACCACAACTCTCATCAACCCTGGCCAGAGATGTGGGGATAAACAAAGCCTGCTGCAAAGAGTCTTTGGAAATGCACCTTAATCCCCTCCCCTGACAAATCACGACGAAATACCCTGCTCTCCTAAAACCAAGGGGAAACCTTATTCTGGGAACTGAGGTGCTCTTTCCTCAAAGGCCAGGTACAAGCCTTCAGCTAAAGGAGGGCTGGGGAACTTTTGGCCCGCAAGATGCTGCTGAACTACAACTCCCAGCAGCCCCAGCAAGCACAGTCAGGGGGTGAGGAGTGATGGGAGTTGTAGTGCAGCAACATCTGGAGAGCCACAAGGTTTCACACACCTGAGATAAACCTGGGCTGGGGGAAGCTGTGGCTCTCCAGCTGATGGCAGAGTACAACTCCCATTGTCCCTTACCACTGGTCATGCTGGCTGATGGGACCTGGGAGTCCAGCAACAGCTGAAGGGTCACAGGTTGCCCCAGCCCTGAGATAAAGACACCCCCCACTTCACTCTAGAAGTGGAGGTAGCTTAGGAACATAGGAAGCGTCCTTATCCAAGTCAAACCGTTGGGCTCCTGTAGCTCAGGATTGTCTACACTGACTGGCAGCCGTTCTGCAGGGCTGTAGGCAAAGAGTCTTTTCCCAGCCCTACCTGGAAATGCTGCTGGGGATTGAACTTGGGACCTTCTGCATGCAAAGCAGGTGCTCTGCCACTCTGCTATGGCTCTTCCCACTAGTTAGCTGGCCAGCCTAGGATCACTCGTGAGCCACTGAGCATCCAGGAGGCTTCTGAGAGAAACCGGATGCAGATTCCAGAGCTTGTTACAGTTCAGCAAAGCCACCAGAGAAGAGGGAAGACCACAAACACCAGCACCTCTCAGGAAACCCTCTCCCCGGGCAGAAGAAAAAGCCTTGGGACCCCAGGTAGCCAAGTGCTAAGGGTCAGGTGGGGGGATAGCGTCGACAACCTTGCAGACTCTACCACCTCAAACCACTGGCAACAGCTCACTGCCCCTGGTGGGGGACAGCCTGACCTTAAGAAGCAATGTGTTCCAAGTTGGCCGGAATGGATTTGACAAGCAGGTCAGAAACAAATTAAAATGAATGAAGAAACTTATACACAACAACCACTGTAATAATGGAGATAATGCTGTTCATGGGTTGCCGTGGGATGGAAATGCAAACGGAGCCCCTCCCCCCTGCCCCCAGAGATGAGGCAGACCTTCCTGGGCCTGAGGAAGGTAGGGAGAGGATTCAGCTGTCCAGAGCCCCAGAGAGCTCCCCTTGTTCCAAGGAAGCTGGACCAAGTGAGAAACTGTCAACTGTTCATCCCACCCAATCCCAGTCCCTGCAGACCCATGACTTCCACTCACCTGATTTCTGATCTGGCAGTGCATGAGATCCCTCTTCACCTGGAGGGCTTCAAATGCAGCCTTCTGCATATCACTCTGAAAAAACAGAGCATGCAAGTTCAGGAGAGCACACTTGGCCATTTGGGGAACATGTTCCAACCAGAATAACATCAGGCCCCATTGTTGTGGGCCTTGAGAAATCACCTAAAGATTTACTCCAGTTGCCACAAACCTTGCCTACTTGTAGACGTTTTCAACCATAGCTCCTATCAGTCCCAACCATAATGGCTTCATAGGAGGCAACTCATACATTGAAATCATTATTTCAGAACAGGAGAGAAAACACTGTGTATATAAGCCAAAACAGAGTGGTGGGCTGTGATGAAAAGGGGCAAGGGAACTCTTTTGAGAGCGCTTCCCACCCAGAAGTGCTCCAAGACTAACCTGGGGCCAAAGCACAGAAAGAGCTAACAACTTAGCTAGATGGACTTGGTATGTATTGCAGGGGGTTGGACGAGATGTCCTTTTGTGCTCCTTCCAACTCTACAGCTCTGATTCTCCCCCTCCCCCTGCCATACTTTGCTTTGGCTCACCCTCTCCCATCCTGCATACAGATGTGCTGCCCTTTTTGCACGCATATCCAGCAAAATACCTCCTGTAGGATCTGGCTGATGGCTTTGTTCTGGTCCAGCTCCTGCCAAGCTAGGATTTGCTGGAACTTCTGGTCCATCTTGGCTAGGCTACAAGAGAAAACATTCCAAGGGTTACCACCATTGTCTCTCGGGAGACAGGCAAACTGAGGGTGAGAAGCGCTTTGGAAGACCTTTAGAGGCTGTCAGGACAGGAGTCACTAGTATCAGTACATTTGGAAAAAATCAAAGCCTGTCAGAGGACGGAACCAAACTAACTCCAGTGGGTTTAGGGAACAGAGCCAATATGCCAAGCATGCTCTCTCTCTCCCCCTCTCCCTCTCCCTCCACCTTTCTGGCTTACTCTAGCAGGGCCAGTGTGAGCATGGTGTTCTTGGGTTCTGGCACATGGGGATGGAGGGGCCCCCCACCCCCATTCACACCCCCATGTCAGACTTCCAATCGCTCTAAATGGCAAGTGATGTCAGCTGATCAACAGGTAGCAGAATGGCATCATGGGCCAAATTAGACTCCCTGGATGTAGGGAGCAAGACTGACCCATGTGCCAGAGGTTTCCCACCCCTGCACTCACATAATCTATACGTTGCTGTGATTAACAAAACAGAGGTTCTATTTATGTGGCAAAACATTTCGGCTTCCACCTTTGCCAGCTATTCCACTAAACACGAAAGCCCGGCGTTTCCAAAGTGGCACTTACAGAGCTTTGAGACTGAACGTTCAGAAGGGCTTTGTTTGCAGAAGCTAAGTGATGCTGATGTTGTTCTCCTGGCTGAGGGCATGTGGTGGCCAGTGCACTCTTTGCTAATCCTGTGGCATAATTTCTACTGCCCTCAGAATCGAAATGTCTAAGCAACTGGTTGCTCCGCCTTTCCAGCCAGAGCAGCTAGTGAGGTGAAAGCAGAAACATTTCACCTCATGGATCAAACCTTTTTCTTGTTAATCACAGCAATACACACACACAAATAAAAACAACAGCATCACCTCCCTTTCTACAAGCACAGTGTTGTGGACAGAAAGTCAGCCTGTGGGAGAAGAATTGGGATCAAATCACCCTTCAGCCACAAAGCTTGCTGGGTGAGCCTGAGCCACTCATTCTCTCTCAGACAAACCCACCTCGCAGGATTGTTGTGAGGATAAAAAGTGGAGGGAAAGCACATTACGCTTCTTGGATGAAAGGTTAGATTTTAATAATAATAATAATAATAATAATAATAATAATAATAATAACATGGCCCCTCCCCACAAAGCAGAGAAATGCCCCATTCTCTCTGGGAGTACCTGGAACAAGTCTGGTTGACAAGATCTTGCCGGCGTGACTCATAAGCCACCTGCAGGAGCTTGTTCTTATAGGTCTCGGCCAGCATCTGCTGCATGGCCGCTGTGGAGGAAAGAAAATGCACGAAGTCAGGGCCCTGGAGGCTTCTCCTGAGCTTATAAGAGCCTGTTCAAAAACTGTCTCCTCCCGCACATTAGAATAGCACCAAAATTTTCCAGAGATCAGGAAGCAGCTCAGGAGGCTTCCAAATCCATTCCCTGCCTCCAACATTCCACAATTTAGCAAAGGTAGGAAAACCTGGGGGGCGGGGTGTACAGGAGACATGAAAGAGCAGAACTAGGTAGGTAGGGAAGCGTTGTGTCTGCTACTAGAGATGGAGGAACCAAAATGGCAGTGCCCTTGCTGTTGATGGGGGAAGAAATACAGAGTACAGAAACCTCAATGGTGAAAAACCCTGGAGAGTTTTTGGAAATTCATGCAGAATTTTGCGGGCAGCACTCTCACTTAAGATTGGATCGAAAGCATCCTAACAATCTCTTCCATGCACTAAGCCAGGGGTGGGGAACCTCAGGCCCCAGGGGGTAAATGTAGCATCCCAGGTCTCTCTGCCTGGTCCTCAGAATCCTCCCCAAGACACAACGCCTTACTCTGGCCCGCTTCAGGGGCTTTTGCCTGGCTGAAGTGTCTCCTTGAATTCTAAAAATACCTTGTTTGTCATGATGGAGGACAGAGGGGGGTGGTGTGCATGTGTATGTAAAAAATAGGCTATGGTACAAAATGAAAAATTTACATTACATTTGTTGTCCCACCCACCCTGGCATGTTAAGTGGGACAATATTCCATGTGCTTTCTGTAGAAATCAACATAGCCAAGAGCAGTTCTATGCCTGGGGTGTAAAGTGTCCCACCCAGAACTCCCACAGCCACACTCACAGGCCACTTCCTTCCTGCGCAGCTGCTCAGCCTCCTCCTGAGTAATGGCCATCAGCTGCTCCATCCGGATCCTGGCAGGGGAAAAGGGAGAGATTCAGCCATTGCATGCCCTTCCCTCAAGTGTCAGCCAATGGCAAGGCCTGGCCTGCCTCTTTCATTGTTTAGATTAGAATGAAGGCTCATCAAACCTAGTGTTCCAGTTTCCAGCAGGGGGCAGCCGGAAGCCTCTGGGAAGCCTGGGCATGAAAGCAATGGTCATCTCCCATTTTTATGCATAGCATGTGAAATTTTTCAAGAGGATAAGACAAACTCTTGGATGAAAAGATGATAGGAACTGAGGAAGCCACCTTACGCCAAGTCAAACCTTCGGTGCATCTAGCTCACTATTGCCTACACTCACTGACGACGACTCTCCAGGAGCTTTTTCCAACCCCACCTAAAGATTCCAAGGATGGTGCCTGGGATCTTCTGCATGCAAAACAGGTGTTCTACCACTGAGCTATGGCCTTTCCCCGGTGGCTATCAATGACTACAAGCTATAATGGAGGCAGAATGCCTCTGAATGCCAGGTGCTGGGAACCAAGTACAGAGAGTTGCTGGTGGCGGTCAGAAGATGCACCTGGCCAGTCACTGTGAGAACAAGATGCTGAACTAGACCGCCCATTGTCCTGACCCAGGCAACACTTTTTATGTTCTCATGCAAAGGCATCATCCTCCCCACTCCTTACCCAGCCAAGAGCATCTGGGACACTCACCGGTCATTCTCCAGAGATTTGAGAATCTCAGAGCTCTGCTTTTGCCTAGAAAGAAAGCAAGGAGGGAAAAAAATGCCAGAAGGCATTATTAGTCCTGGTTCAGTTCTAAGAGGAGGGGGGAAGCTCATGCAGCCATCTGTCTGGACCAGCGCTTGGCTGAGAACCAGCATGGAGTGGAACCTATATAAAGTCCTATATAAACTCTCCACCTTAACCAAATCATGGCTGAAGTAACAGGGTGAAGGATCTTGGTAAAAGATAGCGAGAGAAAAACTCATTCCGCTATGAAGGGTCTGGTGTTTCCAGACCATGACTCTTGGGATTTACTTTCAAAGGAAAAAATCCTGGATCAATTTTGCTAACATCAGGGATGTCTTGACAGGGCTACTCCTGTTTGACCTCTTAACTTGAGAGCTGGGAACCTCAGACCCAGAGGCTGTATTTGGCCCTCCAAGCCTCTCTGCCTGGTCCTTGGGACTCACCCCAGCCAACCCCCTTGCCAGCCCTACTTAAATTCTTGAGTGTTTTTGCCTGGCTGGGATGTGCCCCTGAACTCTAATAATGCCTCTTGGTTGACTAGATGGGAGGACAGAGAGCTGTGTGTGTGAGTTCCAATATATAATTTGCATGTGATGCTCCACCTATTTTAGCCTCTGGCCCCACAAACCACTGGCAAGTGGCCCTTGGAAACCTTCCCAGAAGGAAACATGATCCTCCAGCTAAAGATGTTCCCCAGCCCTAACTGAACTCTTTGTCTGGAGTCACACCATCAGTTCTGAAAATCCAGCCCAGGTGTCTTTGAGCCTTAGTGCAATAAACCCAGCCTGGGAGTGAAAACAGTCAAGAGTTGAAGCGTAGCTCCCGTGACTATTGCTCAACACCACCTCTGACCTCTGGTTCTCTTCCAGCAGCTTCTTGATCCGGCCGGAGACCCCTTGCTCCATCTGCTTCAGCTGCTCCAACAGCTTCATGCGTTCTTCTCCCAGGCGCTCCTGGTGCCGGGTCAGGCCCTGCTCCAGCCTCACCTGCTCCTGCAAGTAAAGAGGAGAACAGCATCAAAGGACCGTTTCACTTGATCTCCAGGACAGCCTCATCTCCCACAGAGGCCTCCCTGGACCTTGCGACCCGAGGGTAAGCCTACATCCGGATTCCTCAGAATGGCACATTTTCCCAACCACAATAAGCAGACGTATGAACCTCTCTTATGGGCAGTGGAGGCTGGTCCATCGGAGTGAATGGGGCACTGCCTCCCCAGCCTACCCGCCTACCTGCAACCAGCTCAGCGGGTAGCAGCACCGCCTGCCAGCTTCTTCCTTCTTAGTCTCTGGGTGGCCCCTTGCAGAACTCAGCAGTGAGGATGAGGACAAAAGTACTTAGCAGTCTCCACCTGTCATTGACTCTGGCGCCATCTACTGTTGGGCTCCCTGCCTTCCGCCCTACCAGACTCAAAGGGTGTCAGTCATCACTGCCTACAGGGCAGTTATCAATCCATCCTAGGATAACCTATTTCATTTTCTTTTACTTAGAAATATTTTTGAGTAGCTTAACCACAGAGCAACAGAAGGGTCCGGGGTGGTGGTAGAAAAGGGAGACAGACAAGATACCTCCTTCATGCTCTGGAGGATCTCCCCTTTCTGGGCGTGGCTCTGGTGCATGAGCTGGGCTTGACCTCGCTGCTCCAGATCCAACCAGCGCTCAAACTCCAGCTTCTCCTGCATCTTCTGCTCCTGGGAAGGACCAACAAAACATGCAAACTTGTGAACATGTGGCTTGTAGTGTTCCTCCTGGTGCATGGCGAGAGACAGGGCTTGTGTGTTCATAAACAGCAGATGGAAGTGAACAAACCTGTGTTTGGACTACAGACTGCAGGTGGGGGCAAGGGGGAGTGAAAGAGCTTGCCTAACTGAAAGCTCACCCACACAAAATATAGTAAGGGCTATCCCCCTGCATGTTTTTTGCTTGTTGTTATCTAATCTTACAAATAAAGTTTTTTCGAAAAAAATCCCTCCCAATAGATAATCCTCATGCATGTAGAAATCTAGTATGCCATGGAAAAGCTAGGCTAGATATGCTACTTTTCTTTGGGAGCGATGCAGTGCGTGTGTGAGCAGAAGAGTAATCAATTGTATGAGCTAACACCTGCAGTTTGAAGTGGTATAGTCCAGACACAACTCTGCCACCTCATCTTCCATTTAATTTTCCTCTCCCCTTTCAGCTGTCACCCGGTGGGCAATTAATCCCTCAAGCTAAAGCACAGAGTAAGATGGGACAGCAGGTGCCTACTCCATCAATTCAACTGGCAAACCAGCTCACTTTGGGCTCCTCCTCTCTCCTTAAACCCTTTCCTTTCCAAGCTGCTTGTCACAAGAACTTTGTAAGAACTAGTTACAGATAGGTAGCCGTGTTGGTCTGCCATAGTCAAAACAAAAAAAATTCCTTCCAGTAGCACCTTAAAGACCAACTAAGTCAGTTCTTGGTATGAGCTTTCGTGTGCATGCAAAGCTCATACCAAGAACTGACTTAGTTGGTCTTTAAGGTGCTACTGGAAGGAATTTTTTTTTGTTTTGTAAGAACTAATGCATGAGCTTACTTGTTTGCCTCTTCTCTCTTCATTCCTTTTGTGCCATGTCTTAGATTATACACCTGCAGGTTAAGGACTGTTTGCTATTCATCTTGTGTAAGGTGCTCTGGCAACCATTCTGGCTGAAGCATTTTTTATTATTTCAATACTTTACACTGGGAGGGGGGGACCTGCGGCCCTCCAGATCTTGTTGGACCCTTAACTCCCATCAGTCTGAGCCAGCATGCCCAATGCTCAGGGATGATGGCAGCTGTACTCCAGCAATCTTGAAGGGCCAAAAGCTTTCCCATCCTGGCTTTAAAGCAAATGAATTTGTTGACTGAGGAAACTGAGCCAGATCTATTTTCCTTCAGATGGCACTATCATCATCATCATTATTATATGTGGGCCACTCGTGTACGTAAATAATACTTTCCCACAGAAATTGGCGGATCCAGTGAAGAAATGGAACAATCTGAGGGAGCCATCTGGAGGGCATAACAGTTTTCTAGTTTTCTTACCTTCCGCTTCTCGTAGTCCATAAATTTATTCTGAAAAAGGAGGAGAAGAGGAGGAGTTTGGATTTGATATCCCACTTTATCACTACCCAAAGCAACTAACAATCTCCTTTCCCTTCCTCCCCCACAACAAACACTCTGTGAGGTGAGTGAGGATGAGAGACTTCAAAGAAGTGTGACTAGCCCAGCAGCTGCATGTGGAGGAGCAGGGAAGCGAACCTGGTTCACCAGATTACGAGTCCACTGCTCTTAGCCACTACACCACACTGGCTCCCGCAAAAGGAGCCTGGATTTAACTGGGTTTCACACAACCCACCCACTCATTCATACACACACACACACAGACACACACACACCCCACCTCTCACAGTTCAGGGAAGCCAGTGACCATTGTTAGGTTGCCTGTAAGGCAGGGCTGGGGAATCTGTGGCCCTCCAGATACTGTTACAATGCCCAACTCCCATCAGCCCCTGCAGCCGGCATGGCCAGTTGGTCAAGGGCGATGGGAATCCAGCGACATCCAGAGGGCAACACACTCCCTATCCCTGACTTTGAAGACCACTGCCTGCTTCTCAGCAATTACCTGCCACTGAGCCTCATTCTCCGCATATTTCGTGACCATCCTGCTGACTCCGTCCACCGAAGTCTCACCTCCGTCACTTTCCAACACTGGGAGTAAATACTGCGAGGGAGGATTGTACTCGATTCCTAATTCTGGGAGAAATCAGAAGACAGCACGGGCAGGTCAGTTATTGGCAGGGTTCAGGTATCACACACCTGTGATGCACTGGGCAGAGCGCTAAAAATGAGTCAGGGAGACCTGAGCCCTGCTTGGCCACCAAACGCATTGAGGTGGCTCTAGAATTCAGCAAGCATGTTTTCATAGGAAGCGGCCTTATACTGAGCCAGACCATTGGTCCATGTAGCTCAGGGCCATCTACACTGGCTAGCAGCCCCTCTTCTCAATTCCAGACAAGGTTCTCTTCCAGCCCTACTTGGAGATGCTGGGCATTGAACCTGGGACCTTCTGCATGCAAGGCAGATGCACTCCGATTGAGCCACAGCCCCTCCCTAGGCCCTTCGTCCCAGGAGAGTAAAGAGTCTCAGAGGCATCAGGTGCTGTTGGGCTGGTCCTCTCCACCCTGCTTGCACTAGGCAGGCCCTCTGCTCTGCTCACCTCCACACAGAAACTGCTGGATGGCCTCTGTGCCAGCGCTGCAGATGTCATTGGGCGGGTAGGACATGGACGAGGCATCCAGGGTCAGTGTCTGCAGAACAGACAGAAATATAATTATTTTAGAAGGTAAGAGGAGCCTGGCTACTGGATCAAGGCCAATCTAGTCCAGCATCCTGTTCTCACGGTGGCCAACCAGATGCCCCTATGGGAAGCCCATAAGCAGCACCCAAGTGCAACAGAAGCACTCCCAAATTCTAGCAGTATGAGAGAGGGAGGAAACCACTTTCTCTGCATCATGCATAATCTCATATACCCCTATCATGTCCCCCTCCTGACATTTACCTATCTTTCCTCTAACTAAAAAGGCCCAAACATTGTAACCTTCCCTCACAGGGAGGTTGCTCCATCCCTTTTATCCTCCTAGCTGCTAATTTCTGAACCTTCTGTAGGCTTGAAAATTCCTTTTGAGGTGGACAAAAAACCCCTCTTTTGAAATGCATTTTAACATCATCCAAAATACCTTCCTCCAAACGGATCCCAGGACGGCACACAATAATGATGATGAAATGCAATGAAAGAAAAAAATATAATCCCTCAGAAAACAAGAAAACTGACCGAAAGGCAGCCACCTAGAACCCAAAAGCTGGCTGAAAGCAAACAGAACCCCTTTCAAATTTCCCTGGTTAACAATAAAGTCTTAGCTAATTGGTGGAAAAATTGCAATGTCAGTGCCTATTGAGCTCCTTTAGGAAGGGCCTTTTAAAATCAAGGAGCCACTGCCAAAAAGGCCATGGGTTGTCTCCTGTACTAGTCCTACTCAGAGTAGATGCTCTGAAAAGTAACAAATGACTTTGACCCATTGATTTTGATGGGTCTATGAGCATAACTTAGTTGGCTACAGACTCTTCTCTTCTGTGCAACCCAGAAATGCAGTGGTCCAGAGTCAAGGAAGGTTGTAGCGTACATATGTACGCTACAACAGCAGCAAGAATACTCATCGCAAAGTATTGGAAGACACAAGATCTACCCACCCTGGAAGAATGGCAGATGTGAACTGGAATACAAAAAAGGGAGGTGTGAGGAGGTCAGGGAAATAAGTAAATGAAATCTAATATATGAAAGGATTGGTTTGTTTTTAACTGTTTTCCATTTATTTTTTCTGTATTTTGCTTTTTTTCTCTCTCTATGCATGTTTGTATTTTTTGTATTTTTTCTTTTTCTTCTTTTTTTAATTCTGTAACCTTTTTCTTTTTTTAAAACTTCAATAAATATCTTTTTAAAAAAAACAGAGTCATGGAAGGTTGAAGACCCGTTACTATTCCCACCCCCCAACATGGCCCCAGTCTCCAGTGTCACCCAATCCACATAAAAGGGGGTGTTTTAGCCACTGAGAAGAAGCCTTTGTGTTGATTTGAACCAATCAGAATGAAAGGAAGGGGAGTCATCCTCTGAGGACTGACTCCAAATTTGCACAGTTCCTGCACAGTAAATGGAAGATCTAGACCATCAAGAAAGGACCCTGCACTTCTGAACTGGCCACTAAACTACTGATGTAATCACAACACACTTCGGCAACAGACGGCACTTGGAGGACGGTCTTAGTTGATGAGCAATGCAGGAGACGTCTTGAGACTCATGCCCTTTGTAGAAGGCTAGATTGGAACACAAGCTTCCCAGGAAGAGAAGAGTTGCTTATACCCATCCTAGTATGATCTGAAAGAAGCAAAGCTTTCCTTTCCAGCTCCATATTGACCTCTTCCTCCTGCTCAATATTAATTTTGCACCACACACAGACACAAACAAAGCAACAACTTATTTGGGCACGTACCTCCAGTGTTCGGATGTGAGCCAGTGCCTGCGGCAACTCCTGCACTAGGTTTTCGCTGATGTCTAAGGTCCGTAGGCTACGCAGGCCACCCAGGGAGGCTGGCAGTTCCTTCAGCTTGTTGCCTGCCAGAGAAGGCAGAATGTGCCAATTAACATTTGTAAAAAAGCCTGAAGCATTTCTGTTAGGGATTGTAGGAAAAGACCTGCCAAGGAAATTGAAGAACATATTCTTTTTTTTTTAATGAATATTTATTAGCATTTTCTATAATAAAACAAAAACAAAAGTAGACAAAAAATAACATACAAAAATACAAAACTTAAAAACAATTAAAACACATAAAATTTCAATTGCTTATTTTCTTTTAACTTATTTCCCAGACCTCCTCGCACCTTCCCTTCTTGTATTCCAATTCAAATTATTAGCTCAGCAAATCCTTATTACTTATTTCTCAACTTTAACTTAATAATTTATTTTAACATATTATTATTTTGTCATGTATGCGACAACAGCGGCAAGAGTCTTAATAGCACAAGGATGGAAGAATGAAGAAATCCCAACAAAAGAACTATGGCAAGAGAAACTGATGGACTATGTGGAATTGGAGAAATTGACGCACAAACTGCATGGTAAGGACAACTGTGATTTCAAAGAAGAATGGGAACCTTTTACAAAGTACTTCAAGAAACAACAAAATGAACTGGACTCCTTGGCGAGTTTTGAATAAACATACACAAATTTATTATGGGTAACATAAAGACAGAAAATTTAAAGATCTTTCAATTTTATAATATGCAAAGAATAACACGTGCTGAAAAACCAGAAAAAGGAGCTGAGGGAAGTCCAGGGGTGGAGGGGGCTTTTTCTGGGGAGGGACAAATAGGGGGGAGTGAGGAGGATATGTTTTTGATAAATTGTTATGTTGAAATTTTGAATAAAAATTACTTTAAAAAAAGAGAGAGAAGGCAGAATGTGCAACACGCAGATATTAACACACTTCTTGGATATGTGTGCGTGTGTGTATTTGTATAATGGCTTGATGGTGTCAGAAGTTTTATTTTCAATTATTTTCCTATTGACCCCTAGAATGGAAAATGCTCCCCTGGGGAAGTCCCGACTGGTACCAGCCTTGTCACTGCTTGGGCACCAGGCAACAACATTCTTGGTTACCCCAGGCGTTTGGGCAGATGAAGGAATTGGATGTTTTTACTACAACTATTTATAAAACTAGTTTTATGTGTTTTTATTACTGTGAAATATGTTCCCTTATCCCTGCGGATTGCAGCCTGAGGCATTTCCTCCTACCTTTCAGATTAAGCGTCTGCAGCTGGACAAGGTCCCCTATCGAATCTGGAAGGGCCTTCAATAGATTCTTTTCAAAGTTCAGGACCTATCAAGGACAGAGAGCACAAACAAGAGGGGTCGGTCTCCTTCCTGTTCCATTAGGGAGAGGCAGTAGGAAGTTCCTGTGAAATCCAAGTCAGAGGGTGAACTTTACAGAGTGCTGAGTCTCTTGAGTTCAGCAGCCTGGTCTTGAGGGCAGGAGACAATATGTCTTGTTTTGATGACCCTGCTAAAACCTCAAGTGCTAAGATCCTCAGGTGAGCACTTGTAAGGGAGCCAGCCAGCAATAAATCACACAGAGTAAATGAAGTTAACTCCTTCTTACAAGAAACAAGGTCAGCTGAGGGGTGTCAGACCTAATGAGCACAGCAACTCTGCCCCTATGAGGCAGTTGTGGAGGCTGAAGGTCCCCACCTTCCCACAGCTGCCTAAATCTCCTCCCCCCCTAGATTCTTCCCAACATCCTTCCTGAGCAATCTGAGATTCTGTCAATGCATCTGTCTCTGCTCCTCCCTCTTTGTGCCTCTCCTGGTCCTGGGAGACCAGGGGAAGGGGAGCAGAGCTTGTGGCAGCAGGAGGGGAAGACATCCTGGTATCTTTACCAGCCTGACTCCTCTCTGCCTCTTGGTCTTCTCCCTGTCCTGCTTCTGCCTCTACTTCTGATTCTGGACTTCTCTCTGTCACAGACTCTCCCTGCTCACTAGAACCTGTTAGTGCTTCAGCTTTCAACACCTCCTCCAGGCTTCTCCCTCTGACCACACATTGTCGTCCCACCACTAATCCCTGACTCTGAGAACTTTGTCCGTTGGGGGTTCCCCAGCAAGTGCCTCCCACCATTCCTCTGTGTCCAGCCAGTCCATGGCAGCACCATCTCATGGTCCAATCAACATTGGAAGCATTGTTTGTGGTGACACAAGAAAGAAACTGCACCCCGATTATAGCATTCCCTCCCAAGAGAGGTTATACTGGCCCCCTCCTTGCTATCCTTCCACCAATAGACTAATATCTTCATGTTTGGATGGACCTTTGGAAACTAAGGTGCAGATGATACTGATCATTCAGCTGCTGTCAGGGCAAATTGGATTTTAACTGCTGGTTCTAATTGTGTTTTGATGTATTTAAGCTATTTTTTAAACTGGTCTGATTTTATTTGTATTTCACAATGATTGTTTTGAATGTTGCAAGCCACTTTGAATCCCAACTTGAGAGAATGTCAGGATATAAAAACATTAAAACAAACAAAAAAACAGGAATGTCCAGCTCTTGGTATTCATAGAGACCTGGCCAATCAGCAGGTTTCACACTGGCAGCCAGTCACACGGGCTGATGTTCCACACAGGTTTCTCTCTGTATCTGTTCTGTGATAACTCATCCAGCAATATCCTAGCCTCAAACAATAAGGAGGCTCTCCATTCAGCCCCTGGTTTCACTATCCCATTTTGAGGGGCTAGTCTGAGACTTCATGATCCCAAAAGAGATGGAAAAGTTCCCATACTTTCTGAGTCACCACACTGATACGGCACACGAGAAACAATTCAGAACAGAATTCTCCCCCAGGAAGTGTTTTGTCTCTTTTACCTGGAGAGACGTCAGTTGGCCAATATCAGGAGGAAGTGAGGTTAGCTGGTTGTCATGTAGATCTAAAACCTGGAAGGGCAGAGAAGGAAAATGGCCGTTCATTTATCTCCAGCAGGGCTGGAGAACATTTTTTTCCCTATTGAGGGCCACACTCCCTCAGCACTAACCTGTTAGAGGCCAAAGCCAGTGGAGGGTGGACCACTCACTTCTCTCTCTGTCTCTGACAAACTGCTTCTTCCTCTTTCTCTGTCTTTGGCACCTGCTCCCTCCCCTCTCTCACACACACTTCTCTGTCTCTGACATCCCCTTATTCCTCTTTCTCGGTCTGTGACACCTTGCTTCTCTCTTTCTCCCATTCTTCTCTGTATATCTCTGACACCTTCCCCTTCTCTCTCTGAAGTCTCTCGTATATTTAAACAAGACATGGAACAAAATCACACTGGAATGGGACCTAGTTTCAAGAGTCCCCCTTCTGTCAACACACACACAGTGGTTCTGTGCCTTCTTCACTATCAGGTCCAGAAGCTTCCACTCAATGATTCATTCCTACCTCTTGAGTCATTTGCAAAAAGAAAAAAAGGAAAAAAAAGAGTTTCAAGTTACCTTCACAGTTAGGAGATTCAGGATGCTACAGGATTTAGGGGTCAGAGATGTCAAGCAATTGGTGTGAGCAATCAGCACCTAAGCAATGAAAGAAGCAGAGAGGATATTATCAGAGTGATGCTGGGAGCCATAATCAAGGTTTGTTCTTGGCTAACTCACTTGTGGTTTGCTAGGAGAGAAATAAATGGTGAACCTGAGTTCAGAGGTAACGTTAACCCACACTTGTTTCCTGGGAGTGGAGACAGAGGGGCAGAGGGAGTGAAGTGCCTGCAGTTTCAGTGCACCCATTTAAATCATGGTTTACTGCCACTATGATTTGGGAAACCAGTGCAACAAGTGATCTGCAGCGGGAGGCAATGAAGAAATGGTCCTTGCCAGCAAGATGCTGTATAGGCTTGGACTGCTTTTGCTCCCGGAAAAATCCTCCAGGGTGTTTGAGGAAAGTTAAAACACAACAGGGAGAGGGAATCACTACACATTCAAAAGCACATGGGCCAGGACTCAAAGGACCCCATTTCTGCCTATGGACATATGAGGCTTTGCCTGTTGTTTGAGGCCACAAGCCATTTCTTGCTCTGCGTGGACAAGAGTTTGATGCATAGAGATGCCACCACCTAATTTTATGATATTGGCCTTTGTGTCAACATGGGCTTTGTCAACCTAATGCTCTCTGGGTATTTTGGACTACAACTCCCATCAGCCCCAGTCAGCAGAGCCATTTGGACTACAACTCCCAGCAGTCATGGCCAGCACTGCCATGCTGGCTGGGGGTGATGAGAACTGCAGGGCAACAATGTCTGGAGGGCTTTTGCCCAGTGGACAAAGCCTGTACTAACGCATTGAAACATGTCCCTTACCTTCTTCTGCAAGACTTTACAGGTCGCCAAGGCTCCATACGGAATCTAAAAGCAGGCATAGGACAAAACCAAATGCTGGTCAGATAAAATGTTATTGTGAGAGAGAGGGGTGATCAGAAAAAAATACAAAAGAGATACTTTATGCAAGGGCCATTTTGTCTTGGGGCATATTACCATTATTTATCAGATTTATAGGCCTCCACTTTCTGCCCAAAGGAGCCCAGGGTGGCAAACAAGAAGCACTATAACCATTAAACCACATAAAAGCAATTGAAATGCAGACGCAGATGGGGAAAGATCTCTGCTTTAGAAGGCTTGTTGGAAGGTCATCACAGGCACAGAACAGACAACAGAGGCAGCGCTTGTCTGATATTTAAAGGGAGGGCATTCCAAAAGGCCCTGTTCCTGTATTGTGCAGAAGAGACCTCCTGATGATAAGAATGACAAGAAGATCCACCCAGGGACAGAGACCCTGCAGCCCTCCAGATAATTGTTGGACTACAACTTCCATCATCCCTCACCACTGGCCACACTGACTGGGGCTGATGGGCATTGGAGTCCAACAACATCAGGAGGGCTGATGCTCCTAGTCCTTGATGTCAAGATACTACACAGATCCTATGGTTATGGGTGTCAAGCGCAGTTCTGCCTCTGAAACAGGTGGAAAGAGGAACTCGCTCCTGCATAACATCTTCTACTGAAGGATGATAATAAAAGGTATCACTCTTCAGAATGTGGCACCACAACCCAAAGATAATGCCCAAAGGATGGGGGGGGGTGAGTTCCAAAGCAATGCCCAGAAGTGAAACCAGCAGAACTTCTGATCCTTAACCATCGCTGCAAATAAAGCACTTCTGCATGCAATGCATGGTAACTGTGGAACTCCCTCCCACAGGAGGTAGTGATGGCCAGCATCTTGGACAGATTTAAAATAATATTAGACAGATTCATGGAAGAGAAGGCTATGCATGGCAACTAGCCATGGTGGCTATGCTCTGCCTCCACAGTTGGAGGCAGTAATGCTTTTCGATGCCGCAGGAGGAGTGGGTGCTCTTATGCTCAGGTCCTACCTGCGGCTGTCCCACTGGGGCATCTGGCTGGCCACTGTGAGAACAGGATACTGAGCAAAATGGGGCATTGGTCTGATCCAGCAGGGCTCTTCTTTGGTTCTGATGTCAACAGCATGTCTCCCACCCAACCACTTGGCCAACATTTGGGAGTCAGCATCACCGGAAACGTACCTCTAAGAGTTCACATTTGGATATGTCAAGTATATCATCAGCTCCGGCTTCCTTTGCCTGTTGAGAGACAGACAGGTGAGCTACATTTGCAAAAATGAGAAATCAGATGGTTGCCGGCCTTATCTCAATTGCTCACTGAATGTAATCAAAGTAATATATATGTATATTTAGGGAGGGGCACATGAGTAAGCCCCACTACGCCCATGTTGCTTACAAGTCTCCAGTTGTCAGAGGTGTGCTCCAAGCTCTGCCAAATACTTTGGGGAAGGGCTGTAACTTGGTGGCACAGCATTTCTTCTGTATGCAGAAGGTCCCAGGTTCAATCCCTGGCATCCCCAGGTTGGGTTGGGAGCATCCCTTCTCTGAAAACCCTAGAGAGCCACCATCAGTCGGTGCAGGCAATACAGATGTGGTGTCCCAACAGGGTGAGTCCCAATCAGAGGTGGGTGTCATGCCTCGACAGTGTGACTCCTCATCAGAGAAGGACCAGGAGGCTCCAGCCTTACACCAAGCCCTGGGTCACGCTCCATCTGGGAGTGAGGAGTGATGAGGCCTTGGACAGATGACCAGCACCAGGGGTGAGTTTGGCCTCTGGCATTGAGGTTGGACATGTCACAAGCCCAAGGGGAAGCCTTAAACACCAGGTCCATCCCAGTCCATCTGGAGAAGTGCCCAACTACAGGCAAGGTCTCCTTGGGATGTAAGAGCATCTTCTCAAACAGACCCCTGGACAGGAGGAAGATGATAGGATTTGGCTGAGGTTGGGGTGTGCTTACACCAACTCCAGCTCAAAAACCAGCACAGGATTGGAAGAGCTACTAAGAATGTCTATATACCAGCTCGGTGCCATGCCTGCTAGCCAACCTTCTGCCAGGCCAAACCTGATCTTGGAGTGCTCTGACATTGCCTCTCACCTGAACCTTGCTGGGAACTCTGCTGGTTTGGTTCCCCACTCCTGGTGGAAAGACTCTTCTGCAGAGTTTTCCACCAATAAGGGGCATGTTTTTCTGGGTGGGTGGAGTAGGCACCAGTTGATCCCCTGAGGGTCTAGGGCCTGACCCCCTAACCCCCCCAGCTGCTTCATCCCAGAGTTGGCATAGTTTTATGAAACAAATTATGACATGGCGGCAGGGCTTTTATACTGTGGATCTGCTACATCCATCCAGCCTGCTTAGAATTCATGTGTAACAAGGGCCAGAAAAGACCAGGTGATGACATTCTTTCATGGTTCCAGAAGATTCCTCAAAACCTTAGTGGAAGCTTGAAGAGTCCCTCACTAGCTTGAAGAGTCCCAGCAGCTGGCCCACCTAGCTCTGGCTGACTTACCAGGCACATTTGGTACTCAAGGCGCTTGCGGGCTTCATCACTGGGTTTCCTTTTACGGAAGAAGAGCGGCATCTTCCTCTTGTCTTCCCTTTATCCCAATTTAGAGATGGAAAAAGGAAACGAAAGGCAGGAAGGCAACCACAACCTGAGCAACAGGAATTACATCTCTGTCAGTCTGAGAAGAAGCTGCTCATGTCGGACGAGTTCTGCTCAAGGTGCCTCCCTCTGGAGAAGTTGGGGCGGGTGGGGGGGGGGAGAGAATAAATCAAAACACATTTATGAATTTTATTTCTCATAACCCTTCTGTAGTTCAGGGGTGGAGAAGCCTTTTTTGGCTCAAGGGCTACATTCCCTTGTGAGAAACTTTCCAGGGGCTGCAGTGGTGGGGTGTAGCCAAACAGATACCACTTGCGAACCTCCATCACATAAAATTGGCCAGGGGGTTGTGGTGGTGCAGAGAGGCCTGGCTTAAGGGGCGTGTGGCCTAGGACGAGTGCAGAGGGCCATACGGACACCTAGAGGGCAGTATTTGGCCCCTGGAAACGAGGTTTCACATTCCCTGCCCTTTCGTGGCACCTCAGTTACACAAGCTGGGACATTTGTATAATAAAGGGGTCAGCCACCGATAGCCACTGGACCAAAACCTGCCTGTAATCCTCCCACTCCCAGTACAATAAAGGCAACTGACTCCTGCTGTGTGTGAGAGCTTCCACACACATTCTCACATGCAGGAAAGGAGATAGTGGCAATGCTGATGACTGCCATTGTTTTATCAACAGCCTGGCAAGGTAGTGGGTCTAGAAAATTCATCAGGTAGCTCATTGCACGGGGCACGGGCTAGCATGGGGTTGAGGTGGAGAGTTCAAAGCATGAGAGTTAAACTAGTGAATTTAACACCTGTCTGAAAGTCAGAAACTCAACAGGGGCAGCTTTTCATAGCATGGGTGTGTACTGACAGGAAAAGCTCCCATAATAAAATAGCCAGCTGCCTTATGCTGAGTCACTTTGATTCCTCAGTCTCATTATTGTCTACACTGACTGACTCTCCAGGGTGTCAGATAGTACACAACCAAACTGAACCATTTCCACAAAAATAATCATAAAACCTAAAATAGATATATTTAAAATTAATATAAATAACAGCAACAAAAAATCCTAAACAACACCCCAGCCCAAGTGTCAGTTCTTCTGTAGTCAGTCAGGGCCCCATCCTCTCAGTCCAAGTGGAAAAAGCCCTGCAAAGCAGGGAACAGGTCTTCCAGGACTCACGGGCAAAACACACACCCCTGCTCCCCAAAGAAAAATATGAGCCACAATCCTGAGTGCTATCAGCAGGCAGGCATTTAACCAAGTGATTCCCAGCAGTGATAGGCAATGCTGGATCTGACCTATCTCCATCTATCATGAAGCAGGCAGCACTACGCTACTTCAAACTGCAGGAAGGTCCTGACTTTCTCCATTCCGATCCCTGAATGTAGGGAACCTGCCAGAACATTTCTACTAGACTATTTTTAAAAGAATATACTGCATTCAGCTTTTGGTTTTTTCAGTGGAAGAGCATCACATCGTAAGTGTTCCCCAATATGGTCTAAACTGGTGCAGCAATCTTTCCTGACTCCCCAAAATCTCCACGAGAACTGTGCCCTTGAACACTTTGTTTATGTTGCTTTCGCTTTTAATAGAAGTTTGCAAACATATCAGAAGAGGAAGAAAGATAAAATCTCCCTAGCTTGTATTTACATGAAGAATATCCCCTCAATTCTGACTTAACCATTAAAGATTAATGTACACAGTCCATACATCCAAACAGGTGTCTACATGAGATGGGCAGGTGTTAAGCTATGGATTCAAATGGGATAAAAGCTGGGTTTCTAACCTGTGCGTTCAAACCAAATTTCGTCAGATCCACTGCCACCACCCCATATCCTACTAGGACTCTCGCTTCTGTTTCCTAGGGAGCCCCCGCCTTGGGCTGCATGCAGAGCTTGGGCTGTTCATTGAAGAACATAAGGTGAGCCCTGCAGGATCTGGTCCAAGGCTGGCCAGAAGCCCCAGTAGGAAGCCCGAAAGGAAGCCCCAGTAGGAAGCACGTCCCGAACGCAGCAACCCTCCCCGCACTTGCGGTTTCCCCAGCAACGGGCAATCAGAGGCAGCGGGTGAAAAACAGGGACATGAGGACTAGTAACTTACCTGGGAGAAATCCCCATTGGGGGGGGGGAGACGAGGATGCACTGTGGGGTTTACTTCTAAGTAAACATGCCCACTGCCCAGGGCTGCGCTTGTCACTCAAGAGGCGCTGGAGGGCTCGACGGGTAGGCAGAAGCTCAACAGGTGCGGCTTTGCCAAGCCTGTCATGCTAGGGGGTGTGGAGAAGGAGCCCCAATGGCAGCCTTGGCTGCTCTCAGGCAATCATTGCAACACGGCGGGGGTGGGGGAGAGAAACAGCAGCTCCCTTGGCCACACCCAGAAGTGCGGGAGGGAGGGGGAATGCTGAGGAGTAGCCCCGCCTCCAACTACGCCTTAGGTCACGCCCATCTCGACAATGTCCCCTCCCGCGCCCTGTACTCACCGGCTCATACCGTTCCCTCACCACCGCCAAACTCTTTGTCTTTCTCCCTGCCCACTTCTCTTCTGTAAACGAAGAAACAAACACCGAACCGGCTCAGGAAATATTCGCGGTCTGTTACACAGAGGCTACACCTTAGAACGATCTCTTGTGCCTACAGACTTTGGTCTCTCGCCCACATCTAAAATGGAGACCGCAGCCTCGCTCCTCCGCAGTGAATGCCCATAGTGGACATAGCGGCAGGGAGTTTTGAGTCTCGCGAGGTTGTGGCTGGAAGAGCAACGGTGCTTATTGGACGGCGGGAGGGTTGTGGGCAAGGACGTAGCAACGCAAAGTAGAGATACTAAAGTGTAGAGAAACACTATGTACTATGAATTTGAAGAGAACACGGTGGTTTTTCAGTAAAGGACCGGAAGTTTGGTCCGTCCCTCCTGGCCACACCTAAGATGACTTCCTTTGACTCACCCTTCAAGGCGTCAGAGGACGGGTGAGTGTAATCTCGCGATATCTTAGATATTATATCCCGCGGGATCGCACGCGACCGGTCCTTTTGCCACATCGATCTTACGGGCGAGGAAGAGCTGGTCGCTCTCCTGAATCCGACGCCATCCTCCTTGGAGCTTAACTTGGTATCCAATTCGCAGTCATGCCGCCCAAGTTCGACCCCAACGAGATCAAAGTCGGTAAGTCTTTCGGCTCGAAGCGTTTTTGAGGACCGCTTATTTAGGGTTGGGGCCCGATTGGCACGTGTGAATGATTGCCGCGTGTTCAGCTTCCTTTTTAGCCTTTATTTGCTATGCTTCTCCACAGAACCTTCCATGCCCCTTTTCAAGTTAGTGGTATATTTTTAAAATTACCTAGACCGGTGTGGTGTAGTGGTTAAGAGCGATAGACACGTAATCTGGGGAACCGGGTTCGCGTCTCCACTCCCCCACATGCAGCTGCTGGGTGACCTTGGGCCAGTCACGCTTCTTTGAAGTCTCTCAGTCTCACTTCACAGAGTGTTTGTTGTGGGGGAGGAAGGGAAAGGAGAATGTTAGCCGCTTTGAAACTCCTTAAAGGGAGTGAAAGGCGAGATATCAAATCCAAACTCCTCTTCTTCTTTCATCTCATTCAAATGCCACCGGTACTTTAAATAGATAGATATAACACATACAAAATACATTATAAATAATAAGTGTATTGTATTCTCGGTTTTTAGGTTTTCCTCCCCGTTGTATTTTTGTTTTATTTTATCTATTCTTGTATGCATTTGTATTGGTGCCTGTACATGACAGCGTACAAGCTCTGCGTTTATTTTCTGTACTATGTTTATAGTTTCCGATCTTTGAAAATTAGATACCTTGCACCACATCCAAGTGTATTTATGTACTCAGACTGGCAAACTGCACTGTGACCTGATTATTTTAACTCTGGAACACCAACGACTGAATATTCTCACTTTCTGTGTTAGGTGCATTAACAACACTTACATGAAAATCAAAGAGTGCTAAATCGTTCGGTAGTAGGATTCATAGTCTTGATTGAAATTCTCTAAGTTATTCAGCTCTTTTGATATATTAAGAACATAATACTGGCCCTATCAAGTCCAGCCAACAGGATTTGCTTCATTTTTAACCTTTCTACAAAGGCCCTGAAGCAGCATATTGATATAGTTCTTTTTACGTGCATGCATTATTTTTATCTTCAGAACAACCCTGTGTAAATAGGCTGTGCTGGAAGACAAGTGAATGTCAGACTGAAAGTCACCCAGCTTTGTGGCTTAGCTGAAATTTGAACATGGTTCTTAGAATCATAGAATTATAGAGTTGGAAGGACACCAAGGGTCATCTAGTCCAACCCTCTGCAATGCAGGAATCTCAGCTAAAGGGAAGTGAGACCTTGCTTTAGGGTGAAGCTCTTACCATGTTCCAGCAGTTTATCCCCTGTATGAATTTTTGTATTGGTGTTTTGCCATGATATTGGTGTTTTGCCACAGTGGCTTATAATTAAAGTGCTGGTTTTCTCTCTCCCCCCCCCCTTTCTTACAGTTTTCTTAAGATGCACTGGGGGCGAAGTTGGTGCCACTTCAGCTCTGGCTCCAAAAATTGGGCCACTGGGTTTGGTAAGTCAGTTCTTATTCAACCACAGAAATGCTAATGGGTAGAGTGGGAATAGAGAGTCACATGCGCAGGGGCCAGTTGCAGCTATCCAGACCTCTGTTCAGAACCCAAAGCCTTGTGATGAAAACTTTGTCCAGTTCTGCTGCTGAATGCAAGTGGTGACAATTCAAATTCTGAAGGCAAAGTAGCACTATTGGCCCATTTCCTGTGGAAGGTTCCTCCAATAGAGATTCAGCAGGGTACCTTTTTTAAAGTTTAAACACGTGCAGAAAACTTTTCGGTGCAAGTTGGCTTAGGCAGGCAACTAAGCCAGCTGCACATTTTCTGCAATGCTTCTGTAATTTTTTTGGATTGTTTAAATGAAATTGTGGTACACTGGTAAGTTAAATTCTCCTTGCCCAGCAGTTTCTTAATTTCTGTTTTTATGCAACTTGATTTGGGGAGTGGAAATACTTGAAGTATAACTATACATACCTGCAGGCTTTTAAATTACCTATTTGCTGGTTTTGGTCACCCCTTTAGGACACAGTAGGCAAGGAAGCTCTTCAGAATTTGTTTCCCCTGCAGTTTCTCAATGCAGTGTATCACCACCTGCCTATGTAGATGAGGCTCAGACAATATCTTGTGGACTAGATAGATATTTTGTTTATATTATACACCACCCTATGATTGTTGGGATAGCATAGAAATTTAATTAGTTGATAAATAATAACAAATAGAAACCTTAAAGCTTGTTTGCAAGGCAAGCATTGTATGTCTGGAGTACAGGTTTCCCACATGTCTTGCTTGGGTGCTGCTGCAAGGCTTGAGATTTAAGAAGGCAGAATGTAGTTAGTGAAGCACCTAAATCTGTGGTCAGTTGCTGGATTAGAGGGGAGGTTTGGGGGGACAGGACTTAAGTATCCCATTGGTTGTACCTACTGTTGTGTTTTTTCTTTTAGTCTCCCAAAAAGGTGGGTGATGACATTGCCAAGGCTACCGGCGACTGGAAGGGCCTGAGGATCACGGTTAAGCTGACCATCCAGAACAGGCAAGCTCAGGTACAGACAACGCCACAAAGGACGGGTCTGTGGCCAAAAGCACTGGCATTTGAAAATGCCCAGCTGTGCCAGTGCCACAGAGCCATGATCCTGGCAAGGTTGACTCAGCCTTTCATCCTTCCGAGGTCGATAAAATGAGTGCCATGCAGCTTGCTGTGTGGGAGGTCTTTGGATCCAGACCTTAAAAACACGGTCCTGGTCATTAGGCGGTTGCAACGTATCCAGGTGTTGAACTACAGTTCCCATCATTCCTAGCTAGCAGGACCAGTGATCAGGATTTATGGGAGTTGTAGTTCATGATATCAAGAATGTCAGCTGCTATTCTATGTTAAAGTATATTAAAATAATTGATACCATGCCGATTGATTGTTTTCTTGTGCTATGTGGAATTGGGTGATTGCAAGCTCTGGAAAGCAGCTTGTCAAGATGATTTAGACAAGGGATGTCCAACTGGTTTTTTCTTTTTTCTTTTCTGGGAGTAGATTGCAGTCTTTGGGAGTTGGATGTCCCTGATTTAGACTATTATTATTTTCCTCAACTGAGCTCTGCGTTGACTTGAATAAGTTTCAATTAAAGGATTTTAGATAAAATTGCTATAAGGTTGTTTTGTTTTCTGGTTTTTTGACATTTAATCTGAAATCAAGCTAGATTTGAGCTTGTTGGTGTCTCTGGTATCTTCTCATAATGGATGTTGGCTTACTTTACAGATCTATGGTCAATATTATTTTATTAATGCTATTTCTATAAGTTATGGCCTTTGGCTAGAGAAACTTTTGAACTTGACTTTTAATCCCCAAATAACATTTCCTCTTAGCTCCTTGCAATATTTGGCATTTATGCATGCTGCCTTTTTTTTAGCACTGACATCACTTTTTGTAATAGCCTTGTGATCCTGGGGGGCCCTGGGCTTTCCTGACAGCCACCTGCCACTATGCCTTTCGTGCAACAGTGACTGGCATGTTCCAGTGGTGAGCTAATAACAAACCCCAGCTTAGGAAGCAGAACTCTTCTGTCTGACCCATGGAGAGTCCTGTGCCGAAAAACTGGGGACACAAACCTTACAGAAGAGGATGGTTTTGTTTCATGATAAGTTAAATCATATTAAAAAGTTTTAGGAGTGTATATGTGAAATAATGCTTTGTTCTACTAGCACAAGGTCTTCTGCCTTTGCAACAGAATGTCTGCTCCTCATGGGCCCCTGAACAGATTGAATAGGTGCTCAGGAGGCAGAAAGGAGGAGGGTTGCACAAGCCGAAGTCCCTATGTGAATGAGACAACTTTGTTAGATACCGCCCTGGGAGTTGGGAGGAGCTGTGGTGGAGGGTGGGATTTTTCTTTCCATGCCAGGTTTTCTGTAGTCAGTGAATTGCTCCTTCTTCCCACCCCTGCCTCACACGAGTCTCAAATCTGGACTGTTTTGCTCTCTAGATCGAGGTGGTCCCATCAGCCTCTGCCTTGATAATCAAAGCCCTGAAGGAGCCTCCCCGTGACCGCAAAAAGCAGAAAAACAGTGAGTGTCCGGTGGTGGTGGTGTGCTTAGGTGGTAAATTGCAGCTGGGCAGCTATGAAAATGGAAGTAGAACCATGGTTTGTTTTGCAGAAATTTAGGATAGAGTGATTAAAAACTTAATTCCCAACTAGCTCTAAGAACCAGGAGGTCCTTTCAAGGAACTGTACCTAGTGTCCTCAATCATGCTCATAAGAAATCTGGTTTGTATGAGGGTAGATGGGAAATTTGGAAAGCTACAGCGTCAAAACAGTTGAAATATAATATGGATCAGTGTGATGCTGTAGTTCTGTCTGTCTGCAACAGCCACCCGCCACTGTGCCTGCCTGATTTCATCTGTGGCTTGTACATTCCAGTGGTGAGCTAAGAGGAAACCCCCATTCAAGGAAACAGGGTTATTTCTCTTCATGGGTAACTCTGTGCCGAAGAATGGGAACAGAGCAAGAACATCACTGCCACAGTCCCTTTTTATTTTTTAAGAGGACTGGCTGATGAGGCTCTCTGTGTTTGGCCTTTGGTGGTCTGCTCCCAAAGCCTGACTAATGTGAGTTCTCTGTTTACAGTTAAGCACAGCGGCAATGTCAGCTTTGAGGAGATTGTGAACATCGCCCGGCAGATGCGGCACCGATCCTTGGCCCGGGAACTCTCAGGTAAAAGCAGGGAATGTGAGGGCGGAGGGTCTGGATGTATGACAAGCTCGTGAGTTCCATGTAACAAATGCTGAAGCAAATGAAGCTGCCTTTTATTTATTTGGCCCCCTTGTACCTCACTATTACAGCCCCCCAAGTTTTGCTTGATTTCTTTGAATGTCCTGTGAGACTCAAGTTATTGCCATCATCCCCAGCCAGCATGGCCCTTCTTCAGGGATTCTGGGAGTTGTAGTCCCAACAGCAATATCTACCCATATTCACTTCCCATACCTTCCGTAAAGTTGGAGGTGGAGTGACTCCATTCAGGGAGTCTAATCTGGATGAAGCTATGCTTTGCTGACCATCTGGCAGAAAGGTCATGAGCGCAGCAGCCATCATGACATAATGTACTTTCCTGCCCCATCTACAGGAACCATTAAGGAGATCTTGGGAACAGCCCAGTCTGTTGGCTGCAATATCGATGGGCGACACCCTCACGATGTAATCGATGACATCAATAGTGGTGCAGTTGAATGTCCTCCAGTAAGTGCCTGCCTTCCCATGCATATGTTTTTTTTTTCTCCTTACCTTGGTACCAAATTGAATTATCTATTTCTAATTCCAAACTTATTTCCTTCCCTACAGAGCTAAGGCTGCTACCTGAATGGACATGATGCAACTTAAACAAGTTCTGTAGAGTGTATGGTGAATAGATATTGGTAATAAATGCAGTTTCACACTTGTGGTGATAATGGCTCTCATTCTGATGTGTACTTCTATCAAGAGTATTTCTCGTGTTAGAGGTTCTGCTGCTGTTCTTGCTGGGTTTCTTCTTCCCAGTTACCTAGAGTGTGAGCAGGCTTGTGTTTATACTCTGCACTTTAAAAATAAAAATGTACACCAGATGTGTAAGCCTGTAAAAAATAGTTACATCAACATGATTTCCTTGCCATTTATAGGACCACAGGTTGCTTTAACACCATGGGTGATTATGGAGTTTTGGATCTGGACCCTGGAAATTAGGGCTGATGTCCCCACTCAGCCATAAAATTAATTTGTTTTTACTTTTTGGACAGTGTCCTTTCTGCGCAGTGAAACACTGTTGTTAGAAGGTCTTAAGACAGGAATGGGGAAAAGAAACAGCCCCACAACATCACGGTGGCATCAATAGTCTCACTGTTGAACTTCAACTTAAGTTGTGGAGCCTTCCAAGTTATAAAACTCTGCAGCTTAAGTTGAATGGTATATATTCTGATCAGACTTTACAGAGTCCCATCACCCCACTATTTTTTAAGGAGTTGCTAGGGAGAGACACTGCAGGAGCAGAGATTGAGGAAGCTGATTTTGTAAAGAAAAAAAAGAATGAAATTGTGTTGGTCCTTCAACTCCACAAATAAGATTTCTCTGCTTTGCTGTTAAATTAGTATACCCATGCAGCTTCTTTTTTAATTTATGTACATTATTCCCCCTCCCATTAATTCGGGTTAGGTGGATACCCAGATGGCTAAGATTTGTGCTTTTAACAAGTCTGAGCTTGTATTGAAAGTTGCAAGAGCTGCCTGGAATGTTAAACACTGGACAGAAATGGGGCATGCAGCGTCAGGGCAATCAGGCTTTTAATCACACTCCTGGTAGGGGGGGTGTCACAGCGTTGAAAATGGCCCTGTCTCGTGCTTCTTGGGTCGCCTCACGCCTTGGATGAAGAAGCTGGGGGAGCAAGGTAGGCGAGCGATGTGCCCTCTCTCCACATTGTAAGTGCCGGGACCAGGGGTGGTGTCTGCAACCAAGGAAGAAAGTGGAAGAAGGTAACTAACTGAATGGCAGTGGCCAGAACTGCACACATAAATGTTTTGGGGCCCAGACTCAACAAGCAGGCATGGCAACAGCACCAACTGAAGCTTTTAACCAGCAGTCACTATAAAAAACGTAACCTCCTTGCAAAGGTTAGTCTGGTTTCACCTAGCCTGTCTATTTGCTAAACATTTTAGAATGGGTGGGGAAACTTCTGCTGGTGCTTTTGGATTGCAACTTCCATCATCCCTGCTCATTGGTCATGCTGCCTGGGGCCGGTGGGAGTCGGAAGAAAAAAGGAACATCACACCACCATCTAAAAGTTTGCAGAAGTCATAAGAGCAGCACTACTGGATCAGGCCAAAAAGCCCTGTCTGGTCCAGCATCCTGTTCTCATGGTGGCTGATCAGATGCCTCTGGGAACCTGCAAGTGGGATCTGAGAGGAGCTGGTTAGGTTAGGGAAAGCCTGGACAAAAAGATATTTGGCTGTGAACCAACTGCTGGGTGATGCTTCACTTACAATAAATAAAATGTTATTTATACCCCGCCCTTCCCGGTTCAGAAAACTGGGCTCGGGGCGGCTAACAACAAATTTAAAACTTAGTTGTAATAAAACATAGAAGCAGCATAAAAGTCAGCATAGAAGCATGAATAACAATAAAGTTCAAAGTTCAAAAATCAATTTAAAGGAAATCCATCCAATAAACATTTGGTCACCAGGGCTAGCTGGCTGAATTAGTCCTACTTGGTAATCTTCATAAAAGGGGGAGGGAGAGGAAAGAGAAAGGAAATAAAAGATCAGGTGAATTCAAATTAAAGGTCAGGTAGAATAGCTCTGTCTTACAGGCCCGGCAAAAGGAGGTTAAATCCTGAAGGGCCCTAGTCTCATGGGACAGCATTCCACCAGGTTGGAGCCATCACTGAAAAGGCCCTGGCCCTGGTGGAGGATAGTCCGGGACCTCTAAACTATGGATCTTCATGGACCTTAAGGTCCTCTGGGGCATACCAGGAGAGGTGGTCCCATAAATAAGGGCCCCAAGCCACAAAGGGCTTTAAAGGTCAAAACCAGTACCTTGAACCTGACCCTAACTTCACCAGGAGCCAGTGCAACTGGTAAAGCACTGGGTGAATATGCTCCCATGGCAGGGACCCCGTGAGGAGCCTCACTGCAGCATTCTGCACCTGCTGGAGTTTCTGGGACAGTTTCAAGGGCAGCCCCATGTAGAGCGAATTACAGTAAAGCCTGGAGGTGACTGTCATGGATCACTGTGGCCAGATTGGGGTGGGAAAGGTAAGGGACCAACTGCTTAGTGCTTATAAGATGGAAAAATGTCGCCTTAGCTGTTGCTGTAACCTGTGCCTCCATGGAAAGGGAGGCGTCAAGGATAACACCCAAATTCTTAACGGAAGGCATTGGCACTAATTGGGCTCCCGCAAGAGAAGGGAGTTGGTCCCTCATCCTCATGCCATCCCGACCCAGCCAGAGGACCTCTGTCTTTGAAGGATTTAGTTTCAATCGGCTCCCACAAAACCACCCACCACAGCCTCCAAGCATCTGGTCAGTGTGTCGGGCCGAGTTGGTGTGGCCATCCATCAGCAGATAGAGCTGAGTGTCATCATAATGTTATAATGGCAGCAATGGTCAGGGGTACTGCTAACTCTTATTAATATTCAATCTCTGCCCCTTTATATACAGTCATATCTTGGAAGTCAAACGGAATCTGTTCCGGAAGCCTGTTCAACTTCCAAAATACTCGAAAACCCAAACGCAGCTTCTGATTGACTGCAGGAAGCTTCTGCAGCCAATTGGAAGCAGCGGAAGCCCTGTTGGATTTTTGGCTTCCAAAAGAACGTTCGAAAACCGGAACATTGTTCAGGAGCCAAAACGTTCAGGAACTAGGCTGTTTGACTTCCAAGGTACAAGTGTAGGTGCACAGCGCTCCCTCTCGCTGTTCTAGCTTCTGGCTTAGCCACGTGCAGCCTCTTCAGGGCAGGGGGAGCTGTCATCCCGCTGCCCTGAAGAGGCTGTGCGGCTATCCCAGAAGCCAGAAGAGCGAGAGGGATCTCTGGCTTCTGGGATTCGGAATATTTTTTTTCTTGTTTTTGTCCTCCAAAAACTAGGTGCGTCTTATGGTCTGGTGCATCTTACAGAACGAAAAATACTGTAGTTAAAAGAGTGGTGGGAGGGAACCTGTTACCATTCCTTACCTTTCCTGGCCCACTTGTGCATAGTGTTTCGTGCAGGGCTGATGATGATAGAGGGTGATCTAAACATCACATGTTTGTATGCACTTTCTGTGTTGTACCTATTGGGTGCTGGATCCATCATATTATCTAGGGAAGAGAAAAGGGGTGAGAGAGAAGCCGGCCCAATCTGTGGTGCCAGATACTAATGGAGAGGGGAGAAGTTGGCATTGCCAGGCACTGACTTGAAGAGCTGCAACCTGACAGAGACCCTCTTGGATATGCTTAGAATAGCTCCCCTTACTGTTACTGCCAGGAGCAACTTATTCTGCTCTTGCCCACCCCCTTGTAGTGTTCAGTGGACCCAAGTGAAGAGGTCAAGTTAAATGGGCAGTGTAGATACCATATGTATTTATGAAACAAAAATTATATACAGGCAACCCACCCCCCACCGTTGCACACATTCAAATAAAGCTTGACCCTACAAACGTGCATCCCTGGAAGTGGCTGGAAAAGGGGACAGAATGGGGTAGAGGCATAATGGGTGGAGCAGGTTTACATGCCTACATGCATGGTCAGGAATGCAGCCCCCACACAAAATGGTATTGTTTGAACGTAGGGAAACAGCTAAATAGCTTACAAAAACAGTTTTAAAATATTGAGGAATAAACAGTTAAAACCATGTACGTAATTTAAAATTCTGTAGTTAAAATTAACAGTAAGAGATTAGATCTTGTCAGCATCCATGTTTCTGGTCAGGCTGGCCTAAACAATAATGTTTTGAGCAGGTGGTGAAAAGAGTACGACATAGGTGCCTGCCTGGTATCAATAGGCAAGGAGTTCCAAAGTGGGTCCCAGAACAACAAAATAATTATTTTCTTGAAAGTGCAGAACAAATAGGTGGCAGCTGTAACAGTGTCAGACCTGCAAATTGAAGCGGTCAAATGGGTTTATATAGAGAAGGCAATGTGCAAGTAACTGGTCCCAAATAACTTGGCCTCAGAACAAATCTTTGAGCAGAGGTGTTAGCTACTGGCAATGTCTCACTAAAAAAATGTCTCACAATGTCTCACTAGAGGAACCCTACCGAAGGCAAATTTCTGGTAAAAATCTGGAGTTTGTACTCAGCAAGTGCTCAGCTTCCAAACTGGCAATAAAGGGCGAGAATAGAGTCCTGGGGCACACCTTGACCCAGATAAGGATAATAGCTCCATTGGTAGAACATGAGACCCATAATCTCAGGGTCTTAGTTTTGTGACCCATATTTGTAAAAAAAATATTAAAAATTACATTGCAAGGATTTGGGCTAGATGACCCCCTGGATCTCTTCCAACACTACAATTCTATGAAATAAATACCTCTTGATAACCTAAGGCACCCATTATGTTCTTACTTTTGCTGACAAGAGTGAACTCCCCCTTCTGTCCCATGGTGAAATGGGGGCTGTTTGGCAGGTTGGCTGGCTTGACATCCAGGGGCTGGCCGTAGTGGAAAGGAGAGGGCCACTGCAAATAACAGAGGGACAGCTGAGCTGCATGATCCTTCCTGGGGAGGGGGACCCACATGGTGGAGGAGTATAAAGGCTATATGACCAGTGAGACCCAACAGAGCTACATTTCCCAGAATGCTTTAACCATCAATCCTCCTTCCCAGGGAACTGTGGGAGTGGTAACTCTGACAGGGAGTAGGGGGCCTCCTAACAACTCTCAGCATCCTTAATGAACTACAGTTCCCAGGATTCCTTTGGGGAAGCCATGATATTCTAGTGCTTTAAATGTACTGTATGGTGTTAATGGGACTCCAAATCTGTGGTTCTAAAGCAGCCTTGCCCAACCTTTGGTCCACAGATGCTCCCATTATCCCCAGGGCCTGGCCATGGTGGCTTGAAATGATGCTTAAAATAATTCTATGGACAAATTCAAAGAGGATAAGGTTATCAATTGTTACTAATCATGATGGCTCTGCCCTGCCTTCCACAGCTGGAGGCAGTCATATAACTGAGTTATGTGACACCCCAAGCCAAGGTGATATGTAACTTTACAAGACATCTGAAATCAGCCCTGTATAGGGAAGTTATTTAATGTTGAACGTTACATTATGTTTTTATATATGTTGGAAGCCGCCCAGAATGGCTGGGGCAACCCAGTCAGACGCATGGGGTATTACTATTATACTATTAATTAGGATGTCTCTATTTTCCTAGGAGAAATGTTGGAGGATATGAAAACTAGCTGCTGGAAATTGCAGTAAGAGAGTGCACTCTTATGCTCAGACCCTACTTGTATGAGGTGCTTCAAATGCATAGTGCAGATGGGGCCTTTAATTTCTGGCTGCTTCCAAATACAACAAGGCCACCACATACAGTATACAGCTTGCTACCTGATCTTTGCAACATGGAGACTGACCCCGGGACCTGTAATATATATTCTTTATATTACACTTTATGGATATTTATGGAGTGATTTATTTATACCGTTATTTTATTTATGTTTTGCATGTTGTCAACTGCTTTGATGCACTTTCTGAAAGGGAGGGTTGTAAATATTCCATTTAATTAATGAATGAAGCATGTGCTCTTGTCACTGAACTATATGAATTGGGTGGGGCATAGCACAAATGGACACCCCCATGCGTGACACTTACATTGGTCTCGTTGCTAAAATCCACTTTCTTAATGAACGGGTTATTGCTCAAAAACCAAGACTTCTGCCAAGAACGCCGCCCTCCGCCCTCTGGAGAAACAGAAGACAAGGTTGAGGCAGCATCAGTGTTGTTACAGAGCCTTGAACTTTGAACCAGGCCCCCAACTGTCATCCCAAGAGACTTGGGACCCAGCCTACATAGAGCTGGCCCAAGACACTTTGGCAGCTGAGGCAAACCACAAAATGGCATCCCCTCCCCAACCTGGGATGAAGGGGTGAGTGAAGACTTACATCAGGAACATGTACAGTGGTACCTCAGGTTAAGTACTTAATTCTGGAGTACTTAAGTACTTCATTCCGGAGGTCCGTTCTTAACCTGAAAGTGTTCTTAACCTGAAGCACCACTTTAGCTAATGGGGCCTCCCCCTGCTGCCACGCCGCTGGATCATGCTTTCTGTTCTCATCCTGAAGCGAAGTTCTTAACCTGAGGTACTATTTCTGGGTTAGCGGAGTCTGTAACCTGAAGGTATGTAACCCAAGGTACCACTCTATGATCTAGTTGAGATTCCTGAGTTGCAAGGGGTTGAACTAGATGACCCCTGGGGGACCATTGTAACTCTATAACTCTACAATTCTAAAGAGCTACAGCAGGAAGGGGCGAGGAGAGCAGTGCCATCTGTTCACCAAGAGGCTGCTGTAGAGGCAGCTTTGAGGGTGGAGCTGCTAAGGAGACAGCAGATCTCTATGAAGCATGCCACAGTGATCTATGAAGCATGCCACAGTCAGTGACAGCAGTGGCAGCAGAAGTGGGGTTGGATGATGCATTCCTTGGCGGCCACATCTGCTGCCCCTGTGGATCCTGCCACCTGAAGCAATTGCCTCATCTTGCCTCATGGGTGGGATGACCCTGAATCTACTCATGTAACAGGGTGAGGTGACAGAAAGCAGGGCTGAACAGGCCTTTCCATTTCCACATGCTGGTAGAATAAGCTATTCATTTGTTTTTTGTTACAGTAAGTCTATGTCACATCCTTTGCCATTGTGGCCCCCAGGAGGTTGCCTGCTAGAAAATGTGGCCCTCAGGTTCCCCACTTTTTGGGGGGAAGTGAATATACAGTATCCAGAAAGTAGGCCTTACCTGTTGTAATCACACATGTTCTGCCCCCACAAGGGTCAGTTATTTAGGCAGTGCTTTTTTTCTGGGGGGACGCAACCCCTAAGCATTTTGTGAATCTAAGTTTGGCCTCATTGAGGGGCAGTATTTCAACATGAGTAGGAAAATGAGAGTACCCCTGAACATTTTTTTTAAAGAAAAAAAGCACTTGTATTAGGTAGAAGGTATAACAATGCTGCTCCTTTAAGAAAAGATACACTGGTACCTCGGGTTAAGTACTTAATTCGTTCCGGAGGTCCGTTCTTAACCTGAAACTGTTCTTAACCTGAAGCACCACTTTAGCTAATGGAGCCTCCTGCTGCCGCTGCACTGTCAGAGCACGATTTCTGTTCTCATCCTGATGCAAAGTTCTTAACCCGAGGTACTATTTCTGGGCACAACAATATGATAGTTTTTATTGGCTCTACCTGTTGTGTATTGAGTCAAAGGATTTTATATCTGCATTATTATTGTCTGTATTTGCATTAGGGTAAAGTAACTGCCTTTTGGTTCCAGAGGGTACAGCTACTATTGGTTCATTTAAGCTGCTGTATTTGGATCCTCTGTCTTATTGGTTGCCTCCAAAAGGCAGGACTGTGATTGCCTGATATTGTTCCCTCCAAAATGTATCCTTTCTAGTTTGTTCCCTGTCCCTATAAATGTAGCTCTCCCCTCCTCAGTCTTCAGTCTTGTTGCTTTAATAAAGAAGTGTTACTAGAGAACTGTCTCCAGCATATTATGTCAAGAGAGCTGAAATCACAAACCCCACGTCACAACACTACCCAGAGCGAGAAAATTACCTCCCTTCTCAAAGTCTCAGCTGCAAGCATGCTAGCCCTAGGATTTTCCCTACCCTCTGCATTGGAGAAATTGCATCCAATAAGCCATTTTTCTTAGGAAGCTCTGCAAATTCATGCAATGCTGTAAATGAATAGCTTCATCTGTAACAACACACCAAGTGATATTGGTAGATAAAAACAATGAAGTTGTTTGTGGTATAAAGTACGTAACTCAGACAGAAGAGTTTCTAATCCTGAACTAACTAACTAGCCAAGAGGAAACAAAGGCTTGTGCTTTTCTTCTCAGAGGATAGATCCAAGATGGCCTCTCAAAAATGTTGAAAACCTCTGGTCTAGTGGCTTAAACACAAACCATATTGATTCATGAATAGCTGGAAACTGAAAGAATGCTCTCTTAATCCCTTCCCTTCACTCACACCTTTAGAAGGTGACTTCAACCCAAAGGTGTAGGATGGAGCACTGGTTTGCCGGAAGTTCACACTGCAGGCCGAGTAAGCTGCTGGCCCAGGGCTGTCCGTGTTCACTGCCATCGACAAGCGGCCTTCTGGGGATATGCGACCACCTGGAGCAAAGAGCAGATCATTCAGCTGATGCAGGTTGGGATCTGAATGCTCTGCAAGGAGGCTTCCTGTCTGCCCCTGCCCCAAGAGCCTGGCCTCCTGCCCCTATGCTTTTAACATAAGAATGCAAAATCTGTGGTCCTGCATATGTTGTTGGACTACAACTTCTGTAATCCAAGAGCCTTGGCCATGTTTACTGGGACTGTTGGGAGCAGGAGAACAGCCACATCTGGAGAGCCACAGTTTCCCCAGCCCTGGACCATGATGCATGCGTTACATATTTGTACTCCAAGGCCAGCTTCTGAGGCTCTGCTTGCTTTACTTATCATCAAGGTCCCTCAGCTCTATAAACAGGGCCTTTTTAGTGGTGACCCTGTATTTTTGATCCTAAGAGAAATATGTGGTGTTTGCCCTACCATGTTATCTGTTGCTGGTTTTACTGGTTACTTTTAAGCTGACCATGCCATGCAAGAAATACAGTACTTGCTTCTGTCAGTCCTGCTGCAGGGCTCTGCAGATTTGTCTACCCATCAATGCAATAGGTATTGCAAGTGTCTAAAATAAGGAAGACAGAGAGGCCCTTAAACTGAGAGAAACTGTGGCACAATCAGAGGCTGAGCAAGGAGGGTGTGGCCCGCCCTGGGTGACATCACCTCCCTGACCCTCGCCGTGGGCGGCGCCCTCCCAGGATGCTTGAGGCCGCCAGCAGCCCCCCCCCCCTGAGCCTTGCGGCAGTCGGCAGATCCCCTGGGACATGCGCCCTGCTCCCCTGGGATGCTAGCCCCGCCCACCGGGTGCATGCCGCTCCAGGTGCCAGGGCAACTAGTTCTGCCTCTGGGCACAATGGCTAGACTTGCAATGAGTAGACTTGCATTCAGAAATCTTCTCAGACATGAAATGCAATGGTTCATCTTTGGCAAGTTACTGTCTCTCAGTCTAATCTACCTTGCAAGGTTGTTGTGAGCTAAAATGTGGATTTTGTTAGTTCAGATTGTTGGCATTTGTCTGTCTCAGGAGACTGGAGAAGTGTGCCTTTAGGGATGAAGTGGAACTGTTGGAAGGTTACAGTGCCTGCTGCGGCTGTAGAGACCAATATGGGAAAGACAGGTTTTCTTGCTACTGGGGCAGATGAAGGCTTCTAGTTGCCAATTATGCCTTACAGAATTACATTGAAATTGCACTATTGGTTTCCCTATTGGGCACCCACAAACCAATGGGGAGAAAGCCTTGGATTGCTCTTTTCTCTCTCTCAGACCTCCTTCCTACTTACTGCTCTGCTTTCCAAACTGAATTTCTGGGAGGAACGGTGTTGAGCTAGATTCCCTGCTCAGGCGACCCCTGAGAACAAAACACAAGCAAGAAATGAGGAGAGGCTGTCCCAGCAGCTGGAAATGGAAGGAAAAAGTAAATGCCACTACTGGTGCCAGTAGTGGGCGAAATCAGGCATTTGCTGGATCCCACCATTTTATTTAGCTATACTGAAATTTATTCCCTATACTCCTGACACTCCTTATGTAAGCACATAAGACAAGCTCAGATGGATCAGACCAAAAGCCCATCTAATCCATCACTTTGTTCTCACAGAGGCCAACCAGATGCTTGTGGGAAGCACTCCGGGCTATTGACAACATTTTTAAAAAAGAATTGCAGCACAGTAAAAACAAATTGAAATAGAAAGAATGCATCAATATTATTTGCACTCAGGTTCTGCTTGTGGGATTCCCATAGGCATCCAGTTGGCCACTGTGCTGCAGGATGGGGCAGAGGCAAAAGAGGCTAGTTTCTGCACAAACACCCCCCTCTATCCTCCATTCAGGCAGGCAAGAGGCATGATCAGAGTTCAAGGACACATTCCACCCAGGCAAAATCCCTGCAGGTGGGTGCAATGCAGGGCTATTGAGGGAGGGTATTTGTGGCATGTGGAGAGTCTTGGGGGCCATAGAAAGAGGCCTCAGGGGCTGTGTGTGGCCCCTTAGCCCTGAGGTTCCCCATTCCAGGACTAGATGGACTGTTGGTTCTGGTCCAGCAAGACTCACCCATCCCATTTTAACTTAATGGGGTTAGGTGAGAATCTGGCCTTGCGGGGCATGCAGTAGGGGATAGTGGCAAGTGCCTGAGGCCTTCTCTTCCTGCATTACCGGTGCAAATGGTGGTGCCTCTTTAAAAGCAACTGAGATTTGGGGTTCCTTTTCTGGCTGGTGTCCAGGTACATCTGGGCCATGAACTTGATGTGTTTCTGCTGGAACTCCATTTTCCACAGCTGGGCAATGTTGACTCGCCCCATGCTCCCCCTCCGGCAGAATGGTTGCTGCAGGTTGTGTGACATCAGTGGGTTCTCTCATTCCATGGCTCCATGCATTCTGTGCTGTTTGATGGTGGTGTCTCTTTTCCCCAAGGGTGGGGAATAGATGAGGCGGGGTGGTCCAGCTAGGTGCAGACCTATGATCAAGAATGGTTGGTTCTTTGGGGCTAATGGGGGGTGGGTGGTCATTGTTCTACTAACCCCAATCTTCCCCCAGCCACCTGCCTGTCTTCTTGCTTAAAACCAGCCCAGAAGGTAACACTGGCTGCCTGTTTCCTCCTCAGGTTCAGTGTTGCCATTGCAGGTAGGAGGACGGGGCAAAACTATAATTTAGGCCTCATTCACATCTTACATTGTGATACCATATTAAATGTTTCCCTCAAGGTATTCAGGGGACTGTAGTTTTATAAGGATGCTGAGAGTTTATTGAAGACCCCCCTCTGAGAACCATTCTGAGAAATTGCTTTTAATCCACTCTTTATTGTTTTTCTATTAATTCAAAATATACAAAGTCAGTCACAAAACATTTTGTTGCATGATGTTAATGATTTAAGGGGGTGGGTTAAGCACCTAATCCCTAGAAATTAATAAATGCTAGGATTTTGATTATCTGGGACATGAAGGGAGAATGCAAGCTGCAGAGGAATTCCTATAGCTGAGCTACTTCCATCAAGGAAATATAGAGAACAATTGAGGGACATTAACAATATAAGAGAACTCCTTCACCCTTACCCTGAGGTGTGAACAGAGGCTGGGGGTTTGGAAGGTTGACACAGTAACTGCTCTGGGAGCAAGGGTGGCTGGGAGGAAGGAGGGAGAACAGCTGAGATCCATCTTGGGCAGGCTGGCTGAAGGCTGGCTGCCTTTGCTGTGGGGTACCAGCCCCTCTTGGAAGGACCCACTTGGCAGAGAGAGGGGCAGGCAGCCAACTTTTGTAACAACATATACAAAATATAACAGAATCTAAAATTTAAACTGGATCTCAGTAGGATATGGTAACAACTACTGAAAATTGTAGCTCTGTAAGGGTAATAGGGGGTCCCTTAACAACTCTCAGCACTCTAACAAACCACAGCTCCCAGAATTCTTAGAACATAGAGTGTTGAGAAAGAAAGGAATCTGTGTGCAAGTTGGATTGAATTTGGAAGAAAAATATTTCAAGCTCCTTGCAACAACTCTGGAAAAATAATGGAAAAAGAAAATGTGGAAATTTGAATTTTTCATTAAAAAAAAGGACGGATAAGTATGGTTGACATGAAAAGAGACTGGGAGCCATGGACTTGGATGTGGATTAAGGACTGTATACTAATCATGGATCCTTCATGGATCACTGCCCCTTCATGGATCACTGCTTTGCCGTGGCGAAGGGGCTTGAATAACTCAGAGAAGCTATGAGCTATGCCGTGCAGGGCCACCCAAGATGGACAGGTCATAGTGGATAGTTTTGACCAAACATGATCCACCTGGAGCAGGAACCGGCAAGCCACTCCAGTATCCCTGCCAAGAAAACTCCATGGACAAAGGCAACAGGCATATAAAAGTTATGACGCTGGAAGATGAGCCCCTCAGGTCGGAAGGCGTCCAACGTGCTACTGAGGAAGAGCGGAGGACAAGTACAAGTAGATTCAGAGCTGATGAAGTGGCCAGGCCAAAGCCGAAAGGACGCTCAGTTGTGGATATGCCTGGAAGCGAAAGGAAAGTCCAATGCTGTAAAGAAAAATATTGCATAGGAACCTGGAATGTAAGAACCATGAACCTTGGTAAGTTGGATGTGGTAAAAAATGAGATGGCAAGAATAAATATTGACATCTTGGGCATCAGTGAACTAAAATGAACGGGAATGGGCGAATTCAGTTCAGATGACCATCATATCTACTACTGTAGGCAAGAATCCCGTTAAAGAAATGGGGTAACCCTCATTGTAGTAACGGTCGCCTCCAACCTCTTGCCCCTCCCTTCTCCTGCCTCTGCTCTCCGGCCAGGCAAGGACGCACCAGGGCAGGGTTGGCAGACGTATTACTTTTATCAAACAAAACAAATAGGTCTCAGTAGAGCTGCCACCACTCCCTCTTGTCCAGGGGACCCAAAATCACAACCCAGGGAGAAGGCTGTGACCCGTTATCTTGGCCGTCCCCCTACTCCACAAGCTGTATCCACAGTCTTGCAGGCTGAAGTTCTACGGTAGAGCGTAACCAGGCGTAAGGCTAGGACTTAGCTATTCCCCCCGGAAAGGCACACAACTAAAACAGTTTCATACTAAAAGGATTTATTTTAAAATAACATAAGAAACATGCTAAAATAGCAGGCACTTCTTTTGAGCATTACAGATAAGAAAATAACAAATTGGTATAGTATGACTAAGTCTACATACTCACAACTCTAACACAAAGATAGGACAGTTGATGTTCTTTAGGACTCTGCTAGTTGAAGACGATTGAAGATCTCCATCTCAAAAGATGAATAGTGGCCTATTAAGCTGGAACAATAGAGCCTGGCATCTTTGCGATTTGCAGAGTAAGGCAAAGAGCAAAGAGCAGATAATCCTCTGATCTTTTATTCCCAATCCGCAACCTGCGTCGTAACTTTCAAGCCAATCATAAGACTCAAATTATTTTTGAATGCGCCAATGATCGGCTTGCTGGTCAATCAATTTACCTTTTGACAGCTGGGCCAATTTAGAATTCAACTTTTAATCAAAGGCTTCCTCCCTTCCGTGGAAACTAACCAGCGATACATTCCCAAGCAATTCAAGGACAGATAGCATCACTGGGAGGGGGGATGTTCACACATTCGAACACAGGTGTTAAATCAAGACTTCCTTGGTTCTAATAAACCTTTCAGCTGAGGAGTCAGCTAGTCTGGGGTTTTAAAGATATACAACTCCTTTCCCAGGGTCCTTGTGGCTGATGAAACTCCCACAAGGCCTCACTCTCTTTGCTTGACCAAAGAATAATTTTCCAAATATTACTAACTTTACTACACTCATAGTCAGCAAAAGAGTGGTGAAGGCTGTACTGGGATGCAATCTCAAAAATGATAGAATGATCTCAATACGAATCCAAGGCAGACCTTTTAACATCACAGTAATCCAAGTTTATGCACCAACTACTGGTGCTGAAGAAACTGAAATTGACCAATACTATGAAGACTTACAACACCTTATAGAAATGACACCAAAGAAGGATTTCTTCTCATTATAGCGGATTGGAATGCTAAAGTAGGGAGTCAAGAGATAAGAGGAACAACTGGCAAGTTTGGACTTGGAGTTCAAAATGAAGGAGGGCAAAGGCTAATAGAGTTCTGCCAAGAGAACAAGCTGGCCATCACAAACACGCTTTTCCAACAACACAAGAGACGACTCTACACATGGACATCACCAGATGGGCAGCATCGAAATCAGATTGATTATATTCTCTGCAGCCAACGATGGAGAAGCTCTATATAGTCAGCAAAAACAAGACCTGGAGCTGACTGTGGCTCAGATCATCAGCTTCTTTTAGCAAAATTCAAGCTTAAACTGAAGAAAGTAGGAAAAACCACTGGGTCGGTAAGATACACTCTAAGTCAAATCCCTTATGAATACACAGTGGAAGTGAGAAACAGGTTTAAGGATTTAGATTTGGTGGACAGAGTGCCTGAAAAACTATGGAAGGAGGCTCGTAACATTATACAGGAGGCAGCAACTAAAACCATCCCAATGAAAAGGAAATGCAAGAAAGCAAAGTGGCTGTCCAACGAAGCCTTACAAATAACGGGGGAGAGAAGGCAAGCAAAATGCGAGGGAGATAGTGAAAGATACAGGAAATTGAATGCAGAGTTCCAAAAAATAGCAAGGAGAGACAAGAAGGCCTTCTTAAACAAGCAATGCAAAGAAATAGAGGAAAACAATAGAATGGGAAAAACCAGAGATCTGTTCAATAAAATTGGAGATATGAAAGGAACATTTCATACAAAGATTACCATAATAAAAGACAAAAGTAGAAAGGACCTAACAGAAGCAGAAGACATCAAGAAGAGGTGGCAAGAATACACAGAGGAATTATACCAGAAGGATATGGATGTCTCGTACACCCCAGGTGGTGTGGTTGCTGACCCTGAGCCAGACATCTTGGAGTGAAGTCAAATGGGCCTTAGAAAGCACTGCTAATAACAAGGCCAGTGGAAGTGATGATATTCCAGCTGAACTATTTAAAATTTTAAACGATGATGCTGTTAAGGTGCTACACTCAATATGCCAGCAAATTTGGAAAACTCAGCAGTGGCCAGAGGATTGGAGATCAGTCTACATCCCAATCCCAAAGAAGGGCAGTGCCAAAGAATGCTCCAACTACCGCACAATTGCACTCATTTCACACGCTAGCAAGGTTATGCTTAAAATTCTACAAGGCAGGCTTAAGCAGTATAACTCCCAGAAGTGCAAGCTGGATTTTGAAGGGGCAGAGGAACCAGAGACCAAATTGCAAACATGCGCTGGATTATGGAGAAAGCTAGAGAGTTCCAGAAAGGCATCTACTTCTGCTTCATTGACTATGCAAAAGCCTTTGACTGTGTTGACCACAGCAAACTATGGCAAGTTCTTAAAGAAATGGGAGTGCCTGATCACCTCATCTGTCTCCTGAGAAATCTCTATGTGGGACAAGAAGCTACAATTAGAACTGGATATGGAACAACTGACTGGTTCAGGAAAGGAGTACGGCAAGGCTGTATATTGTCTCCCTGCTTATTTAACTTATATGCAGAATTCATCATGCGAAAGGCTGGGCTGGATGAATCCCAAGCCGGAATTAAGATCGCTGGAAGAAATATCAACAACCTCAGATATGCAGATGACACAACCTTGATGGCAGAAAGTGAGGAGGAATTAAAGAACCTTTTAATGAGGGTGAAAGAGGAAAGCGCAAAATATGGTCTGAAGCTCAACATCAAAAAAACGAAGATCATGACCATTGGTCCCATCACCTCCTGGCAAACAGAAGAGGAAGAAATGGAGGCAGTGAGAGATTTTACTTTCTTGGGCTCCATGATTGCTGCAGATGGTGACAGCTGTCATGAAATTAAAAGACGCCTGCTCCTTGGGAGAAAGGTGATGGCAAACCTAGACAGTATCTTAAAAAGCAGAGGCATCACCTTTTCAACAAAGGTCTGTATAGTTAAAACCATGGTTTTCCCGGTAGTGATGTATGGAAGTGAGAGCTGGACCATAAAGAAGGCTGATTGCCGAAGAACTGATGCTTTTGAGTTGTGGTGCTGGAGGAGACTCTTGAGAGTCCCATGGACTGCAAGAAGATCAAACCTATCCATTCTTAAGGAAATTAGCCCAGAATGCTCACTGGAAGGACAGATCGTGAAGCTGAGGCTCCAATACTTTGGCCACCTCATGAGAAGATTCCCTGGAAAAGACCCTGATGTTGGGAAAGATTGAGAGCACAAGGAGAAGGGGACGACAGAGGATGAAATTATTGGACAGTGTTCTTGAAGCTACAAACATGAGTCTGACCCAACTGCAGCACAATAAATCCAAATCAATGATGTAACGTTGGAAAGTGTCTATCACTTCTCCTACCTGGGCAGTTAAATTTTCACAAGGGCAGACTGGTGATGAAATCCAGCACCGCCTGAGCTCTGTGAGTGCAGCTTTCTTCTAACTGAAGTGCAGTGTTTGAGGACTGGGACATTCGCAGGGAAACCAAAATGCTTGCTTAGAAAGCTCTTGTGTATGCTTGTGAAACATGGACCACATATAAATGCCATCTCCAACTGCTCAAACGATTCCATCAACGGTGTCTCCAAAAAATTTAACTTGGGAAGACAGGCGAATGAATGGCAGTGTACCGGATGAAGCAAAGATCACCAGTGCTGAGGCAATGGTTCTTCAACATCAACTTCGTTGGACTGGTCATGTTGTGCGGATGCCTGATTATCATCTTCCAAAGCAACTACTCTATTCCGAACTTAAAAATGGAAAGCGTAATGTTGGTGCTCAACAAATGAGGTTTAAAGACTGTCTGAAGGCAAATCTTTAAAAATGTAGTATAAACACCAACAATTGGGAAACACTTGCCTGTGAGCGCTCCGACTGGAGAACAGTCTATACCAAAGGTGTCATGGGCTTTGAAGACACTCAAACTCAGGACGCAAGGGAGAAACATGCTAAGAGGAAGGCACACTTGGCAAATCCACACCGTGATCAACTCCCGCCCGGAAACGTATGACCCCACTGTGGAAGGACATGTGGATCCAGAATTGGCCTCCACAGTCACTTACAGACTCAATGTTAAGACCGTATTCATGGAAGATAATCTTACTCAGCTACAAAGAAGAAGGTGGGGATCCCAGGACTAGGTCAGAGACAATGTGCAGGAGAGGAGTCTCAATGAAGAGTTTTTAACCAAGCATCTATTTTTCTTTATTTTTTTAAAAAAAACTTATTTATTGATTTTTCACAAAAAAACTTTACAAATGTTAACATAAACTGTAAGTTACTTTATGTATTTTCTTCCTATCCTCCCCTTACATGGTTTCCATATTTACCCATCTATATCTATATCGAAATAATTCCAGTTATAAAGAAATAAATTGATACAAAGGAAAAAGGGGTGTGTGAGGGGGGGGGAAGAACAACGATGCATATAAAAAAAGAAAATATTTTAAAATGCAATATAATATACTCTCATACATTCTTACATAAATTGATAGTTATTTACCCTTGAATGCAGCATATTTCTCCTATACTATTCAATACATTCATTTCAATCTCCTCTCTCTTTTAAGCCTGATAGCACCCTCTCTAAGATCAAGGAGTTTGTTGTATGTGCCCCAGCTCTTGTTCACATTTAATTTATTGACTGGCCCTGCTTCACCCCACCATGGTGACTTTTTCTCCAGGACCTTTTTCATTCTTGCCCAAACACTATATATGTTCTTCTGTAGAACACAGTTGAGGAAGCTGTTGCTCATACTTCAAGTCCTTCTTGCGTTTTAACCTTGCTGTAGTAAATACTCAGTAAAAAGTGTCTAATTCCCAATGTCACCATAAGGGTGTGGATTGAAGTTGCAGACAGCGTCTTTGCTGAGCCTCCTTTCCCAGCAGATGACATTCTTGTGTGGGTCTTCTTGCTTCCAGAGGCCTCCTCTCAGGCTCCAGTTGATAGGCTGCCATTTTCCAGCGTGGATTCATCGTTCCATGCCGGAAAGACAGAAAGGAGGTTCTGTTAGAAAGGTACTGAATATCAGTAACGTTAGATCCTCTTGTTGCTCCAGAAATTATCACCATTGATGGTGAATAAATTATAAAAAGGAGGCTTTTCCCCACACCCAATAATTTTTATTATTTTTTTCTAAATATCTTAAAACACAATACAGCTTAACAATATTATTCTCCTTTAAATCTATATCTTAACCAAATTAACTTCCCTCCACCCCTTTTCTGGCTTCTCTACATTGCTCTTACTTAAGCGTGATTACTATGTATACATTCTATAAATGTCTATAATTCCTTAATATATTTTTGTATTATACTTTAGACATACATTCCTTATTATATTACAGCATTACATCTTGTAGTCTAACCAAATGTTTACAATAATCATTATGAGTTTTATTTCAGTACTGTGAGTTTCTTTATTTATGTACACTTTTCTCTAAGTATACCATAAATTTGGACCATTCTTTAATTTCTCATCGTCCTGCTGTCGGATTCTTCCAGTTAGCCTTGCTATTTCCACATACTTTAATAATAATAATAATAATAATAATAATAATAATAATAATAATAATAATAATTTATTTATACCCCGCCCATCTGGCTGGGCTTCCCCAGCTACTCTGGGCGGTTTCCAGGAAATATTAAAATACTGTGATACATCAAACATTAAAAGCCTCCCTAAACAGGGCTGCCTTCAGATGTCTTCTAAAAGTCTGGTAGTTGTTATTCTCTTTGACATCTGATGGGAGGGCGTTCCACAGGGAGGGCACCACTACCGAGAAGGCCCTTTGCCTGGTTCCCTGTAACTTGGCTTCTCGCAGTATGGGAACCGCCAGAAGGCCCTCAGTGCTGGACCTCAGTGCCCGGGTAGAATGATGGGGGTGGAGACACTCCTTCAGATATACTGGATCGAGGCCGTTTAGGGCTTTAAAGGCCAGCACCAACACTTTGAATTGTGCTCGGAAACGTACTGGGAGCCAATGTAGGTCTTTCAAGACTGGTGTTATATGGTCTCGGCGGCCACTCTCAGTCACCAGTCTAGCTGCCGCATTCTGGATTAGTTGTAGTTTCCGGATCACCTTCAAAGGTAGCCCCACATAGAGCGCATTGCAGTAGTCCAAGCGGGAAATAACCAGAGCATGCACCACTCTTGCGAGGCAGTCCACAGGCAGATAGGGTCTCAGCCTACGTACCAGATGGAGCTGGTAAACAGCTGCCCTGGACACAGATTTGACCTGTGCCTCCATGGACAGCTGTGAGTCCAAAATGACTCCCAGGCTGTGCACCTGGTCCTTCAGGGGCATAGTTACTACATTTAGGACCAGGGAATCCTTGACATCTGCCCGCCTCCTGTCCCCCAAAAACAGTACTTCCGTCTTGTCAGGATTCAACCTCAATCTGTTAGCCGCCATCCATCCTACAACCGCGTCCAGACACTCACACAGGACCTTCACCGCCTTCACTGGTTCTGATTTAAAAGAGAGGTAGAGCTGGGTATCATCCGCATACTGATGAACACCCAGCCCAAACCCCCTGATGATCTCTCCCAGCGGCTGCATGTAGATGTTAAAAAGCATGGGGGAGAGGACAGAACCCTGAGGCACCCCACAAATGAGAGCCCAGGGGTCTGAATACTCACCCCCCACACCACTTTCTGAACACGGCCCAGGAGGAAGGAGCGGAACCACTGTATGACCTTGCCCCCAGCTCCCAGCCCCTCAAGACGGTCAAGAAGGATGTTATGGTCGATGGTATCAAACGCCGTTGAGAGAAACAGCTCTCACCTTTGTCCCTAGCCCGCTGAAGATCATCAACCAGTGCGACCAAGGCAGTTTCAGTCCCATGATGAGACCTGAATCCCGACTGGAAGGGATCCAAATGGTCCGCTTCTTCCAGGCGTGCCTGGAGTTGTTCAGCAACCACTCGCTCAATCACCTTGCCCAAGAATGGAAGATTTGAGACTGGGCAATAGTTGGCCATCGTGGCCGCATCTAAAGATGTTTTTTTAAGAAGAGGTTTAATAACCGCCTCTTTCAGCGGGTCTGGGAAGGCTCCCTCACAGAGGGAAGCATTCACCACCCCACGAAGCCCATCGCCCAGCCCTTCCCGGCTAGCTTTTACAAGCCAGGATGGGCAAGGATCAAGGAGACAGGTGGTTGGTTTCACTCGTCCAAGCAGCCTATCCACATCCTCGGAGGTAACAGATTGGAATTGATCCCACACAACTTGACTAGACAGGACTCTAGCACTCTCCCGCCCCGGCCTTGCTCCCACGGTGGAGTCTACCTCTTTCCGAATCTGAGCGACTTTATCTGCAAAAAACTTTGCAAAATCATTGCAGGAGATCATGTGGCCCGTACTGGGCCCCGATGGAGCAGGTGGTTCCGCTAAATTGTGAACCACCTGAAAAAGTCTCCTGCTGCTGTTTTCTGCAGATGCAATAGAGGCGGTGAAGAAAGTCTTCTTTGCTGTCGCTACCGCCACTTGGTAGGCTCGACATTGAGCTCTAACCTGTGTCCGGTCAGCTTCAGAATGAGTTTTCCGCCACTGGCGCTCTAGCCGTCTCAACGATTGTTTCATTGCCCTCAGATCCGTGGAAAACCATGGGGCTCTCCGGGCTCCATGCAATCGGAGAGGACGCTTCGGAGCCAAACAATCAATAGCCCTGGTTAACTCCACATTCCAGCGGGCCACCAGGGAATCAGCTGAAAGGCCATCAACATGGGATAAAGCATCCCCTACTACTCTCTGGAAGCCATTTGGATCCATTAAGTGGCGGGGGCGGATCATCCGAATCGGTCCCACCTCCCTGCAGAGGGGAAGGGTCGTGGAGAAGTCCAGTTGCACCAGGAAGTGATCTGACCATGGCACTTCTTTCGTTTCGCTTTTACTTAGTGTCAGATCACCAACATCCATAGAGGTAAACACCAGGTCCAAGGCATGTCCATGGCTATGGGTTGGGCCAGACTTATTAAGGGACAGCCCCATGGAGGCCATGCTTTCTGTTGCCATTCTTCAATTGTTGGAATATACTGTTGTTTCCATCTCTGTGCGAGGAGTAGTCTTCCTCCTGTTGTGGCATACAAGAAGAATTTCTGATCTTCCTTTTTAATGTCCTCTCCAACCATTCCTAGCAAAAATGCCTCCAGTTTTTATAAAAGGTGTACCTAAATATCTTTTTAAACTCATTATATACACTATCCCAAAAAGTCTTCACCTTGTCACACAACCACATGTGGAGAAAATTTCCCTCTTTTACAGTGCATTTCCAACAGTTATTATTTTTCATTTTGTACATCTTTGCTAGTTTGGTGGGTGTTAAGTACCACCTATACATCATTTTTAACAAATTCTCTTTTAAGGTCATGGATGCAGTAAATTTTATTCCTAAATTCCATAGTTGTCCATTTCTCATACTCGATATTATATCCTAGGTCCATTGCCCACTTAGTCATGACCTCCTTAATTTCTTCATCTTTTGTATGCCATTCCAACAAAAATTAATATACTTTAGACAACATCTTTGTACAACCTTGTATTGATCTATCATGATTAAATCCATATTATTTTTTTATCTTTAAGGAATACATCATTAATTTTGTGATATTCCATGCACCCTGACAATCTAGGTTTTAGTTCTGATTTTGATTATATTATTGTCTTCTTTCAACAAATCTCTATAGGTTATCCAATCTCCTTTCATGTTAAATTTTTTAAATGAAAAGGCTTCCTGTGGTGACAACCACCATGGTGTTTTCCTTTCAAACAAGTCTTTATATCTCACCTATACTTCATATAATGGTATTTTTATAATATGATTTAAGAAATCCTGATGTACTTTGACCTTTCCATACCAAAGATATGCGTGCCACCCAAACCTGTTTGCAAACCCTTCCAGGTCTAGAACATTGGTGTTATAAAGTTTCATCCATTCCCTCAACCAAGTTATAGAGGCAGCTTCATAACAGAGTTTGAGGGCAGGTAGGGAGAATCCACCTCTTTCTTTTCTATCAGTTAACAACTTAAATTTTATCCTGGGCTTCTTCCCTTGCCACACAAAACCTTGAGATTGTTTTCTGCCATTCCTTAAACGGTCCTAATCCTGTAATTACTGGGATGGTTTGAAACAAGTATACAGTGGTACCTCGGGTTACATATGCTTCAGGTTACAGACACTTCAGGTTACTGTCTCTGCTAACCCAGAAATAGTGCTTCAGGTTAAGAACTTTGCTTCAGGATGAGAACAGAAATCGTGCAGCAGCAGCGCAGCAGCAGCAGGAGGCCCCATTAGCTAAAGTGGTGCTTCAGGTTAAGAACAGTTTCAGGTTAAGAACGGACCTCCAGAACAAATTAAGTACGTAACCAGAGGTACCACTGTAATAGTTTGGGTAGCACCTTCATTTTAACCACGGCTATTCTTCCCCAGAATGACACTTTCAGTCTACTCCATATGTCTAAATTTATTTTGATTTCTTTCCATATTGTTACATAATTGTCTTCAAATAGATTTATATTCTTTGGAGATAACCATATACCTAAATTTTTAACTTTCTTTACTACCTTGATTTCCATTTTCTTCTGTAGTTGGTCTATTAATTCCTCATTCATATTTTTAACCATCATTTTTGTTTTAGATTTATTAATTTTAAATCCTGCTAGAGATCCAAATTCTTCAATTATTTGCAGTGCTACTATCCCGCTCATTTGGGGTTCTTGTAATGTTAAAACCAGGTCGTCGGCAAAAGCCTTCAGCTTATATTATTTTATTCCTAATATTACTCCCGTAACAGCTCTTGTATGTCTTAATTTTTGTAACAATATCTCAAGCACAGATACGAACAATAAGGGTGACAATGGGCACCCTTGTCTGGTGCCCTTTGATATTTGAAAACTCTCTGATAATACATTATTTACAATGAGTTTCGCATTCTGCTCTTTATGTTGTTGTTTAGTCGTTTAGTCGTGTCCCGACTCTTCGTGACCCCATGGACCAGAGCACGCCAGCCACTTCTGTCTTCCACTGCCTCCCGCAGTTTAGTCAAACTCATGCTGGTAGCTTCGAGAACACTATCCAATCATCTCGTCCTCTGTCGTCCCCTTCTCCTTGTGCCCTCCATCTTTCCCAACATCAGGGTCTTTTCCAGAGAGTCTCCTCTTCTCATGAGGTGGCCAAAGTATTGGAGTCTCAGCTTCAGGATCTGTCCTTCCAATGAGCACTCAGGGCTGATTTCCTTAAGAATGGATAGATTTGATCTTCTTGCAGTCCATGGGACTCTCAAGAATCTCCTCCAGCCCCATAATTCAAAAGCATCAATTCTTCAGCGATCAGCCTTCTTTATGGTCCAGCTTTCACTTCCATACATCACTACTGGGAAAACCATAGCTTTAACTATACGGACCTTTGTTGGCAAGGTGATGTCTCTGCTTTTTAAGATGCTGTCTAGGTTTGCCATTGCTTTTCTCCCAAAAAGCAGGCGTCTTTTAATTTTGTGGCTGCTGTCACCATCTGCCGTGATCATGGAGCCCAAGAAGGTAAAATCTCTCACTGCCTTCATTTCTTCCCCTTCTATTTGCCAGGAGGTGATGGGACCAGTGGCCATGATCTTCGGGGTTTTTTGATGTTGAGCTTCAAACCATATTTTGTGCTATCCTCTTTCACCCTCATTAAAAGGTTCTTTAATTCCTCCTCACTTTCTGCCATCAAGGTGGTGTCATCTGCATATCTGAGGTTGTTGATATTTCTTTCGGCAATCTTAATTTCTGCTAGGGATTCATCCAGCCCAGCCTTTCGCCTGATGAATTCTGCATATAAGTTAAATAAGCAGGGAGGCAATATACAGCCTTGTCGTACTCCTTTATCATACTGCTTGTCGTACTGCTCTTTATATATTGCATCAATTCCTTTCATAAAATTCTCCCCCAGACCCATCATTTTCAAATTCTTTTTCATAAAGTACCAAGAGATGTTATCAAATGTGAAGGAGGCTTTTTATAACAGAGAAATCGAACCAAACTTCTGCTGGGGGGGGGTTGCCTGCTCCCCCCACTCAAGAAGATTGCAGAGAGTCCTGCAAGGACCAGGACCCTGGGCAAGCAGGCAGCATTGGCGACACCTGCTGCCCCAGCTAGGCATAAACCAACAGCTGGGGCAGCTGCATGAAGTCTCCCTGCCTGGCGGGGGCAACACCAAAGGAGTTTGTCTCTTTGGTGGTGGCACTTCAGGGATGGAATGAGGGCAAGGGTCAGCCCCTTTGTGTTAAAATTATTGTTTTAATGGGGGTGGATGCTGTTTGCTTTAAAGGGTGGGATTGTTTTAAATGTGGTATGTCAATTTGGATTTGTGGTCTGGAGTATTGTTTAGGGGCTTTTTTATGGTTTATCAGTGTGTATATATTAGTCTTGCTGTTTATTTTTTATTATTTGTTATTATGAATTTTGTGCACTGATTATTTTTATTATGTATTTTGTGCTTCGTATACTGTAACTTCCCATGCAGTTTTGTGCTATGGCTATAACGTTCAGTAGAGGATCATAACTAACCTCTACTGGGTTGTTGGGAAGATGAAATGAGATAACTCTGTGCAAAGCTGCAAACAAAGCAAAGTGACCTTACCAGATGCAGTCTATTATGTAATGTGCAATCCAGAAAGCGGTTGTTCCATAACATGCACATGGGCAGCCAGACCACAGGAGCTTTCAGCCAGCATCTTCAGGCATTCCTCCCCCAGCTCCCTGGAGAGGTTGGCTAGCTCTACCGGGTGCATCAGCTCTGCGAGGACATCAGCTTTTCAAGTATGTCACCAGATGCCAAGGAAATAAACAACTATCTGACTTTTAGGAGACATCTGAAGGCAGCCCTGTTTAGGGAACTTTTTAACGTTTTAGTTTTCTTGCGTTTTTAATACCCTGTTGGAAGCCACCCAGAGTGCCTGGGGAGGCCTGGCCAGATGGACGGGGTATAAGTATTATTATTATTATTATTATTATTATTATTATTATTATTATTCTGCATAAGGGAGGAAATTTAGCAGTAACAGCCACCAAACCAAAGGGTCCTATACAAAGGAGAGAATCTTTTCAAAGATCTGAAAAGTCCAACAGTTTTTCTTTTAGCACAGACCCTTCACCATTCTGCCTGCAAACAGTGCTTGGCTGTGATTCAAATATAAATCCCTCCCTCTCCCTCTGAGCATCACTTGCCATGTCAGAGTCCAAAAGCAGGGATATCCCTTTGAGGCTAAGCAGACTTGGGCGTGATCATGTTGCAGCCAGGTAAGAAGGTTGTCCAGTGCTTGCTTGCAGGGATAGACTCACATTTGGTAGCTAAGCAGCTCAAGAGACCCAAAGAGAAAGAAACTCTTTGGTGATGGAATAGTACAAAACATTTCCTTGTACAAAACATTTCCCAATGGAGGTTTAGACGGGTTCTCGTTTTATCCAACATCTGTAGTCTTACAGATGGAGAGTTGGATCCAACTATGTTTTGCGCTGAGCAAACCCACTGAAGTGAATGGACATAAGTTTATCATGTACATCAAATCCAATGGGTCTATTCTGAAGAGAACTAAAACTGGAGACAATTTGGAGGCTCAAAGTAGCCTTGACGTGAGCCGCAGAATATTTAAGGTAAATGAGTACATAGTAGGGGTGAGGTCCAAATTCCAAAGGGGGCATGTTGGGGAACCCCCATTGAGGTTGCCATCTAAATTGGGGAGGGTGGATGTCTGCTATCTGCATCCAGTGGAAAGACATTAAATGTGGAACCTTGGGAACAATACTTCTTGGAGCCAGCCATAACAACGTTACTGGAAGGCCTTTTGTAGATTACAATTGCCCCTCCACTGGCAAAGATCTCATCAATAAATATGCCTTTGCTACGTTCTATTGGGAAGACCTTGCTTGGCTTTGCAGTCTCTTCAATGTAGCCAAAGGTGGCATGACTGTGGCATGGGGATAAAGAATGGGGCCTTGGGGGACTCTCTGCTGTTGGCGGGAACAAAAGAGTCGAAACCAAGCAGGGGCCTCCTTGCTCCAGCCATTTTCTCCTGTGTCAGTACCCCATACCAGAACACCAAGAACCAAATTGGAAAACCACATTTACAAGGCTCCCCCAGAAGTTGATATTTCCAGAAATTATGAATTATGCAGATCTGCCTTGACACGCAAACAGAATCAAATTCCTTCCGCATTCTTGCTCCCTAGTAGCCACTTGAAGGATAGTCTCCCTTGGAAAATCAAGCTGGACCAGAAAACCCCAGAAGCTGAAGGAAAAGGGACTCCATTTGTCCCTTTGTGATGTGCTACTCAGTTGAGGAATTCCTGGGCAGGCAGGAAGTTGGCAGCTATCAGCAGCTGTGGAAAGTGATGGCGCACAGGTACCTTGTATTCATCCATCCTAAGGATGGTGTGCAACAGGCTGGTCAGGTGTTGCTGGGAGAGAGAGGAGTGCAAGCCACTTTCCCTGCTTTTCTGCAGAATACAGAAACCCCTTGATATTACTCTGGGGAGAAGAAGCCAGAAAGCAGGGGATTCGTCCTTACCACAGTGGTAGCAGCCTCTGCCAAGGAGCTCTGTTGCAGCTGCTCAGCCTTCAGATGGAGTAGTTGTTGTTGGTCAGCCAAGACCTCCTGCCATATTCTCTTGCAGGCACAGCAACAGTCAGATCTCTTGGCTCAGGGATGGCACATTATTGCACGGAGGGGACCATTTGGTTCTCTGGGCAGTGGTGCGGGGCCAGAAAGGCGCTTTGCCTCTAAACCTGACCCCTCCACAGGTGGTCCAGCTCCATCAGGAACTCTACTGCTTGCTGCCATGCCACAGAGAGAGGAAATGGCTTGGTCTTCCCTGGTCTCCTGCACTCCAGAAGGATCCCTCCGTGATCTGGATCAGCCCCTCTGTGCTGCTGCATCTCTGCAGATGGCAAAAAGAGACGGGAAACCTGCACCAATCTCACCCCTTGCTGCCTCGCCTAGAGGACAGAGGCCTGTCCCTGCCTTCTCGCCTTCTGCTCTGTTGCTCTTCCTGTTAAAAGACCTAATCCTGGCTATGGTACCATAGTGGGAGCCCTCCAAATCCTCTGTCTGTTGCCATAAGGCAGCAAATCAGCTGGGAATCCAGAGGGAGGAAGAGATTTGGAGACTGGCTGCTGACACTGTGAGGACCGGGTTCTCCAGCTGCCTGGACTCCCCGCTCAGGGAGAGAGTTACTTTCTGAGCAAGCCCTGCAGATTCCCAACATCTCACTTAGGCCGGTAAAAGCTTGAGTGCCCCATACATGAAAGGAAATTGGAGGAGGTGTTCAACCACTTTCTCCAGGTGATGATAAGCTAAGATGGCCACTTCTCTGCTCTCCATTGTAGACCCCAGAGTGATCTTATGGGAGGCCTCCAGCAGCACCTCCACCTGTCAGAGATGAAGGAGAGGGTCACTCAGATAGTACCAGGAAGTGGGGCTGTCTCAGGAAGCTTGGGCTGAGGTTCTTGTTCTGACATTGTGAGGCCCCTCCCAACAAACATGTGTCATGGCCACCCAATGGCATGAGGTGGACTCCCCTACTTCAAGGCGGAGATTCTTCTCTCCTACCCTGGCAGCATCCTACCTCCACAGCTTTGCCGCTGAACTCTTGCAGCAAGTGGGAGATGTCCAAGGGCTCGAAAGTGCTCTCAGCAGCAAGGTCACTGGCCAGGAAGCATTTGGCCTCCAAGAGCTGCTCCACAGGAAGGAAGGTGACCTGAAACAAGAGATAAAGGTCAGAGATGTCCACAGGGTGAACTCGTTTGTTCGTTCGTTCATTCAGAGCATTTGTACTCTTCTTTTCAGCCAAAAAGGCTCTCAGAGAGGCTTATATGAAATATGTTTTTCCCTTTCCCTTTCAAACAACAATAAAAAGTTAGTATCCATTATGTAGAAATATCAATTAACCCTTTCCCAGATTCACATAATATTTCTTTAATGCCAAACAGCATATAGAATGCTATTTAAAATAAGATTCAACCAACTACAATATAGATTACTAAATTTTCATTTACAGCATTCATTCTCCCCTTCTAAAATATTTGCCCAAAAAGTTTCCTTTGACCTTTGATAGCTATTTGCCAGACTTGATGATACCATTGTTCTAAGTCCTAAAGCTAAGTCACCTGCCATATTCTAATCCAAATAAGCAAGGGTCACTACAGCAAACCTCTGCCAACCTCTCCACGCTGGGGATGCCAGAACCTCAGTTCAAACAGTCACAGCCTCCATTGCTTGGTGCCATGGAACACACGGCCAGCATGCCAAGATTCCAGGAGAGTCCATGTGGCCTAGTGGTTAGAGTGCTGAGCTTGGACCTGGGAGAGCAGGGCTCAATTTCCCGCTCGGCCATGAGACACACTGGGTGATCTTCGGCTAGCCACTCCCTCTCAGCCTAACCGGCTTGGCAGGGTTGTTGTCAGGAGAAGATGGGAAGGAGAAATACGGACGTCACCTTGAGCTGTTTGGAATAAAAGAGGAATATACTGTAAATGTCATAAACAGATCCATAAAATACCAATTGTGAAATGCTTACCCATACCAGTCGCACAGTATTTCTTCAACAGGATTTTGTACAGTAGTACCTCGGGTTAAATACTTAATTCGTTCCAGAGGTCTGTACTTAACCTGAAACTGTTCTTAACCTGAAGCACCACTTTAGCTAATGGGGCCTCCTGCTGCTGCCGCACCGCCGGAGCACGATTTCTGTTTTCAACCTGAAGCAAAGTTCTTAACCTAAAGCACTATTTCTGGGTTAGTGGAGTCTGTAACCTGAAGTGTATGCAACCCGAGGTACCACTGTACTTGATAGTTTCCTACACCAGACGGAGATCACTTCCAACTTGCCTGCATTTGGGCTCAGCCGCAAGATAGAATAGCCACAAGAAGAATAGTAAAAAAATAAGTGAGTAATAATAGAAAAGGTGTAAAACTGAATAAAAAAAAATGAGTGAAAAAAGGGGTTTGTGTATATGATTAAAGAATATATTGGTAGTAATTTTGACTCACAGGCCATTTTAATTTCACTGGTTGTCAGATCCCTGGGTAAGGGTTAAGGCAGTATTCCCTTCTATGGTTCAGGCCTCCTGCAAGGGTGCTTTTACAGTTCTTCACAGAAAAAGAAAGAAGAAAAAGAAGAAATGATTAAAAAAAACACACCACCAGGATAAATATTATAAAAAAGAAATATATATATATTAATATTCATAGCTGGGGAGGGCCCATGCTGTGTATGTATTCCCCTGTGGTGGCCTCTGGTGTGCAGTTTCCCCCTGAGCCCTGGCCTACTCTTGTCAGGCCAGCTGCCAGAAAGTTAGGCCTGGGTCAGGTCTAGGCTATGCCAAGCAATTATTTGCGGCCTTCCTGGCCCTCCTGGTACTTTCCTTTTTTTATAATAATTTTTATTGGTTTTTTAACAAAAAGACAAACAAAACACAAAACAAAAACATATAAGAAACATTTAAAACATGACTTCCCCATACCTCCCTTTCACTGCATCCTTGTTTTACAACTCTTTAGCAACCCTTCAGTCAATTTCTCTAGTAATTTTCTTTAAATTTTCTTAATGTTAATGTTTACAGCTGTAATTCTCTATTTCTTACCCCTAGACATCTTGTCAGTCCTCAATTTTACAACAATTTTTAAGATATATTTTAAATTTCTTCCAGTCCTCTTCCACTGTCTCTTTCCCCTGGTCGCGGATTCTGCCGGTCATCTCTGCCAGTCCCATAAAGTCAATCACCTTTGTCTGCCATTCTTCCAGAGTAGGTAGTTCTTGCATCTTCCAATACTTTGCCAACAGGATCCTTGCTGCTGTGGTCGCATACATAAAAAAAGTCCTATCCTTCCTTGGCACCAACTGGCCGACCATGCCCAAGAGAAAAGCCTCCGGTTTCTTTATAAATGTCCACTTAAGGACTTTTTTAATTTCATTATAGATCATTTCCCAAAAGGCTTTGATCTTTGGGCAGGTCCACCAAAGATGATAGAAAGTACCTTCAGACTCATTACATTTCCAGCATTTATTATTGGGCAAATGGTAGATTTTTGCAAGCTTGACTGGGGTCATGTACCACCTATAGATCATTTTCATTATGTTCTCTTTTAAGGCACTACATGCCATAAACTTAATGCCGGTGGTCCATAACTGTTCCCAGTCAGCAAACATAATGTCATGACCGATATCCTGTGCCCATTTAATCATAGCTGATTTAACCGTTTCCTCCTGTGTATTCCATTTCAACAGCAAGTTATACATTCTAGATAGATTCTTAGTATTGGGTTCTAGCAGTTCTGTTTCTAACTTTGACCTCTCCTTCTGAAATCCTAATTTCCTGTCCTGCTTAAATGTCTCATTTATCTGATAGTAATGTAACCAATCTCGAACTTTAAACTTTAGCTTCTCATGACTCTGGAGTTTAAACTTTTCACCATCTTGTTCTAGGATTTCACAATATTTTGGCCAGTTAGGTTCCATGTTTAATTTTTTCACCGCCTTGGCTTCCATTGGTGACAGCCACCTAGGGGTTTTACTTTCCAACAAATCTTTATATCGAATCCAGACATTATACAAAGCTTTCCTAATAATATGGTTTTTAAAGCCTTTATGCACCTTTACCTTGTCATACCATAGATATGCATGCCAACCAAAGTTATTATCATACCCTTCTAAGTCCAAAATGTCTGTGTCTTCAAGAAGTAGCCAGTGTTTCAACCAGCAAAAAGCTGCTGATTCATAATAGAGTCTTAAGTCCGGCAGGGCAAAACCCCCTCTATCTTTTGCATCAGTTAAGATCTTAAATTTTATTCTGGGCTTTTTGCCCTGCCAGACAAATTTAGATATATCTTTCTGCCACCTCTTGAAGCAATCCATCTTGTCTAGAATCTGTAAGGTGTGAAATAAGAATAACATTCTAGGCAATACGTTCATCTTGATAACAGCAATTCGGCCTAACAAGGAAAGTCTCAGCCTAGACCATATTTCTAGATCTTTCTTAACTTCTGTCCAACATTTTTCATAATTGTCTTTAAATAAGTTCACATTCTTAGATGTTAAATTCACCCCTAGGTATTTCACTTTTTTCCTGGTACTTTCCTATCTCCTTTTGGTGTTGGTGGAGGCAGCAGCAGTGGTAAGCTGGTGTTCGGCTGGTGGGGAACTACTTTTTTCTTTCTGCTTTGTTTCTGTTCAGCTCCAGGCCCCAGAGCTCCGCTGGGCTGTTGGTCAGGTGCTCCCAGTCCCAGCACAGCCAAGGTCACGGGGGGGGGGGGGAGGCTCTAGGCAACTTTCCTGGCTGACGCACCAGATGTCCCCGGCTCCCCTCCTGCAGCAGCGGTTTGGACAGCTTGGGGACCAGCCAGGCAGTGCAGTTGGTGTTGGCTGTCTTCAGGAGCTCCACACACCCGTAGCGCCTGCCATCTTGCCCTGCTAGAAGGTACCACTGTATTTAAGAAACACATATTAAATACATTGAGGCTGATACCAGAACAAACTTTGTTTCTGAAACTTCAGAGTGAAGTGCTGGATAGGTCACACTTGTAAGAAAATGAAGAAGACCCACTTTAGATGCGAGAACTATTCTAACAAATAAGATTAAACGGGTACCTTAGTGCATTACATTTACATATCATTGGGTGTTAGCACAGCAGAGCAGAAAGAGTGAATGAAAGTCAGCCTTATTCTCAAAGCATTCCTTCAGGATTCTCTTTAACACAGGAAGTGTAAAGATTTGTATTCCAGAGGATGAAAAGGAAAGGCTGAAAGGTAACTTCAGCATAGTGGTAGATTTAAAATTGATTAGAGTTAAATGGGAAAGAAAAGAAGGGGAGGGGTGGTGAAACATATTCCTTTATACAGTGTGCATGTGGGGTTTTTTGTCAGCGTCAACTGGGTAGGTTCTCTTTCTATTCACTTATTACATTTCCTTGGTAGTGAGAGGAATTGGTGGGGGGCATTTCCTCATTTTGAAGGACAGGGATTGGTTTTCTTTGGAGTGTGGCCCATAATGTGTGTATAAAATTATTAGAACAATGTCACAATCTATTTTTTCGGCGCACACTAAGATATATATGGCGTAAATTTTATTTTTTATAGACACGCAGTAATACGTACAGGATTTATATAAACAGAGAGAAAGATAAAATATACTAAACGTGCAACTAAATTATTAGTTAAAAACATGAAGGAAGAAGAAAGAACCGAATTAGAACAAAACATTGAGATTGAAGTCCATAAAAAGGTCAAATATTTAGGGATTTGGTTAACATCAAGAAATATAAACCTATTTAAAAAGAACTATGAAAAAAATTGGCATGAGGTAAAAAGAAATTTAGAAATATGGAGCAGAATGAATCTCTCAATGTTAGGAAAAATATCGGCGATTAAAATGAATGTGTTGCCAAAAATGCTATTTCTTTTTCAATCAATACCAGTCATCCTGAAAGATAAATGCTTTAAAAAATGGTAGAAAGAGATTTAAAGATTTATCTGGGGGAGCAAAAGGCCAAGGATAAAACATAAAATACTTACAGATGTAAAAGATACAGGGCGGGTTTGCCCTCCCATACCTTAAATTGTATTATGAATCGGCTTGTTTGGTATGGATAAGGGACTGGGAGATTGGACAAGCAAGAGGCAATAGAACTAGAAGGACATGACAACAGATTTGGCTGGCACGCATACTTATGGTACGGGAAAGGGAAGGTTCATAGAAGTTTTTACAACCATATAATCAGGAAATCACTAATGAGAGTATGGGAGAGATACAAAGACTTATTGGAACAAAAGACCCCCGTGGTGGCTTTCACCACATGAAGCATTACTGCTCAAATCACTTGGAAAGAAAGGAAAATGGCTCACATATGCTGATTTATTAAAGGAACATGATGGAAAATGGAAATTAAGAGATTATGATGAGATCAAAGGCCACTTTCAGAGTTGGTTGCATTATTGACAACTATATGAAACACATAAAGAAGACATTTAGTTATACTAGATCTAGGTTTCAAACAGAAGTGATTGAAGGGAAAGTGAAACTACGGAAGGCTGCATACAGCATACTATTAGAATGGGAGATGAAAGATGAAGAGGTAAAATCAGTTATGATTAAATGGGCACAAGATGTAGGTCACAACATTATGATGGAAGATTGGGTTAAATTATGGAAAACTGACTTAAAATTTATGGATTGTTCCCTATTGAAGGAGAATTATATGAAGATGATGTACAGATGGTACAGAACACCAGTGCAGTAAGGGAAAATGTACAAAACTAGTTCAAATATATGTTGGAAGTGTAAGGAAAAGGAGGGGACATTTTATCATATGTGGTGGGATTGTAAGGTAATTAAAAATTTTTGGGAAATGATATACAACGAATTGAAGAAAATGTTCCATTTAACATTTGTTTAAAAAACCCGAGGCATTTTTGTTGGGGATTGTAGGGAAAGACCTGCCAAAAAAGTTGAAAAACATCTTCATGTATGTGACAACGGCCGCGAGAGTTCTGGTAGCGCAAGGATGGAAGACTGAAGAAACCCCAACTAAAGTATCATGGCAAGAAAAATTGATGGACTATGCAGAACTGGCAAAACTGAAATATAAGCTACGGGACAAGGATAACTGTGACTTTAAGGATGAATGGGAACCCTTTACAAAGTATCTGAAGACGCAACAAGCGAACTGGACTCCTTGACAGGTTTTGAATAAACATTCACAAACTTTTTATTGATAATAATCAGCTAAATAGTTTGAGGATCTATACAACTTTATAACATGCAGAAAATAGCATTCTCAGAGAAACCAAAGACTGGAACTGAGGGAAGTCGGAGGGTGGGGTGGGGGTGGGTGGGTTTGGTGTGGGGGGGGGAGGGAGGAAAAATGGGGGGGAAACAAGGGTGATATGTTTTTGGATAATATGTCTTGTTATAGATCCTTGGGAAACAACCAAATAATAATAATAATAATAATAATAATAATAATAATAATAATAATAATACTACTACTAAACGCGCACTAATGGGTACCCCACCTCGCAAATAATAGGGGACGTGCCCTTTAAAAGGCGGAGGAGGGAAGTTCTCCTCGCGTGCTCAGTCGTGCCCATTCGCCGGACGGGAGAGAGAATTCCCGCGAGCGCGATGTGCGTCATCGGCGGCCGCCGCCGCCGGACACGTGACGCGGCGCCGCGGCTGCGCTCGGTCGCGCCGGGCGGCCCTCGGGCGGGTAGAAATGACGCGGCGCCGCGGCTCGCGCGCTGATTGGCGGGCCGCGGCTTCATATTGGTGGGGGAGGGGGGAGGAGTTGGTGGCGGCGGCAGAAGAAGAGAGCGGCAGCATCAGCGGCGGCGCCGGCGGTGCGCGCTGCCCCGCCCCCCGGTCCCCATCCTCCTGCCCGAGGCGTGCGCGAGGCGGCGGCGCGTGGCATCGGGGTCTCCCTCCGGCCTGCGCCTCTTCCTCCCCTCCTCCTCCTCCCTCTTTCCCCTTTCCCCCCTCCTCTCCGCTCCCTGCCAGGCCAAGGCCATGACCGACTTCAAGCTGGGCATCGTGCGGCTCGGCCGGGTGGCCGGCAAGGTACGCGTGGGGCCCCGTTGGGCGGGCGGGGTGGGAGAAGTAGGATTTGCGCGTCTGTATGCGGTGTGTGTGTGTGTTTCCGTGCCCGCGCGTGTTCTGTGTTGGGAGACCCGCGCCCCTTCCTCTATCACATCACCGCCCCCTCGCGCGTCTGACCTGCTCCGTTACGTCACATAGGACCCCTCTGTGACGTCACTGGGATCATTGGGGTTCCATGAGCCCATTAGTATTATTATTATTATTAAAGATAGAAGGATGCGGGAGGCTGGTTTTAGTTTAGAGGTCCCTTTTCTCTTTTTTTACTCTCTCTTTGCATCTCTCCCTGTAGAGAGTTAATGAGCTGTTCTGTGGAGAACTTCCCGCTGGTGGACCTCAAATGGGGAGATTTCTTTCTTTTTATATCCTTCGTATTCAGGCTATAAAGGGGCCCATATCTCACTGGCAGAGCACATGGAGGTGGCATCTGCATTTTCAAAGGGTTACATAGCAAGTGTTCTGAGAGGTTTCTTTCTGCTTTGGAGTGTGCCTACTGGTTAGACTAGGTGATACTGACAGATTTATAGTCTGACCTGATCCTAAGTAGCTTCCTATTTTCTTGTGCAGATTTGATACATATTTATTGATACATATTTGTTGTAACTTTCTTTTGTTGTTGTGCTTTTCTGTTTTTGTTTTTTGGAATAAGCATGGACCACAAAGGATGTGTACCAATACTTGGTGCAATGTCTTGCTTTACAGGTTGTTTGGGTTAGGTTTTGTATGTTAATCTGTTATAGCAAAAACTGAAACACAAAACTGCCCTTTAAAGGCTAACTGATTTGTGTGGTATAATATATATTGGGCCAGAGCTGCCCCTCTCAATTGCAGATTTTGGTCTCTGAGCAAGAACTTGCATTTTACAGTTCTTTCTTCCTCTCCTATCCTACTTCCAAAGGCAAGAGAAAGGCAATACACCCCTTTCTGGCATTTGGACTTCCCAGAAGGCTTGTGGACACAATGGTAGGTAGAGATCCCAGAATGTTCAAGGCTAACCCTGGAGCAGCTTTCCCCTGGTTTAGACAAGTGTGTGAAGTATGCCTGGTCAGATGAATGACTTATTTAAGGTGTAAAACTTCTCTTTTTAGTGTAAGATGTGCCCTGGAATAGCTTAAATTGTTGTTTTGCTGAAATGAATGAAGAGTGCCTTGCTAGGTATTGGAAAAGTATCCGCAATATAAAGTATTTAATTACCCTTCCTTTTTTATTCTAGACAAAGTACACACTGATTGACGAGCAAGACATTCCACTTGTGGAGAGTTACTCTTTTGAAGTAAGAACCATGTTATCTACCTTATTTCCACATTCCAAGTGTTGAACTCAAACTCCCATCAGGTCCAGTCAGCATATCCAATGGCTGAAGAGCATTGGGAGGACCACATGTCAGCTATTATTCCTCTTGATCAGGGATGGGGAACCTGTGGCTCTCCATATGAACCCTGACCTGACATGGCCAGTAATTAGGGTAGATCAAAAACAGGCAGGTTGACTGTCTAATGAACCTGCTTTAATCTAATTCATGAAAGCCGGTGGTCTCATATAATGACTATCTGAATAAGTTGGCAGAGAGAGAAGAGGAGGCATTTTCCCTTGAAACAGCATGTGGGTCATAAAAGGACTCAGCCCGATCCAGACATCTGGGTTTGGGCAAGGACTTGTATGAAAAGTACCAAGTTCTCCAAAGACTCAAACTGTTCTCTGAAGTAGGATAACCAGGCAAGTTATCCTTCACTTGCAGAATCAGGAGTTGCTTTACTTTAGAATGAATTTTCTTTTATATAGGCTTCATGTATTTTTAGATTGGATTTTGCGGAGCTTAATAGAAAATGTATTGCTCTTGGAAAAGGGGCCGATTTGAAATACACTGACATTACATTCACCCACTTATTTACCTGATATCAACAGGTTCTGCACAAGCTTTTGAGGTGTCTGGGGAAAAATTAGAGACTCAACATGGTTTATATATATCCTCAGGCTCGCTGAACAAGAAGGCTGTGATCTTATATAGAGTGTCTGTTAACTCACCACAGAGTGACTCAAGCACAGAAACTGGGTTCCTGGGGCAGAGCATGCATCTCACCTGACATTTACCATGTCCATTATTGACCCACTTTCTCTCGTCTGATATAGACCTGACTGATTTTGAACTTTAGAGGCTCTACTCAGAGTACCTCTGACTTCAGATGTTTGTTGACTAGGAACAGAGTCCCTTGTCTGGTAGCACCCTTTTTCTGAAACATTTTCCCTAGTCATAATTTGCATAGCACCATCATTTAATATCTTTTATGTGACAAGAGAAAACTTTTATTAACCCAAGTGTTTAATATTTTGCCATTTATTTGTTTTTTAACATTTCTGTTACTTGGGTTGCAGTTTTCTGTTTTAATGACTGTTACGTTTCTGTCCATTAATAGTTGTACTTACATTTCACTGTGTTTTGTATCTGAAGCTGCTATGATGATTAGATGAGCATACAAATATTTTAAACAAAATGTATGAATAGATGTGTTCTCTGTCTTTGGCCAGGCTCGAATGGAGGTCGACGCAGATGGAAATGGTGCTAGAATATTTGCCTTTGCGTTTGACAAAAATCGAGGAAGAGGCTTTGGACGCCTGCTGCACGAGTTACTGTGGTAGGTATCATTATGCAGGGGATAACATAGCTGCAGGTTTCCAGACTGCTGAGGCATGTGTATGCATAGTCTTTGGAGATGGGCACTATAATGGCAACTCTCACGTGTCAGGGTAAGCCATAAGCCGTGGTTTGCTGTGCATGAGAGATAGCGTCTGTCTTACCTCTCCCCATTCATGGTGGGAAGAAAGAAACCACAATCCCTGGTTTAGCATTGTGTCCAAACCAGGGGTTGTGGTTTGCTTTTCTCCTGACAACCCACAGTGTGTAGCCAATGTTTTTATGATACGATACAATATCTTTATTGTCATTGTCCCATGCAGAACAATGAAATTGAAAAACTACATTAAACTACATAATACATTCAAAAACACCTAAAAACTCTGAAACCCCATTTTAAAATACACTATACTACCTAGAAGATGCCAGGTGTATTTCTAAGGCATTTCCCCTGATCACCACCCAAGTTACAGTGGTACCTTGGGTTACAGACGCTTCAGGTTACAGACTCCGCTAACCCAGAAATAGTACCTTGGGTTAAGAACTTTGCTTCAGGATGAGAACAGAAATCCTGCTCCAGCGGCATGGGAGCAGCAGGAGGCCCCATTAGCTAAAGTGGTGCTTCAGGTTAAGAACAGTTTCAGGTTAAGAACGGACCTCTGGAATGAATTAAGTTCTTAACCCAAGGTACCACTGTATCTCTAATTGCAGGGATGCCTGCAGAAGGTCATCAGCAGAAGATCTTAAGAACTGGACAGGGGGGTGGGTGTCCTTTATGCCTTGGGTCCTAAGCCGTGCAAGGTTTTAAATTTTCAGACCCAGCACCTTGAAGTCAAAGTAAGCTTGTTAAGCTCTTTTGAGATGTGTTGTCTCCAATGACCTGGTTAGAACCCTGGTAGCAGCACTTTGAGCATGTTGGAGTTTCCATACTGCCTTCCAAGGCCAGCCCATGATGTATTATAGGAGTCCAAGCAACAAGAAGCATCTGAATGCTTCCTTTCAGGAATTGCAGGTGGCTCGTCTTCTCTTTCAGGGAGAGGCATCGGGGGGGCATCGCCCCTGGCTTTCAAGTCGTGCATCTGAATGCAGTGACAGTGGACAATCGTCTAGACAACCTGCGATTGGTTCCATGGGGATGGAGACCCAAAGCTGAAGAAATCTCTAGTAAACAAAGGTAAATTCTCAATAGCAGTGTCACAGGCAAGAGGGACAAAAGGGGCTGGAAGTCAAACAACCCCAGAACTTGTTTTTTTGCATAGCCCATTGATGATTTTTTATGTGTGTTTCTTTGCATCTGAAGAAACTGTGGTGCTAAGTTCTCTCTGGCCTGGCCCTAGATGGGAGGATATGTCTCCCACCCTAGGTTATTTATTCCACTCACACAGCAACAATTCTCAAGAATTCCCTTGAATGAGGAATCAGTTGTTAAACTACTCTGGTAATTGTATGTCTGCTAGCAAGAACAGGGGCCTTATAACAACTTTCAGCACTCTTAACAAGCTAAAGTTTCCATAATTCTTTAGGGGAAGACATAACTGTTTAAGACTGTATCAGAGTACTTTAAAGGTATGTTGTGATTGTGGCTACTGTCAACTCTCTGCTTTGAGAGGGTTGGAGTTTTAACATGTTGCTATGGTGCAGCACAAGCTTGCTGCGGAAATATTTAATTTGCTGTTTTTTCTTGAAGGGAACAAAGCTTATACTGGCTGGCGATCCAGCAGCTTCCCACAGACCCCATAGAGGAACAGTTTCCGGTGCTGAATGTGACACGCTATTATAACGCTAATGGGGATGTTGTGGAAGAAGAGGAGAGTTCGTGCACATACTATGAATGTCACTACCCTCCCTGCACAGTGATTGAGAAACAGGTGCGTTCAAAACCAGAAGCAAGTCATGGATAAGACCGTCCTTGTTCTAGGCTGGCTGCTGCAAGTTCACCCTCTTCAGTGTGGTTGCTTCTTTTTAAAAAACCAAAAAGTCCTTAGGCACAGCTAGTGTGTTCTTTGTACCCCCTGCAAGGAATTTCACTGCACCGTTTTTAGCCTAAATAGTTATCCTGGCCAGCGGCTTCCAAGCTTCAGACACGTCTCTCTCTCAGTGGTGTTCTGTGAAGTACAACTGACTTTGTGCTACCATTCTATTTGGATAACTCTTCACCCTACCTCTCGGTGTGGAAAAGTCAGAGTTGCCCATAGGCCAAACCCCCCTTTTCCTATCCCACTTTTTCTTAGGACAGGGTCATGGGGAAACAAGATCAGAATGAACAGCTCTGGTTTTAAACCTCACTGAAGTAACTTTCTTGTATAGAAAGATGGATAGAAGTCACCCAAAAAGATAACCTGTACAAAGGGAATCTGTTCCTCTGATGACAGTTTTGGATGCTTTTGTGGAGGAAAATATGTATATAGGTCTGTGGATATAGAAGGGTCTCCAACTCAGCAGGAGAGCATCGGTTTTGAGTCTTAGGTTCAGTCTCTTGCTAGAGCTGCGAAAGATCCCTGCTCAAAACTTTGGAGCACTTATTCTGTGCAACATAGGCGGTACACTGAGCTGGGCCATACTAGTCTGATTTGGTGTCAGGTAGTGTTCTATCTTCCAAAACCATAGTTATAAACTCAGGGGTGGGGAACTGCAGCTCGAAGTTCCCTCAGCCCCAGCCAGTCTGGCCAGTGCAGTAGGTGGGGGTGGCGGGTGGCACAGCTCCCTATCCTTGTTGTAGACCATGAGGTAAAGAAATTGAGAGTGCAGTCCTGTACATGTTTACTCATTCCCATTGAATTCAGAATGTCTAAGATTGGGTGGGGGTGGAGAAAAAGAAGATGATACTCATAATGAGACCTTCAGGTTCATAAACAAGAGAAATGCACCAATGGGGGCTAGATAATATTTTATCCACAGTGAAAACCAAGGCAGCATTTTGTAGGGTTCCCAGACTGTTCTACCCAGATCCTGACCAGGCCTGCTTTAGTTCCTACAAAGATTGCCCTGGGACTGGCCACCTTAGGACCCTTTTGGTTGGCTTGCTTTTGTGGGGGATGGTTTTCTTTCTCTAGGGGCCCTGAAAAGGGATACTGATTTTTGTCCCGTACTCCTCTCTCCAGTTACGTGAATTTAACATCTGTGGGCGGTGCCAGGTCGCACGGTACTGCGGCTCGCAGTGCCAGCAGAAAGACTGGCCGGCCCACAAGAAGCACTGTCGGGAGAAGAAGCGAGTCTTCCAGCAAGAGCTTGGACCAGAACGATGACCAGCTGGCTGAGGCCTTAGCCCCACAGGGCACCTTCCCAGAAGGTTAAGGAGGAGGTGCCCACTTTGCACGGACTGCTCACTTGAAGCCAGAGGCACTGACAAAAAGGAGAGAGAGAGAGAGAGAGGAGAAAAATTTTTTTTATATTTGAAAAGACAAACCAATCCCTGTGATGCTTGAGGAAAGGGACTGACTCTTCCCTTCCAGTGTTAAAAAAAGAAAACGTCTGAAGCAAAAAAAAAAAAAAAAAAGACTACTGGGGAAGCTCTCCTGCTTGGAAGCTTTCTGTTATTTATATGTTAATATGTTTGTAAAGTTGTGTACAGAGGTTTTTTTTTGTTTTTGTTTTTTTGTTAGAAGTTCTCTTGCATAGGACTCATTTACTGTAATGTTCAAGTGAGAACACATTGTTGGTTGAAATAACTGTCCAGTAGCAAAAAGAGAAACAAAAAAAAAGTTTTTCCTCCCCCTGTGGCTAGGAGAAGGCCTGGGGAGCTAGCTCAGAACATCAGCAGTTAAATCTGAACAACTCTGCATGGAAAGTTGTGTTTTCAAGTAAAGGATTGGAATGGATTGGCTGCCTTTTTTGCTCATTTAAACACTTGAGCAGCTGTGAATGATTGTCCACCACCATCAACAGCATGTTGCTGGTCTGTTCCCCGCCCCTCCCCATGAGTGACACTTTCCTCTGAAGATTGCAAAAGCCGCTGAGCTGCTTAGCTGCTTCCCATCACTGTTCTTCCCCATCTGTCTGTAGAGGCAACCATCCCCCCCCCCCACCATCCTGGTTGTCATAGTTCCTAATGATATTTCCACCACTCCATAAGGAACCATGGGCAGTAAGGTAAAGGTGCAAGCAGGCTTCCATAAGCAGAGGTTTGGGATTGGTGACTGATGACCCCATTTCTCATTGAAAGGCGTATAGTCATGGGAAAGTCTATATTGGCATGTCACTGTTGAATTTAGGCCGGTACAGCATTGTTAGTCCTCCCCTGCCCTTTTGTCCTGCTGTAATCTTTTAAGATGAACAAGGAATAGGTTCTTATTGCAGCATCTGTGTGCCAAACCATGACTCTCTGCCATACTCTTGCCGACCTACTTGGTGGCTGCCCCTCCACATCTCTCCTCTGTCCCCCCCACCCCAAGTTTAGGGATAGGGAATCTGCCCTTCCAGATGTAGTTGGACTCATCAGCTTCAATCAGCATGGTTGGGGATGATGGGAGTTGTAGCTCAACAACGTTTGGAAGGCAACAGATTCCTCATTCCTGCCTCTGGTGACCTAAACCTTTTTAAAAGTATTGTTAATACTTTTTTTAAAAGGCAAACTTGCTTTAAGTAGTTTAAGTAGGTAGAATAATAAGCTGTGTATTCTCTGAGACAGGCCAGTGGTCCAGTGGAGGGATGCCGCTACATTTCCCAAAGCAAGGTATTTTAAAGTTACAAAAACTAAGTGACCCTGTACGTATCTATGTGTGGAACTCCATGAGACACTTGACTTAAAACCAGGTGTCTGTGTGGCAGGTTCTATTTATGCCCATACCAATATATGGCTCAGAATTTGGGATGGGTGGAAGAATGTAATTGTTTACCACCATCAGCAGTAAGTGGAAACAGACCTGATATTTGACCCTTGGTGTGTGCAAACATAGAAGACCCCGTCCATGTAAATCATGGGGGGAGCATGGTTCCTGTTGAGACTACCTCCACCCAGCCACAATGAGCCCATGTGTTTCTGTCTGCTATTTGGACCCAAGGCAGGTAAGTCCAGGTACGCCAGTTTCTAAGTCTAGAGTAGGAACCTATCCTTTTCATCTATCTATAGTGTAGGGATCAGTAACTGAAAAGCCTGTCAACCAATTCAGTCTCCATGAACAGTACCTTGTGGCCCTCCTAGCAGCAACCTGGATGTTAGCCAACTAGGAGGGTTTTTGGCATTTCACTGTGGGCTGGGGTGGTGGTGGCATAGACGTGTGACCCACCAATAAAAGTACAGTGGTACCTTGAGTTAAGAACTTAATTCGTTCTGGAGGTCCATTCTTAACCTGAAACGGTTCTTAACCTGAGGTACCACTTTAGCTAATGGGGCCTCGCGCCGCCACCGCACGATTTCTGTTTTCATCCTGAAGCAAAGTTCTTAACCCGAGGCACTATTTCTGGGTTAGTGGAGACTAGCATGAAGCATATGTGACCCAAGGTACCACTGTAGTTGCTGGGCAGGCCTGTACTGCAACCTTAGCAGAATGGTTTGTAGGCAGCTTTCCATGATGATGCATCTTCTAGTTGTTTTGGACTAGAGCTTAAGTCAACTGAGCCCTGCCAGCTGGGCCTGATGGGTGTTGTAGTCCAAACCAGCTGGAGGGCACGAGGTTAAGAGCATAGGAAGAGACCACTTGATCAGGTCAGTGACCCATCTACTCCAGCATCCTGTTCTCACAGTGGCGAACCTGATGCAAGCAGGACTCAAATACAAAAGCACTCTACCCACCTTTGGTTTCCACCAGCTGGTATTCAGAAGCCTTCCTGCCTTTGACAGCAGGCAGAGCATAGAGGCATTGTGACTAGTAGCCATCAATAGCCGCCTCTGTGAATTTGTCTCTAATCACATTAAATTGGTGGCCATCACTGCCTTCTGTGGAATCAATGTTGTAGAATGCAAGTTTAGGCATTCCTGACAGTGGCCAATATTTCTCTGCCCTGAAGCACCCCCAATTTGAGCCTGTTTTTCAAGACTTATCAATCAAGGGAAATCATTGCTTCTTGGGTATACTTGAATCTGGCCACTTATTTCTGTGTTTTGCCTGCACAAGGGAAATGTGTCGCTTTTCTCTCCCACCCTTTACCAAAGGGATACTTGAGTGGCTAGCAGAAGAGCAGGATAAGCAGAGAAGAGAATAGCTGCAGCTATCAAAACTCAAAATACGTACAAGAGATTTCTGAAGTCAAGACCTTTTTGTTTTCAGTGCATCCTCCCATACAACTGTATTTAGTATATAAACAACATTGTCTCTTCCATCTCATTTTAAAATTGTTCCACATAGGCTTTGTGCCTTCCTCGCAGGTGCCTTCATATCTACACTTCCAAGCAGCAGTAGTTTGCTCCACCTCATATGTACATAAGCCAATCTTTATTGATTGCCCAACTTATGGTTGTTTGTTGAATTTTGTGTTAAAGAGACTGAATGGAGGCCTGTGTTAAGGGTGTGGCATTTCTGCATTTGTGAACTGCTGTATTTAATGCAACCTTTGCCAACCTGGAAGTTGTAGTCCAAAATGAACTAAGAGGACACCAGGTTTGCAAAGGCTGATTGGTCTTTACCTGTGCTCCTTGTATAACGTGCATCACCTTATTTCTGCCCCATGCCTGTTGTGGGTCGGTAGGGAATGGGTTTCTCCTTTTGCATGTGTATTTTAAAGCACCTACAATCACCACCGCTACAAATCTACTAAGCACTCACACTTGCCTTGTTTAGTTTGGACAGTTCTGCTGCCTGAATTCTTCCCATCCAAAAAATGTCCCCATGGGACTGCTTCCTCACACAACAGATTTAGGAGGGTTTTTTTGCATGCATGTTCTAGTTAAGTGTGAAAGCAGCTTCACCCTGTAACATGTTTTTTATGGCTTTGGTTCATAGGATTGCTCTCCCTGTGCCCCTGCAGCTCCTCTAAATTTTTAGGATTTGTGGCCAGTGTGGTGTAGTGGTTAGAGTGTTGGGCTAGGACCTGGGAGACCAGGGTTTAAATCCCCACAGTGGATGTCACAGTCACTGCCTCTCAGCTAATCTACCTCACAGGGTGGTTGTGTGGGGATTAAAGGAAGAAAAGGAAAGCCATGTAATGCCACCCTTCGCTCCTTGGAGAAAAGGTGGGATATAAATGCAATACAATTATAGAAGCCACAAGTAAGCCACTGTGAGCAATTCAGGTGAACACAGTAAGTAACATATGGAAATAAATATGTGCATTTGCTCATGCAAAGCAGGCATTGTCCTGATCCACTTTTGATCTGATTTGCATCACACACAACAATGTGAATATTTACCTATTCACCATTTTTACACAGTGCCAGTGTGGTTAGAGTGTCAGACTAAACCCGGACCAGGGTTCAAATCCCCACTCAGTCATAAAGCTCACACTGAGGTCACAGTCACTGTCTCTCAGCCTAATTTATCTCACAGGGTTGCTGCATGGGGATTAAATGAGGAAGGGGAGAGCCATGTACACCACCTTGAGCTCGTTGGAGAAAGAGAGGGGAGTATAAATGCAATCAATCAAATTGTCTGCGATGTTATTTAAAATTAATGGGGAGTAGACTCCTCCTGAAACATTTTGCGGATGGGCTGAAGAAGCCGAGATGCCAAAACTGTCCAAAATAAACAAGACCCATTGAAACAGGTGGGACATGTGGCTCTAAAACATCAGCACATTGATTTCCACAAAAATTGAAAAATGAAGACTCCCCCCCCCCACTATAACTTAAGGAAAACCATCTTAATGATAAAACTTACAATATGAGAGAAACACAATAGATAATAATAAAACAAATTTATTGAGAGGTTGCCTTTGTTTTTTACATTTTTTGAATGCCAATCCTCTAATCTATTCACCATACTTTAGGGTTTAGGTTTTGTTTCTTTATTTTTTTTGCTTTGCAGCTGTCCTTTTCTCCTACATAATGTCATTTATTTCCCTCCTTTTCCACATCGGCCACCCGGGGATCGTCAAAATGAAGGTGTTGGCTCAGTGTTATGTCTGGTGGCCTAACATGGATAATGGCATCACTTTGTGAGTTGCCTCCTGTCAAGCATGCCAAGAGTCGAGACCTGCGCCGCCGGCAACTAAGGGCAACACCTGGGAGATACCCAAGGCACCCTGGTCAAGGGTGCACATTGATCTTGCCGGCCCCTTTCCCGGCTGGACTTTTATGGTAGTGGTGGACGCTTATTCCAAATGGCTGGAGGTGGCCCTGATGCCCTCCACCCCTACCGAAGCCATCATCCGGGTGCTGCGGGGCCTGTTTGCAACTTATGGGTGTCCTGATGTCCTCGTCTCGGACAACGGACCTCAGTTCACGTTAGGCACCTTTGAAAGGTCCCTCTTGGGGCTGGGCATCCACCATGCCCTAATGGCAGCATTTCACCCGGCCAGCAACGGGCAGCCAGAGAGAATGGTGTGCTCAGCAAAAGAAGCACTGGTGCGCCTAGAACAGAGGGACTGGCACGAGCGGGTCACTGAAAACTTGCTCGTGCAGCACATCACCCCTCATGTAGCCACAGGGCGGAGCCCAGCTGAACTGCTAATGGGCTTCCAGTCTCCGCTTGACCAGCTGCACCTGGACTTTGGTATGGCCGAGCCCCCGGGCTGTACTAACATGCCACGGTCCTTTATTCCGGGGAATCAGGTTTTGCCTGGAACTTTGTGGGGTACATTCCTTGGGTGCCGGCCGCAGTAGTGGGAGTCAGGTTCGTACCAGGTGGCACTCCAGAATGGACACCTGTAGCGCCAGCACATAGACCAGCTAAGGCACAGGGTTGGGGATTTGGACATTACCGCTGTACCCCCAACTGTGGCCCCAGCTCCGGAGCAGTTGCTAATGGAAGGCAAGGCTCCACATCTTCCTCACAAACTGAGGTCATGGAGCCGAGCTGAGCCATTTTGGTGGGTCTGCCTGGCTCTCCAGAGATTCGGACCACCACCGTGCCTGACCATCCACCGAGTCCGCTCGTGGCAGTTCCTTCGACAGCAGTGGAGCCAGGGAACTCGGGCTCAACGCCACGTTTGGTTGCACCACAGTCGCAGACAGAATTGGGCAGCCACCCGGACTCTGGTACTGGCCCTTGGCGGTCTGGCAGGGTTTCCAAGCGCCCAGCTTATTTAAAAGACTATGTTCACTGGACAAACTGCACATGTAAAGCTGTATGGTGAATAGGGTCAATTAATATGCTTATGTGCCTTACTGAAACCAATAAGGGTATTGCTGTATGTAATGAAACCACTATGATTGTAACTAATGCCTTATCTCGGTGGGGAGGGGTGTTATGTGTTGAGGTTCTCACCCTGGCCACCAGGGGTATTGGGTATATAGTTTTCACTCAGGTCCACGTCAGTTAATTTAGGCGAGAAACCCTGGGGGGTGGTTGTTACAATGTTGACAGCTGGCTGCCTATAAAAGCAGGCCGGCTGAGCTGTTCAGTTCAGTTCAGTTCCAGCTTACTTATAAAGAACGACTTGGAGAAATCTCTGTGTTGTCTGCTATGTTCACCCACTACTTAATATAACTTGGCTACAAAGTATAATAAAATATTAATAAAATTATAAACACATACACACAACAATATATAAACACATTGGAACACTGATTTCCAACAGGCCTACACCATGCAGAAAAAGTCTGTGGAGGGGGGAAGTTCTAGTGGGGTGACTCCGAGGCCCCATTTGAGCTTCCCAACGTGGAGCCCTGTCATTGCTTCTATCCTTTTTATTTTAAAAATATTTTTATTGATTTTTTAAATAAAAATCTAACGATTAAAGATGCAGCTCACTCATAAAGTTCAAGAATCTGTAGTAGAAAAATATCAGACCCTCCAAATGTCCCTATTTTCCAGGGACAGTCCCAAATTTACAGAAGATGTCCCAGTTTCTGATTTGACCTCGGAATGTCCCGCTTTTCCTTAGGACTTCCCTATTTTCACTGGACAAATGTTGGAGGGTATGGTAGGATGTCCCTATTTTCATCAGAGAAATGTTGCAGGATGTTGAGTTATCTGACCCTCAAGCCATCTAAAGGCAGTCCTGTATAGATATTTTTTTTAATGCTTATTTTTTAAAAAAATTATGTTTATATAGATATATATATATATATATTGGAAGCCTCCCAGAGTGGCTGGGGCAACCCATTCAGATGTGTGGAGTATATATAGTAAAATTATTATTATGGAATAGGATGTCCCTACTTTCATTGGAGAAATGTTGGAGGGTATGAAATATGCAGTAAAACAAAAGAATGGTCAGGGTAGGTTGGAGGAAGGGTCCAATTAGAAGCAAATTAGAAGCACATTTATATATTTATTAGCAAGAAGTAGATGCCATGTTTTGAGTTCAGATATTGGTGTATACAGAGAGGGATATCTGGCGAGATGTGGGATTTTCATCTCTATTTCCATTCAGTCAACAGTAGACTTCTGAATGCTAGATGTGGATTCTAAATTGTGCGGGTCATCTGCTATACATTCTGTACACTTAATTTGACATCCTGCCATATGACAAAAAAATTGTGTCCTTTTGTCCTCCTGCTACTCTTTAAACAGGCAGGTTTCCCCCCAGTAGGGTTATTCCCCACACTTCACTGTGCCATGTTTGAGGGTTGTCTCAATAAAACGGCCGCTCTCTGACCAAACTGGCTGGCAGTGCTCCAGGTGCCACATCATACCGATTTCCCACATTTGCTTAGTACTTGATCGCTTCGGGCGGGCAGCGCCATCACTTGAGGAACTCCCTGCCTTTTGAGATCAGGCAACCTTCGCTCTTCGCGTTTCTTCAGCGCCTCTCCCTGTTGAGGCAATACCTCCCCCAATCGCTTAAAAAGTTGGCGCGAGTTTTTAACGTGTCGCACTGTTGCCTGCGTTAACTAGGATTGCGAATTTCTTTCTCGATTCTCTGCCGTTTCACCTTTTTGCAAACCGCTTTGAGGGATTATTTCTGTGGGGGGGGGAATGACAACACAATCAGGTGGTGCATTCAATTTTATTAAACAAACAAACAATAAAACAAAACAAATAAAAAAGAATTGTTTTAAATGTTGAAACCCGCCCTAGAGACCTTAGGGTTAAGGACGGAAAACAACGACAACAACAACATCGGTGGTGGTGGTGACGATGGTGGAGAGAAAGGCGGCCCAAGTAGCCGGGCGAGTGAGCCCTCCCCACAATGGCCACCTTCCTAGACCGAGAGAGAGGAGGAGGAGACGCTTCAGGTCGTCTCAGGCCTGGAGAGGAGGAGGGAAAGGCCGAGGGGGTGGCGGCAGCGAGCGATCGTCCTGACCCGGCCTCGCCTTCCCTTCCCTTCCCCGCCGCTGCCTCGCCTCATTCACTCCCCCTCAGAGGCGGGGAGAAGATTGTGGGGTGGCTGCCGCGTTTCCGCTTCGCCTCCGTCGGGAATCGGGACGGCGGTGAGGTGGGACATGCTGTGGTGCTGATGGGGAGGCTGAGAGGGGCTTCTTCACTCTCTACCCACGGATAGCCTGCGTGGGTTTTTTGTGGGGAAACGGGGTGGGGGTGGAGGATTAAGAGACGGGCCACCCTCCCCGCACACTTTATGTGGGGCTGCGGGGGTGTGTGTGTGTTATAGTTTTTGTTTGTTACCACGTTATGTATTTTTGTGTTTTAATATTGCAAAAGCGCCCTGTGTTCCTCGGATGAAGGGCCGTCTAGAAATGTCATAAGTAAAAATAAAATTGTGCGGGGTTCTGCCGCGTGAGGGGGGTTTTAAATTGTGCGGGGCTCTGCCGCGTGAAAGAAGGGGAGTTTTAAAGCCTCTTTCTCGTGGATTTCAGGGTGACTGAAGTAGTTGTGTGTGTGTTTGTGTGTGAAGGATTAAAGAGTGTGTGCCCCCCCCCCCCCGCTTCACACCCATTATCCATGGGGCTTTATTTATTCATAGCATAGGGTTCTGCTGTGCTAGGGTGGATTAGGAGAGGGACTTTGCAAATCCTCGTGGATTTGAGGGCGACTGTCAAGTATTTTGTGTTAGTGTGTGTGGGATTAATTAAGGGACCCCCCTTCCAAACAAAACTTTCCCACCCACAATATTTCAAGCTTCTTTATGCCCAACAGATGGGGGGTCTGCTGTGTTGAGGTAGGTTAAAATAGGGAGATTGTAAATCCTCACGTCCTCCAGGAGATGGCTTTGAGGGTGACTGTGAGGTAGTTTGTGGGGTGGGGGAGTATTAATTTTCTTTTGTTGGGGGGGCGGGGAGGAGTGTTCAGAAGGGGACAGAGCCTCCTTCTGAGTGCCTCTTCTTCCAAACATACTCATATAACTTTACCGTTGCCCTCTATTTTCTGCAGGTTGTGGAGGATACATAGGTGGGGGGGGGCTCCCTCTTTTAACCTGTTGTTGTTGGGGATAGAATGAGTTAAAAAGAGGGACTTCTCCCAACTACCTGGAGATAGATAACCGGTATATGGAATTAAGTGTGAAGTTGATGCATGATGTGTGTGGGTCTTAATTCAGAATGTCAGTGTTGCTGACTCTGCTTTTCTTGTGCTTCTCTTCCTTCCAGACCAGGATGAGTGTCCACTAACATGGCTCTGCAGTGTAAGATTCAGACCTTGCAGGTGGTTGACACAGAATACAGTGCTGATGCCGTAGAGTGGTGCCCTGTGGAGGGTTGGCACAGCATCCTGGCATGTGGCACCTACCAACTCAAGAAACCTGACAGCAGTGTGAGTGGCCCTTCTTTCTGGTGTTGCCTATGCAGTGAAAAGAGCTCCAGCAGTTTCAAGTTAATAGTTCCTTGAAGCATATTTTGGGGGTTGTTGTAAAGGTGCTTTGATGTTAAGGCTTAGGATGGATTGTCTATAACTTGGTTTCTCATTCTTCCCACTTTTGGCTCATCCACCTCAACTCCATGCAGAATGAAAAGTTGATTTTGCTTGCATACAGCAGTATTGGGGAATCTTTGGCTCTCCGATATGTTGCTTAACTACAGATTCCAGCAGCCCTAGCAAGTGTGGCGAGGGATGATGGGAACTGCAGTTCAGGAACATTTGGTGGGCCAGATCTTTCCTATGCCTGGGATACTGTCCTTCTGATTCAAAACCTTGCTTGGGTCAAAACCCCATTTATAATCCAACACTACTAAATAGTCCAACAAGAACATCAGATGCTACAGTATTAAACTAACTTACCTGCTGCTGTATTGTTTTAAACAGGATCCAGCTAGATAAAATACTGTAATGTCGAAGATAACCAACCACTCAAAACACATTAAGATTGTAGCTTAAGGTGCTCTTAAGCAAACCATTCTTCTTTCATCCCCTCTTGAATAAGAGTATGTGTGATATTGAAGTTTCTGTTGCAGAGATTAATGAGATAATATTGAGATAATGTACAAGAAAAGACTTGAACACTGTAGATATGCTAAGTTTTAATCATTTTGACAGGAAGCATTAGTAGTTTTTATTCAGGCTGGAATAAAATTGGTTTTCCATCTCAATTGGTTTTCCATATCTTGGCTTGTCCCAAATAACTCCCAAATGTGTTTAAGTGAGCTGTTCACCTCTCCTTCCCACCTAGGTGTGACAGTGGCCTATGTCTTCTTAGCAGAGGTGACAAGAGCAATGGGGCAAACTTCCTGAGGGGATTGATGCACAGGAATCTCTTATGTTCTCTAGCTGTGCAGTTGATGGGAGTTCAGGGACAGCAGGTAGTTGAATGTGGGAGAGAGGAAAAGATGGGGTGAGGCAATGTCTCAAAGTGATAGTTTTTGATTTTGCTTCCCATTGCAGGCTGGTGAGAGCCCTGAAGGGAACAATGAGCCCCATGTGCGCCTGGGCCGCCTCTACCTGTATTACTTTGGAGAACAAATTTTCACACCACTGACTGAGATCCAAAGGCTGGAAATGGCTGCCCTGCTGGACATTAAATGGTAATGCTGGAGACAGAGGTCCAGACCAGCACCTAAGCAGTTATTCCGCATGTTGTTTGGTAGCATATACAGGGCCGTCTTAAGCATATCCAGCACTGTGGTGCAAAGCTCCCTCCGGCACCCCCCATTTCCCAGAATTTTTTAGGGAGACGGCACTGCTGGCAGGGCTGGAGGAGGCGGGCAGTGGCTGGGGGTGGCTCCTCTGGTGGGGAAGAGGTGAAGGCTGGACACGGCGCCTCCCGGCTCAGCTGTCTGCTTCGTGCTGCAGTAGCCATGGCAGACGGAGGCTCTGGGCACAGCACTGCTTTGGCGTGGCATGGCAGAGGCGGGCAAGGGTGGCGAGCCGATGCTGGGGGCCACTGCATCCACCCTCCACCACTTCCCTTGTGCCCTCCAGAACTTGGTGCCCTGGCGCCCCATGCCACTAGCCTCTATGGGTAAGATGCCCCTGAGCATATGCAAAGAGTTTTTTTCCCTTGGAGGGGAAATGACAACTTTCCACTGAGGGCACTATACCCTTTCACCAGCACTGGATTTGTGGCTCCCTATGCCACCATTGGAGAAAGTGTTGGATGTGGGCTGAAGGCTTGCTTCTCCCATAGACTCTAGCTTATGGCCTTGGTCATGTCATCCTGGTTTGGTTCCCCATCTATAAAATGGGAAGAGCAGTGTCCAACCTTGTAGTATCGTTGTGAGGGCAAGCCTGTGGCTAAATCAAAGTACCCCTTTCTATTGAACCCATGTCACTACTGCATAGTGCTTTTTAAAAAGAAAAAGAAAAAAGGTGCCGGTATTCACCATGAAGTTGTTACAGTAAGTGCCACACATTTAACATTTTGGGGGAAAGGTGCCAGTACTGCATACCCTTGAGTACCCTCAGAAAAAAAGCACTGCTGCTACACCTTAACAGTGATGCAGATCGGTGGTCTTTTGCAGCCTATTTGATCAGTATGATATCTACTGAGCTCAGGACATGAAAAATTACCACAATCCAATACAACTGATCATAAATATTACATTACAATGTGAATATTATATAGGCAGGTTGCAAAAATTAAAATAAGTATGGTTCGTAATAAAACAGGAGGAACAAGAAGCTAGACCAAAAAATAAAATAAAAAATTAAATGTATTACCGTATTTTTCCATGTATAAGATGAGGGGAAACCCCCCCCCAAAAAGCTTAACAACTCTGGGCAATTTCCCCCCATTTCCTCAATTTTGAGTCCCCCAAAATAGGAGTCATACACGGGGGTGGTGTTATACATGGTATATACCGTATTGTCCTGAAAATAAGCCACACTTTCCCCCCAAATTTTGACGGTGAAAAGTTAAAGTGCGGCTTAAATTTGTGACCCTACAAAAATTGGCTTTTACTATATCACTGCTGAAACAGACATATGGTAAAATGGAACAAAAATGTTTTATTGCCAATTTGCGAGCTTGAGACTGTTGTGCAATTAAGTCTAATGCCATTCATTGCTTTCCCCGTATTTTACAGTGCAGTGTTGATTTTTTATTTGCATTTACAGTGCTACGAACAGGTGTTTAACCCACCTGCGGGTCCTCTCTAGTACGCGTAGGATTTTCTTCTACATTTGCCATTTACGGGTGTGAGGGCCTGCGGAATTTTAAGGGAGCGTCTTTATATTTGGGTACATTTGTCTTTTTCCCCCCTTGAATTTTAAAGGTGCAGGTTATATTCATGTGCTGTTTATATTTGGGCCAATACGGTAGATCTCTTATTATACTGCATTTGAAATGCAGATGAAGTGCTTAAACACATGTTAATATTTCATTTCTAAAGAGAGGGCCCAGGGACTTACTCTTCTGAGGTATTTATTATTCATTCCTCTTCAAGGTGCCACGTTCCCATTGCAGAACATCCTGTTCTGGGCACTGCAAATGCTAAGGGAGCAGTGGAGCTCTCCTGCTTAACAGGAAGTGAGGTAAGTGAACCGGAATTGAGATTCATGGTTAGGGTGTGAGCCATAGCTATGCAAAGCAGTTCATTTTATAGGCAGGTATAGGATGTAGCTCTGTGTGGTCATTCCACTTCAGCTTGAGTGTATTTTCATGTTAGGAAAGGTAATACAATTGAGGGTGCTGACTTTATGTTGCAGGCATTGAATAACTGGGCATTGTGTAAGCACAAGGTTCTTGAGGACAAAGGGACAATAAAAAGGGAGAAGCAAGGGACAAATAGAAATGTATGGTTATTATTTATTTAAACAAAATACAAGGGTAGTTGAAACTGCTGCAAAAACTTTGGATGCGAAGGCTGGCATGTGAATAGGACTTGAGAGAACAGTCTCTCTTGCTCACAGTGACTGAAATTGTACACATGCTCTGAATTGCCTGAAGAAACTTAATCTGCAGTGGGGTCCAGCTGTATTTTCTTAACTGAGTGTTGTATCTGATGTTCCTCCTTGGGCCTGTCTGGCCTTGATCAGTTTTCTTTTCCCTTCAGTAGAAGAGCTGCAAGCTGGAACCATTATGCAGCGCTGACCTGGGATCCGAATGCCTTGCCTTATCTCTTGATTGGTCCACAGGACGAGGGCAGCGGTGAGCAGAGGCCAGTTAGCTAGACATTGGCCCAGTGCTAGCATTGCTGTGTTTTAAAAGTTGAACAAAATCCCTGCTGTGGGAGGACTGCCTGACAGCTGTGTCTAATGGGAATCTGTATAAGTTTGTGCCTTGAATTTGCCTTTCCATGCTCTGTTTTGGGGCTTTGTAAGGGATCTATATGCAGTCACTGAGGGCATATGTATTTCTAGTCCCCTACTCCATTCAGCCTATTTTCTGTCCACGCTGAGCAGAGCAAGGCCTTGCACTTCTCAGAATGCATTACCCCATTGCCTTTATCTTAGGAATCAGGAGCCTTTATAGCTGCTTGCATTGCTGTTTGGGCTGTGGGTACCTTGGGAAAGGCAAAGCTGTTTGCCTCGTTACACACACACACACACACACACACACACACACGTATCTTATCCAGCTTGCAGATGTTAGGATTCCCTGTTTCCCCCCACAGCGCCTCACAGTGCAAACATTATCAGGGTTTTAAACTGAGTACTCTGACTGCTAATGACCGCTTATGGTGGATCTGGGAAATGCTTTAAAATCCAGTTCTCTTCTTTTAGTGATGGTTGTGACAGTTTCTGTGGAAGATTTAAAAAAGATTGGCCTTGTGCACAGGAAATTCCCCCTCCTGCTAAAGACTAACCCGTCCTTTCTATTTTGCACTATTTCCCTTGTAGTGGCTGCCCACTGCAGTTGATCAGCAGTGATTCAAAAGGGAGGCTGAACTTGCTGTCCATTGATGAATCTGCCTCCCTGCACATATTGGAACAGTGGAAGGCACATGACTTTGAGGCCTGGATTGCTGCATTTGACTACTGGAACACATCTATTGTATATTCAGGTCTGCATCCGATGGCGGTAAATGACACATGGGAAATGCTTAGGTTTTTCTCTAATGCTCACCAAACCACTATTACTGGCAATAATGTTGGGTGATTTTTATGCTTCATGTGCATTAGCAGCAAGGCTTGAGCTGGGAAACAAAACATTTCCTGCCTTTGGAGGTCTATCTTCTAGCCTTGTGGAGTGGCTCTGTGTCACAGGAAAAAGGTGTCTCATCTCCAGCTATCTATACTGTCACACAGCTTTCTCTTTGTTTCAGGTGGAGATGATTGTAAGCTACGGGGATGGGACATCCGGAGCAGCCCGAGGGCTCCTATCTTCACTAGTGAGAGGTAAATAGTAGCCTGTCAGATGAGGGTGCATTGCTCATCTCTCCTCACTGTTTGGGCAGTTGTCTCAAGCAGATTCAAACTGGTGCATCTGATGAAAGTTCATGCTGCCTAACCTTTGACTTGCATTCTGTGACAGGCATTCAATGGGAGTGTGCAGTATTCAGAGCCATCCTCTCCGGGAGGATCTGCTGGCCACAGGAAGGTGAGTTTCCCTGAGATATATCTTGTTATGTACATTTGTCTGGGTTAGCGATAGATGAGTGAGCTGATGGTTGTTTGTGCATGTCTGTTCTAGAGACTGTGGCAACATATGGATGGGACCCTGGGTGCCTGAAAAAGAGCATGGTTTAGTTCTAGCTTGGCCTTTGTCTTTATTGATAGCCCTGCAACAGTTAAGTAAGGGTTAGTTAGGAATCTGAAGTCCTCTATTGTACCCTTGAAAAACCACCTCTTATGGTTTTCTGAGGACTGTTTTTGTTTCTCCAGCTACGATGAACATGTCATGCTGTGGGATACCCGGAATATGAAGCAGCCACTGGCGGACACCCATGTGCAGGGTGGAGTTTGGAGGTTAAAGTGGCATCCAACACAGGAGCACTTACTGCTGGCAGCCTGCATGCACAATGGCTTCAAAATCCTCAATTGCCAAGGCTGTATGAGTGAGTGCTTTGATCTTGGTAGCTGGCACCTGGGATGTGTGAGAAAGGCTCAGGGGCTGGCTGAAGCCATATACCTGTGTTTTTAGTACCTTCTTCTGGAGTGAAAGACAAAAGACAATTTCCAGAGTATATGAAATATTCTTATTCTATTCGGCTACCAACACTCCTAACTTCATCTTGCTGATGAGATCAAATGCTTAAAGAATACTCCCAAGGAGCTGGTTTGGTGTTGATCCATGCTGTTTGCTTGGAGATGCTTGAAAAGGAAAATGCAAATAGGTTAAAGAGGTTGTCATTTATACATTCTACCTGAGAATAGATAACTGGGCAGAATATAGTTTCATAAAAACATGATTTATTTTTCCTTAATCAGTGGAAGGTAATATGGAGTAGCCATTAAGTTGTTCCTCCTGCCCAGCAGCAAGAAGAGATGAAAAGTTTAATTCTTGCTAAAAACAGTAGTTGAGAGATAAATTATTTCCTATTTTACTTAATGCTTGACTTGTAATGTAAGCTCTTAGAGCAGGGGTTGGCAAGCTTCTCTGAGGGTGGGCTGGTTCACCACACCACAAACCTCCTGGTGCATTGGAGTGTGTGTGTGTGTGTGCATGCGCACACGACAGAAGGGACTTCTCTCTCCCCTAGCCCCTCCCGTCCCCCTGCCTACCTAGGGTGCTGCCGAGAGGCAGAGGCTGGCGGCGTCAGCTTCAGAGGAGGAACAAGCAGCCCCAAAGGACTGCTTTTGGGCTGCTTCTTCCACCACCGCCACCCTCTACCACTCACAAGGGCAGGCACAGGAGCCGCGCTTGGCAGAGTGGAGGCCGCGGTGGCAAACAGCTTGCTCCAATGAGGGGCTGCTGGAAATGCTCTTGGCCAGATGAACCCAGCCCCCTTCCTCCTCTTGGCCATGTGCAGCCGCCGCTCACTCATTGGCCAGGGCCTCAAACCTTAGCAGACGATTGGTAGGCGATTTGCTATACGAGGAGGAGGGAGGAGATTCTGCTGCAGTGAGGGAAAAGCGGGGAAATGTTGGGGGGGGGGGGAATGGCGCCCGGGCCCGAGAAAACCCCCACGGATTCCCCTCACCGATCCATGGAACCGGCCATGGGCCTTAGGTTGCCAACCTCTGTTTTAGAGCATTGTGGTAAACTGGAGTAAAAGCTTATTTAATAAAATTTAAAACTGAATATGGCTACCATTGTTGGAAATGGTGATTACTTATGCAACTTAATTGTCATCTAACATGTGTCTGTCCTTTCCTTTCTTGTCCCTCAGTGGAGAACAAAGAGGAATGCACTGTTCTTTCCTCTTATATCTTGCATAATTCCTTGGCTTATGGAGCTGATTGGTCAAGGCTTTCTCTGAGCAACCCCCTGGAGCTATCTGCAGTGATGCCTGTAGTTCCTATGGAGCAAGAAGCAAGGCGAGTGGATCTCAAAGCCCAGAACCTGAAGATAGTTTATGAATCCCCTACGGCCACCTTTGATGTGGTGTTGGAGGAAGAGGATCAAACCCCTGGCTTGCCGATCCAAGAAGAAAGTAGCTTTGACCTGCTGGGACCACGTACCGATGAAAAAGGTTCAGAAACCAAAGCACACAGTGAAACAGATTTGGTCAAAGTCAAAAAAGAGACCAGCCTCTTAGCAACATGTTCTTTTTATGATAATGTCCTACATGTTTGGAAATGGGAGGCTAGCCAGACTGCCACTTTGTCCTGAACATTGTGCTAATTAAAGTTATGGTATGCCTGCCTTTTTCAGTAGCAGGCCTTTTTAGTACTAGGGTTTGAAAGACAGATATAGATTTTTGGTCGGAAGGCCCTGATGGAGTTCCTATCACCTCTTCTATATCAGATTTCCAGCTTTATTCCTGGGAGTCTTTCATCACTCTGAGAGCTTTGAAGACTCCTCAGACACTTCAGGGATGTGTTCTCTCCCTTCTCCATCCATTTTATTCCTTGCTGCAGTAATAAGATTATTACACTGATGAAGTTCTCTTATTCCATTATATATTCTACAGACAGCAGTTCCTCTTAGTTTGGGGTTAAAGTAGGGTTTCCATATTTTAAAAAGTGAGAATCCATACAGAAAAGTTGTTGAGCTTTCTTCGGGCCAGTTGTTGAGCTACTTTTAAGGGAAATTGCCAAAAACAACACTGCCAACCTGGGTTGCCATACGTCTGATTTTCCCGTGTGTTTAAGCGATTTCCTCCTGGACACTGATGGCCAATTACCGTCTATGTCCGGGAAATTCTGGATGTATCACAACCCTAGTTAAGGTCTCTCTCCCTATGTGATCAAGGAGATCTGAGCATAAGCAAATAAAAGTTATGCTATCAGCTATTCTCTCCTATTTTTCCAGTGAAGTAAACTTGACCTGCTATCTATTATGCAGCAAGGAAAGCTATTCCATACTACTTTGCCCCTCTTGGGGTAAACACATCCAGGCTACTTTACTCTTGACACCAGCTGAAAATAAGTGGCAGCCTGTGTGTGTCTCTTATCTTGCCTCATTGTTCAGTAGCCATCTAAATGGAGAACTCTTCTCAGTTAAGAACTTGAGGAGGGAGGGGAAATGCTAAAATACAGAGCAGCATTTGTTTCATGCTTCTATTGTCTACCTCCCCCTCACAGGAAAGGCAAAGTATCACTCTGGCTTTATGCTTCAGGTTTGGTTGAATGTTACTGGGAACACATAAGCTAAGGGGAAAAGGGATGCAAATTACTCATGCATTTCCATATCACAGAAGTGAACAACACCAGCAACAATCAGTGCTAAGAGTGGGGTACTTGCCTGAAACCCTGATATGGCCCTTGCAAGTTCCTCAATGCTGCATAAATTCATGCTGAAGGAGACTTGTAATTTGAGACGCTACAATGTAGGGTGTTTGTGTATAAATACGCACATCAGTATTGTAAACAAAATAAAAAAATATTTTTGATCTTTTTAAAATAAGGAGTGATGTCTTTTGTTGGTTACAACCTTTCAATTGTTCATTTTTTTAGTCTTTGGGTGTAGGACCTAAGTTACTGTGGGTGTTGGGGATATGTTTGTATTGTTGCTTGCCACTACACCACATGATGCCTTAAAAGGTAAAGGGACCCCTGACCATTAGGTCCAGTTGCGGACAACTCTGGGGTTGTGGCGCTCATCTCACTTTATTGGCCAAGGGAGCTGGCGTACAGCTTCCAGGTCATGCGTCCAGCATGACTAAGCCGCTTCTGGCAAACCAGAGTCAAATTAATGCTATAATTTTTATTTTATGCATTTACATATTGCCTTTATTCCATTATAAAACCCAAGGTGGCATACTTAGTTCCACTTCTTCAGGCCCTCACCAAAGTCTTGTGTGCTTTCAGACAATGTCTCATGTGAGGCATTAGCCTGCAAACTACCGGTAGTTCCTTGCTGCTGCAGAAGCAGACTGGCCCTTTCCTCCCTAATGGAGCAATGCACAGCAAGCCAGGCTTAATTCTGCTATTAGTGTGAGACTTGTACTTTGCTCAATGAACCAATGGTGTAGCTGGCATTACTGCAACTGTAGTGGGCATCAGTTTTGATACCACATATTTTAAAAATGAATAGTTTTTTTGCAGTTCTCCCCTTAATTCTAATTTACATTCAACAGTCTACTTACTATAAGATAGCTCTGGTATTTTAACTGTAAATGATAATAAATTATATTTGGTGAGGCCAATGTTCCACATTAAAAATAAGTCCTCCCATAACAATAATAATGGACTCCCAAGAATTATTTTCAGGAACACTGCTTCTAGAGCAGGATTATCCCATTGTTAAGTAGATTGTGTCACTTTAATCAATTCAGTGGTCAGGAAGACATACCTTGAAGGGCTTTCCTGAATAGGCAGCTTACCTAGTTGAATGTTTATTTGCTATGTAGCAAAACAAATGTTTAGAGCCTATACAGCCATTTTGTGCAGAGAAAGAGAATGAGCCTCCACATTTTATAAACTCTTTATTTAAACAAAAAGATGATCAGTGTTTGCTGCCTGCTTCCTCAGTCTCTTTAATATCTATCCATGATAGGAGGCCTAGATTCACAAGCTATACATGTCAACTTCCAAACAATCCAGTAAAATTGTTCCGCTGAGTAGCATTTCCAAAAACAACGAAAACGAAAACCACCAACACTTGGGGCTTGCATAAATTCTTCCTGCTCTGCTTGCATGACTGTGTCCACAAGATTTGGTATGTGTGTGATGTATCCCTTATTGTTTTCCAACACAGCAGCTGGCAAAACTGCGGTGCTCTTCTGGCTTTCTACATTCCTTGCTTGCTCGTCCAGACCTCTGAGATGACTCAAGCATCAATGAAAAGAAAGCAGGAACTTCTTGAAGATACCCCAGAGTTTCCACTTAGTTCCAATCCTTTGGTGTCTTGTTCCTTTTAAGAGCTGAAATGTTTTGCGAAGAGTGAATACTTCAAGTTTTTTTAAAAACTTTTCTTAAACATTTTGTTGCTTAATAAATGTGTGGAAGTCCTCCCCCCCTCTTCTCACCAGCTTTCCTTCCACTTGCAACGCCGTCCTAGCGCACGAAGTTCTTGGGGAAGAGCTGAAAGAGTTTGCCTTCCTGGGTCGGCTCGAAGCCGTACTTCTCCAGCTGCTGCAGGCTGAAGGTACCGGCCTTGACGTCCTTCTCGATCTTGGAGGCGACCGTCTGCTGGAAGAGGGCGCGGGCCGTGAGGGGCTGCTCACTGCCGGCGGGGGCCCGGTAGGAAACGTAAGGCTTCAGCTTGAAGCCGTTCAGGTCCGGCACCACCAGGCGCGGCACCTTCTCCGGCACCAGCTTAAACTTCCGGTTGCATGTTAAGTAGCCCAAGGGGTGCGCGCCGCGGCTCTTGTAGAAAGTGCGCGGGCCCCGCTTGCTCGTCCAGGCGGCCGTGCGGTCTGCGCCGCGCACCAGGCCCCGCGTCACTTCGCTCAACAGCCCCATGGATAGATAGGCAGGTGCTTGCAAAGGAGAAATGAAAGTACCTGACCCTCGTTGATCTCTTGCCTACTTTCCCTCACAGCACTACTCCTCCTTCTCTCAGGCACACATCAATGCCGCTCGTTCTCATTGGCTAATAAGCGCATAGCCAATCGCTGTCTTCCATATTTTCATTTCGCCAATTAGGGGATCGGAGGGGAGGTCCAATTCTCTGACAGATTATTGGAGGGGAGGCTCGGGACCAATCAGAGTCAACATTTACTTAAAAGGGTCTTGGCCTGGAGGTTTCTAGGAAGGAGGGGACGCACAAGGATTACAACCTTAAGGATGATCGCCATTTTGATTGGCCAACGTGACTGCTCTACTTGGGCTGATGGGAAATGTAGTCCAAAAAATGTCAGAGAGCGCACAAGCTTGGGAAAGGTAACTACTGAAGTGTAGTACGAAACTTTCTGGACGGAAATGACGTTAAAACTCCCAAACGGAAGTAACCCCACTTGACCTCCGCTGTGAACTTTGCCCCTTGACACCGCCCCCGCCCGCAGGGCTCTCTCCTCAGGGAAAAGAACCGTTAGCGCCTCCTCCCCTTTTACCCTCCACCTTTCCATTCTCCCCTCCCCGGAGGCTGCTTTGGCTGCCTGTGGAGACCCACCATGGAGAGCGATGACATCTGCTCCTCCCCTCCGCAGGTACGTGGCCTCCTCCCTCAGCGCGGCGCCCTTGTACGCGCTTCGTTTCCCTTCCCAGGCTTTCTCGCCCCCCCCCCGCACCCGCACGGCTTTAAAGGGCTCCCTTGAGAGAGCGGAGGGGGGCAGCCGTCGTCGAGGTTGTGGTGGTTGTTATGTAGGAGCGTTGGACCGGGGAAAATCTGCGTTCAAATCCTCACTCAGCCGTAGCCGCTCAGTTGGGTTTCCTTTGGCCAGTCGTTCTCTTTTAGCCTACCTCACAGGGTTGTTGTGGGGATAAAGTGTGCATGTGTGTGTTGGCTGAAAGGTGAGGGGAGATCACTACTCATGGAAGTTACGTTGTTGTTGTTCCATTTATATCCTGCTTATTTCACAATATTTGTTTGTAGTAAAACAATATTATTACCAGTAAAACATTTAAAATGACTGTTTAAAAGCATTGAAAAGATAATTGAAAACTATGATGTTAAAAGGCAGATATCATTCCCTTCCTTTCAATGAGTCCACGGTGACAGACACATCAGCCTATTATATAAGCAATTAAACATTCTAAAAACAGTTAAAAACACTCTCTGAACTAGTTGTGTTTGGGTTGCTATGAATAACATCATTCAGGCATAGTATCACTCAGCCATAGGCATTTTTGCACATATTTTAAACTCCTCCTGAAAGTTAGTTACAAGGGAGACAGATGCACCTCACCACAGAGGGCATTCCACAAATGGGGAACTGCCACAGAGAAGGCCCTGCTATGGATCAATGCCAACCAGGCAGTCTCAGCATGGGGTTCCACGAAAAATTACTTTGACAATCCCACCTGCCATTGAACCCAAAACAGTATACAATTTTGGCTTTAGGCGAGATCGCTGGAACCAACTCTTATGTAAGTTGCAGGCTTACTATACTATTGTATACAGTTTTCAAATTCAGAGGCTGTGTGCTACTTAATGCAAGTTATTGAAGAGAAGCAGGAAAGGAAGTTGCCATCAGGTCCTCCTTTAAGATTTTCCTGGAGGCAAGCGCCCTAACTTGGTGCTATAGAATGTGTGTTATATCCAATACAGTATTGCTTCTGTTCAGAATAGGTTCAATTGAAATTGATGGGCATGACTAATATTGATTTCAGTGGGTTCACTCTGAGTGGCTAGTTACAACCTTGTTGTTTGTATGCAGAAGGTTTTAGGTTCAATCCTTGGAATTTCTAGTTAGGCTGAGAAAGCCTTTGGTCTGAAACCCCAGAGATCTGTTGCCACTTGGTGTAGGCACTACTGAGCTGGGTGGACAGATGGCCTGACCTGGTGTAAGGAAGCTTTTCATGTCTCTGTGGACTTTAGATCTGATTCATAATTCTCTTAGGTCCTTAAAGGGTGGCTCTATCAGCTGCCATTAGCCATGATTGCTAAATAAACGTCCATGTTTCATGATGGTCTAATGTGGAGTAGTTCAACTCAGAGTACTTGATCCTGGGGAGAATATTGCATTCAATCCTTGCTTGTGAACGTCATTGAAGGCTTTGTATGGTCTCTGTTAGAAGAAAGCTGGTGTTCTAGTTGAAATTTGGATCTCATACAGCCAGAAAGTTGTCACTTCCCAGGGAGTTGTTGTTTATTTCTATAACACTGCTTAATATACCAATTCATTTGCAATTATATCACTTATCCTGAGGCACCCACACTTGGCTGCACATTCACCATTGTGAGAGCATAGAGGGTAACCCCTGTCTTCCATTCTCACATTTGAATACTGTCCAGAGGCATTTCTGCTGTCTAGGTGTCTTAGAGCAGGGATAGGGAACCTGTGGTTCTCCAGATGTTGTTAAACTCTTAACTCCCACTAGCCCCTATCAGTATGGCCAGTGGTCAGGGATGATGTGGGCAATAGGCCCAACATAATTGGAGGGCCACAGCTTCGCCATCCCTTGCTTATTGGTTCCACTGTTGATACCCCTATTTTGGTTCTTGTTCCCCTCTTGCTTCCACCCACCTTTCAGATGGTCCTAATCTTTTTGGTCTTGTATTTTAATATGTCAAATGTCCCATGTTTCATCTGTTAGGGACTACTTTTGTTTACACTGAAAATGCTCCCCCTAGGCTGTATGAACCTGCTTCTGATGTGTATCACATATGAACCTAAAACTGAAGTTTGCTTTCTAACTGTCTTGGTGTGATGGCCAGAATGTCTTGCCATCCAAGAAAGTGGAACTCATAACTTTGCTTACTGATGGTTTGCTTACTCATGTTACTCAAAAAACTGTACTTGCCCCTTTAGTGCTCTTTGGAATTGTCTTTGAGAATGCCTCTGACTGGCCAATCTCTTACCTTTTTCATATTCCTCCTCAAAACCCACTTCTTCTGTGAATAATTTGGTATTTACCTACTAGTAAATACTATGTCTTATGCTTGCTTAACCTAAGTGCATGTAACTTCAATATTTGCTTATCCTTCCCTCGTATACATGTAACTGGAATAATTGCCTATTCTTCCCTGGTTCAACGCTGCTTCCTTTTCCCCCTCTCCCCTTGCCTCTGTTGTCTTCTTTGTGTGACTTTACAGATTTGTAAGCCCTTTAGGGCAGGGACCTGATATCTCACATTTAATAAAGTGCCATGCACAGAGGTGATATTGTATGATAATAAAACATACAAATGAATGAACCTAATGGTGTGAGTGTGTTTTCTGAGTGTTATCTTTTAGATCCAAGTTACTGTTTGAGGAATATTTGGTTTCTAAATAAACATCCTGATATATAAAATCTTGAGGCTTTTCTCCCACCCCCCACCTGCTGTTTGCCATCTTTTAGATGATCAACTTGAAGCTATTCACTCTGTGTTTAGTACTATACACATTGAGGGTTAATGTGTGTATTTACCATGCTAATTTGTACCAAGTCTTTGGGTGGGTCCAAAATAGCTATTTAGACCTTGTCCCAGGTCTCCATGCTGGAAGGGAAGGAGAGAACATCTTAAACTCGCTGACCTCCTTGTTCCAGAATCCAATCACTTATTCATTTTTGATGAGGCATCCTTGGTATAGATCATAGCATAATAATAATACCACAGTGACTGTTCTAAACTCCAAGACAGCTGAGTACCAACCATCATTATTTTTTTTTCATCCTGGCTCCAGCATGAGAGGGGGACAACATCATTTAAGGCAGATGGTTCCCTTCTCTCCCTCCCTAACACAACATTAAAGCAACTATGAAAGCATTAGCACAGGGTCTGATTTTCCAACTACTTGGATTCTTTTACTCTCAGGGAATGGCTCTAGTTCTCTTTAACTAGAGAGCTCAGCCAACATGTGCTTTGTAAACTCTCATTTAGACACATCTCTGGGGGGTGGGGAGCTGTTGCCTTCAATCTGTGTTATACCCTTGGTGTTCTTGTCCTTTAGGTCAACTCCTCAAGTTTAGACCTAAGAACGCAAGTTCTTCAGTTCGTACAAGATCGAATGCAGACTACTATGGTAACGTTTGAGCCTGTGTGTTTGTTTAATTTGGATGCTTCTGAAAGGCACCAAAGAGCTTAACTGGGTCTTGATCTGGCTTCAGATTTCTTTTATGCAGTGTCTTGCACTCCCCATTTTTCATGCCATCTTACATATTAAGGTAGCTATGTTGCTTTTGTGTCTCCTCAGTGGTGTAGTGGTGGGTGGTGCTCATTGGAACTGGTAGAGCAGAAGGCAAGGAGCCCAATAGTAGGTGGAGCCAGAGCCAATGAGACACAGAACCAGTCAATTCTAGTTTTGTCCTTCTGAATTGGTTATAAAAGGGCAACACTGAGACTTAGGAGGATGAGATAGGCAGTGCCATCCCCTGGACTGGTTGTAAGTAAGAAGGCAGGACACATGAGGGCTGTCTGGGCAGACAGAGATTCATGAGGCTGTGCCTCATTTGCTCTAATAGACCAGCCTTTACTATGGTAATCTAATCAGAAGTTCTTTTGTGGGAAAGCTGAGGAGTGTTATAACTTACTCTTTTTTTTGTGGCCCACATTGTAACTGGGCTTGGTGGCCAACTCAAAACGTTTAAGTCATGACATTCTACCAAGAGGAGGCTTGTGTGCGGCCTTCAAAATGGGGCTTTCAAAATGTAGCACAGGGTCAGGGACAGTCCCCTGAATCACATTCAGAACTAACCTAAGAAAATTGCTGGATCAGACCAAAGGCCCATTAGGTCAGGATTCTATTCTCATGGTGTTCAGATGCCTGTGGGAAGCCCGCAAGCAGCATATGGGTAGCAGTGCCCTCCTGCTGCAGTGTACCCCAGTCATAAATATTTAGAGGCATACTGCTTCTGATCATGGTGGTGACACACAACCATCTTGGCTAAATATGTCTAATCTTAAGAACATTACATGAGTCTGCAGCCGGAATAGGCCATTGGTCTGTCTAGTCCAACATCCTGTTCTTCCAGTGGCCAGCCAGATGCCTGTGGGAAATCCCACAAGCAGGACCTGAGGAAAAGAGCAATCTCACCTTCTGCTGTTCAGTGTTCAGAACATACCCACCATGGCTAGTAGCCATTGATAGAATTATCCTCCATGAATTTGTCCAAGCCTTTTTTAAAGCCATCCAAGTTTGTGGCCGTTGCTGCCTCCAGCAGGAGCACACTTCATAGTTTAATTATACATTGCACAAAGAAGTACTTTCTTGTATCTGCCCAGAATGTCCTAACATTCATCTTTATTGGATGTCCACGAGTTATAGTGTTATGAGAGGAGGGAAAAATTCTCTGTCCCCTCTTAAAGCTATCTCAAATTGGCAACCTGTGGTTATGAAGGCCATAATTTCACACTGTGTGAAGGAGTGCTTCTTTTTTCCTGTCCTGAGTAAACCAACATCCCTGCCCTGCCCTCCAGTTTCAAGGCTGAGGAGGATGGCTGAAACTTGTCACACTCACAAAAGCACAACAACACAGTCAATTCTGACAGTCAGTTATGAAATGGTATTTAGAGGGGAACCGCAAAACTCAAGATGACAAAACAATAAATATAGGGTTGTATCCAATAATGGCCTAAGTGTCGCGTGTCACTGGCATTTGATCCCCAGAAGGTTGCCCAATAGGGAATGTAACCCTCTGGATGAAAAATGTTATCCACCATGTTTTAGAAAGACAGATGTGTAAATGACCCTGGCACCTCTCTTGATGAAGGATGGTTTAGAAATCACACTTTAAATAAATGGAACAAATAATAATTAGTTGTTTGGTTGACTTTGCCAGCTGCAACAGATGTTTTCCTCCCCAGAAACGTTGTGTTCCTAGTACGGCTTGAGGAAAGGGCTTAGGTGGAGAAGAATGTCAGTGCCTAAGACTCCCCTTGTCTCTTCTTCCCACAGTTAACTGGAATAATCATTGGTGCAACAGTTGCCCTGCTGCTCATTGGGATCGTTGTGTATTTTGTTTACAGGAAGGTGAAGCAATCAAGTAAGTTGGATCACTTTGGTTGAGAGCTGACGTGCTGTCATAGAATTTGGGGGGTTCGTGTGCAGTGTGATCCCATATTAATGCTCAAAAGAGCATGTCAATAAAGCACGGAGCTCCACCACTCACTTGTTGAGTAAGTGTGGGATTGAGTCCAGCTTCTCTTCAGGCCAGAGGAGGTTTCAGTGTTCCCCTCCAGTGCTTTTTATTTATTCAAGATGTGCAGCTAACAAAAACATGCTGTGAATTCTTACTATAGGGGTAACATAAAAAAGCAAACAGCATACTACTACAGTACTTACTTTCTTGTCTTCTTATCTACTCTCCCTTTAAGATCAAAAATAGGGGTGGGGAACCTGTAGCCCTCCAGATGTTGTTGAACTACAACTCCCATCATCCCTGACCCTTAGCCATCCTGGCTGGGGCTGCTGGGATTTGGAGTTCATACCTCTGGTGGTAGCATTAGAAACCATCCTATTAGGAGCATGCCCTGGAAGTGAGCTTTCATCATAAACTCTGGAAATGTGGTGGTAGGGTCTGGCCTCATTGGGCACCTGGAGCTTGGCTCATGACTCCTCCATGCTAGCCCTCCTGCCTCTTTGCTTTGCTGATGGCACCTGTTTACCTGCCCTTTTCTGAGCATGTAGGTGGTGACAAGAGCGAGGAAACAGCACCCTCCATGTGCCTTGGTCTCTCCATCTGGGCAGTTTTATGGATTGGGTCCAGAGGAAATAAGCAAGCAAATAGGCGGTAATGACCGTGGTGAGGAGGATGTCTATTGAGGGCATCTTGTCAGAAGCCCCCCCCCCCAAATGTTGGAGCCTACAAACATCTCAAAACATAAATGGGCCTCCCAACATTCTGCCCCAGGGGGAGGGGTTAGAGTGTATTGGCCTGACATTTCTCTCCATCAAGGGCAGTGGCTTAGCTGTACAGGGGTAAGTGGGCAAGCTGTGCTTGTGTGTTTTAGGCTCTCACTCTTCACAAAGGGACTACAGGATGATGAGCCTTCTCTCTTTCAGAGCAACCTCAGCCACATGTGCCTCAGTACAGGTTCCGTAAGAGAGACAAAGTCATGTTCTACGGCCGCAAGATCATGCGCAAGGTAAGGTTGCTGGTGACCAGCTGGAGGCTAACAGCAAGCTCAGACTGATGATGCTCTTGTCTTGACATGGGGCTGGCCTTGGCTGGGTTCATCATGCATGTTTCTGTCCCTGCCCCATATCTCTTCTAGAGGTAAAAAAATGCTGAAAGATTGGCTTTGTGTCTGTGTGCTGTCCTGGTGAATTGCCCTTTGCTCTCCATTGACTCTGCTATAATACTTCTGCAAACAGTCTAGCACCCAGCCCTGTAAAGTGCTTTTCTGTAGGACACCTCTGAAAGGAGGGTGGGGAGAGTCTTTTGAGTTTATGTTCAGCCCTTGTAACTTAACTAGGGAAAGCATCACAGAGAACTCTTAGAATTATGAAGGGGAGGGAGTTTGTAGTTGCTAAGTAACCAGCAACATTATTAATCTGATTGCACACATACAGTGGCACAGGGGAGAATACAGGAGGATCGTGCACAGACATGTATCCCCGGGATTCCCATGAGTTCCCAGGCCCTCTGAATGCAGAATGTGATGGAACTCAAATTGGCAGCTAGAGGGAATGACGGCTGCTTCAACTACTAAATCCCCCAAGTTGTTAAATCTGGGAGCTCAGCAGTCAACCATGAAGCGCTTCTGAAATCCACATCAGTGTTTCTATTGGTAGATCTTTTTTTATTAGGGCAGAATGAGCCTGGGAAAATAGGTTAGTAGATCTGCCATGGCAGCCTGCTTTCATTTGCAGTACACATGGCACTCCAATAGATGGTGCTCAATGTTTTGCCATTGTTGCAGTTCCAAGCAGATGCCCTTGGTTGTGAAAGGACCCCCTTCGCAGGTAACGGTTTGCCAACATGCTGCTGAAATATCATCTATCAATAATACACATGAAGGAGAAATGTCCTCTAATACTGGAAACTCAGTTATGCCTCCAAAGCCATGGATAGAGAGCATTGGGAGGAACATGTCAAAATCAAACACACTACAAATATAATGCCTTAATCAACCTTGGTCAGCCTGGTACTCTCCAGAGGTTTTGGATTACAACAACCAGCAGCCACAGCATTCACCAGGGAGTTATTTCTTGAATTATCACAGCTATAAAACTTTTACCATTCCGTCGCTGGGCTTCTCATTCTTTGAAGAAGGGCTGTACCTCCATGGTAGAGCATCTACCTTGCATGCATGAGGCCCCAGTTCAATCCTTAGCGGCATCTCCAGCTAGGATTTGGATAAGACTTCCTGCCCGAAACCCTGGGGAGTTGTTGCCAAGTCAGTATAGACAATACTGAGCAAGCTCTACCGGTAGTCTGGCAGCTTCCTTTGTTCATTCTTCCAGTTTGCTCCACCATCTCTTCTTTCTGCAGTTTTCTGCCATCTCCTTTTTCCTCTTTCTGTTGTAACTTGGACCAGGTTTTGCATATCTCAGTTAGGTCCATTCCTTTTAGTGAGTCTACTCTGAGTAGAATTGAGTTGCATGCATTTCTCTGTCTGGAACTTTAGATCAAGGAAATGTCCTGTTTTCTGTTTTTTGCTTACCACCATTGTTTCAGTCCTTTCTTTATTTGTACCAGGGACAAGCAGAGGCTCTAATGCCTTGGGGTTGACTCCAATTAAGTTCTACTTGTGGTAGACACATTAAAATGAATGGATCTTAGTTAGACCTACTTAGGGTAGATTTATTGAAACTAACACTGAATAGAACCCGTGGTAAAATCCCAGCTTGGTTGCCTTTTTCCTGTATGTTCCTCTGTGGGTTGAGATCTCATTCCTTCAGGAAACCTTTCTTCCTTTCCAGGTTACAACTCTACCAAACTCTCTGGTTGGAAACACTGTCCCTCGGCAGCGGATGCGGAAGAGGGCCAAAGTATTGTCCTTGGCCAAGAGGTATTGGGGGATGCAGGGACCTGTGGGTTGTGTGAGTTTAAATGGGGAGGAAGAAAATGAAGGGACCTCAACAGGGACCTCTTTCCCCCGATGGCCTTGTTGTGAGGTGAACCAGTTCTGCTTTATTCCCTATAGGATCCTGCGGTTCAAGAAGGAGTCCCCCACCCTGCAGCCAAAGGAGCCTCCACCCTCTCTGCTCGAGGCAGATTTAACGGAGTTTGACGTGAAGAATTCCCACTTGCCCTCCGAAGTCCTTTACATGCTTAAAAATGTCAGGTAAAGGCAAACGTGATGAGAGAACTGGGCTGGTGGGGGCTGAAGAGAAGCAACTTCCCTACCATTAAAGAGTTTGCAGAAAGATTGGATTTGACATATCCTCAGTTTGAGGAGAATAAGGATTGACACACCGGGACCATTTAACCAGCTTGCCATGCTTACTAGCAATGAGCAGGCCAGCCCCTCTAAGAAGTTCATTAGTGAGGCACAGTGGCAGCAATGTCTGCATCTTAACCCCTTGCATTTGGTTTTCTCCTTCTAAAAATAGGCTTTGGGTTGCTCTCTAACTTAGACTAATAGAGTCCGCTGGTGAATCCTTCTGCTGTTGCCCCTGTTACAGGCAATTCTCTGTTTGCACAGGGGTTGCGATTTGGGTCATCACACATGTTGGCAAAGCATGTGCAAGCCTGCCCCACCCTTCCCTGCCCTGTACTGTCCCTGCCCCCTTCTGGGGGTTAAAAATAGTGCACGCATTGGCCGTCACTCGCCAATCAAAACACATGCAAAATGGTCACCACCTGTACTTTCAAAGTAGCAGCTGCGGCAACCTCCTGTAGCAGTGAGTTTCCCCCTCTATGGACTCATTGCTGTTTTAGGCCAGGAGCAGGATGTCTGGTGCGCAAGCTCCTTCTCATCTTTTTCCCTGCAGGGTCCTTGGCCACTTTGAGAAGCCTCTCTTCCTGGAGCTCTGCAAGCATATGGTTTTTGTCCAGCTGCACGAAGGGGAGTACATCTTCCGCCCGGGGCAGCTGGACAACAGCATCTACGTGGTGCAGGATGGAAAGCTGGAAGTCTGCATCCAAGAAAGTGTAAGGATAGCTGACAGGTCATCAACATACATGGCCAAACTGCCAGTTAACATAGTAGCAAGCAGTAAAGCATATAAGATAAGGAGCAAATAATAACAAAGTCCCCTCTTTGCTTGGCAGAGTCAGAGTACACACTACTGGGCTGTGGCAGGTGGAGGCATGCTCTGACCTAGTGTAAAGAAACTTCTAATTTTTCTGTTGAGAGGCCCGCTGGCTGTATGATCGGTAGCTACCAAAGTTCTGCCTGTCTTGGTTTAAATCTCATATAACCCTTGTTTTAAAAGGGTTTTAAAACCAGCTGCACTGGTTGCTAGTTCATTTCTAGGCCCAATTCAAGGTATGTAGGTTAGTGATTAAAGCCCTAAATGACTCAGGCCCCAAATACCTAAAAGGATGCCTTCTTCCCTACAGACCCTCTCGGGTGATAAGATCAACAGAGATTACTCCCTTAGTTGCTCTTTAGTTTTGGCCTGCAAGAGGGTATTCTCTGTGGCAGCCTTCCCACAGAGATGTACCTTACACCTTCATTATATAGCTTTTGGCAAAGACTAATAAGAATGAGGCGTCTTCCCATCCTTGGGGTGGTGGTTATGCCTCCTAGATCCTGCAGAGTGTGGGTGGTGGGAGCCAGTCCCATAAGCGTATGCCAAGCTGAGCTTTGTGTTGAAAGTTGCCTCAGACACAGAGTTTGTGTCTGCCTTATTTCTTCTGCTTTTTTATTACTTGCTTTTCAAGGCCAGTCACTCACAGAGACACACACAGAGGTCTTTGAACTTAGCTTGTAATTGTGTAGCTGAAATGTGGTCTCATTATTCTCCCCACCCCCCCACAATAGGATGGCACAGAGGTGGTGGTCAAAGAAGTCTTGGCGGGAGACAGTGTCCACAGCCTCCTCAGCATATTGGATGTCATCACGGTAAGCCAAAGCCCATGACTCTGGCTCTTGGATATCTTTATCCTTTGATACAAAGGTGGGGAACTATAGGCCCAGGAGGTGAACATGGCCTTCTAAATATCTCTGGTTCTGGGGACTGTTTCTTGTGTTACCCTCCCCTTGAGTGCCTTTGCCTGATCATGCTTTTCATTTGCTTGCATGGAGACTAGAGAGGGGTGTGTTTGTGAGTGAACTTTAGGCTTGTAGAATCCCCCCTTTTTTTCTTCTTCTTCTTCCTCCTCCTCCTAGATCACTTAGGAGGTTTATTTTGACTTTGTGTGTTAATTTGCAAAAAATGTTAGACAGCTGAATGTTTTTCTTGCCTAGATGTAGTCATTGGGTCATTCGTGGCTCCTTTTCGACTTGAAAGGGAGAACATGTACCCAGTTTCTTTAATTGTTTGCATTTTCCCCTCATAAATTTGCCACAAAGCAAGCCTGTACTCACCATAGGCAAGTGATGCTCTTCCAGACTACATCACATAGCCCAAATGTCTGCCTGGTGTGTTTAAGATAAGTTCATTACTCTAAGCAGCCCTCTGCAAGCCAGAGTCTTTCGCCTGCTTCTCCCTTTGGAGCTGCCAGCAGGGCTTAAAAACTAAGCCTCCCAAGTTCCTGCCCTGGGTTGTGCTTTTAAAACAACAACAAAAAACCTTCTGTAATTAAGAATCGATCAGTCAGTTGGGAGCTGAGCAGGATTACTCAGCTGGATTACTTTTTGTTTCCCTCCACTAGCTGTAGGAAGAATGTACTGTGAAGAGAGTATTTTTCTTGGTGTGGGGTGTGATGCTAGGGGATTCAGGGGATTGCTTTCAAGTAGTGCCCACTGATTACAGTTTTTGGGTTGGGGAAGGGATGTTGCTATTATTTGTATTGTTATTCTGTTCCTTATTAATTTATATACTGTTTATATACCAAAATGGCTTCTAAGCAGGTTTTTTTTAAAAAAATAATCTATGGTATCAATTAAAATACATGATAACAATTCCACTGGGGGCACTAAAACTTCCTTAATTTAACATACACAAGAAAACAAACTATTTAAAAAGTTTGTTTGTTTCTTTATGGCATTTATATCCCATCTTTTCCCTCCAAGAATCTCAAGGTGGTACACGTGGTTCTCTCCCTCCTCATTTAATCCCCACAACAGCCCTGTATCTCCCAGGTCCTATTCTGACACTCTGACCATTGCACAACACCAGCTCTCAAAATCCATTCCTCGATACATAACCTCCACATGGACTGGTGGCAGCCCTCTAGAGTTTCAGGCAAGGGCATTTCCCAGCCCTACCTGGAGATCCCATTGGGGATTGAACCTGGGACCTTCTGCATGCAAAACAGAACCTGTACCACTGAGCTACGACCCCTCCCCTTCAATAATGATAATTATGATAACAACAATTAAAGGTAAAGGGAACTCTGACCATTAAGTCCAGTTGCACTGGACTGATTGCAGTTTGCGCATGCGCAGGAGTGGCGATTGCCGTTCACACATGCACAGAAGCGGGCAATCGCCACCTGCGCACAACGGCGCCTCTCCCAGTGACCCGTTTTGACCTCTGGACAGACCTCCAGAATGGATTATGGTCGCAAATAGAGGTTCCACTGTATTTCCTTTTTGTCAATAATTGTAATGTATATTTTATGTTATTTGTAAATGTTTTATTTACAATTAAGCAGCATGTACATTTTTGCAATAAATAAAAATACAAAATTACTGCATAAATATTTATTGTTAACATTTGATTTAAATGGTACTGAACCTGTTTCCCAGATTTACCAAAGTGCTAAGTGGATTACTCGTTAAGGGAATACTTCATTTTAATTAGAGTTCTCTCAAATTCCTGGAAGGGCAAGGCATAAACTTTTATATGAAATGTCTTGCTTGTTAGGGTCATCCTGCCCCATATAAAACAGTTTCTGCTCGGGCGGCGATGCCTTCGACGATCTTGCGCCTCCCAGCCAATGCATTCCAGGACGTCTTCCAGAAATATCCTGAGACCCTTGTTAGAGTTGTACAGGTGAGGATGGTGCTGTTACGGGAGGGAGTCCTCTTAGCTTTAAGGCAGGTATGGGGAATCTTTGGCCTTCCCATCATTGTTGCTTAATTGCTGCTCTCATCAACCCCAGCAAACATAGCCAATAGCTAGGGGTGATGGGAATTGTACTGTACTAACATTTGAAGGGCCACAAGTTTTCCACACCTGCTTTAGAACAATGGGTGTGGAAATGGCCTGAGAGTGAGGCAGGGTGTCTGCCATAAGCGTCCAGATTGGAGGCAACGACACAAAGATGTACTGTATTTTTCTGTGTATAAGATGCCCCCATGTATAAGACACCCCCTGTTTTTGGGGACTCCAATTTAAGAAAATGGGGGGAGATGGCCCAGAGTTGTTCAACTTTGCGGGGGGGGGGAGGGTTGCCCAGAGTTGTTGAGGCTTTGGGGGGGAGGGTTGTACAGAGTTGCACGCTAAGGGTCTGCCCGATCGCCACCAACAGCCGGCAAACACAATGCACAATTGCCACAGCAGAAGCCAATCCACAGCAGCCCTTGCTGCAGCCACCAATCACCAACCCAATTGCCAAAGCAGCAGCCTATCCAAAGCAGCCCTTGCCGCAGCCACAAATCATCCACCCAATTGCCGCTGACAACCTCCTGCTCATGGCTGCAACCATTCACCCGTCCCCACTCTGCACTATCTGTGTATAAGACGAGCCCCAATTCTGAAGATTATTTTAAAGTAAAAAACTATCGTCTTATACACGGAAAAGTATGGCAAGTTCCTTGGGAAGTTCTATCCCCTTTTCCTCTTGGGGGCAGGGAGGTGAGATATGAAAATGTCCCTGTGCTCTTCTGAGCATCCATCTCAATTCCTCTCTCCAGGAACAGACTTTGAACCTAACTATAGTCAGGGTTCTCCTTGAGTCCAGGTGTGGCTAACCATTTGTCTGTACCTGATCCTCCTGCTCTTAGATAATCATGGTGAGGCTCCAAAGAGTGACCTTCCTGGCATTGCACAACTACCTTGGACTGACAACTGAACTCTTCAGCTCTGTAAGTGAAGACTGCTCATTTAGAAGCAAAGAGAATAATATACTTCCAGTTAGCCAAACACCAGCTTAGTCTCATTTTTTGTACTGAGACCCAGCATGATTCAGTGGTTGTTATTTGTTTGTTTAAAGCATTTTTATGTCAAACCAGCTCCTGAAAGAACTTGCCTAAAATAAGTGCAGTCAAGACTGTGCCTGCCCACAAACTTGCATTTTAAAATACACAATGCAAAAAGAAAGTCAGGGCTAGGGGTGGGTGGGGAGGATAAGATGCAAACTTGGAACCTGTTCTTAGAATTAGTGTTGGACTCAGGTGGAAGAGACTTGGGTTCTAATCACTGTGTGACCCTGAAGACCTTATTTCTCTACCTAGTCTACTTCACAAAGCTTTTATGGGGATGAAATAGTATCATCACCACCACCCAGAGGATGTTAAGGAAATAAGAAGAGCCTTGCTGGATCAGAACAATGTTGCAGCTCATCCAGCATTCTACTTCCTGCAATGGTCAGCAGGAAGCCTCTGAGAAGTCCACAAGCAGTGCAGGAAAGCAACAGCCATTCTCAGTTTTGCACCCTGGCAACTGAATACTACATGAATTTTTCTTGGTCCTCAAGCCCATGATCATCTTGAATTCTTGTGGCTGTGAGTTCCATAGATGATAATAATAATAATAATAATAATAATAATAATAATAATTTTTTATTTATACCCCGCCCTCCCCAGCCAAGGCCGGGCTCAGAGCGGCTTACAAGCAATAATAAAAACAAGATGAATGATTACAAACTTAAAAACAAAAATAAAACACAACAATTAAAATAATGGAACATTAAAATATTAAAATGTAGCCTCATCGCAGGAGGAGAAGGAAAAGAAGGGGAAAAAAGAGAGTGAGGGGGGGGGGGAGGGAATCAAACTGGCTCCAAGCCAAAGGCCTTAATTCTTAATTCTTAATTCTTCCTTGTGTGAATAAGTCCTTTGTCTTGTCCATCCAGAACCTGCTACCAAACAATTTCATTGTCTGATGATGCCAGGTTCTGGCATCCTAAGGAAGAATGCAACTTTACATTTCACATGACATGTGCTTTTAGGAAATGCCGGTCATGTCCCCCCTTACATTTCCCAACTCACTGGGGGTGAAACTCAAATGCAAGCAACAAACCAATGTAGAGACTTGTGCTAGGAAAAAGGTGTCATAGGAAGTGTTAATGAGCCATTTTCTTCCATTAGTGAGCTACAGAGCCCATGATGACTCCTATATTCCTTTAATCCAGGGGTGGCATACCTTCTGCATGTCCTCCCCTCCTTGGCCTAGTTTTATGCAAGTGGAGAAAAGCTCCACTTCAAGCAATCATTTCAGACCCCTGGCAAGAATGATTTGCCTCTTCCCCTGGCAGCAAATTGGGCAGGGCAGGGGAGGGGGAGAGAGAGAGAGAGAGAGAGAGAGAGAGAGAGAGAGAGAGAAGGCTGTGGTTCCCCCTGCATCACCAGCAAGCAGATTACCTCCAAGGGACCCTGGCCCATGAGAGACTCCCACCCCCCCAATTTGTGTTACAGTAGCTTTGGCTGAATCTGCTGCTTAGCCCAGAGAGTGATGTAGACACCCATTCCTCTGAGCACAGGCCATCAACGCCTGTGGGACATCCTACTGATGTGAGATGAGGAGATACATTTTCCATAATAGTTTTCAGTAGTAGCATTGAGTTTAGGAACACAGCACAAGATTCCGTTAGGTGCAATAATGTCTATACTGACCACCAGGAGCAGCAGCTGTATGGTGTTTCAGACCTGGAGTCTCTCTCCAGGGATTGAGCTTGGAACCTTCTGCATGCAAAGCAGGTGCTCTATCCCTAAGCTCTTGGACTGTGATGCTTCCTGATCTGAATGGTACCTTCTTGGGTCTCTGCATTCTGCCCCTAATAGGAGAGCCAGGCCATCCCACTGGTGTCAGTTGCGAGTGTGACCTCTGGTGCAAATGCTGGCAGAGCAGTGAAGAGGCAGGTGTCCAATCTGTCGGAGGAGGACCGGGTGGAGAAGCTGGAGAAAACAGGTTCTGTAGAGACGGGTAAGGATTATCTAAGTGGGAATTGCTCTTGGGAACAACCTTGAGGGACATGGTTTTTCAGCTCTGTTTTCAGCAAATACTCCTTTCTTAACTGGGGGTGTGGAACCTTAGGCTTGGGGCCTGGGGCCATTCAAGCCTCTTTATCTGCCCCTCAGGACTCTCTTCAGGTCAGGCTCCTCCCCTCATGCCACCCCTCTTCACCAGCCTTCCTTCATGCCCTCCTTGAGCTGCAATGTGTCCTTGAGCTCTGATGATAAAGTGCCAACTTCCTGGGGCCTTGGTTGCCAGAGCACCCACAAATTTCCCCATGACGGGGCTGAACACCCACAAATTTCAGTGCCAGGGTCATGCATGCTGTGTGGCACCCACAGCCTCGGGTACCCACAGTCACATGGCTAAGCTGGCACTCCTGGCTCTGATAATGCCTCTTGTTTGCCTGGCTAGAGAACAGATTGTGTGTGTAGAAACTAGCCTACTATAAAAAGGTAAAATTGACAGTTGTTGTTCTGCCCACTTTGTCTCTGGCCCTACCCACTGCTGGCATGTAGCCCTCAGAAGTTTTCCCCAGAAGGTAATATGACCCTCAGGCTGAAAAATGTTCCAATTCCTCAGTGGTAGCAGTTAAAACCATCCTGTTAGGAGCAGGCCCTGGGAGTGTGCTTCTGCCATAGACTAGGGAAGGGTGGAGCCAAGGATAGGCATCATCGGGCACCTTCCGAGAACTGTGCTTTGGCAGGGGCTCCGCATGTGACTCTTAGTTCCCTCCCTTTCCTCAGTGCACCTGCGCATCAAGCCCACACAGCTGACCATGGAAGCCGGGCAAAAAGCAACTTGTTACTATATTGTCTGTTGTTGTGTTCTGTATTGCAGATGCAGGGAGGCCTTCCATATCTGAGAACCCTCTCAAAAGGAGCTTGTCCTTGACATCATCCTCTGGATATTCTGAAGGTGAGTGTGAACCATTGAGGGGGAAACAGTGGGTGTGGGGAGCTTCACCATGGCACTGAATGCCCCCTAAGTTCACTTCCTTTTAAAGAATTAAGATTTTACTATTTTGTCATACTAAGCAACAAGATACAGTATAGAACAAAATATACACATTTTTGAGGTTGGCTTGTATAGGAGTTCAAATTGCTTAATTTGTCACATTTCTAGGTTCATGGCAGTTCCAGTTCCCACATAGAATCACAGCAACCAAAGACCTTTGCAGTGCGTAGGAGCCCCACCTTCTCCTTTTTTGCAATGAGCATAATAAAAATCTACCAGTTCACAAACAATGTGCCTTTTAGTTTCATCCCTTGCTATTTTCAGTTTAGTGGTTAATTTTTCTATCAGCGCTAATTGCCAGATTTTTAAATATATATACCTTGCAGTCAATGCTTCACCCTCTAAGGATTTACAATAATTGGCTATCAGTAGCCTGGCTGTTCATAATAGATGGTCAGTACAATGCTTACAATGAAGTTTCATATTGTCTCCTTGGTTAAGATTAAGTGCTGCCAACTCTGGACCTTTTACCACGTTCTGCCCAGTTATTTGAATACTTCATCCCAGAACATGACCACCTTATCACTGATCTGCCATATGTGCTGAAGTGAACCCAATGTCATGGTGGGCAGGGCCAATGTGGGCCTCTCTTCTGAGACCAAATTGATCCTAAAACCACTGTCACAGCCTTTAACAGGGTGGGCCAAGATTCTGTAGAGCCAGAGTTCCCAAAGTGGGCAGTACTGCCCCTGGGTGGTAGTGGGTTTACCTAGGGGGCACTAAGAGGCAGGGGGCACTGAACAGGGTATGGGGCACTGGGGATGGGTCTATGGGATCTAGGGGGTTGTGGCCAGAAAAAGTTTGGGAACCACTGCTGTAGAGGGTGATGTCTTCCCTCCATCTTCCCTCTGCAGGAAGCTTGACTAGCAGCAAGCTGGACTTGGACATGGCCTACGAGAGAGCCAGAGTTGCCTCTTCTTCCTCCTCTTCAGAAGTGCTTTCCAGCAGTGTCACATGCAAGGTAGATTTTCTGAGCCTTCCTGCTGCTCCTCCTCCTGTAGAGGCATTGACTAGCTTTACAGTTTTTCCTGCATCATGATTTTTGCATAGCACACACACATATCATGATTCACAATATATTGCCAGGTCAAAAATTATGAAACTGATATCACGGTATGGAATTAAAACCGGTTTTGGACGATATATCAGTAAATCACGCAGCCATAACAATAGCATACCCATTAAGCTGCCCTCTGTTTTTGCTCTGACTGGAAAGAGCCAGTCCCTATGTGGCCTTCACAATGTTTGGTGAGAAATTGCTGAAGCAATAAACAACTATTCTACTTTTAAAAGACAACTGAAGGCGGCCCTCTTTAGGAAAGTTTTTAATGTTTGATGCTGTACTGTTTTTAATATTCAGTTGGAAGCCGCCCAGAGTGGCTGGGGAAACCCAGCCAGATGGGCAGGGTATAAATAATAAATTATTATTATTATTATTATTGCCTCTTGAATTGGATTGAGTGAAAGAAAGATTGAATCCTTTTGCCATTAAGTAGGGTCACCATACAGTGGTACCTTGGTTCTTGATCTTAATCCGTTCTGGAAGTCAGTTCAACTTCTGAAATGTTTGAAAACCAAGGCACGGCTTCTGAATGGTGCAGGGACCCCAGAAACAATAGCTGACAGCTGCATCAGATGTTCGGCTTCTGAAAAACATTCGAAAACTGGAACACGTACTTCTGGGTTTTCGGTGTTTGAGAACCAAGGTGTTTGAGAACCAAGGCATTTGGGAACCAAGGTACCACTGTATTTCAAAAAGTAAAAACCAGGACATCATGAAAGTTGCTAAGACTCAGGACAAAGTGCCACCCTTCAGAAATTCCCCCCAGATATCAATTCCTGGTAATGTCCGGGAAAATCCGGACATATGGCAGCCCTACATTAAGCATTCTTTTTGGGGTTTACATGTAATGGGGGAAGTGAAGGTTAAGGAATGAAGCAGTTGCTAAGAAGTCCCATGCAGGGTTTTTGGCTTATGTGGCCACAGTGTGCCAGGTGGTATTCAGCACAGCATGGAAAATTTAACCTCTGGTGTTTCTGCTTCTTTAAGTCCATCTTGAAGAAGACGGTGACGGTGACAGAAATGCCCTCGGCCATCTTCCACTATTCACAGGACCATCTCTCAGCCCAGGAGCCCAGTGCCAGAAAGCAGTCTGAGGCCATCTTAGAAGCTGCCAAGATGGACCTTTTAACCTTGATGAAGTTGGATGTGAGTCATGGGGAGGGCCAAACTGGGTTTGCATAATTCCACACTGTAATGAAAGGCAGTCCTGAGTGCAGCCATGGAGAAAATGTTTATCCAACCTCTGCTGGATGGGGAAATGAGCTTTGTCAAAAAGTGGCTTTAGTAATGATTTAAACAAAGCGGGGAAAAGATCTTTTCAACCTCCCAGAAATGTAGGATTTGCCATGCTTCATCCTTCAATCACTTTTTTGAAACTTTGTAAGAAACATGACCTGCAATAAAATGTTCAGGGTTTCAGCTTTTTCATGCCCTTTTCCAATATACTCCATTCCTTCTCTTCCTCCAGCAACACACAGTCAGCATTCTTTGCCACTGAGCATGCTCAGTCCTCACTGACATGCTTTGAGTCGTTTCTTCTTCCCCTACCCAATGACTTTTTAAAGTATTACCTGCAAACTCTGGGGTTTTCTCTAGGCCTGCTGATACCTCAGTCTCTGCACAGATGTGGGGTTTTTTTTGCCTGCATAAGAGGGAGTTTGCACTGGTCTTCAACTGGTGGATTGGTACCCACTAGTGGGTCATGGCCTGATCCAATGTGTGGGTCACAGCAGGAGAGCAATGTGTGGTGGAATCTCAGCACAGCTGTGTGTGCCATCAGTGAGGAGAACGGAGCGGGGCCTTTGTGCCCAGTGCTGCATCACTCCCTGTCACTATCTGAGCCAGTACCCAGAACTTACTCAATTTGCTATGGCTTTTAATGGCACTGTCTGCAACAACCCCAGATTAAAATTTAGTGCCTAGGAATGTTGAATGTGGGTGTTTCCCCCCACTTCTTATATATGACAAATAGATTCTTTTAATCCAAGTCCACACACCACAGTGAGCAACCAGGACATCTTGGGAACTTTACTAGCCAGGATGTTGTTACCTCTCCACATCACGTTTGATTTTCCAGCTTTCAATTTGACTGTGTGTGTCTCTTTTCTCACCCACTTAGGACCCCTGCCTTTTGCATGGGAAAGTGACCCTGCATCAGGTTACCGCTGGGACAGTGGTGTCGAGGCAAGGTGACCAGGTGAGTCCCTGCATGCCACTTTCCTATGTGAGTCAAAACAGGGCTTGTGGGGAGCTTCACCTTCTCTGATCTCTAGGGTTCATTCTGAGTTGCCACATGAAGCTCCATTCAACCAGATCACATCGCTGCCCCGTCTTGCTTGGTATTTGCTACTCTGACACATGGCCGCTCTCCAGGGTCTTGGGAAGAGAAAGGGATTTCCGTCTGCTGCCTCCTGGTCCTTTTAATGGAGAGACGGTGGGAACTGGACCTTTTGCGTGGAAAGCAGATGCTCCACCACTATGCTCTGACCGTTTCCCAAAGTACATAAGAAGCTGCCTTGTATATGGTCAGACCATCTAGCTCAGTGTTGTTTACACCGACCAGCAGCAGCTCTCCATGGTTTGAGGCAGGGAGTCTTTTCCCAGACTGACCTGGAGATGCTGGGGGTTGAACCTTGGAATATCTGTGTGTAAGGCAGATGCTATAGCACTCAGCTGTGGGCCTTGGCCTAAAGTTGAAGTAAGAATTTAGTCCTCACAGTCCTGTATTTTACATAAGAACCTCTTAGGCTGGCTCATCTCGAGCCAGAGCATTGGTCCATCTAGCTCAGTTCTGTTTATACTGACTGGCAGCAGCTCTCTACAGTTTGAGGCACTGAGTCTTTTCCCAGCTCTGTGTGGAAATGTTGGGGCTACCTGAGTCCTTCAGCATGCAAAACTTGCACTTCTTCATGGAGCTATGGCTCTTCAACTCTTAGAATAGATATCGGGTAACCTTTAGCCCTCTAGGTGTTGCTGGACTGCAACTCCCACTGTAACATCACTTCCCCCATATAATCCACCCCTGGCTTTGACTTTGCAAACATAGAAACAGGTGGTACCTGATACAGAGGAACAGACTCTGCTTCTGCCCTTGCAGGATGTCAACATCCGATTTGTGATCTCAGGAATGCTTCATGTCTATCAGCGGAAGATTGACTCAGAGGAGGAGACCTGCCTGTTCATCACCCACCCTGGGGAGCTGGTGGGGCAGCTGGCTGCCCTTACGGGGGAGCCCCTCATCTTCACCATCAAGGCCAATCGCGATTGCAGCTTCCTGGCCATCTCCAAGTCGCACTTCTATGAGTGAGCCCTCCCCCCCATCTCTTTTGATGTGTTTGCAAGTATTGCTGGAGGAAGCTAGGAATTCTAAGCCTTGGTTGAATGAATCATACCTCTAGGCCAGTGCCCTCCTGATGCTTAAGACTGCAACTCCCATCAGTCCCAGCCAGCATGAACAGGGTTGGGGATGATGGGAGCTAAGATTCCTGTAGCATCTTGAGGGTATCACAATGGCTACATTAAAATCTTAAAGTCATAGAAGAATCAGTGTCGAGGTTAACAGCAGCACACAACAGCAGGGCAGGAGTGAAGAAAGTCACCCACGTGACCAAAGGCACAGGTAAAGTGTTGTGTCTTGACCAGTTATCAAAAACCATTCAGTGACGGTGCAAGGTGCACTTTGGAGGAATCCTGGTTGTTTCTGTGCACATAGCACTATTGAGGTTTTTGCCAGGTACTGCTTATGCACTTTCTAACCTATCTTTCCCACCTTAAGGACTAGCACCTTCCTTTTATTTATTTAAATGCCAGGATGCCAGATTCGGTATGCAGTGTTGTTTTCCATACGTGTACTGAAGGACAATGCATTTCATATGAATCTGATCGGATCTTTGCTTGGCTCCCCTTTTTGTCTAGCTGCAGCCAATGCTCTGCCTCCAGAGCTTGAATGATGACCCATTCCTCTCCCAGAAAGCTTCCCCCTTCCCCCTTCCTTCTTCCCCCAGTTGAGGCAATGTCACGAAGGCAAGTGCTGTGAGGGGTAGTGGGAGGAAACAGTTCAAAGCCAGCCCTTGTCTCCAGCCCAGCTGTGGGACCAACTAAGGCAGCAGCCTGTTAGCAGTACCACGACCCATCTCACCCTCTTGTCAGGGAGCTCTGCCACTGGGTGTGCCCCTGCCGAGGGATTTAAGTACCGGGCAGATGCCAGCTAATTACACCATTTCCCTGAACTCACAGCTGTGATTCAATAAATAAATGCTGGGTAGCATAGGGCAGGGGGCTTTTGAATCCCCCTTCCTAGTATCTAATTAAGCCATCACCAGGGGGCGTGGGAGCCACCAGGGAAGGCGGGAAGTTGTGAGATGTGTGGTGAGTTGCAAGCAAAAGGATCAGGAAGCCTTGGATCATGCCTTCCCCAGAAACCGACTGGCGGGAGCTTTGCCTTTTTATTTTTAAAATTCTTTCTATTAAACAACGAAAGCAGACTATATGCAGAACAGGAAAAACAAACAAAGCATTAACAGCATAATACTAATAAATTAAACACAAAGAACTTTTGATGCCATTTTTGTTTTCTTTTTTCCTGTTTCTTTCAATGTAAGTTGCATTTTTATACCTCATTTTTAATTTAATAATTGCACCCAACTCATTTACTCCTGATTTTTTCTTCTTCATTGGAGACTGCTGCTCCTTTTTGTGCATTGAGGATCATGATCCCCCCCCCCCCCGCATCCTTTTCCTCTCGTAATTTGAGCACTGAGACTGTGGCTCACGCCCAAGTCTCGTAGTAGCCAGTGGCCATGAAAAAAAGCTGACTTGTATGGAGTCAGACCATCAGTCCATCTCTAGCTCAGTATTATCTACCCTGACCAGTAGTGGTAGCAGCTCTCCAGGGTTAGGGTTAATATAAATGGGTTGTAACAGAGTGAAATTTGAGACAAGCATACTTAAAAGGATAAAACAAGCCCCTGATTATTTGAAATGTTTGTTGGCTGGTTTCTCATTCCATTCTGTATGCTTGACCTTAAAAAAAAACCAAAACAAAACACTTCTTGTTTTTTTAAATATTTTATTACTTCATCTGCCTTAAGGGCCCCATTCAGTTTGAAAAGCAGAGTAATAACAGTTAAAGGAAAGGAAAATAAATGTAGCCCTTTCCAAAATGGTTCAGAATGCACTTGCCTCCCAAGCAATCCAGCAAACAGAAGTCAGGGTGACTCTGCCAGAGTTTAACTTTTTGAGGGGTGGGTGAATAGTGGAATCAAATTACCCAGCAAAGCTAGCAGAAGAGTTTTGGACTGGGATTTTGGACCTTCCTTCCTTCTCTTCCCTTTCTCCCTCCCATCCTCCCTTCCTTGCTAGGCAAATGGTGCAGTTAGCCATCTCTGTGCCCTCCGAGGCCCAACACTCTTCCTAACTGCCAGACCTTGCCTTTCAGGATAATGCGGGAGCAACCCACTGTCGTGCTGGGTGTGGCTCATACAGTTGTGAAGCGGATGTCATCTTTTGTGAGGCAAATCGACTTTGCTCTGGATTGGATGGAAGTAGAAGCAGGACGGGCTGTTTATAGGTAGGGTGCGTGCAAAATGGAAAGCTTGTGTACCCCTTTGCCCCCTCCCCCTGCAAAATTGAGGATGGGGGAACCTACCCAGTGGTCAAGCTTTTCTGTCCCTTGCAGGAGGCAATAGGGTAGATGTGGGGGAAAGCTGTGCAGAATAGGAGCATTTCCACATGAAAGTCTATAGAGGGGACTGCTAGGAACACAAGCATGTATTGAAATACTTTCTTGCTTTAAAACCTCTTGAGCAAATTTGCCTATGGATATGCTGAATGCCAAAAGGTGCATTAGTTTTGGCTTATTTTTGCTGCTGTTCTTGTTTTCAAGCCTTTTGCATTTTGTGCATTTAAGGAAATTGTAATAAAAATTTTAAATTAAAATAAACTTGTGCGTGGAAAGCTAGTCTGTTTGTAGGATTCTGCCTGGGTCTTTTCTCTGACATCCAGGTTTTCCATGTGCAGGGAGTTCAAATACTCCCATGTATGTTTTTAAACAAAAATAGGAGGAGGTAGAAAAGTGACACAAACACGCAGTGGTCAAAAGCAGTACAGTCCCTGCAGGTTAGCTTCCTGTGGCTTTTCTGGCCCAGTCTATTGAATATTCCATAGACCTAGACTGCTCTGGGCCTGCCAGAAATCAGGCCAGAAATGGAGATTGTGCTGTTAGGGTCTTTCCCTCCTGTAACTGGTGTGTCCTTCCACAGGCAAGGGGACAACTCAGATTGCACCTACATTGTGCTGAACGGGCGGCTCCGCTCTGTCATCAGGATGGATGATGGGAAAAAGCAGCTGACGGGGGAATATGGCCGTGGTGACCTGATTGGCGTGGTAAGTTCCTCCTGGCTTGTGAATTAGATTGGGATTGAGACCTGTTTGAACCAAACCCATTTTCTGAGTTGTTGATGGCACTGGAGGCAGCAGGTTGCAGTAGGAGCCTAAGCAGCTTGGCCTTTCCCTAAGGAACGAGTTGTTCAGGCTGAGCAGCCCATCCAGCTGCATTATAGAGCCAAATGGAATCCTATTGGTTCCCGTTGGGCCACCTGACCAACCCCCAACAATGATGGGGAATCTGTGGCTCTCCAGATGTTGCTGGGCTACAGTGCTCATCCCTGATCACTGACCTTGGCTGAGCATGAATGGGTAGTTTTGCATCATGTACGATTGGAACATTCAGTCATTTCCAGAACAAATGGGCAGCTGAGTAACCTGCCTTGAGAGGAGGCTGCTCGTTGTATCACTGCATAGCTTGCTGTTCCGGGCTTTTCTTCTCCAATCAGGCATTCCTAGAAGAGTGACATAAAGAAACTCAGGGCTTGTGCCAAGTAATAGCCTACCTCTTTTGTGTTCTAGAGGTGAACCTCTTTGGGTTGTAAGAGTGAAGTCTCCATTTTGTTTGTAGGAACAGTAGAAGCTGCCTTATATTGAGTTGGCCCATCTTGCCCCGTAGTGCTGACTTGGCAATTGCTCTCCAGGGTTTCAGACAGGAGCTCTCCCATCACTATCTAGAGATGCTGGAGATTGAACCTGTGGCTTTCTGCATGGTTTTAAAACATTCTTATTTTATATTTTAAAATCATACCTCTTATTGCCTCTGTTCTCACATGTGCATTAGACTTCTAGAGATATATCCAATTAATGTTGCTTGGCTGCTGGAATCTACGATTAAACTTTGGTTTTTTTAAAAAAAGGCATGCTTCTTACATCTTAATAACCCCTTTTCAAAAATAACAAGCTCAAGCCTGACATTCTGGCTATAATATCTGTTCCAACAAGAGGTGTGCAATCTTTATAATGCGTCATGATCTTTTAAATGCCTCAACTCTGCTGGCAGCAGAATTAATTATGCATGGAAGCAGGGATGGCGATTTTTCTTTTGCTTTAGCGGGCTGCGGAATTTATCATATACTGCTGTGGAATTTTGGTGTGTATGTGTGTAAAATTCATATAATTTCAAAGCGCAAAGTCCTGCTGTCCCTGACAGCAAACTCTGAAGGAAAACAAAAGGTTTGAAAGGCACTTCCAGAGCAGTATTCAGCCCAGGAGCTGGTGATAAACTGCCACAAAGATTAAATTAAATTAGCAAGTACTGCATTGAGCCAGCTTGTGAGGCAGTGAATTTCATTTTACGCTTCAAGAGATAGAGGAGTATTATAGCCTGCTCTAAACATTCTGGTTAATTCAACTCATAAATATTAGCATGATGGGACAGTGCAGAGAGAGCAAGAACTGGCAGATCAGGCCATTCAAACTTGTTTTGGCCAGGATGCAAAGATCCACACTGCTAGGTCTATGCCCTGAAGATGAGGTTCCTTAGCTCATCCAGCAGAGCTTTTTTCCACTGCTGCCACTGAAGTGGGATTTAAGAATTAAGTTTGAGTCAGCACTGTTTGGGTCTAAAGTAGTTCACTGGAGCCAGGCTGTGGAATGTTTTCATTTTTTTTTAATGGTTAAATTAAATCATGCACCTCTCATCTGATTACTGTTTTTATATCACTTCTGAATGCACCTCTCTTGGGCCATATTCACACCATACATTTAAAGCGCTTTTGTTTGTTCAGGGTGCTGAGAGTGTTAGGAGATTCCTATACCCCTCACAGAGTTATAATTCCAAGAGTTCCCAGGAAAGAGAGATTGACAGTTAAAACAACTTTGGGAATTGTCCTCGCACTGGCTTCTGGTATAGCAGATACGCAAGATGATCAAATTAGCTTCAGCTTAGAACTATGACATCCTAACAGAAGTGCAAATGTACAATGTATAAAACATTTGATGAGCTTGTATCTCATAAACTGATACAAAAGTTGGATCAACCATACTATGGTTATTACAGCAATCACAGTAGCAGCTCTCACCCTGAGGGTCAGTTAAAGCATCACAAAATCAAGATAAAGCTAAAAGCAGAAGGCGTGAATATGCTTTTCTACATCTGTTAGCTAATTATCTCAAAAAATTGACAATCTTTTTCACTATTCAAGAAGCAGGGAGGGCTATTAGCTGATTTAAAGAATTTGTAACTGATTGGTTTTATTTCGGGAGTCTAAATAAACTAGCATAAAGCCAGAACTTCAGTAGAGATGGTACTTTTGAGAAATGTGGGAGAACATTAAGATAAGCACAATTTACTTCTAATTTTAGAGAGGTTTTAAAAAAAAAATTTAATCATTTTTTCCAGTAATGGCCAAGAACAAATATAGCCATCAGTAAACAATAGAACTTTGCTAATGAAGAGTTGCCCCTGCTGGTTAATCAGCCGATCCTTAAGCAGACTAGTTTGCTGATCTTACCTTTTTTAAAAAATAAGCTTTTAAGGTGTACAGCCTTAGAGATAATCTATGATTCCAATTCAATCCATGATAAACTAATTGTGGTATTAATTCATTTTTTTTCTAATTTCTGATGAAATCCAAGCAGGACCAGTAGCTCAAACAGTCAAATTATCCTATTCATGAAAGGATGGGAAGATTAGCTCAACCCTCTGTGTGCCTATTTAAAAATATATATTTATTTTTCTGGTTTTGGCTTAGCACCCAAGATTGCTGAGCAATGAGCAGAGTTGATACTGTAGGCAGTTGCAAAAGTTGTGCCCCTGCTATCCAAAGAACAGATTTGTTTTTAGGGCTTTTTATATTTTTAAAAATTGCTTACAAATTCATCCTCTTTGTCCATTGTTGTCCTGATTTCAATGGAGAATCATAGAATTGTAAAGTTGGAAGGGATCCTTCAGGTCATCTAGTCCAACCCCTGACAATGCAGGAATCTCAACTAAAGCATCCATGGCAGATGACCGTCAAACCTCTGCTTAAAAAACCTCCAAGGAAGGAGAAGGACAGGTGGGGAATTTCTGTGTTCCTTCAGATGTTGATGGACTGCCAGCTCCCATCATCCCTGACCATCAGCTTCACTGGCTGGGCAACAACATCTGGTCTTGCTGCCCCTGTCACAATTCCACAGGTGTGCAAAATACTACTACTAAAGTGTTAGTGAGAGAATCAGTGTGGGCTGTGGCCGCTCAGAATATGGTTCTGTGCCGAGGTTTTTAATGCAGGAAAGTTGTGGGGGTCATTTTTGAGGGTGAAATGCGTATACAACTGGGGGGGACCAAGTGGGTGAAGGCTGGATTACGATTTTGAAATATTGTACGTACATAATAAATCAAATTAGTCTTCAGCTCCTGTTGGAACAGGGTAAACAGACCCAAATGGCAAGTGACGTCCATTCACTTAACTGAATCCATTAGTTGCTAAGCACTGGACTGGCTCAAGTGTTCTTTCTCTCCATTCTTTCTGGGCTGCTACCGCTTCTCATGGGGCAGCCTGCCACCAAAAGCCGGGTCAGGTTCCGGCACTGGAAAATGTCAGCGCTTCCCTCAGGGCAGGGAGCAATGTCACTTCACTTAGCACGAGGTCTCATTAAATGATGACTCACTCTGTTCCTAGGTTTGAAAGTGGTAAACAGGCAGTGGGAGCGCCATTTTTTTGTCGAAAGAAGGCATGGCCATATCTCTTCATTTCCTTAAAAAAAAGCATTGATCCATTTGATCTAAATGTTGGGTTCTTGAAGACCTCTTGGAGAAAAGAGGCCTCCCCAAATGTGAGGTGAATTAGGCAGTTCTGCTGGCTCCTGTCAAACAGAGGCTCTTACTTGTGAGTAAGAAATAGATCTTTATTCAGGAACGTAATGGTGTAGGTTCAGCGGCAGACACAGTGACGATTCAGAAGCAGGGCAAGAAGTTCAGAACTGGGCAAAAGTGACACAAAATGTCCCATCAAGTTCCATCCCTCTTTCTACCAAGTTTTTAAAGACGAAGAGGTTCTCAGTAGTGAGACTCTCACCTTTCAGGAATGTTGTTCTTGCAAGTGTGTTCTCTGTCAGGGTGGATGAGTCTGCTCTCATCTGCAAAGGTTGTGCCAGGTTCTAAGTGACAATGCTTCCCACTTGGTTCAGTCATAACCACCTCCTGTCCAGCCCACTTCCCCTATCAACTAATAATTGAAGGATACTCACATTCATGTGGGGGGTTCGCCCATCTCAGTTCAGCTTCCAAGTCACACTTTGCTCTTACATTCGATGGGTTTACCTGTAGAAATTGTGCATGGTATGTAGGAAGTGTACAGAGAAATTTCTCCCATAATGATAAAATGCACAGGAAACCACTTCTATACTGAGTCAGAACCATTGGTCTATCTATCTCAATATTGTCTGCACTGACTGACAGCAGCTCTCTGGAGTTTAGGGCAGAGAATCTCTTTCAGGCCTACCTGGAGATGCTGCTAGAGATTGAACCTGGGACATTTTGCTTGCAAAGCAGGTGTTTTACCCCTCAGCTATAGCCCTACCCCATGAAAGAGTTACCCTATGAAATGTGATGAGAAGAAGGATTCAGGACAGCCAAAAGAAGTGACATCTTCTTACAGTGCAAAATAAACGTATGGAGTTTGCTGCCCTCAGATGTGGGGTGACCCATGGCTTTGAAGCAGAGATTAGACAAAGGAGGAGCAGTCCATCAGTGACTATTAATCACAATGCCTGTAGGCAGTATTCATGTCCAGAGGCAGCTGCCTAAACACCAGATGTGTTGGGGGAGGGGGTGACAGCAGGAGTGCATTGCCAGGGTGCTTGGGTGGCTATTATAGGAATCAGGATACTTACTGGATGGACCTTTTTGGTGTGATCCAGCAGGTCTCTTCTTGTATGAAACAGGAAGAACTCTGCACTCAGAGGAGCCATCTTTGCATTTTTGTGTGAATCTAAAAGTTATTTACAGTACTTATTTTGTTTTTGTAAATTGCCTCCCAGTTTTTGAAGGAGCAGTGACTCAGAGGGACTCAATAGGAAGTTTCCTCTAGGCCAGGGTTTTCCAGACTTGAGTCTCCAGCTGTTTGTGGACTATAGTTCCCTTCATCTCTGACCACTGGTCCTGCTAGCTAGGGATGATGGGAGTTGTAGTTCAAAAACAGCTAGAGACCCAAGTTTGGGAAACCCTGGTCTAGGCAATTCTGCTGCATCTCAGGATGAGGAGCAATTCTTATACTTGATGTCATGACTGGGCTCAGTTACCCATTTCCCTGCAGAGGCTGATGGGAAAGAGGCAAGCCCAGAGCAGTGAACTATGTCAGAAGACAGCAGACAGGACTACTCTTTTAGGAAAGAGGAGCATTGGTTTATTAAGAAAGAATTACTTAAGTAAGTCCCCCCCCCCCCAATACACTGTTTGAATACTTTGGGCTTGGGAGGTAGGATAGGGCTGTGAATATTACTGAAATCAAACAAAACTTCATTTCCTGCTCTCTTATGAAATCAATCAAAGATATGGGGCAAATGAAAACAGAGAACTGAACAAGTTCAGCTAGAAGCAGAGGTTACACCTGCTTTGTGCTATGTTTTGGTTTGCCAGTGCTATGGCAGTTGCTGGTACCACAGCAGCGCTACGGCGATTACCACTGCCATCTCAGCAGCAACTTTCTCTTCTCTCTATCTTAGGTTGAAGCCTTAACCCACCAGCCCAGGGCAACAACAGTACACGCAGTTCGTGATTCTGAGCTGGCCAAACTTCCAGAGGGAGCGCTGACTTCAATCAAACGCAAATTCCCCCAGGTAAGCTAGTGGGCTCTATCATAGTACAAAACACTCTTGTTCAGCAAGGTAACCACCATTTTGTCTTGTGGGCATGGCTTAGAGTAGCCTGGATTGCCCATTTTGCCTCTAATGCCTTCCAACCTTTTTCTCTTTTTTTTTTGGCATTTATATCCCATCTTTCCTCCAAGGAGCTTAATGCGGCATACATAGTTCTCTTCTTCACCATTTTATCCTCACAACAACCCTGTGAGGTAGGTTAGGCTGAGAGGCAGTGACTGGCCCAAGGTCATCCAGTGAGCCTCATGGCTGAGTGGTGATTTGAACCAGGGTCTCCCACCAGGTCCTAGTCCAGCGCTGTAACCACTACACCACACTGGTACTCTGGATATCAGTTGTTGGGGAACATAGTGGGAGAATGAGACTGCCCTTGTGTCCTGCTTGTGGGCTTCCTAGAGGAATCTGACTGACCACTGTAAGAACAGGATGCTGGACTGTGATGGGCCAGGGCTACTAATTAATGTATTTAAATGCATGCAGTTTGTGGAATCTAGCTTTTCTAAAGCAGAATTTGGTTTGTTTTGGTTACTGACATCATTTTTCTGGTCACCACTACTGAGTCGCACATCTGATTCATACTCCGGATACTTCTTTTTGGCCCTATTTGATTCTTTATTCTGATTTTATATAATATGGACTCTTTTGACTGCCATTGAGACTTGTATAAAACAATTGTTGTGTACTGGTATTTTATGTACCTTTATACTATATCACTGCATATTTGAAACTACATTATCTTTGCACTTAAACGTTGTGTTTAAATTTACTATTATTTAAAACTGTCGCACTTATACATTGTGTTTAAATCTACTATTAGTTTAAAACTGTTATTCTTAGCAGAATATACACGTTTTTCTTTTCAACTCTCGAGTAGGAATTATTCCTTGTATTGAAACTTTTGGCCAGAGCTCTTGGTATATCCTTTTTAGTGTACTTTCAACAAGAACTCCAATTTCTTTAATGTTGATTCACAATGGCACCCAGTTGTATCCAGATGTAGATGAAAACCTCATCCTTGCTCTCAGAGGCCATCATTTGATTATGATATCTTAAGAAGCATCCAAATATGTAACAAATAGAGAACTTTCCAAAACAAATTGCAGAAGCAGGAATTTGAACCATTGTCTCCCTGGGCCTGGCTTGATGCTTGATATCGGAGTCAAATGTCTACATCCTTCTGGCAATGCACCTTTATGTTCGGTTTATATTAAGGGTCTATTCCTTTGGCTTGCCTGTTCCTTTTATTTCTAAAAGGTGACTCGGTGGAGGCACACTTGTCCTTTTCAAAAAAAGGAATCCAAGATTTTCCCCTTGGGTCTAATATGCGCCTTGTGCTTTTAAATTGAAGCGCAACTTACTGTGAAATTCAACAGCTGGGCTATCAAAAACCACCTGCTTGATGTGATGATGTGGGCCTAGCCAACCTTGCCAGGAATTCAAAAAACATTCCAGCTCAAGGTGGGTGGTCAGGCTCTAGATTCCTCCTCCTCCTCTGCATCCTGGCACAGTGTGTTACACAATTGTCAGACAGAATAAAAACACATGTGCACATGTATCTGGTTCAGTATTGTCTGTGCCAAAGTTGGTCCTCCAGATGATGTCTGATTCCAGGGCCACATTCACATGATACATTTCAAGCACTATGGTATCACTTTGAAGAGTCATGGCTTTTCCCAAGGAATTCTGAGATGTATAACTTATTAAGGGGGTCAAGAGTTGTTAGGAGACACCTTATTCCCCTCCTAAAGCTACAGTTCTCAACTTTTCCTGTGAAGCGGGATTCATTGTGAAGCCACTCTGAGAATGATAGCTCTGGTAGTGGAATAGCGGGATCTCCTGACAACTCTCAGCAGCCCTGAACAAACCGCAGCTCCCGTAATTCCTCGGGGGAAACAATTATTATTCAATTACTTTAAATGTGTGGCATAAATGTGGCCCTACTCGCATCATCCATGACTATTGACCACACTGACTTGGACTGATGAGAGCTGGAATCCAATATCCACTGTAGGGCCACAGATTCCTCCACCCTCAGTCTGTGCTGATTGGCAAGAGCTCTCCAAGATTTTGGGCATGACTCTTTCTCAGTCCTTTCTGGAGATCCTTGGGATTGAATCTGGAGACCTTTTGCATGTATAGTTGGTGCAGTAACCGATCAGTGATGGGCTTTGTGGACATCTCCAGGCCCATCACTTGAGCCGTGGGCAGGAGGAGTTGTTGAGATCATCTGCTTTGATGCCAAAAAACCTTTGACTTTTTCGAGAGCCAGAGTGGTGTAGTGGTTAAGAGCGGTAGACTCGTAATCTGGGGAACTGGGTTCATTTCTCCGCTCTTCCACATGCAGCTGCTGGGTGACCTTGGGCTAGTCTCACTTCTCTGAAGTCTCTCAGCCCCACTCACCTCACAGAGTGTTTGTTGTGGGGGAGGAAGGGAAAGGAGAATGTTAGCCGCTTTGAGACACCTTTGGATAGTGATAAAGCGGGATACCAAATCCAAACTCTTCTTCTCTTCTTCTTCTCCCACTGCCCCCATGGAATTAGCTCAGTTTGTCTATCAATACAGGCATCTTCCCAGTTACACGCAATTGACTCATACGCGACTGTGCGGTTCTGGGTAATCAATCAATCAGGTCAAATCAATTCAAATGGCTGGAGAAAGCTGGAAAGTCCTTGTGGCTTGAAAGAATACCCTCCCCAGAGCACAAAGAGGCTTTAAAGGCTTAAAAAAAAAAGAGAAAAGGACTTATGGGCTCCAAAATGGCACACAGAAGCTCTTGCTGCTTCCTGCACTACCCTATTCAACAGCTGTTGGGCGAGAAGCTGTATTACAGTGGGCTCAAGCGAGCTGTTCCCTGCCCTTTCTGGCGATCTTGAGGCAATGGTACAGTATGGGTTGCTTTTTGTTAGGCAGGATTCTGAAGATCTCTGAACCTTTTTTGTTGTAAAAGAAGAAGAAATCGCCTTAGTTCCCCACTCTGATGGGGCTCCTTATTTACAAGCATTTACGTAATCCCTGCATAAGTGGGAAGTCGCTTGTACATGATTATGTGTTGGTTTTAAAGAGCTGCTCTCTGTTGGTCCCCTCATTGATGAAAGGCTTATTGATCACAGTATGTAGGACCAAAATTGATTATATTGGATCTGGAAGGCAGTAACCTTTTGACTCTTGTCTGACCTTTTGACTCTTCCTAACACCACTTGATGGCATTTTCCCTCTGCTTTCAGAGTTTCTGCCTGCTGCTGTCCTGACTATTAACTTGCAGACTTCCCTTCTCTTCTCCCTCTCCCTCTCTGCCTTCCCCCTGCCTTTGTTTGTGTTTAAAGCTTCTTTTGCTCCTCTATATTTAGAATATAGCTCAATCTGTGTATTATTTGCCAGCAACACTGCTATTGTCTTCATATGGAAATAGGGCCATGGAACTAGTTTTTGGAGTTTTTTTTAGCTTAATAGGCAGTGGAGGTTGGGGAAATTCTTTGCCCCAAACCAGGTCTGTTTTGGGTTTTTTAAAAGTAGGTGAATTACAGGTGCTATGAAAAGCAGGCTGTCAATCAGCCTGTGTACTGACAAGCATCTGAGATTAGCTTAGGGGCAGGGGTGAGTAGCCTTTTTTCTGTCAGGGCAGCGGGACTGAATACCAGTGCTGCCCAGGGCTAGAATCAAAGATGGTGGTGGGGGGGACCAAATCCAAAAATAGGTTGGACAACCCCCCTCTCTTTTAACTCCTTTTCTCTATCTCTCTTTTACCCCCATAGCACCTAAAGGAATGTGAGGGCCACAGGCAGCCCTAGGGTTACTGAAAGGGGCATTGGGCATCTGACTTCCATGCAGAAGGTCCCAGGTTCAGTGCTTCAGGAAGGGCTGGGAATTTCTCCTGCCTGAAACCTTGGAGAGCTGATGCCCATAGGTGGACAATACTGAGCTAGATGGACCAGTGGTGTTGCTTAGTAATACGCAGCTTTCTTTACTCCCATGTAAGGGATGTGTAATTTTTGAAATAAAACGCAGTTAACTGGTTAAGATAAAACTACATCAGACATAACCAGGACCCAAAACATTGGACAATATCCAACATTGGACCCATTGAAATTGATGTACGTAGAATCATAGAATTGTAGATTTGGAAGAGACCCTGGGGGAAATCTAGTTCAACACCCTGCAGTGACTAACTTTGGTAAATTAATTTCAATGGGTCTACTCTGAGTCAAATTTATATACATCTCTTAATGTACCTAAATGGCAGTGGTTTAGAGAGTGGCCTTTGGATTTGGGTTCAAATCCAGACATGGAACGTCTTTGGGTGACCTTGGATCTGTTGCACCCTATTCCTATCTTCCCAGGGTTTTCAGGATAGTAATAAGAGACAGCTGTTGCGCTTGCTGCCGTTCCGTGGAGGAAGAGGTTGCAGGAGTGCACATGGAATAAATAGTTTCAACAAAATTCCCATCATGGTCTAGGAAAACTAGAAGGAATCAAAGGAAATAAACCACAAAACCCTTCTACTACCAATTGATATCCCCTTCCTCACAGAGTGAGTGTGTTCTACCTTGCACCCTGAATGTTAATGGGTCTTTCCAAAGCAATATTTTTTCTTAAATTTATCATTTGAAAGCTTAAAAGGCAAAGAAACAGTAATATGACAGCACTACCCAGAACAGAGAATGGAAGCAAAAATAGGATTTAGAAATCAGATGTACTGAAATCATGAAGTCCCAAGCAATATGAACGGATTTACATTGTCTTGAACCTTGTTACACCAAATTTCTTATTATGGGATTCCATTTTTCTATTAAGAGGTGATCAAATTGCCTGCCTTCTCTGGTTCTCACAACCTTGGTAAGCTTTATCACGTAGACAGCATCCCAGATTTTAACTGCCTAGTCCTTTATGGGTGGTGTCCTGATTTTCTTCCAATTACTCCAAAGCAATATCTTTTTCTTTTCAAACAAGTCTTGCTTTTTTCTCATGGTTGTTTCGTTCAGAGTCAGTTCAAGAGGGGTTTTTGGTGCGGAGCAAGTCCACCCTCAAGAAAGCAAGGAGAGACGTTGGGTCTGGGGGCTTGACAGGTCATGTACTTTCTGCTTCACAGGGTGATGGACTTTGGCTCTCAGTTGGAGTGATGAATGGCTTCTCATCTGCAGTATTTGCATTTTTCTGAAGCTGGGGACTTGACCCACCTCTGGATCTGTAAAGGGGTCTGCTTAATAATTAATCTTTTTAAAAATTACACTTTGAGTACTTTGTGGCTGCTGTGCATAAGTCCAGAGGCGTCTCTGGGGATTGTGATAAATTACCTCTGCTGTTCCCCGCCCCCGGACGAGGGGCTGTGTCCTTGAAGTGCTGCACGGTTGCTTGGGTCTTACAACATAGGCATTGTGTTTGCAATTGCAGCCTCAGTTTTGGCACTGCAGACGTGTGTGGGAAAAGTGAAGCTTGGCTTCAGAGTGATCCGTTGCTTCCAAGCCACCCTTAATCCACCCTTAATGAAAAGGGCGGTAGAAACTATGAAGGGGTCAGAGCACTGTTACTGCAAAGGAAGCAAATGGATTTGACACTTCTTTCCCACCCTCAGCCTGTACAATTGTAAGGGACTAGAAACTTCATTTTGATTTTTAAGTGGTAGTAAAGATAATCAGAATGTGGGTGCCATCCCAGGATTTCTGGAATGTGTGTGGATGAAAAGAATGAATGTGGATCTATTCTTGTAAGTAGCTTTCGGTACTAGGGAGATGTTTATGAAGTTATGGATGCTAGGAATTATGGATTTCCCCTTCCTATTTCATAAAAGCTAGAATTTGGAATTGCCCAGATTGAAGCTGATCAGCACTTGGCTCAGGGCCAGACAGAAAGAGCTACCATTTCTGTCGAAGCATCAATCCCTTAAAGCTATTTGTCTTCAGCTGGTGGGTCAAGGCTCACTGTTGAGTAGTGACCTGAGCTAAGGTGGGTCTCAGCACAGTACAAATATAGCATTCAAAAGTAGGTCCTCAAATGTATGTGTTAATACTAGATCATTAGTCTAAAAGGTATTTTGACTTAGAGTAGGTGTGGGGAATCTTTGGGCCTCCAGATGTTGCTGAACTGTAACTCCCATTGTCCCTTGCCATTGGCCATGCTTGCTAAGGCTGATGGAAGTTGTAGTTCAGCAACATATGGGACCAGAGCTTCTCCACTCCTGACTTAGAGAATCCAGTACCATGATATGCATTGGCTTTTAAAAAAGGTGATAAATGTAAGGAGGGCTGGCTTATCGCAGCTGTTTAATCATGGCAGTGAAATGCAACCTACATGTATAGCAGCAGTGTACTACTGAATTGTTGGCGGGTGGGGTGGGGTGGGGTTTAAGCAGCAGAGGCAAATGACCTCCTTTGTCCCCTGCTTATGACCTTCCCAGAGTATCTGGTTGGCCACTGTTTGGTTTGGAACCCAATTCACAAACTTTTTTGCATACTCCTGTGCAAAAATGTGCCGGAATTCGAGTGAGTAGCTTAGTTGGAAAGATTTGTTTGTTTTAATAACTTCTAATATTGCCAACCACCAGTTTTCAAAGGAAGCTCAAGGCTGATAGCAAATCCAGACATCACCTAATATTAAATATATATATCTCAGCCTGCATTCCTAGTTTCATTCATAAGGCCTAAATAATGAAATACTAAAACGTCCAAGCTGCAATAATGATGTTCAAAACAGCCATAGGAAATTTAAGTGACATCAGGTTGGCACTCTCTCTTTTCCAATTGGCTTTAGATTGCTCCCCCGCAGCTTTGTCTGAAGACATTATTTGCTTCAGTGGGAATCTCTCATGCCACTATATTGGCGTTTCTTGCCAATATCAGAAGAGCTCAAGCAATTTGGTTTGTTTTGGTTACTGACATCATAGAAATATAGTAGAACTACATTCTCTCTCTTTATATAGAAAAAAGCCCTTGTGTACCCGTGTGTGTGTGTGTGTGTGTGTGTATACGAGCGAAGTGCTCAGCATGCTTTTAAAACTCCAAGGAAATCGTATGCTGCTCGCCTTGTTCAAATCCGAAATTGATGTTCCTGGTGCGTCGCCATGGCAGCGCCAGTGTGACTCAACCAGTGGCAGTAAGCAACCTGCTGTGTGCTCACTCAGAGCTGCTTTTGGGATTTGTGTGTGTGTGTTTGTGTGCGCGCTTGTTTTTATAGCAAGTCACATGAAGGAGTGCAGCTTCTGGCAGAGGGCTGCAAACTCCTTCCTCCATGACCCCAAGGTCATGCTTGGGAGGTTAATGGGCAGGGCTGTGAATATGCTGCGCTTTTAATTCTTTGCTTCCCTACCAACATAACAATCTTAAATCAAGGTGAAAAGTGAGCTAAGAAGTTGCACAGGGTGGAAAGAAGTCCTAGGGGGTTAATGGGGGGAAGGGTTAATATGGGGGGATGGCGGGAGTGGGTGGGTTGGTGAGTAGAGTGAGCATAGGCACAACAGTGTGTGTGTGTGTGTGTGTGTGTGTGTGTGTGTGTGTGTGTGTGTGTGTACACATGTATATGCACACACCTGTAGAGGTCTATGCACTTATATTATTTCCAGTTTTGTCCTGCTTAATTTGAGCGGGTACCTCAGGGGAAAGAACAAGGGCAGCTCTGAGAGTGTACAGAATGGGCTGTGGCTCAGTGGGAAAGCATCTCCACGGCATGCAGAAGGTTCAGTCTCCAGCATCTCCAGGTGGGACTGCTTGAAGCCCTGGGGAGCTGTTGCCAGTCAGTGCAGAAAATACTATCCCAGATGGGGCAGTGGCCTGACTTGGTATCACGCAACTTACTGTGTTCCTGGGAAGGACCATAGTACAGTAGTACCTTGGAAGTCGGACGGAATCCATTCCAGAAGTCCATTTGACTTCCAAAACTTTTGGAAACCAAAGCACGGCTTCTGATTGCTGTGGAAGCCCCGTTGGACGTTTGGCTTCCAAAAATAGTTTGCAAACCGGAACACTCACTTCCAGGTTTGCAGCGTTCGGGAGCCAAAATGTTCGAGAACTAAGCTGTTCAAAAACCAAGGTACAACTGTACAGTGGTGGAGCATCTACTTTGCAGGCAAAAGGTCCCAGTTGCAATATCCAGCATCTCTAGGCAGAGGAGGAAGAGACATCCCTACCTGGGAGAAAGCCTGAGGAGCTGCTGCCAGTCTGTGTAGAGACTATATACTGAGCTAGGTGGACCAGTGGTCTGATTTAGTACAAGGGAGCATCCTTTCGCCACCATAAGTTTACCTTGACCTTCTCTTCCTTCCTCCCTCTATGGTACAGGGGAAGAACTATCAAGCCTAAGATCCAGGTTCAAAGCCAGGTTCAAATTACAGCCACAGAGCTGACTCTGGGCCAGATATTTCATCACAGTTTCTCTGCCTAACTTATGCCATGGAATTGTTATGTTAAAATGAGCAATGCATCCCGTAAGAACATGAGAAGAGCCCTGTTGGATCAGCCAGTGGCCCATCTCATTCATTTCCTGTTCTCACAGCATCAGAGCTCCCTTCCCTCCTGCAGTTTTCAGCAACTCGCTTTCAAGCATTACTGTCTCTGACTGTAGAGGCAGAGCATAGTTAGCATAGTTATCATGGCGAGTAGCCTTAACCTACACAGTTTTTTCTAACCCCCTTTTAAAGCCATTCAAGGTGGTGGCCATCACTGCCTCCTGTGGGAGAGAGTTCCATAGTTTGCACTGTGTGAAGAAATGCTTTCTTCTTATACACACACACACACACACACACACACACACGGATAAATGCCCTTTGAACAAAGTTGAAAGGGTTAAAACAGAGCCTTCAAAGCAGGAAGAATGAATTTCTGGGGGAAATAAACTTATTGCAAAACTTTAGCAAAGAAACCATTGTTTCCCTTGAAGCTTTTCTTTTGTATCAAGGAGCCTCCAGCCTCTGAGCATCTTGGCTATGGTCCATTTACAATCCGCCGTGTGTGTCCCCCCCCCCCCGCCACAATAAATCTCAATGCGGCTGCCTGTTAAAGACACTTCTGCCATCCCTCAGCACTGTTTGGTCTGATGTTTGTGTGTCTCTTGCCAGGTTGTGACTCGGCTTATCCATTTGCTTGGCGAGAAGATCCTTGGCAGCCTTCAGCAAGGGGGTAGGACGATGCATCCTTGCCTCCCCTTTTTCCCTTTCCCATGTGTTGGGGTTTGGCAAAGGTGGAGAGGGATTGGCTGTTTCCACTTCCACACTCTCCTTGGGGTGGAAGAACCAGCCAATTGGCTCTTTCTTTAAGGTGATTGGAGCGCTGCTATTGGCTGGAGAGATGATTGCACTGCTGGAACTGTCCTTACACTGTAGTTCTGCCCCCCCCCTCTCTCTGTGTGTGTGTGTGTGTGTTTGAGCTTTGTACAGTCCAGCATTGACTGATCCATGCTTATTACATTTTCCTCCACTCTTACTCATTTTTCTGCTGTTTCTATTCTTCCTTTTTCTGTGACTGGAAACTTGGAGCAGAAATGAGATAACCTTCTGATCAACAGAGCCTAAATATGTGGCTAAGAATATTTCCATTCAGGAATTTATTTCCAGGCATTGACATTGCACAACAATTGTTACAGAGGCTGGAAGGCTGGACTGGCCCACAAGCAGAAATCAAGCATTTAGTATTGCCAGCCCAGTACTGTAAAACACCCTTCTATCAGAGATGTGACAGGCCCCCTTGCTTTTGACACTCTGGCATCTCTTGAAGACTTGGTTTCTGCCAACAGGCCTGAATGATTGTATGTATTTTTAAAAATAGAATTATGTTATAGCAGTTCTGAAGTATTCCTATAAATAAATAATGGTAAATTCAGCAACTAACAGCTTGTCCCTTTCATGACACTAGGAATTAATTGCCTGATGTTTGTATTTTCTTATACACTTGTGAAAACCATTAAATAAAATAAATAAAAAATAAAATAGCAGCCACCTAAGGCTTCACCCTGCCCAAACAGTAGAGCCAGCCCTGGCAAGTGCATGTGTTTGTGTGTGTTTGGGGGTGGTGTGGATAATGTGCAACTTTCTGAATGGCTGTTCTTCACAGCAGGTCACCCACTTGGACTGCATGCCTCTGGGAGCAAATGGGATGCCAGCAACCCTGCTAGCAACCTCTCCACAGTCGCCATCATGCCTGTGTCAGAAGATGTGCCTCTCTCCACCTTCACCCTGGAGCTCAAGCACGCCCTCTGCGCTATCGGTAAGAGCTCTCAGCAGGTGATGTTGTTGGCCCCATGGTTTGGATCTCTTTTCTGCATTAAATGGATGGGAGGAAAGGGCAGGGGGGCATCAAAAGGGTGTATTTGTTTATTTATTTGATTTAAAAACGTTTGTCTATGACTTAACTCCAAATAAAACCTCTAAGCAGTTTGCGAAACACACACACACACACAAAATATACATTAAAACTATCAATAGAAGCCAAAGTTAAATTATCAGATTAAAAGAAATGTCGGCATTTGAATGTCCGGATAGGATTGACTAAACAAAGACTGTGTTAAGCAGGCGACAAAAGTAGTACAGTGAAAGCACTTGCCTGTTATATCGATAGGCAGGGAGTTCCGGAGTGTAGGTGCTGCCATGCTGAAAGTTCTCTTTCTTACCAGCACAAAATAAATATTTTGTGTTAGCCAGTGTTACATTATGTTGCATCCAGTATACATCCTATGCTGAAAAGGCCCATTTGAAACTGATGGGTGTGACTAACATTAATTTCATTGGGTCTACCCTGAGTAGAGCTTAGTTCGATACATCCCAAAATATTTGACAGGGGACCTCATATTCTGGCTTCCAAGACCCAAGGGTGAATTAGAAAGATACTCTGTGTGTGTGTGTGTGTGTGTGTGTGTGTGTGTGTGACTTGAACTTTTCTCTCTTCCCAACATTTTCCTCTCCATATTCAATCCTTTTCTATCCCTTGATCTGTGTTGGGCAGCTGAAGCACTGCAGGTCAGAGTGGCAAATCCTGGCTGGCCCCCAGCTAAGACCCAATGCAGAGCCTCTGCTGGGACATTGACCAGGAATAAGACTTGCCTGGGCCACAGCCGAAGACAACACTGACCAAAGTGATGATCAGCTCATAAGGGCAATGTCCAAGCAGTGCCTGAAATCCTCTCTGCCGGGAAGTCAGGTCAGCAGGTTGAAGAAGCAGAAGAGGATGGGTCCGTAAAGGAAGGCAGATTGGCTGTTGAGCAACAATGGGAAACCACCAAGAAACAGGGAGGCACTGGCTGGGGCTTATGGGAATCATCATCCAATTCATTTCTGGGCGCAATTCAGGTTGCTCGTGTTTGTATTTAAAAGCCTTAAGCGACTCAGACTGGAAGACCACCTCCTTCCTGACGGACCTTCTTGGACTGTACTACTTTCATAGCCTGCTTAAAACAGTTTTTGTTTAGCCAAGCCTACCCAAACATGCAAATCTAATATTTCTTTTAATCTTGATAGTCCCTCTATCCTCAGAGACTGGGGGTGGGGTGGCCTGGAAGAGGGCCTTATTTGTGGCAGCCCCTCAGTTGTGGAACTCCCTTCCCACAGAGTTGCATCTGGCACCTTCATTATACATCTTCCGGCAAATGCTGAAGTTGTGCTTCTTTACCTTGCTTGGCCTTTAACACTTTTTAAAGGACACACCTTATTTCTGTGATTGTAAGTTGCTGTGAACTATTTTTAATTCTTCATTTTAATTGTTGTAACCCACCCTGTGAACTGAGGGTGAAGGGCAGGTAATAAATTATTGAAGGAGGGGGACGCTAGATGGGCAAAGGCTGGGCTGATATATTTAGCCACATTCAAATCCCAACTCAAAGACTCCAGCCTTTCTCCTTTATCTTATTTATCCACCTCTTAGCACAGCAGCTCCACTCTGTTTCATCCAATTTCTGACTTTCTGACGGCTTTTCCCACAAAAGAGCCATAGCTCCTGTCCTGCAAACCTTCTACCCGTCAATTTTTTCAAAAGGCTGAAAGGCTGCTTTGTTTAGTGAAGCCATGCAGGGTTTCCACCCACCCACCCCTTTTGAGTGTTGTCTGGCAAGCAGCACAGTGCCATTCTCGTGCAGAGAGGGCCTTGTCATCAGCGCTGTTTGCGTGGATGGATGACGTCTTTTTTTGTGAGGGGGTTGGGGGGCACAAATCAGTGTTTGCGGAGACAGCCCTCAGCGAGCCTCAGCAATGCTGGTTTCTTTGCTCTCCAGTCCTTAATATTCCTGTGCCTCTTCACTCTATGCACTGTTAGAAACAGTGCTGGTCTACATGGATCCTTAAGCTAGATCAGAAGCATCAAAAAAGACAGTGGGACAGTCTCCCTCTGGAGGTTGTGGACTCTCCTTCCTTGGAGGTTTTTAAGCAGAGGTTGGGTGGCCATCTGCCATGGATGCTTTAGCTGAGATTCCTGCATTGCAGGGGTTGGACTAGATGACAATTGGGATCCCTTTCAATGCTATGATTCTATGTTTCCATGATTCTAATGGTCAGGCTCAGGGATGGGGAACCTCAGGGTTGCATGTGGCCCTCCACCTCTCTGTCTGGCCCTTGAGACTCTCCCTAAGCCAGATACCCCTCATGCCAGGTCACATCCTGCCTTAGAATGTGGAGATTCCATTCAACCATCAGTGCTAATAGCTGTTGACCAAAATATGTTGAGTTTGTTACTTTACCTCTTGGCCTGCCTTTTCATCATTTGCCAATCCCTCTTTAAAAACTTAGGAACATGCCTTATAACGAGTCAGAACCTTGGTTCATTTAGCTCTGTATCCTCCACACTGACTGGCAGCAGTTCTCCAGGGTGACACTCCCTACTTGGAGATTAAGCAGATGCGCTGCCACTGAGCTGCTACACTTCCCTGAGGTGGCCACACCTACATCTTGTGGCAACGCATTCCACAGAGTAATTGTGCAAATAATAATAATTATAATAATAAAATAAATTATTTATATCCCGCCCTCCCTGGCCAAAGCCGGGCTCTGTGTGGCTAACATCATAGAAGTAAGACAATACATAAAAGCAAGCGATCAATAAATTAAGATACATCCCACAATTAATTCAAACAAATTAAAATTAAAACTGGACAAGTGGCAAACTTCAGGTTAAAATTAAAGGCGGTTACCAACTATTTCCACTGATATTATAAGCACCTGTGAGTGGCCTGGGAACCTCCTTCATTCTTGTTCTTATACAAGGAGAAAATGAGTCAGACTGAATCCTGACCAAAGGCCTGGCAGAACAGTTCCATCTTGCAGGCCCTAAGGAAAGATGTCAAATCCCACAGGGCCCTAGTCTCTTGTGAGAGAGTGTTCCACCAGGCCAGGGCCACGGCCAAAAAGGCCCTGGCTCTAGTCGAGGCCAGTCTGATCTCTCTGTTATTTGCAGACCGTAAGATCCTCCGTGGGGCCTACCAAGAGAGACAGTCCTGTAGGTACGAGGGTCCTAGGCCGTATAGGACTTTAAAAGTTAAAACCAGCACCTTAATCTTGATCCTGTACTCCACCGAGAGCCAGTGCAGCTGGTATAGCACTGGGTGAATGTGATCCTGCGGTAAGGACCCCGTAAGGAGTCTCGCCGTGGCATTCTGCACCCGTTGGAGTTTCTGGGTCAGTTTTACGGGCAGCCCCACATGGAGTGAGTTACAATAATCAAGCCTGGAAGTGACTGTCACGTGGATCACAGTGGCGAGGTAGGGCAAGAGAGGTAGGGGACCAATTGCTTGGCGGAGATGAAAATATGCCACCTTTATTATAGTTATAACCTGTGCCTCTATAGAAAGGGAGGCATCAAAGATTATACCCAAACTCCTGACGGAAGGCGCTGGCACTAATTACACCCCCACAAGGGATGGGAGTTGTCTCCTCAACCCCAGATCATCTCGACCCAGCCAAAGGACCTCTTTCTTCGAAGGATTTAACTTCAACCGGCTCCCACGTAACCATCCAGCCGGTTGAAATAGCTTCCTTTTCTCTTCTGGATGTGCTGTCAGCCCATTTTCCCTCGAAGACCTATTATTATTATTATTATTATTATTATTATTATTATTATTATTATTATTATTATTGGAGACTCTCACAAATCCCAAAATGGAGAGTTGGGGTGGGGTGCCACATGTTTGTGGTGAGAGGTGTTTGAGAGTTTACCTGCTTTAACAAATCTTATGAGAATGTGGAGGGGAATATAAATTTAAAATGCAGCACATAGTTAAATTATGGGACTTGGTTCCACAGGGGGCAGTGATGGCTTACCAACTTTAAAAGAAGATTAGAAAAATACGTGGAGGATAAGGCTTTCAATGGCTGCTATCCACAGTGACTGTGCTATTCTTACATTCTTAAAAGAGGGTAATGGTCAAAACACCTAAGAAATAATCTTCCCTGGAGCGGTTAACTTCACATACTCTGTATCTCCTTTTTCAAAAATCGGTGTGGGGTCCTAAATTCTGAGTCAGGTTGCAGACCTGGGTTTCCTTCTAACAAAGTCCCAGAACAGCAGCCAAAACCGCCTCTGCACTGTAATGAGGATGCAGTTGAGTGTGCGAGAGGCACATGCACCACTTTGCTTCAAGCATCAGGATCGGTGACTCATCCCAGTGCAGGCTAGAGAAGTGTGTTTGTGTGTGATAGAGAGAGGCAGGGAAGGTTGTTTACCAGGAAAGGATGGTTTTCTGTGTCCTCTAGATGCTGTTAGAGGAAGAGTTGTCTGCTGTGTGTTGTTGAAGCTGCTTGGTGTCAATGGCCAAGACAGATCCCCGTCTTTCTCTTTTTGCTCATTAAGAGCTTAATGACTTAAACAGCCACATGGATGCTGTGAGATGGGTAGAGGAGGTGCCTGTCCTGTTGTGTGTGTATGGTTGGTTGTTTTAAAAAGAATATAGGTAAAAGGACGTCTTGCGAGTTTGCTTCCTTTTTCTTAAAGCAGTTAATACCCAGCGAATCCGCGCTCCGCAAGACGAAAAAATCGCAATGTGAAACAACTCGCGGAACGAATTAATTTCGTCTTGCGAGGCACCACTGTATAACTTCACTGCAAAAAATGCTGATGCTTAGTATCTTTTTGGGAGTGCTATCGCTTTCCTCATCTGCAGCTGAGAGACATTCTGGGTTCACAAAATGTGTAATAGGAAAGTGACATCATTTCATGCCATTCGGTTAAAGTGTAGGATTCAGTACTGTAACAAAGTTGATCCTGTTGCTTGCCCATGCCTGCCCTGCAGCAAATCTACCCCAGGAGATTCCTGTCTGTGATGGGTCTTGTGGAAAGTGCACCAGATTGGTGAAAATGAGCTGAAAAGTTGCAGCGCCACCAAATCTAAAATCAGTAGCAATTGCATAGAAAAAGAGAAAGAATGAGAATAAGGGTGTTGAAGAGGAGCAGACCACGCATCTGGTAATGTGAAGGCAGCAAAAGTGTGGTGTTTTGATTGTTGTTGATTTATAAATTACTTTCTCAAAACAATTTACACATAAGATAATTAAAAACAGTTAAAAACACAAATACAAATTCCGCAATACATTTGAGATGAGACTAAAAACCTAACAAGTGGGACAGTTGTAGCAAAGACGCATTTATACAGCAGGGAATGCCCTGTTGGAATAAAAAACATATCCTGTTGTTTCCAGAAAGTGCGGATAGTGGGCACATGTTGTTTCTTGAGAGGAATGCTGTTACGGAAAATAGGGGCAGCTACAATGAAAGCCCTGCTGGCTTCTAAGATCTTTGGAACTTGCAGGAGAAATTCTCCCACAGATTTATTTTGCATCACACATACACCCCAATGCAAATATTTATCTACTCATTTGTGGCTAGGGTGTCAGACTAGGACCTGGGAAACCAGAGTTTCAAATCCCTACTCAGCTATGAAGCCTGCTGGGTGTGTCCAGTTGCTGCCTCTCATCCTAACCTCCCTCATAGGATTGTTGTATGTGGATTAAATGAGGAAGGGGAGAACCATGTACACCACCTCTAGCTCCTTAGAGAAAAAGGGGTGGGATATCAGTGCAATAATTAAAGTCACCCTTTCCCACTTGTGATCCTCAGCAACTTGTATTCCGGGGAATGGTGGTAGATCTTTCCTGCTTTGATGTGGTGACACATGAGCATCAGAAACAAGTTTTCAGAAGAACACTGCTGCATTATGCCCAGGAGACCATCACTCTCATGGCCTCATGTGCCCTCCTCTTCCCTCTGCCATCCACATCCCATACACATGGTGCTCATTCAGGCGCTGAGCAACTTGTTCCTCTAATTTGCAGCTGGGCCGGCCTTTCGTTAATAGGAAAATGAGTTATTTTGCTCTGTGCTGTGATTCTGGCAGGGTTTATATTTCATACTTTGCTCGGTGCGAGCACTTCTGTCAATACCACCCGTGACCTTTCTCTTTCTGGCATGACATTAATCCCTTGCGCTCTCTCTCTCTCTCTCTCTCTCTCTCTCTCTCTCTCCTTCTCTCCCTCACTTCTCACCCCCCCCCCCCATATGATGTGCCTTACAGCCGCAGTTACTCTGGGGGGGAGAGTTTTGGTTCTTTGTTGACATTTATAGCAGCAAATAAAAATAGGGCCGAAAGGCAGCTGCAGCGAGCAAAGCGGCTTTGGGCACGAGGTGAAGTTGTTTTTTCAGAAGCAGGGTTCAGGGCCTCTGTAGAGTGTTCAGAAGGGTAAAAAAAAAATATCCAGAGGCCTGTGTCTACAGAGTCAGTGAGCTGAACAAAAGATACAAGATAAAGAGCTGCGTGTGTAGCTCTGCTTCTTTGTGACTGATTTTCAGGTTTACTAATTAGGAGGGTAAATGCTTGTAAATGCACGCACCCATGGTGAGTTAGGAGCCTTCTCCAGGCAGCCAGTCAGAGGAGCATATATTAACTGGAAAGGAGCTGTGTGCTTGTCACAGGGGTGGCCCTCCTGTTTTACCACCTGAGGCAAACCAGGAATGTGTTGCCGCTCCCCCCCCCGCTGTGCCCCGTCTGCCCCACCACTTTCGCTGCTGCCAGAATGTCCCCTGCTCCCCCATATTCCTCAAGGCCTTGTTGCTCACCTTTTCTGCTGCTGGGGCATGGAAGATGAGCAGTAACACCACCCACCAGAAGTGGGATGAGGGCTCAGTACTGCTAGTATTTGCCCTGGTAGGCAGAATCCAGAAACTGTCAGTAAAGGGGGTGACTCAGAATGCGTGGTCCTAAGAAGCTAGAAAATCTCCTCCGCTGAGGCCCTGCAGGAAGGTCCTGAGAGTCTCTGTGTGGAAGCACCACTTTCTAAAAAAAACACCCACTTCAGTCCAAAGTGGTGCACCAGTCTCTTGATTTAGGGGGCAACTGATGAGCAATACTGAATAGCAGCCAGAGCAAATCTGAGACAGTGTGACAGTCTCTATTGTGTAGCTCTCCAAAAGAGGATAGTAGTATTTCATGTGCTTAGACAAAAATCCTTCAAGGTCCCAGTATCTGTAATCGGGTGACAGAACCTTCAGCCTTCTCCAGGCAAAACATGTTGCCCTGCTTCTTGGACCACAGCCCATTTTATTTTCAAACTTAAAAGAAGGAACACTCAAGATTTTTCAATGCTATACCAGGATACTGAAATGACAGCTGATTTGTTCCGCAGCTTCTCTGGGGTAGTCAATGAGGATGAGCCATTCTTGGTTTGTATGCTTGCTAAAGGAAAAGCCATGATTTGCAGGACAGCAATTCTGGAGTTTTTAGATGCTCGGAAGACACACAGCTGTGCTGACCACTGTAGTCCATGTGTTGGCAAACTTGAAGCTGGATTACTGCAAAGCACTCTGTGTGTGGCTGCCCTTGGGCCAGGTTCGGAAATTGCAGCTGTTGCAGAAGGCAGCAGCCAAACTGCTGGCGGGGGCATCTGACCAACAACCTGGGGCACCATCATATGCACTGGTTGCCCATCTACTACCAAGCCTGGTTTGAGGTCCTTGTATTACATTTAAAAGCCCTGAACAGCTTAGCTCCGCAATACATTGGGGACTGCCTGAATCCTTATATCCCAGCTCAGTCACTGAGATCATCTGCAGGAATGTCACTAATTCTTCAAGTTGGCAAGGCTCATATGATAACAACAAGAAATAGTGTCTTTTGTATAATTGACCCATTCCTGCAGAACACCTTGCCAACAGAGATGCAGAAGGCACTTTCTGTTTCAACTTTTAAATGCCTGCTGAAAACTTTTCTGTTCTGTCAGGCTTATGCAAGCAATCAAGAATACATTTTTCCACAACAGTTAGCTGATTTCTGACTTCTACTTTTTATATGGTTCTTATTGCATGAGTTTATGTACAGTTGTTGTAAACCACTCTGATACATATTTTTGATGAAAAGTGATATATATATATATTTATAAATAAATATATTCTCTTCTTCTAGGTCCTGCTCTGGTCCTCACCAGTGACAACATCAAACAGCAACTTGGGTCTGCAGCTTTGGACAGGTAACTCCTGCATTGTCTCTTTAGCGTTGTGGCGGATGTTTTGAGCTTTTCAGCATTTTAGCACCAGACAAAGATTTTTTTTATTCACCTGGGCATTTGGATAGCCCTAGCAGTCTGTCTCGGTGGTTTATTTTTGGCATTCTTATGTGGGTGGGGTGGGCATTTTATAGTTCTGGGTAATTTTTGTACATGATTTTTGGGTGATTTTAAAAAAATATTTATTTTCTTTTAATGTGGGTTTTCTCCCCTCATTATATTTAGTATGCTGCTGTCCCAACAATGTAAAACGATACATAAAATTGATTTGAATTCAATTATCCTGCCTCACAAGGATGTTGTGTGAATAAAGCAAGGTGGACCCCACCAACACAGTATACATCAGTGGAAGTGCAAACGGGATTTAAAAAAATGAAAATAAACCCTAACTGCACAAGTTTAGGATTCTCCAGTCTGGGATTGGCAGGGAGCTTGAATATTTTAAACTGCCATTAAACATAAAAGAAAAGAGGAGGGGGAAACACCCTTAATTTCCTGTGGGTTCATTTTTCGCTCGTCAAGCCCCTGAAATATCAGGCAGCTGTCAGGTTAATTAGCCCTGCTTTTGAAGGCGTTGGATGTTTTTGCCTCCTTTTCTGAAAAGTTGTCATGAAATGTCTGATTAATGGCTGGCATCTGCACATCCTGTGTCTATTGACACAGAGTTCCTGGGTGGAATGGAAAGAAGGCAGAACCCACAGAAATAGGAAGTGAGCTGGGGAAACCCTCTGCTGAAGGGGATGGGTTGTGCTAAGGTGGAAGATTTGGATCCTGAGGTTAAGAGGGTGAATAGCATTGGGCCATATAGAGTGTAGGAAGGAAGCTTTCTGATAAAGCCAAATTACACTGCTAGTCCTATTCAGAGCAGACTCATTGAAATCAATGGACATGACTTACTTTGGCTCATTCCCTTAAGTAGATCTGCTCTTAAGAGGGCTTAGTTGGGAATGAAGAATACAGTCACCCAGAGAGAGCAGATCTCCAAATGGTACAGTGCAGTGCCATGCTCATTCTGATGCAGAATTTTTTTCCACCACTACCCCTCTCTATTCTGAAAGAGCTTCTTTTAACGGGAGAGGTGGCAACTCGCATATCCCAAGGGATACGCTATGAAACAGGGGAGCTGCATCGACATTACTGCTCCTCCTGCACAGCCCCCATTTATTTCAGCAGGGATTGTACAGGAGAAGATACTGATAGAGGTGCCCCCAGGGTGGGACTTTGAGGCAGATGTCCTGGGTCCCTCTCAGCAGAATGGATAAGGGAGGGGGTCAAATGCAGCAGGCTTTATCACTCGCAGGGTGGGGAAAACTGGTGAGCCAAATCTCCAATTCCTCCACCTGCCCATTGACCAGCTCTGACAGGTGGGCAAGAGCATACCCATCCCCCAGGCAGTCACCTAATGGGATAATGTCAGGGGTCACCTATAAAAGTTCAAAGGGTTCCCTGTAACCACTGATTGACCCTTGCAGCAATCTTCTTTTGAATTTGTGCTTTCAGCACCAATCAGCTGATCAGTGCTTATAGGGAAACGCTTTGAAGTGAGACAGGTGCTGGAAACTGAGCCAGTGTTCGCTTCAGGTGCTCAAGGCATGAAGCTGAGGACAGATGAGAACCTGTTGACTTCACACCCCACTTGTGGGCTTCCTGGACAGCAATCTAGCAGGCTGCTGCGGGAAGGAGGATGCTGGACTAGATGGACCTTTAGTCCCATTCCTTTGTCCCAGAATCCCAGCACCCTGCCTTTCCCCACCCCTGCTACATGCAAAGATCCTGCTGGGTCAATTCAGAGACCTGTCCAGCCCAACATCCTGTTCTCAAAGTGGTCAACTAGATGCCTGTGGGAAAACCTTATGAGGACTCCCAAGGCCAGGGGATGGGGCAAGGCAGGTGGAAGAAGGCCTTGCCTGATGAAGTCTCTCCCCTCACAGTTCTTCCTCCAGGCACAGCTTCTTTATGAGGACTCCCAGGACCCAGGGGGTGGGGCAAGGCCTCCTTCCAACTGCCTTGCCCCACCCTCCAGTCTCTGCTTCTCAATTTGTATTGTATTATTTTATGCACTGTGGCCAGCTGTTGTTTTATTGATTGTAGTTTAGAATTATTTATTGTAATTGTTAAGAGTAGATTTCTGTTTAATTTTTATATGCTGATATTTAATATTATTTTATATTATTCTAATGATTGTTGAATGTTACTTTATTTGATGTAGGTTGCTCATTTTAAAGTTATGTTTTATTATCACATTTTTGTACAGTCGAACCTCCGTTTCGGGATGCACGCGTGGCAAACCCAGAAGTATTTTACTAGGCTTTGCCACACGCGCATGAGCAGAAGCGGTCCTCAGGTTGCGGAAACCTTGGGATCCGACCAGACCTCTGGAATGGATCCCGTCGGCAACCGGAGGTACCCCTGTATTGCATTAGATTGTTATAAGGTGTACATTCTTTGTTTCTTCAGCTTGTAAACCACTTTGGGTATTGTAAGATATAAAGACGGTATACAAGTTAAAAGCGATGGAGGAGCAGAAGAGCACTCACCCCACCCCCATTGTTTCCAGCAGCCAGTATTCCGAAGCACCACTACCTCTAACTGTGGAGGTAGAGCACAGCCTACTGACTAGTAGCCATTGCCATTGCTCCTCTCCCCTGCTGTCCCTGCAATCATGGGTTCTGACTGATGCTTCAAGACCAAGGCCTTTGGATACAAAGAGCCCCCTCATACCGGTCCTTCCTCTTTGTGTCTCTCCCCTCTTCAGCATCCACGAGTACCGTTTGTCCAGTTGGCTGGGCCAGCAGGAGGACATGCACCGCATTGTGCTCTACCAGTCTGACAGCACTCTCACGCCCTGGACTCAGCGTTGCATCCGGCAGGCCGACTGCATCTTGATTGTGGGCCTGGGGGAACAGGAGCCAACGGTTGGAGAGGTGAGACTTTCCCAAACCTCTACCTTCTACCATGCCATCCCACTTGGCTTAGTATTTTCTACTCTGACTTGCAGCTACTGTCTAGGCTTCAGGCAGAGGCTCTTACCAGCCCTTCCTGGAGATGCCAGGAATTGTACCTGGGACCTCTTCCATGCAAAGCAGATGCAGTACCACTGAGATACTGCTCTTCCTCTAAACTTAAAGTAAGATTCTGTTCATCATTATTTTGAATAATAGAGCAGTTTTGTAACTGCCTTAATATTGAGCTGGACCGTTGATCCTTGGCAGTGACTCACCAAGTTTTCAGACCGTTTCACCCCCAGCCCTAACTGCACATGTCAGAGATTGAGCCCTGGTCTGCCGCAGAGCTGCTGCGCCCTTACACAACATGGTATATTGCATATCTGGAACTTCTAGCCCACCTTGCAAACCACCATTGTATCTTGCAAATCTGTGGATATGCTCTAGTCTGTCTGCAAACTAGCTGCACAACATACTGAAATGTCATCCATCCTGCATTCTATACCACTTAGCAAATGAAATCACGTACAGTATAAAGACGTCTGAGAAGGAGGATTTAAGAGAGCAGCTTTCTGCTTGTGGGCTGCTTTCTGTGTCAGCTGCAGCCTACTTAGCCCCACTATGCAAGCAAGTCAACTTTCTGCCTGCTGGAGCTTATCAACTCTTGTGCTGAGGGTTGGCACTCCGGATTAAACTGCAGGCACCGGATTTACCAAGATGAGATTCAGGCCATGTAAGCTGCTTTTGTGTTGGATTCTGAGGTCTGATGCTTTTCTCTCTCCTTTCTTCTGTTCTGATTATGGCAGAGACTGGCAAAATGCATTCACAAGACTGTTCTTAGGACTGCACCACAAACACCTTCCTCATAGTGACAGCCCTGCCCTTTCTAGTGTTGCACGATGTGACCATCTGAACTCAAGATGCACACTCTTTCTTATGCAAAATGTAGGAAAACAAAATAAAAACCCCACACCAGTCTCTCAGTCATCCAGCATAGCTACGGTGCTTGGGAAGGATGGTGAAAATGATTGAAATGCCCTGGAGCTTCTTATTTATAGAGACAAGATAATAAATAGGCTGTGAGATAAAGAAGTTATCAACGCCCAGATATGTTATCTGCTCCCTGGGGTGATTTTCTTGCCTCTCCCTTTCTTATGACTATTATGATTATTGCTTTTTATTACAGTTTCTTACTTCCTCTTCACCCTAAGATCCCGGGGCAGGTTACAATTTAAAATACAACATTAATATTAAAACATAATATTACACAATATAAACACAGTTTAAAAAAACCTGAAACTAGACTAACTAGTACCCCTCCAATCTTTTATGGTCATACAAATTCAGTGCATCCACAAATAACCCAGAGGTGCATTTTAAATAAAAGCACACATTCTACTCATGTGAAAACACCAGGCAGGCCCCACAAATAAGCCAGAGATGCATTTTAAATAAAAGGGCACATTCTACTCATGTAAAAACACACAGATTCCCAGACCATCCACGGGCTGGATTTAGAAGGTGATTGGGTCGGATCCTGCCCCTGGGCCTTAGTTTGCTTACCTATGGGCTAGTGGCCCATCTAGTTCTGCATCCTGTTCTCGCAGTTGCTAATCAGATGTCTCTTCTAGGAACAACCCTGTGAGGCAGGTTAGGCAGAGAATTGATGATTAGCCCAAGATCACCCAGTGAACTTCGTGGCAAAGGAGGGATTTAAACCTGAGTCTCCCAGGTTCTGCAGGGACGCAGGTGGCGCTGTGGGTTAAAGCCTCAGCGCCTAGGACTTGCCGATCGAAAGGTCGGCGGTTCGAATCCCTGCGGCGGGGTGCGCTCCCGCTGCTCGGTCCCAGCGCCTGCCAACCTAAGCACCTCCGGGTGCAAGTAGATAAATAGGGACCGCTTACTGGCGGGAAGGTAAACGGCATTTCCGTGTGCTGCGCTGGCTCGCCCGATGCAGCTTTGTCACGCTGGCCACGTGACCCGGAAGTGTCTCCGGACAGCGCTGGCCCCTGGCCTCTTGAGTGAGATGGGCGCACAACCCCAGAGTCTGTCAAGACTGGCCCGTACGGGCAGGGGTACCTTTACCTTTACCTTTACCTTTACCTCCCAGGTTCTAGTCCTGACAATATAACCACCACATCACCGAGGTCCATTAATTACATGGGGTCTACTCTGAGAAGAACACAGTTGGATACACACCTATATTTTTATCCTTGCATATTTTTTTCCCATTCTTTTGCTGGTCATGGGGAAGTGAGGGAGGGAAGAAACCTTATTCTAGGCACCCCAAATCGTACCCAAACCACCCTTTGGCCCATGAGATTAACCAGTTGCTGCCCATCCATTTTCAAACACATGCTTTCTTCTCTTTTTTAAAAATAGGAACTGGTATTATCTAGAAGCTGATTCTATGGTAGTGCCGAATTCACACCATAGTCACTAGGAGAAATGTAGCTTTGCTGTGTAGCAGCACAGCATTCCCGAAGGTCATGCATCACTAACTATCCCCAGTGTGCCTGTTGCAGGCCAGGGGGCAGGAGCAGGCAACTAAATCAGTGTGCTAGCACATGAAGTGTGTCTGTGAGTGATATGGGATAATTGCTGCAGGACTGGGCCACTGGCAGCTGTGCTCACCTGGACAATCCTTTTCTACTGTTGTTCTAGCTGGAGCGGATGCTGGAGAACACGGCTGTCCGAGCCCAGAAGCAGCTGATCCTACTTCACAGGGAGGATGGCCCCCTTCCCTCCCGGACCGTGGAATGGCTCAACATGCGTAGCTGGTGTTCAGCCCACCTCCATCTTCGCTGCCCCAGGCGGGTTTTCTCCCGGCGGAGCCTCCCCAAGCTGGTAGGTAGCTTCATGGGGGGGAAGGGGGAAATCCCCTGTTCAACTGGAGGCTGGTTTAGCTCCTGCTTGTCTCCCTTCTTACAACCAATCAGGCTGTAGCTCTTCCTATCATTGGCTCTGGCATCACTTATTGTTTATCTCCTTACCTTCAGCCCTACTGTTCGCAGTGGTCACCTGTCAGCACTGCCCTGTTCCATTGCCAAGTCACTATTGGTGTGTGCTTGACCCATGAGACCTGCATTTTTATTTCTTTATTATATTTATATCCCACTTTTTCCTACTAAGAAGCTTAAGGTGGTGTATTTGGGTTATCCACCTCTCACTTTATCCTCGTGACAACCCTGTGAGATCAGTTAGGCAGCCAGACACTAAATGACCCAAGGTTAAGCCAGTGGTTGAATGGGGAATGGAACACTAGCTCTTAGTCCAACACTCTTAGCGGATACAGAATTCTAGCTCAATTGTTCAACCCAAAGCATCATCTAACATGCTTTAAGACTTCTGGTTAGCTGTTCTGATACACAACAACTTTTGCCCAAGAGGGAAATTCTGAAAGCCTCCATCCTGTTTTCCAATGACTCCTAAGATCGGCTGTCATATGGGCAAGCAGTGTGGGAAAGTGCAGCCACAAGCTACGAACCACGATGGCTACTTCTGCTAAGAACATAGTCCAATGGCCCATCTAGTTCAACATCCTCTTTTTGCAATGACTAATCAGGTGCCTTAGTGGAAAGCCTGCAAACGGGATCTGAGCACAGCAGCACTTTCTCCTCCAGAAGTTTCTAGCAACTGGTATTAAAAAGCATACTGCCTGGGGTGTTAGGGGACCTGTAGTACCTCTTGTGGTAGACATGTGCTGCTTCTGGGGTAGTTTGTCCACACACACACCCCGCACTCAGTTCTCACGTGTGGCTCCTCGAAGCTGTCAGCATGCGACAGTGGCCATGTCCCAGGAAATGGCTTTGACTGGCTAGCCAAATCAAGAGAGGGTAGTTGATGGGTCTCAAACCCTCAGTGAATTAGGGACTTTTCCTGCATGCAAAGACAGGATCCGGTGGATTGAGTGGACAGGAACAAGAGTGGGTCCAATCACAAGTGGGTAAGGGTGCATCCCACGAGGACCTAATGTTCCTTTTTGCCACATGCGTTTTCTTGGGCCAGTCCTGGTTTGTTTCCAGTGGGAGAGGATGATTGCTGAGGCTCCCGTTTTGACCAGTAGAGCTTGCGATGCAGAATCTCAAGGTCGGGTAACTGCGGTAGTGGGGTGGCAATGGGTAGGGCTGGGCGAGCTGGAGCTGCCTGTTGCTGCCACCAGTGCTGGGCCCGGTGGCAGCCTGGGCCTGACTTCTCAAGGTGCAGGGTGCAATCCACCCCAGCGCCTAGCGGAGCAGGGCCTTTGGATGTTGCTGAGGGGCGCAGGGCCTGTTGGCAGCGTTGGCTCAGCTCTGCAAGGCACGGAGTGGAATCCACCCCAGCGCCTAGCCAAGCAGGGTCGTTTGGTGCTGCTCACTTGCATCTAGTAAATAACTGTCTACTCAGAAGAAAGTCACACTGAGTTCAGTGGGCCTTACTCCAAGGTAAGAGTATGTGGGGCTATAGTGTTTTATCTAGGCAGCCAGGGCTCCTTCAGATGACAATATCTTTTTGATCAGGTCAGTGAGGACCACTTGCTTTTTAAAATCCTCCCATATATACAGAAATCCTTGTGCACCTTTTGGACTGTATCTGTATGTTTCCCCCTCTGTGTCAAATAACTGGGGTCAAATAAGTGTTTACTTTTTATAATACATGGAAGATGGATCTCCTTCAGGAGGTTGTGGACTCTCCTTCCTTGGAGGTTTTTAAGCAGAGGTTGGATGGCCGTCTGTCAGGGATGCTTTAGCGGAGTTTCCTACATTGCAGGCGGTTGCACTAGAAAGATGACTCCTGGGGTCCCTCCTAGCTCCATGATTCTATGTTTTTCTTCTTCAACAATATTGCATCATGTTCCTATCATTTTATGTAATTGTATTTTGTATAAATTATAAAAATTATAAATGAAACATGTTCTGTTTACAAACAAAACATTTAAATAGCTACCTTTCTACTGGTAGGATGGGAGGGGGGTGGGCATAGCCAGGATTTTGTTGGGGGGGCAGAACCTCAGATTTGTATTGATTTGTGTTGATTTTTACTTACTTGGGAGGCAGCTGCCCCTTGCCCCCCCGGCTTCACCCATGGGGGGAGCCACAGGAAGGAAATAAAGTCGGGAGGGGGCCATAGTTGGAAAAAAGTTGGGAAACACTGCTGTAGAGAAAAGTGAAGGGTAGATGGGACTCATCAACCTGTGAAGGTAGCCCATATAGGAGAAGGAAGACTCTGATCCAAACCTCCATTGCCTTGTGGGATATCTTCAGGTGAAGACAAGGCTAAGTGGAGACTCTAAAGTGATTGGATGGTGTTTGTCCACCTCCTTCCAGCAACTCACGCAGCCAAGCTGGTGCCAAGTATATTGCTCTGATTTCCTTTGGACTATACAAGCAAGGCCGAGGTGGCATTCTTGTTCATCTGGGCAGCCCAGGACCTCTCTCTCTACACATTGCCCAGGCAGCAGGTGCTGTGATTCTCCAGTAGTTTGGTTTCACCCCCAGGGGCACACTCCATTGTCTCTCGAGACAGACAGATGCCAACAACAACTGCCTCCACTGGTAGAAGGAGAACATTGCTATCAAAGCTAGTAGTCATTGTGGCTTGCCCACTGTCTTAGGCATGCCTCAGAATACTCTGAATACTAGTTGCTGGAAAGAACAAGCTGAGGAAGTTGCTGTTGCATTCATGTTTCCTGCTTGCGGGTATCCCATTGGGGCATCTGGTTGGCCACTGTGAGAACAGAATGCTGAACTAGATGGGCCGTCTTTGGCCTGATCCATCAGCTACTACTTAAGGTGGGCATCATAAGTGCAGCAGAAGCTGCCTTGTAACAGCGCAGACTACCTGCAGGATGCATCTCACCCGGGACACAGTCTGTTTGTACTACTGCCTTCTGGCAGGAGATACAGAAACATCAAGTCAAGGACAAATAGACTGAAAAATAGTTTCTATCCAAGAGCTGTGGCCTTCTTAAATGCAGTAACTCGATAGTGTGACCTGGGAGTTTGATGGGTGTGGGTGTGGGTGTGGCTGGAATGTGGTTTGTTTGGTTGTTGTTGTTGTTTTGCTTTTGTTGTTTTTAAGGGATGGCATCCAATTTCGTTGCACTTGTGCAATGTTGCACTTGTGTAATGACAATAAAGAATCTATCTATCTATCTATCTATCTATCTATCTATCTATCTATCTATCTTCATTTTGGCCAGTATTGCCTGCTCTGACTGGCTGCTCTTCAGAGTCTTAAGCAGGTAAAAGCTCTTTCCTCTTCTTTTTGCTGGAGAAGGGAGGGACTGAATTTGGGACCTTCTGCATGCTAAGCATGTGCTCTGTCACTGAGCTCTGAGTGCTCTCTGGGGACGCTTCCCCATATTATGTGTGTGAGAGATAATGTTTGTGCACCTAGATGCTTGCCTCTTTCTCCCCAGACATCTGACAAAATGTATCCTTGTGGAGGGGGTGTTGTTTTCTTCATTCTTCCTTCCTTCCATATCCACCCTAGGGTGGCCTTCTATCACGTCAGGCAATTGCACAGTGTGAGATGATCAGATCAAGCTTTGCACTCTTCCCACCCCACTTCCCCCTGGCATCCTTGATGAGCTGTTTTATTTCCTGCTTAATTACTCAGAAGCAATTGACCCTCTTCTCCTGAATAACGTATGTTCCCCTTTGTATGCTTGTTAGCTGGCCTGATTATAGCAGCCATCAAGTGTGTGTGTGTGTGTGTGTGTGTGTGTGTGTGTGTGTGTGTTTGTGTCTGTGTCTGTGTGTACCACTTATAAATGCCATCTCCAACTCCTTGAAAGATTCCATCAACTGTATCTCTGAAAAATTTTACATATCACTTGCCAGTGTACTGGAAGAAGCAAAGATCACCAGTATCGAAGCAATGATTCTTCAACATCAACTTTGTTATGTTGTTCAGATGCCTGATTATAGTCTTCCAAAGCAACTTCTCTACTCCAAACTTGAAAATGGAAAGTGTAATGCTGGTGATCAACAAGAGAGGTTTAATCTTATCTCAAGGCAAATAAAAAAAAAATGTTGTATAAACACAGGCGACAGAGAAACACTAGCCTGCAAGTGCTCCAATCGGAGAACGGCCTTTACCAAAGGTGTCATGGTCTTTGAAGACGCTCGAACTCAGGACCAAAGGGAGAAACGTGCTAAGAGGAAGGCACCATGATCAACTGCTGCCCGGAAACCTATGTCTCCACTGTGGAAGGATGTGTGGATCCAGAATTGGCCTCCACAGTCAGTCACTGTTAAGACCATGTTCTTGGAAGACAATCTTACTCGGCTACGAGTGATTGCCAAAGAAGAAATGTAGGGATCAGTCTTCATGGCAAAAAATGTTGACAGTGTTATGTTCCTATGCTGTGTGTTGAGTTTAAAACCAATAAAGAAATTGCAAAATATCGGATTACTATGCAATATTTGTTCAGAGTAGATCCACTGAAATGAATTGATCCAAGGTAGACATGCCTATTAATTTCAGTGGCTCTGCTGTTGAGTAGGATGATCACTAGGTCCAAACCCATGCTTTCAAGCTGATGTAGGTTCTGTCCTTTATTAACAGGTGCAAAGAGAGCACTGAGAAGAACACAGAGAAATGATTTTTGATGTGCTTAGCATGGATTTTATATGACAGATGTTAGTGATTAGGGTTATATATCCAGTGTAAGAGAATGGCAAATAGGCCAGGTGAAAAGTGCTGAATTTGCCAAGTTTAACAAGCTATATTCGCATTCAATAAAAGAGTGCAGTAATTCATTTTCAGTAAATCAGCATTATTGTATTGCTTATTTGGACAATATTACTCATGTAACTGAAAAGTGTGTGTACGTTGTGTATGTGTTTGCCGTAGACCCTGAGTGTGTGGAAGAGGGCAGGGTGAGGGGCTGGCAAGGGCAGGACAGAAAAGAGCAGTGGCAAGTGGATGACTCTGGGAAGGATCTAGTAGGCTCGGAAGGCCTCTCCCCAGGCTGGGATAGCCCAAGAAAGAGGATCCTAGGTAAGGTCTTAGTATGTGGGGGGAATTTCCCTTGCTTCATCCCATCTCCCCACCAGTCCTCTACAGTGTGAGGCACGGGCTTCATCTCTGGAGTTGCCAGAGGCTGGTTTGGGCTCATCCTCTTTGTCTGTTGCCCCACCAGCTCTACCTCTGGAGTTAGCAGAAACCATGTCTAGTCCCACCCTTCATGTGTGTGCATGCGTTTTACTTTTCCTGTCCCGTCCAGCTCTGAGGAGGCAGTAATGCCTCCCCTCTGTCACCCAGGTCATGGGACTGCCAGCACAGGCATGGAACGGATGGGTCTGGTTCCTTCTTCTTGGAAAAGTGCTAGGCTGCTTGCTCAGTCTAAGACTCAGAACCGCTGGCTCCGTTAAGTTGTGCCCCTCCCCTTTCCCTCATAACAGGGTTTCAGGGAGCATGCCATTGTTGGATGAAAGTCTTTCCTTGTGCCTTTGAACAGCGTTTCACCCATGTATCGCACCAGCCTGAGCATTAAGCATTTGAGTAGAAACCACACTCTGCGTTCAAGGTATTCATTGGGGTTAAGCCAGGACAGTCCATGTGTGGTATTGTCACTGCTGGGTTTAGAGACACAGGAAAGAGAGATTGAAAGTTTAGGAATGATGCAAGACAAGGTGCACAGCAGCAAAGACTGAGCTGTGAAGCATAGGTGCAAAATCTCATTTTGGCTGTAAGCCCAGTAGATACATTAGTTGAACCGCTCAATACATTTTTGGGATATGTCGCTAATAACACCAGCCTGCATCACAGTAGCTGTTGCAAAAATGACTTGCAGCGACATACATGGAGCACTTTGTATGCTGTCAATAAACGGGAGTGGCCATTGCTGAGTGTTGGAGCAAATGCTTTGCATGCCAGAGGTTCCAGGTTCAATCCTCAGCGTCTCCAGGTGGGACCATGGAAAGAACCCCCTGGGTGAGACCCTGGGCAGCTGCCAGTCAATGTAGAAAATACTGGGCTAGATGGACCAATGTTCTGACTTGAGATAAGGCAGCTTCTTAGATCCCTATTTAAAACCACCTCTTTATAGTGGTACCTCGGGTTAAGTACTTAATCCATTCCGGAGGTCCGTACTTAACCTGAAACTGTTCTTAACCTGAAGCACCACTTTAGCTAATGGGGCCTCCTGCTGCTGCCGCGCCACCAGAGCACGATTTCTGTTTTTATCCTGAAACAAAGTTCTTAACCTGAAGCACTATTTCTGGGTTAGCGGAGTCTGTAACCTGAAGCGTATGTAACCTGAAGCGTATGTGTCAGGACTGCCGCTAGGTCCCAGCTCACAGAGGACCAACGCCCAGTGGATATTATATACAAAAGTCTTTATTGAAGTTTAGTTTCCATTTCCAAGCTCTGGGCGCGCAGGCCCACGTCTTAACGCTAGACCGGCTAAGTCCCCTCTGACTCACTGCTCCACCCACACCAGTTTAAGATTCTAGCCCGGCTCCACCTCTTGCGCTGCTCTTTCCTGCGTTGGGTCCTTCTGCCCTCTGGGGTTCCCTCCTTCCTGGACTCCTCTGACGCGGAGCCTCCTGAGTCTTGCCCCTCCCTCCGGCGGGCTTTAGGACCTGGCTCCCTTCCCGGGCTCCCCGCTGTGCCGCGCTCCTGTACATTTGAACTTGGCGCGCGCGCCCAGCCGGTGACTTTCCTTCTGACCGTTTCCCCGCTTCCTGATGTGGGTGTTGCCAAACCTGACTCCTCTCCTCCCTCTGGTGGTGAGGACACTGGTCCCGACTCCTGGGACTCCCCCTCCCCACTGCGCTCTGGTGGAGACGCTGGCCCTGATCTCCAGCTGCTGTTCAGGGACTCCCCGCTGGCCCCTCCCTCTTGAGGTTTCTCCCTTGGAATCTCCCTTGCTCTGGCCACCGGCGCTCCCTTCTGTGAGTCCTCCGATTCTCTAGAGAGGCTTGTGGAATAACTCTGGCCACTGTCACTGCCTGCGCCCCCCTCGTACTCCTCCTCCTCACTCTCCATTTGCTCCCCCTCCTGTGTCTCTCCTTCTGAACCCCTGACATCCATCCCCCCCTCGAAGCCCCCCCTTCCCCCCTCCCCCTCTTCCGGTGCGGGTTCCGGGTGCTCCATTGTTGTAGGGGTGAGTCCAGGATACAGCTCGTCCCCTGAGGCTTGCAACCATCGAGATAAGTCCGGGAAGTCCCCCATGGGCTCGTCGACGACGACCTCCTCCGCTTCCATCTCCTGCGCGGTGCGCTCGAAATCTGCGCTCGACCCCAAATCACCCAAGAGCCCTCCTCCCCCTGTTGCTTGATGGGGGTCCACCTCCCAGGGCCCCTTCGGCATGTCTCTGCGCCAGCCCACTTCGGGTTGGTCCTCCCACCAATAAGATCCCCCCGTGCCAAAACCTGAAAGTGATCCCTCCGGAGAGCTGCCTCCCGGAGCCGAGTCCTCAGCTGACGAGAAACCCCGGAAAGTGCTGGCCGAGAGTGTGGGTGTGAACAAACAATCCTCGAAAAAGCCCGCCGGCATCGGCTTGTGCGGGAAAAGTGTGTGGAATTCTTCCTTGAGCAACTGCTCTTCCACTGCGTAATCCGGCACCCACCTGTTGGCGCTGGCCGGGGTGTCCTCTGTGGCGAGAAGATATTAAATCCCGTCCTCCCCCCACCTTGAGTCTAAAATCTCAGTGGCTTCATTAAGTGGCTCCCCTTTCGGCGACCCCCCTTTTTTGGGCGCTTCTCTGAGCGGGTCTGGCGCCTTCCCCGGTGCTTGAAACCTGTGGGGCTCTCTGTAGGGCGTGAGCACTGATCTATGAAAGACCGGGTGCATTCTGGAACCCTCCGGGAGTGTCAACCGGAAGGCCACTGGGTTGATCTGCGCCTCTACTTGGTAAGGCCCTAGCTGCTTGTGCCCTAGTTTCTTCTTGGCTAACGATCTGGCTGGAACTGCTTGTGCTGCCAACCAGACCCAGTCTCCCACCTGGACGTCCTCCCCAACCCTCCTGTGTCGATCTGCCTGCACTTTGTAAGCCTGTTTTGCCAACTCTAACTGCCTCCTGAGCTGCTCGTGGATCTCCTGCAACTCCGCTGCCACTTCCTCTGCTCCCTGTGGCTCCCCCTCCCGCACTGTGTCCAGACCCGGGAAGGTTCTGGGATGCCTCCCGTAGTTGGCGAAAAATGGGGTCACCCCCGTGGACCCGTGCTTCGTGTTGTTGTAGGCAAACTCGGCCAACGGTAGATAGTCCACCCAGGTCGATGGCTGCTGGTTCGCGTAGCATCTCAGGTACTGCTGCATGATGGCGTTGACCCTTTCCGCCTGCCCGTTAGTTTGCGGGTGTCTCGCCGACGCCAGGCTGACCTTGACGTTCAGGAATCCCATCAGCTTTTGCCAGAAGTTGGAGATGAACTGGCGCCCCCGGTCGGACAAAATAGACCGTGGTAGGCCGTGCACCTTGAACACGTGGTCTATGAACATCTTAGCGGTCTGCTCGGCCGTGGCCACCTTCGCGCACGGAATGAAGTGGGCCATCTTGGTGAACAGGTCCACTACCACGAGCACTGCCGTCTTGCCCCTTGAGCTGGGTAGATCTGTGACAAAGTCCAGGGCCACCCTCTCCCACGGTACGAACGGTGTCTGTAGCGGTTCCAACAGGCCCGCCGGCGGCTGGTGCACAGGCTTAGCCCTTTGGCAGGTGTCGCACCTATTGACATAGTCCGCGACATCCCCCCGCATCTTAGGCCACCAAAAGTCTCTGGCTACTAAGTCCACCGTCTTCTCCTTGCCGAAGTGCCCCGCGCTGGGCGCGTCGTGCAGCTGTTGCAGGACCTTCGCGCGGAGGCTGTCTCCTGGTACGTAGAGGACTCCCTTGCGTAGGAGCAGGCCGTCGCGCACTTGGAATTCGTCGCCCCTCGCCTTGCCACTGCACACCTCCTCCATCTTGGCTCGGGCGAACGAGTCCATTTGCAGCGCGCGGCGCACCGCGTCCAGGTCCACCGTGGCTGACGCGCATGCCCACGCCTGTGGTGTGAAAATGTGCTTGGCCGCCGCCGGTGCCTCTGCCTCCAGATACTGCGGTTTTCTGGACAGCGCGTCCGCCAAGACGTTGCTGTTTCCTGGGATGTACTCAATTCTGAAGTCGAAATCTGCAAAGAACTCCGCCCAGCGGATGTGTCGCTGGTTCAGGAACCTCGCCGTGCGCCAGTACTCCAAGTTCTTATGGTCTGTGCGGACCTGCACCGTGTGCTTGGCTCCGACGAGGAAGTGCCGCCACGCCTTGAAGGCTGCATGTATGGCCAGCAACTCCCTGTCCCAAATGGTGTAGTTCTGCTCCGCTTTGCTGAGTTTTCTGGAGTAGAAAGCGCACGGCTTCCAGTCCCCCTGGTGGTCTTGCTGCAACAGAACGGCTCCCACGGCCCTGTCTGAGGCGTCCGTCTCCACTCTCATGGGCCTGCTGGGATTTACGTGCAGTAGGTTCTCTTCGGAAGCGAAGAGCTGCTTGAGCTTCTGAAAGGACTGCTCTGCCTGCTCCGTCCAGATGAACCTCTTCTTCTTGGAACTGAGGGTGTCGGTGATGGCCGCTGTCTGCATGGCGAAACCTTTGATGAACTTGCGATAAAAGTTGGCAAAACCGACAAACCTCTGTACTTCCTTCCTATTGCGTGGGCTCTTCCAATCCAGTACTGCACGTACCTTGGCACCGTCCATAGCCAGTCCCTTGTCGGACAGTTTGTAGCCCAAGAAATCCACCTCCGTCTTGTCGAACTGGCACTTCTCCAGCTTGGCGTACAGCCTGTGCTCCCGCAGCCTCTGCAGAACTTCCCTAACATCTCTCTCGTGAGCCTCCGGCGATTCCGAGAAGATTAGGATGTCATCCAGGAAGCAGACGCACTTCTTGTAGAGGAGACCCGCCAAGACATGATGCATGAAGGCTTGAAAGCAGTGGGAACCATTTTTTAATCCAAAAGGCATAACTCTGTATTCATAAGTGCCCAGCGGCGTAAACATGGTTGTTTTCCACTCGTCGCCTTCCCGTACGCGAATGAGATTGTACGCTCCGCGCAGATCCAACTTGGTAAAGATGCGACCCTTCCTCACCGTCGCCAGCAGGTCATCGATCTTGGGCATAGGGAAGGCTGAGGGCTTGGTCTTGAGGTTCAAGAAGCGGAAATCAACGACCAGCCTCTTTTGGGGCGTGTCCCGCTTCTTTACAAAGAACACTGGACTGCCTCCTGCCGCCTTGGACTCCCGGATGAATCCCCGCTTCAGGTTGTGATCTATGAACTCCCTGAGCTCTTGCAATTCATCCTCAGACATGGAGTACAGTTTCCCCGTCGGGAGCGTCGCCCCGGGCAGGAGGTCGATCTTGCAGTCGTAGGGTCTGTGGGGTGGCAGCTTATCCGCCTCTTTCTCGCAGAAGACCTCCAAAAACTCCTTGTATTTGTTAGGCACCGCTTGCAACATGCCCAAGTTCAGCTGTGGTCCATCCTCGTGCCCCTCATCTTCCAAGTCCGCCAGGATGCAGTGTTCTGCGCAGTAAGAGGAGCCGAAGGTCAGTTGCCGCTGGTACCAAGCTAATGCCGGGCTGTGCCTATCCAGCCAACTCATTCCCAACACTATGGGCGTGTCTGACAGGCGGGTGACGTTGAAGCTGATGACCTCACGGTGGTTTCCAATGCGCATCACCATTGGCGGCGTCTGCTGTAGCACTTGCCCTCCCAGTAGCTCCCTGCCGTCCACTGTGACGACTTTCAGAGGTACCGCCGCTGGCAGAAGGGCTATGCCATGTTGCTGGAGGAACTGCATGTCTATAAAATCTGCATTGCTCCCCGAGTCGATGGTGATGGGAATTTCCACAAGTAGCCCATTGGGGAGCTGAAGGGATGCGGTGAGCTGCACTACTGGTTTGGGTGGGAGGGGGTCGGTGGGCTGTAAGATCCCTGGGGATTGCTTCACTGACTTGTCTGGCTGGTCCCCAGAGACGCCATCTCCAGCCAGACAGTGGAGTTTTCCTGCTGCGACTCCCTCTGCTGAATTGCGTCTGTTACTGTCGCTGCGGCTGCAGTATGCTTGTGAAACCGCTGGGGACACTGTTTTGCCATATGCTGAGCACTGTCGCAGATGTAGCACTTCCTGGTTCCTCTAGGAGGCTTCATCTTGACTGCTCCCGGAGTTAGGGCTCCGACTGTGGAGTGAGCCTTAGCACCACCTATCTCCATCGGCTCCTCTCCCCCTCCCAGCGGAGGCATGGATCGAGCGCACGCCGCTTCCTTGGGGAAGGGAGGCAGTCCTCTCGCTGGCGTGCGTCCCAAATGCCCTTCCTCCCTGCCCCAAGGGCGTCCTTCCAACCGAACCCCAATGGAGAGTGCCCGTTCCACCACTTCCTTGGTGGTTTGGGGTCTTCCCCCCCTTGCGATCTCGTCTTTCACAGCTCCGCTCAACCCCTCCCAGAACAGGTCTCTGACGGCAGGCGATTCTTTCTCCCAGGCTAGTACATTCACCAATCCGAAAAAACGTGAATGATATTGCCTCACAGTGGCTTTACCTTGTCTTAGTCCGTGAATCTCCCTCCTAGCGATATCCACATCAATCTCAGATAAAAAACACGCATCCATCACTTTAATGAAGGCAGTCGCATTTTGGAGGGCTGGATCCTTGTCTCTCCATAGATTGCGCAGCCACGATTTTGCCTCCCCCCGTAAATGCGAAATAATAAATCCCACTCTCTCTTCCTCATTTTTAAAGTCTTTGTCAAGCAGCTGCAATGCATAAATCACATCTGCTCTGAAGTTAGGATACTCCTGCAGGTCCCCATTGAAGTGAGATACCAGGCTCCCTCCTCTGTTTCCCAGCCCAATCCCTTCTGGTCTGGTGGCGGGTAGCCTCTGTGTACTTAGCACTTCTAACCTGGTTCGCAGATCCTGGCAGGCAGCAGCTGCTTCCTGTTCTTTCTTTCTGGAAGCCGCAATTTCTGCAGTCAACTGCGTCACTGCGTTTTGCAAACTCGCTATCCTCTCTTCGGTAGTCATTTCCCTGTTTTTCGTGAGCTCGCGAAGCACCAATCTTCACCCCTCGCTGCTTTCCCGCACTCCACGAGGTTGCAAAATTGGTGAAAATGTGAGGGGACTTACTGTCAGGACTGCCGCTAGGTCCCAGCTCACAGAGGACCAACGCCCAGTGGATATTATATACAAAAGTCTTTATTGAAGTTTAGTTTCCATTTCCAAGCTCTGGGCGCGCAGGCCCACGTCTTAACGCTAGACCGGCTAAGTCCCCTCTGACTCACTGCTCCACCCACACCAGTTTAAGATTCTAGCCCGGCTCCACCTCTTGCGCTGCTCTTTCCTGCGTTGGGTCCTTCTGCCCTCTGGGGTTCCCTCCTTCCTGGACTCCTCTGACGCGGAGCCTCCTGAGTCTTGCCCCTCCCTCCGGCGGGCTTTAGGACCTGGCTCCCTTCCCGGGCTCCCCGCTGTGCCGCGCTCCTGTACATTTGAACTTGGCGCGCGCGCCCAGCCGGTGACTTTCCTTCTGACCGTTTCCCCGCTTCCTGATGTGGGTGTTGCCAAACCTGACTCCTCTCCTCCCTCTGGTGGTGAGGACACTGGTCCCGACTCCTGGGACTCCCCCTCCCCACTGCGCTCTGGTGGAGACGCTGGCCCTGATCTCCAGCTGCTGTTCAGGGACTCCCCGCTGGCCCCTCCCTCTTGAGGTTTCTCCCTTGGAATCTCCCTTGCTCTGGCCACCGGCGCTCCCTTCTGTGAGTCCTCCGATTCTCTAGAGAGGCTTGTGGAATAACTCTGGCCACTGTCACTGCCTGCGCCCCCCTCGTACTCCTCCTCCTCACTCTCCATTTGCTCCCCCTCCTGTGTCTCTCCTTCTGAACCCCTGACAGTATGTAACCCGAGGTACCACTGTATTCAGAACCATGAGGACTAGAATCTTACTTTATCTTTAGGCAGGGGACCACAGCTAAGTGCTTTGCATGGCAGAGTCTCAGGTTCAGTTGCCAGTGCTATCGCCCAGTTAGGTTGAGAAAGATCCTCCCCTTTCCACTGTGGTTTGTGTGTGACTGGCAGTGGCTCTCCAATTCTGGCCTAGAGGGATCCAGGGATCCATTTTGACTAAGGCTGGAATGTTCAAATGCAGTTGTGTAATGATAATGCGGGGGGGGGGGACTGGTCTCACAGCTGGTTTCCCTGGGGTGGGTTCATGTTAAAACTGGTATTGTGAATGATTCAGCAAACATTTCGAATGCAGCCCAAATTAACAGAAAACGACACACTTTGTGGTGTGTGTGTTTAAGTAGTTGGGCAGTTCATTGCTTAGGCTGGCATAGAATTGTATAAGGTGGTGTCAGAGGCCCAAAAAAGCACCATACATTTAAAGCACTGTGGTGCCACTTTAAATAATCATGGCTTCCCCCTATGAATCCTGGGAACTGTAGTTTGCAAAGGGTGCTGAGACTTGGTAGGAGAGCCCCTATCCCCCTCACAGAGCTACAATTCCCAGGGTCCCCTGGGAAGAGGGATTGATTGTTAAATTACTCTGGGAATTGTGACTTAACACTGAATACAACTCCATGTTTTTGGGGGTTCATTTTTCTTTCTTTTGATGTAAATTGATTATCTCAGTACATTGCAACCTGAGTCTGAAACAGTGGGGAGCTATCCTCTCCCTTTCCTCAAATATACACAAAGTTCCCTCTTCCATATGCTTGATCTGAGATGGCCTTGACCACCTCTCTCTTTCTCACCTTCAGAAAGAACTGTACGAGAGGGTGTTTCAGAAGCTTCCGGACAGACATTCAGACTTCTCCCGGCTGGCCCGTGTCCTGACAGGGAATGCGGTCGCTTTAGTGCTTGGAGGAGGCGGAGCTCGGTAAGACTGGCCAAAGCAGTTTGAGATCCTTCTGGGGCTGGGCTACTGGGAGGCTGCCAGATCCATTGGGCCATTTTGCTTAGTGGAGGCTGCCTCTCTGGGCCCTCCAGATAACTGACTGACTGCAGCAACTGGCTAGATTTTGTGTGCTCCCCCCCCCATTTTGGTTCCACCTTTATGACTACCAGATATCCTGGCTCGAATTTATTGACTTAATTCATACATTTTAATTTAATTTACTATTTACAAACAGTGCTTCCATAGAAAACATAACAAGGCAGCGTACATTCCAGGGGGTTGGACTAGATAGCTGCCGAGGGTCCTTTCAACTCTGCAATTCTATGATTCTACAACATTGAATACACAGTCCCGCAATAATAAAGCCTGTAAAAGCATCACTATCATATCATTAAAGCTTGTCAATTTTAAAAAGGGAAAGTTCCCAAGGTCTGTTGGAACAGTACAGTTCTTTAAAAGACGTTGAATGGAAAGCAGAGGTGTCTTCCACCATACTTCTTAGGGCAATGAGTTCTGCAGTGCAGAGCCTGCCACACTGAAGACTCTATCCCTGGGAACCACAAAAAATACCCATCAGAAGTTCTCTGTGACTGAAGTGCCGAATAAGGAATCAGATAGGCCTTTAAAGTGCCTTGGGGCCGGGTTTTTCAGGCCAGTGTGGTGTTGTGGTTAGTCTGTGGACTAGGGCTTGGAAGACCAGGGTTCAAATTCCCACTCAGCCATGAAACTCACTGGGTAACCTCAGGTCAGTCACAGTCTCTCAGCCTAAGCTACCTCACAAGCTGCTTGTGCGGATAAAAGGAGGAGGAAGGGAACCATGTGTGCCACCATGAGCTCCTTGGAGGAAAAGGTGGGATATCCGTGTTACAATTAAATAAAATAGCCCTTTGAAGATTAACACTTCAACCTTGAACTTAGCAAATCCCTCCCAGCACATCTTTATGACAGCTGATCCTAAACAATGCCTCTGTGTGCAAGCGGAGAGTTCTGTACTGGTGTGCAGGTTATTTTTGGAGAAGTCTCTTCTGGCACTGAGACATGCAAGGGCAATTCTGGGCTCCTGCGACTCCAGGAACTGCATGCCTTCCTTTTGTTCTTTGCACACCCCATTCGCCTCCCCGTGTCTTTCAGCAACTATGCCGTGTGCGGAGGTGATGTTTGCCCCTGTTATATCCTTGGTGGACCATTCGGGATCATTTAGGGCTGCTGGCTCTGGGTTGTAAATGTCATTCCCGTTTGTCCTTGGGGGAGGAGGTTGTGGCACTTGCAGAAGTGGTGTGGGGGGTGTTTGCTGATGCATCCCGCCTTAAATTAAAATGAACCTTGGAATTTTCTTGTCTCCTCTCCTTTCACATGGGTAATTAGTCCCCTGACACCTCGCTACAAGTCCCTCACTGATTGTTCCAGGGTTTGGGAGAAATGCCATAAGTAAAAAATCGCCCACACATTTGTTCCAGCCCAGATGTGTATTTATACCTCCCCTCCTTTTGTTAAATGTTCTAAATATCCCACTTTTCCTTCCCTTCTGGCTTCAAGCTGATGGGAGCGGGAGAGAGAGGGAGACAGTGTGTGTAGCTTTGTGAAATTGGGGGTGAGGGTGGCCCTGAAACCAACCCGGGAGAACATCAGAATCTCAAAAAGACCTGGAAGGCTTTCCTCCCATATCTTGTTGACCATATTTCCTAGCACTCTCCACAAACTGTTTTAAGTCTCTCTCTCCCGCCTTATTTGTCTTTGGAATACCCCTGTGTGGTAGGTCACCTGCTCTCAGGGTTACTTCTATCCTTCTGCTGCTTCCTTTTCTCTGATGTTCCCTGAGGTACACAGGAAGCTGTGTTAAGCTGAATTAGGACCCCTGGTCCATCTAGTTCAGTGGTTTACACAGACCGGCAGCAGCTCTCCAGGTTTGAGACTCAGGTCTCTTTCAGCCTTCCCTGGAGATGCCACTGGGGATTGAACCTGGGATTTTCTGAGCATATGCTCCACCACTGATATGCAGCCCTTCTCAAATTGTGTTTAATATACAGCAAGCCTGTGACACGTGGCTGTTACGTTCCAGGGATTCCACCTAAAGCCAAAATCATGTATAGAAACATATATTGTTCAATGGCAGGTCTTTTCCCGTGGACTCCCACCTGCTATTTGTTTGTTTGCCAGATGCGTAAAGCTGAATGCACACAAGTTAAATGCATGTAACTTGCAGGCTTACTGTACTACTTCACTCTCTTTTAAAAATACATATATATTCCTTTGTTTCTCCCCTGTTTTCTGTATTCCCCTCCTCTATGCCATAGTAGAACAGGATTTACTGCTGGTGTGCTAGCAGTGTTTTAATCGATTTACCGCACTGGAAATTGTTAATAGAAATATTTAAATAAATAACTAATTTAGAAAGCAGTGCTGCTTCTGCATCTTCAACTGAAATAAGGACATGTAACTGTTTCTTCCCATTCCCACCATCACCAGCTTGTAGCCCTGGTCTCTCTTCTCCACCCTTTCCTCTGTTATAGCTCAGATTATGCACTTCTTAGGGAAGGAAGCGTTATTTCTTTCTGTGCTTAGGTTAAGGGACGTGGGTGGTGCTGTGGTCTTAAGCACTGAGCCTCTTGGGCTTGCTGATTAAAAGGTCGGCAGTTCGAATCCCCGCGATGGGGTGAGCTCCCGTTGTTTGGTCCCAGCTCCTGCCAACCTAGCAGTTTGAAAGCACGTCAAAGTGCAAGTAGATAAATAGGTACCGCTCCGGCGGGAAGGTAAACGGCATTTCCGTGCGCTGCTCTGGTTCGCCAGAAGCGGCTTAGTCATGGACAAACGTTGGCTCCCTCGGCCAGTAAAGCAAGATGAGCGCCGCCACCTCAGAGTCGTTCACGACTGGACTTAGCTGTCAGGGGTCCTTTACCTTTGCCTTTTTACTGCTTGTTAAAGCCTCATGTCTGCCAATGGGTATATATGCATGCTCTCTTGCTCATAACAATAAAATCTGAGGAACGTATTGAGACTTTATAATTGCTACGCTATAGAGGTTTGAAAAGCGCTAGGTTGTGTACGCACCATACATTTAAAGCCCTACTCCCCAGGAAGAATCATAGGCACTAGTTTGTTAAGGGGGTTGGAAATTCTAAGCTCCGTGAGGGCTAAACTACATTTCCATGGACTCTTTGAGGGGAAACTGTGTACTTTAAATGTATGGTTGGTCTGCAGCCCTTGCCCTGAAGAGGTTTCTGATTTGAAATTCAGCACAGAGGAAGGGTAGAAAAATGGAGTCCATGTAAGCAGGAGGAAGAATAATTCAGGAGGTAGCTAATTCAGTTGCACATTCCTGGGCTTAGTGACACTAGGGTGAAGGCAAATTAAACCTCTAGGCCTCTCTGCCTGACCCTTGGGACTCTTCCCAGGTCCCACATCCTTCTGGCCCTGCTTCCTATTCCATGTGTTTTTTGCCTGGCTGGGATGTATCCTTGAGACTCAGATAATGCCTCTTATCTGAATTGATGGTTGACTGAGGTAGGGGGAGTGGGTTTAGGCTGCCCACTGTACAGAGGTAAATTCTGCATTCGTTGCCTATTTTCTTGCTGGCTCTGCCCACCCCTGGCATGCTGGCCCCTGAAAGTTCCCCAGTCCCCAGACTGAAAATTTAAAGCACAGACTCTTGTGAAGCGGAACTGTACACCCAGCACCACATTCTGCTCTGCTTGGAGAATCATGCTCCACACGCAGCCTCAGATACAAACACTAACCCCACCCCCCATATTATTATTTTTTTGGGATGAGATGGGGGCAAATGTTTTAAAAGCCATTCCTGGACCCTGAAAGAGAGGCTGCCTGTTTCTGACAGGCACTTGGCATTCACAGTGAACTGTGGCGTTTTCCTTTTGTTTGGTTTCCTTTCTTGCTGAACCATAGCCAGCGGCACATAAGACAGGCAAAAGACAGCCTCTCCGTGGTGATTGGGGGGGGGGGGCTGCTTTATGTTCCCGAAACAGGCAACTTTGCCAGGCGTCTCAGGTAACAATTACCGTTGAGATACTTTCTTCTGTTCTTCCTTTCTTCTTCTTCCTTCCAGCCAGCCACTTCATGGTAATTACCTCTTTTTTCCCTTTTTGCAATTTGTCATGATAGAGAACAGAAGCAGTGCACTCTTTCTCGCTCTCTCTCGCTCTCCCCCCTTGCTTTCCCTGTCACAGTTCCCAACACATAACTGTGCTCAAATTGCAACGTTTCATGTCTGCTAAGTGAAAACAACTATCCAAGGGGGGAGCAAGCTGGATTTTGGTGTCTATCCAACTCTACTGTTTGTGAAGCTCTAAGGGTGTGTGGTGCAGAGGGGAGCACACTGACATGGCCAAACCAGAGGTCAGCATGGGCCAGGCCAATCTTGCCAATAGGCCTGTTGGGACTACTCTAAAACAGGATGAGGAGGAATAGGGGCATGTTCAGGGCTGGTCCTTCTATGAGGCAGCTGTCTTAGGCGGAAGGGCCATAGCTAGTAGTAGAGCTGTGGCTTTGCATGGAGGAGGTCCCAGGCTCAATCCTCGGCTTCTCTAGGTAGGGCTAGGATGGACCAACTACCTGATTCACAGCTGCTGTCATTCAGTGTAGATAATACTGATCTAGATGGACCACAGAACTGTCTTTGTGTAAGACAGTATCTTACTCCCTGTTTAATTTGGAGCTATGAGGATTAGAATCTTAAGAGGTACGGCTGTAGTGGCAGAGCATCTGCCTTGCATGCAGAAGGTCCCAGGTTTAACCCCAGCACCTGTTGTGTATCTATCTTGGGCCTTATTGCACAAGAGCTGGGCTAAACCTGGTGTGGTGTCTCTTTTTATCTTGGACCCAGGATGGCTCAAAGCTCACCACAGTTTAGCCTAATGTTTGAAGTCCTCTCCAGCTAGAGGAGCTTTGCATTTCTTTTGACAGCTGCCATTTTAGGTATTCTCTACAGTTGACTGGTTCCTCTATTAATGTACATTTTATCTCTCCCCCTGCTACTCCCATCTTGCATTGCTCCAGAGGATGTTCACAAGTGGGTGTCATCCGAGCACTGAATGAAGCTGGCATCCCAGTTGACATGATTGGTGGCACCTCCATTGGCTCATTCATGGGTGCCCTGTATGCTGAAGAGCGCAGCTACACCCAAATGAGGATCAAAGCCAGGCAGTGGGCAATGGTAAGTGTTTCTCAATGGCTGCATGAGACCCTAGAGAGTGTGTGTGTCCTGAGGTGTGTATGCTTGGTTTTGCTGAACCCCCAGGAGAGTCGTAAGGGAACTTTTTTCAGCCCAAGGGTTGCATTTCCTTCTCATAGCCTTCTGGGGGCCACATGCTCGTAGTGGGCAGGGCCAAAGGCAAACGTAAGCAGACCAAGAAATTGACATGATCCCTATTGTACAGCAGGCCAATGTCTACACATGCTCACACACCCCTCTGTGTTGATACATGAAATCAGTGCTCACTTTAGAACGGGCCTGAGGTACTTTGCTAGAAGCCAGATTCCTCGATCAGTGTAGAAAGACAACCAGGAAAATATCCAAAGCAAAGTGAGCTCTTAAGCCTTTTGTCATTAATTTGTCACAACAAAGACACAACCTCTCTAAAGGTAAAGAAAGGAGAAGCCCAGACAAAGTGTGCTCTGCCTTTTAAAGGTTTACATTTCTCGTGAAATGACAATAAATCCCACCTCACATATATCAGTGACACATAGGAAAACATCAAGGATACATCACCAATTGGGGGTGGGGAGTAGTTTACAGTAGGTCAGTCAGGTCAAAATTATAATGTGTCAATCAGGACAGTTATGGACTGCAGGTCTTACACTTTTCCAGAAAACATTTACATGAGGCATTCACATTCAGAACAATTTCTGCAAATTGCATTCAGAAGATATTGTGAACAATCAACAGGATCAGTACATCCTATTCATCGGTCCGTCTAGGCCAGTGGTGGTGAACCTATGGCACTCATGCCAGAGAGGGGACTCAGTGCCCTCTCTGTGGGTATGTGCGGCATCGCCCCAGCAGGGCCGTAGCTTCTGTGCTGGGGGGTGGGAGGAGAGGAGGGCTCGCGTGCAAGCAGGAGTGGAGGTGGGGATCTCTCAGAAGTGGAGTGGAGGCTTCGCGCTGAGAAATCCCCGCCTCCACTCCTGCTTGCACGCAAGTAGGAGTGGGAGCGGGCAGCTCAGCTAAGGAGCACTTGGCTGACTTTAGGTGGTGCAGGAACTCTCAGATGCAGCTTTCGGGCTGCCTCCACCTTCCCCAACCCCAGCAACTATTCAGCCTGGCTGCCTTCATAGGGTTGCAGGGGATCTGATGCGCAGGTGGGGGCTCCTTTAAACTTCTCCCTTGAGGGGAGTGCAGTCGCGCTCAACGGAAAGTGTGAGGGAGCCTGCGCCTCCCTAGCTGAGCAGCCTGATCCCACTCCTACTTGCCTGCAAGCAGAAGCAGGCTGGGTGGGGGGCGGCATCCCTTGCCTGCTTGCTTGCCCCTCCAGCCCAGCCTTCTCACTCAGTGTCGGGGCCGCCAGAGCTGGAGGAGGGGGTGGTTACTGTTGTGGCAGCGGTGGAGGGACCCAGCGCTGGAGAGTGGCAGGTGCCTGCTCACTGGCCACCCGGCTCACTTTCCCTCACTAGGAAAACGGAAGTGTGGCAGTTATACTCAGAACAGAGCACGTTCAGCTTATGAAAAATGTTCCAAAACCGGAACACTCATTTCTGGGTTTGAAGTGTTCAGGTTCCAAGTAGTTTGAGAACCAAACTGTTCAAAAACTGAGGTACCACTGTATTTATTTTTCCCAATTTGAACTGTATTTGTTTTTCCCCGGTGGTGATTTTCTTGAGTCAATATGAGAGTATCCCTCATATTGAGAGCACTGAGCTATACCATAAAATTATATATCAATGGAAAGATAATGTAATGAAGAATGTAATGCAAGAACTTTTATGTTGTATTTATTACAACAGCAGTCATAAAGAAGAAACATGAAACACACAGAAAAAAATGAGATATATAGGTTAAATTGCCGTGTTGGAGCTTTGCGATAAATAAGTGGGTTTTGGGTTGCAGTTTCGGCACTTGATCTCTAAAAGGTTCGTCAACACTGTTCTAGGCAAACGTTGCTACATATCTTATCAGTCACCTCCATCAATATCCTTTGTGTTGGAGAAACCCTGCCCAAATGCTTCCCCGACAGATTGCAGCCTACCTGTTATGACGGCATCAGTTTCCCAGAATGCATGATATTTTGGAAGTTAGTTACAGTGGTACCTCGGGTTACAGATGCTTCAGGTTACAGACGCTTTGTGTTACAGACTCCGCTAACCCAGAAATAGTACCTCGGGTTAAGAATTTTGCTTCAGGATGAGAACAGAAATCACACATTAGTGGCGCGGCGGCAGTGGGAGGCCCAGGTTAAGGTTAAGAACAGTTTCAGGTTAAGAATGGACCTCCAGAACGAATTAAGTTCTTAACCTGAGGTACCACTGTATACAGAATAAAGCATTTACAAACCGTTTTAAACAGTATTTCATTCATTCATATATATATATATATATATATATGTGTGTGTGTGTGTGTGTGTGTGTGTGTGTGTAATTTCCTTAGTTAAACAAGCTTGATTAATTGTTTCCGGTTAAGATAGAAAGTATCCCCATCCTGCTGAGCTGCTTGTTACATTGGTGCAGTAAGTTATCTTAATCTTAGAAACCAGCCTGCTCGTATGCTGAAGTGACCTCTAGGGGCGCTACGGAACAACAATTTTGACAGCAGAGGTTTTGACAGCTTGCCCCTTTAAATTTAAAGCTCTGTTGGACGTGAGCCTTTATTGACGAGTTCTAACGGTATGTGCTATGTGCCGTTATGCTTTGGAAGACATAAAAATACATTTATGGGCATGCATCTGTGAATTAAATGAAGTGGGGATCAGCACTCATGCCCACACTCACGTATCAGTGTCATCATTCTGGCATGCCAGAGGCACAATCAAAGCTGAGGGACACATTTCAACTAGGCGAAAGCACCCAGGGAGGGTGCAGTGCAGGGCTGGGGAGAGGTGTGGCCTTGGGGGAAGAGGGCGTGGCCTGAGTTCCCTCACCCCTGACTCAGATCCTTAGCTAGAAGAAGGTGACATAGTTAAAATATCGCTGTCTGTTTTCACACCCCTTTGTGGTGGAAAGCTACTGAGGCCATAAATAAGCTGGCAGAGAACGAGATGCTGGTCAGACCCGATGGGGATGGGGTTGGAAGGACAGTTCCCCAGGGGAGCTGTTCCTTGCTGTTCATGCCACACATCAATCGGAAAGCTTTTATGGCAGCATCTCTTTGCCAAGCCTCATGCAGAATAATAATAATAATAATAATAATAATAATAATAATAATAATAATTATTATTATTATTATTATTATTATTATTATTATTATTATTAATTGAATTTATATACCGCCCTATACCCGGAGGCCTCTACTATCCTTTTATTGGAAGGGTGGTGGGATGTTTCGATCAAGCTTTTAGTAGTGCAAAAGCAAAGGATTGGCTTAGATATGGAGAAAGGAGAGAATAAACTAAATGAAGATAAAATAATCGAAAATCCGAGAGAGATTAGGAAGAATTTCCAGAAATTTTATAAAGACTTATAAAAGAAAAAATAGTGGATTACCTGGAACAGAACAAATTACAGAAGATTCCGAATGACAAAAAGGAACAACTGAATTCTTTAATAATGAATATTGAAGTACAAACAGCTATAAAACAAGTGAAGAGTGGGAAAGCACCAGTCCAGATTGACTTACGGCAACATATTACAAAAAATTGAGTGAACAGCTGACATTACCCTTAAGAGAAGTAATAAATAACATCTTGAAGGGAAAGATTCTGATGACATGGAAGGATGCATACATAACATTGATTCCAAAGCAAGATACGGATTTACTTAAAGTTAAAAGTTATAGACCAATATCGCTGTTAAACAATTATTATAAGCTATTTGCTAGTATCTTATCAAATAGGTTAAAATAAATTTTGAAGGAGGTGATACACGAGGATCAAGCAGGCTTTTTTCCTGGTCAACAGATGAAAGATAACGTAAGAAATATAATTGGTATAGTAGAATATCTGGAGACCAGGAATGATAAGCAAGCTGCTTTAATGTTTATTGATGCTGAAAAAGCGTTTGATAATATCTCTTGGTATTTTATGAAGAAAAATTTGGAATTAATGGACATGGGGCAATCTTTCCTTAGAGGAATAGAAGCTAGATATTCAGAACACAAGGCAAGATTAATAGTTAATAATGTTTTAAGTGAAAAATTTGAAATAACAAAAGGAATAAGGCAGGGATGCCCGTTGTCATCTTATTATATATAACGGTCCTAGAGGTCCTGGCAAAGAACTTAAAAGTGAATGAAAGTGTAAAAGGAATTAGAGTTGGTTCCAGAGAATATAAATTAAAAGCCTTTGCTGATGAACTTGTATTAACATTAGAACCCTTATCCAGTGTACCGGAAGCACTGGAGAGGATGGAAGAATTTGGGCAATTAGCTGGTTTTAGACTTAACAAAGCCAAAATGAAAATGTTAGTTAAAAATTTAGATAGAGATAGGATAGAAGAGTTGCAACACAAGACTGAAATATTGATTGTTAAAAAGGTGAAATATTTGGGAATACGGTTAACTGCAAAAAATATTAATTTGTATAAGAATAATTACATACCTGTTTGGTATGGAGTGAAGAGAGATTTAGAAGTGTGGGGAAGGATGAAACTATCCCTTTGGGGAAGAATATCGGTTGTAAAGATAAATGTGTTACCTAAAATTTTGTTTTTATTTCAAACAATCCCAGTGATCAGCGGGGTAGGACAATTCAGGAAGTGGCAAAAAATATTATCAAAGTTTATCTGGCAAGGGAAGAAATGAAGAATTAAATATAAATTATATAAAGGAAAGAGGCGGATTCTCGTTGCCAGACCTGAAGATATATTATGAAGCGTCCTGCCTATGCTGGTTGAGAGATTGAATTTTATAACAGAATATAGATTTGTTAGATTTAGAATGATAGGATAACAGATATGGTTGGCATGCTTATTTATGGTAAGATAAAGTTAAAGTACATAGAGGATTCCCGAACCACACGATAAGAAGATCAATTTATGAGGTATGGAATAGATATAAAAGCTTGTTGGAACGGAAAACTCCTTGGTGGCTCTCACCAGTAGAAGCAATATCAGTAAAGTAAAGAGATTAAATATGAAAGGAAAGTGGGCCACATATAGTGATTTATTGATAGAAGCAGACAATAAGCTAAAATTAAGAACATTTGATGAAATAAAAGATTTAATGACAGATTGGTTGCAATATCACTAGGTAAATGATGTGTTTAATGAGGATAAAAAGAATATGGGCTTTAAAACTATAAGATCTGAGCTGGAAACAGAGTTGCTGGATGATTGTTGAAAATGTATAAATTATTGACTATCAGAGATCGCAAAGAAAGGAATATATAATAACAACAAGAAGACGAAGAAAGTAATAAAGAGACTATCTGGACAGATCTGGATAGAACTGTTTGATAAAAGCAGGAACAGAAGTGATGTTTTGATCCTCGTTCAGAGCTTGATGTATTGGTACCCCCAATAAATTTAAAAATTTGGCTGCATAATTTGGAATTATGATTTGGAAATAATGTGATTGGATTGGCCTGCTAATAAAAATTATGTTTTTTAAAAAAGAAAATGTATAAATTATTATTAGAATGGCATACTAAAGATGAAGAAGTTAAAGTGGTTATGATACAATGCGCTAAATATTTTGGTTATACAGTAGTACCTCGGGTTAAGAACTTAATTTGTTCTGGAGGTCTGTTCTTAACCTGAAACTGTTCTTAACCTGAAGCGCCACCGTGCCGCCGCCGCGTGATTTTTGTTCTCATCCTGAAGCAAAGTTCTTAACCTGAGGTATTATTTCTGGGTTAGCGGAGTCTATAACACGAGGCGTCTGTAACCTGAAGCGTCAGGTTCAGTGTAACCCAAGCTACCACTGTAATATTTAATTAGAATGATGGGAAAGGTTATGGAATGAAGGAATTAAATTTACTGCCTGTAGTGCATTAAAAGAGAATGTGTTGAAAATGATGTATAGATGGTATTTGACACCAACTAAGCTTTCTAAAATGTATAAAACAAAAAATAAGGAATGTTGGAAATGTAAAGAAAAGGAAGGGAATTTCTATCATATGTGGTGGACATGTAGTAAGGTGAAAGCTTTCTGGGAAATGTATATAAAGAGTTAAAGAAAATGTATAAAAAATACATTTGTTAAAAAATCAGAAGCATTCTTATAGGGTACAGTAGGCAAGGAAATTCCAAAAGAAGATCAAAAATTGTTTATGCATGCAACAACGGCAGCAAGAACTCTTTTAGCTCCAAAATGGAAACAACAAGAAATACCAATGTTAGAATAGTGGCAGATGAAGATGATGGAATATGCAGAATTGACAAAGCTGACCAGGAAAATCCGAAACCAGTGTGATCAAGCTTTCCAAAAAGACTGGAGTAAATTTATACAATATTTGAAGGACAATTGTAAACAATTAACAACACTAGTAGGGCTGATATAAAAAGACTTGTAATGACAATGATTATTACCTTTTTATATTTATTTAGAATTTCTGATAATTGGAATAAGTGAAATGTAAATAGGAAGAGGTACAAATGCTATGTCTTAGAAATTCATTATGAAAACCATGAGGCGGGAGGGAGGGAAGTCGATTAGCTGATATGAGCAAATAGTAAGGATAATAAATAAGGATGTATTTAAATATTATAAAATGGACGCTTAATAAAGGAAAATAACCTAAATGGGGCACCAAAAAGTTGTTATATCCAAGTGGTGATGGTTGGTGTCCATTTGGGATTGGTAGGGCAGAAGGCAGGGAGCCCAAGATAGTTGGTGCCAGAGAGCCACGGACTGGCAGAGCCATTCTAGTTTTAGTCTAGCCCCATTTGGAGGCCACCACATTAGGGAAGGAAGGCTGGGCTTATGTCTTGTCCACATCTGTTTGTTTTCTTTTTGTGACGTTTCTTATAACTTTCTCTTCTCTTTCTCATTCCACATGCTGTCATTTTGTGGGTAGGAGTGATTGACAGAGGTAATTCTTTGTATCTAGTAGTTTTTATTTTTCTTAAAATAAAACTCTTGGTGAACAGGAGTTCCAAGAAAAAAAGGGGGGGGTTGCTGAGAACACGCTCTGTGTTGGGGATTTTTTGGTTTCTCAGCACACCAGTCTCTGCTGCCAAAATTAAGAGGTTTCATACAAGGAACCTACGTCTGATAGCTCCGAACTGGGAGTGTTGCTTTTCCACCAAGCATATGCTTCGTGTCTGGCTCCATTGAGCATCCAGTTGCGCTATGTCTTCCTGTCACTTAGAAGCATTTCCCCTTTGATTTATCTAGTGAGAGAGGATTAGTTTCTAGGGGATTGCCAAGAGAGACTGTCAGGCCTGCCTTAAATGAGAGGGGAAAGAGAGATCTGCACCACTCTCTCCTCCAGAGTATTATTTTATTCTATTTTATTCAGTTCTATTCTATTCCATTCATCACCTCTGTATCTTGATTAATCAGACTGGAGCATCTCTAGCCCAAAAGTTAAATGATTTGGGGACCAATGGGGAGCCAGAGAACAACCTCCTGGTTTCCATTTAATTATTATTTTTTGTCCAAAGAGATGGAGAGAGGCAGGGGAACAGAACTCAAATGTTTCTGGTGAATTGCCAGTGACAGGATCTTCCTCCTTCACTTCTCACCATTTCCCATCTTCTAATATTGGTGTGGCAAGGAAGGGGGGGGGGCACCCAAGCCCTTCCTACTTCTGCTTTGCTTTAGAACTTTCTGCATCTGATATAAAGGAGCTCCAATGAGCAACTCTTCCCCCTCCCCCACCAATAACTTTCAGGTGTACAAAGCGGGAGAGGCTAGGATGGTCCCAGGTTGGCCATCCCTGGTGTAGTTGTCGCTAGATTTAGCTTTCATTAGGAAAACTTTTTCCAGGCCAAAAAGGGTTTTTTTCCGGTAAGTGGTAAGTTCTACAAAAGACATCCGCCTCCCAAAAACCCTTATCTTTTTGGCACTGTTTCACCCTTCCTAGCAGCTGTGGTTTTGTTTTGTTTTATAAAAGATGGTTCTTGCTGGCTACTTTATTCAGCGTATCAAAAACCACAGAGTTGGCACAGTGACATCAGCCAACAGGTTTGCAGCACCATTTCAAAGCCAAATCTCAGTGACGACAGTGCTTTCTAACCTGTATACTGAATGGGTAAACCTTTCCATCACACCAAAACAGTTGACCACACAATGAGGGGAGTGAAAAATCTTGATGAAATGTGTCCATTCATTTTGTCTCTGCCTTAGAGAGAGGACTGAAGCACCCCAGCAGGTTTCTTTGTTTCTGCCTTTAATTTAATTTAATTTAATTTAAATTTTAAAAGAAATAACCCGATGTATCTTACACAAGGGAATCGGTCCCAAGAGACCTTTAGAGGGGCATTGTTCTCTGCTTCTACTTATTGATTTGCTTGCTAGGCACACTTTGGCCCAGTAGCTGAATGAACAACAGCAACTCTCCCTGTTCGCAAAACTGGAAACTGACCAGCATGTCATGCATTGCAGAAGCTTTTCTGTACCCACCTGAGCAGGGGATGCAAACTACGTGACAGGAGCAGGGCCCAAAGGGAGCCAGTTCCTGACTTTATTTTGGGTGCTGGATTCTCATTTTTTGGCACTTAGCACTCCTAAGACTGCAGTGGAGGTTTGGCTGCAGAACAGGGGCTGCCAGCCAGAGAACAGCCTGGCCCTCAGGTCTCCACACTCTCTTGTCTTTGCTAAATAGCTCCCACCTGTTGCCCCATTGCTAAAACTGCCAGGAGAAATGACTGCAGGTCGAAAAGGCTTTTAGATATTTTTAGAAGTGCTTCCTCCCTGCCCACCCCACCCCCCCGCCACTTGTGAAAGAGCAGCACAAACCAGGTTGACGGGATTACTGAATAACAAATGGAAGGGCCATTTCTGACGCTTTTCCAGGCAACGTCTGTCATCTGGGTTTCATTTGTCAAGCCTTGAGTGCTCAGGGCTCAGGAACAAAAAACACAGTGGTTGGATAAGCTGAGCTGAAGCACTCACTAAGCCCCCAGGGGACAGAAGCTCTGTACATGTGGATTTGTTCCAGTTGCAGAACTGGACTTAAAACTCAGCTGGTGCAGAGGAAAGAGGACCCTTCTTTTCTGCCTCAATGGGTTCACTTCCGAGAGTGACAACTCCAGTTTTCTTGAGGGGGTGTTGTGTTTTCCCAGCTACTAGTTAGAGGGCCAGGAAAGATCCAGTCCACCCCCTTGTGAATCGCCCAGCATTATATAGTAAATCTGGCATCCCCTGTCAGCATAGTATGGAACATAAGCACTTAGAAGGAGGAGCATTTTTTGCAAAAGATGCCCCTCAAGAGTTGCATCAGTAATAAGATTTTTTCCTTTCTTAATTTCACATGAAGCAGCAATGCGAACACACACACACACACACACACACACACACACGTGTGAAATGCACAGAGGGTCTCCTTGCTGTTTTTCCCCTTAAAAGTGAAACTGAGTGTATGGGGAGGGGCTTTGTAATTCAGAGACTGAGCATCTGCTTTGCATGCAGGAATGCCTCAGGTTTTCCAGGTAGGGCTGCAAATGTCCCCTGCCCTGAAACCCTGGAGAAGTGCTGGTGGTGGTCAGAAAATACTGATCTAGATGTACCCAATGGTCTGACTCACTATAAGGCAGCTTCCTATGCAGCGGTGGCACACATGCGCTGCGCCCAGGGGTGGGGCCAGCTGCCCGTAGGGCGGGGCAAGCCAGGGCAGGATGCTCCACGGGGCCTCCGAGGAGTCTGCCTGCCTCCTCTCACTCAGCTGCCCTACAACTGAGGGGGAGGCATCGGGCGGACCGTTTGGGGCAGCATAGAGCCTGCGGGCGCCCAAGCCATCATGTCACTCCCAGGAGAGAGGCATGGCTCAGGCACACTGCAGGCCCCGTGGTGAGTGCCACCTGGCATTTTGTCAACCCCCCCTCAGTGGTGACACCCGGGGAGTTCCAACCCCCACCGCACCCCCTTCCTCCGCCCCTAAATCTGCTGTGCTAGCTGGGAGCCAGATACCATGATCCTGGGGAACAAGGCCAGGATCTACCCTGCAAGCCATCATTTGTTGGAAGATTCAGGACAGATAAAATAAAATTCCTATTTTTTCACGCAACATATAGTTAAACTATAGAACTTGCTCCAGCAGGAAGCCATGATGGCCACCTACTTGGAGGGCTTTAAAAGAGGATTGGACAAATTCATGGAGGAAAAGTCTAACAATGGCTACTTGGCATGACGGCATGTTTGGCCTCCCATCAGTGGGGAATGTTGCTGTTGTGCACAGGTGCTGCTTGTGGGCTTCTCATTAAAGCATCTAGACCAGGGGTTAGTAACCTTTTTCAGCAGGGGGCCGGAGCACCATCCCTCAGACCATGTGGTGGGCCGGACTATATATTTTTTTTGGGGGGGGGGGAAATGAACGAATTCCTATGCCCCACAAATAACCCATAGGTGCATTTTAAATAAAAGGGCACATTCTACTCATGTAAAAGCATGCTGATTCCCGGACCATCCGCGGGCTGGATTTAGTAGGTGACTGGGCCAAATCCGGTCTCTGGGCCTTAGTTTGCCTATCCCTAATCTAGACATCTATGGTTGGCCACTGTGAGAACAGGATGCTGAACTAGATGGGTCATTGGCCTGATTCACCAGGGCTCTTCTTATGTTCTTATGTTTGGTGGCTGTCCAGAGTGGGGTCTGTCCCATCCTCTTAACTGTATGCATCACATATGCTCTCTATCTATGAACTCTATATTAAATGTGCTTGGGAGTGGGGAGAGGGGTTATTGGTTTGTTCTTGTTTTTATTATGTATTTTGTGTTTCTATATTGTATTTTTTTGCTGCAAACCACCTTGAGATCTATAAATGAAGAGCGGAATACAAATAATAAAAAGTAAACAAACTATAACCCTTCCCTTATCTGATGTGGGGAGATAAATAGTGTTCCCCAAAGGGGTGTGTGGCTGTAGATGCTGCAATTCCACCTCCCAGCTGCTCAAACTATCCTTGGTGTAACAAACCTGAGACGAACCACTTAGCAAGCCCCTTTCCTCTTTCTCATATATCTGGGGGAAGGGCCATAGCTCAGTAGTAGAGCATCTGTCTTGCATGCAGAAAGTCCCAGGTTCAATCCCTGCTGGCATCCCCAGATATAGGGTTAACAGAGATGCCTGCTTGAAATCCTGGAAAACCGCTGCCAGTCAGTGCAGACAGTACTGAGCTAGATGGACCATTGGGGTAACTCAGTATAATAGAGCTTCCTATGTTCCTTTCTCTCCCTTGACTATTACATTTGTTTTGCTTCATAGATTGCTTTTAATATTGTTTAAGACCTGGAATTCTAAAACAGTCTGCCAGAGAAGCTTGGGTTCTTTGGGGAAACTTTCACAGTGTCTCCGATGAAAAATATCTGTAACAGAGAGCAAACTTCTCCAGATTGTATCAGCTTACCAGGCATGCAAGGGGTGATGGTGGTTGAGTGTATTCTGGGTGCACTAGGTTCACACACGGGGGCATTCAGATGTCATAGGCCGCCCCTCTAACAGCATGGATGCTCTGAAATATGTCCCAGAATCCTCTGTAGACTCATCAGTGCCTCGTGATTCTGTTAGGGTAGAAAGTTTCAAACTCTTTGCACTTCATTAGTTTAGGTGGAGGGGATTTTATCTCAGCTGGGTTTTTGGTGTTCTTTCTCAATATAAAAGGTAGCCTTGACTTCTCTTTAGAACATGAATTCGGTGTTCCGGACAATCCTGGACTTGACATACCCAATCACCTCCATGTTCTCCGGAGCCTCCTTCAATAATGGCGTTTGTAACATCTTCAAAGACAAGCAGATCGAAGTAAGTGACATGTGCTTCAAGCATGGCAAATGGTGGTGGCCAACCAGAGTGCGAACAGAAGACTGCAACAGGCTTACGAGGTTGGGTTGGCATCTCCCAGTAAGCTATTGTACAAGGGAAGGAGCCATCGCTCAGTGGTAGTGCATCAGCTTTGCATGCAGCAGGTAGTGCATCAGCTTTGCATTCCAGGTTTAATCCCCAATGGCATCTCCAGGTATGACTGAAAGAGACCCCCTCTGAAACCTCGGAGTGCTGCTGCTAGTCAGGGTAAATGATACTGAGCTAGATGAACAAATAGACTGACTTAGCATAAGACAACCAGCCTCTGATTAATCCAGCTCACTTTCCAACCAATCTTGGGAGTTGGGTCTGTTCTGAACCGCAAGCCTGTGCGGGTGGTGTGATGCAGGGATACCAAAGAAGGATGCCAAAATGGCCAGTTCTGGTGCTTTATTAAAGAAGGGTGGAAACTTACAAAGCCCCACTGCTGTTTCATACGCGGGTTGGTCACTGCAGCAGTGAAATGCCATCTTGACATGTTTGCAAAGTGCTAATATGTTAAGCATTACTTATACAAAAGACAGAATATGTCAGTTTAGCCAGAATCTTCCATCAATCCTGCTGATGTAGGCAAATGTGGCAAGTATCCAAGTCTCACAGATAGCTCCCCTCCCTAGGCCACGAACCAAGCTTCCGAAGCCCACAGATAAGCATGGCATCAAAGCAAGCCAATTAGTGTTTATCAAAGCAAGTAATGTGAGCTAATCCTTGGAACAACTACCAATTATTTTCAGGATTATCCTGACTACCAATATTGTGTTTGCAGGGCTTCTGGAACATTTTCACCTTTGATTCTACACAGATGCTTACTAGTGAAAAAGCCCACCACTGTGGCAATAACCGTCCCACCTGTGATGGAAGTTGTAGACCCAACAGCATCTATAGACCTGATATTGGACAAGTTTGTTTTAGAACCACAGAACCAAGTGGCTGCTTTAGCCTCTTTCAACAACACAATATGATAACAACACATATTTCAGGCACTGCAGCTGATCCCCTCTCTGAGCTGCCCCCCCCCATATTTTATCATTTATTTGTTTGTTTGTTATTGCAATTATATCCCATCTTCTCCAAAGAGCTCAAGATGGCACACATGTTTCTTCCCCTCCTCATTTAATCCCCAGTACAACCCTGAAGAGTAGGTTAGGCTGAGAGGGAGTGACTGGGCCAAGGTCACTCAGTGAACTTCATGGCTGAGTGGGAATTTGGACCCTGGTTTCCCAGGCCCTGTTCCAGCACTCTAGCCAATATGCCACACTTGTCATCATCATGATCATCATCGTCATCATCATCATCCATTCCCTCTTTGACTTTTTACCCAAGAAAGCCTTCTTTCACCCCTGCCTTTAGAAGCTTTCCCTACCAAGCAAGCAACACTCATCAGCTTGTTGCAGACCAGTCATTGTTTCCATGAGGGTGGGGGGTGGGGGGAAGAGATGAAACTTGAGCCCTCATGGGTTTAATCCACTTTATGTTGGAGTTGTTGCCTTTGCAGCAAGCTGGGTAGTAAGTAAACTACACTTTGTGTGGTTATCAATGTAAGCACATGCAACTCAGATGTGTATGCAGGAATGGGGAGGAGACACACCACTTCTGCCTTACGGCTGCTGTTGCAGATGTGCCCTGCAGGAGCATCTGTGGTGTTTGAAACATGCGCACAGATAGTATCTTCCATTTCCAACCTTTTTTTTTTCTGCTACAGATTATGTAGCCACTGCCAGTGCTTAATCAGCCCAGCTTTGAATTTCTTGATCCTCTCTATAGCTGTAAGGAAGAATCTGTATAATATATTGGTGTGTGGTCTTGGAAGGGGGCTAAAGTTCATCATGCAGGGATGGATTTAAGTTGTTCCAACCCAGATTGCGCCTCTGTGTGCCCACTAATCCAGCTCTGTACTGATGTTCCTTTATATATGTCCTCCCCCTCCCCCTGCCCCAATTGGCTCTTGCTTAAGGAGATTTTGAGCAGTCAGCATGCTCATTCCCACTGCTTCTCCATCCAAGTTTATTTCAGGATCACATTTTAAGTCCATCTCCTCTTGTCAAGGATGCTTTCCTGTGGCTTCCAGTTCTCAGTTGTTTATCTCTTGCAAAGATAAATGTTGCTTCTCAGAGTCCCATTCAGAAATGCCAGGAAATGTCAAGAGGATTGCTTTAATAATCCTCCCTCTATTTCTATTTCTATTGTTTACGTGTGAGTACCAAAGTGAACATAGCCGAAACTGCTCCACCCATGTGCAAGAGGGAAAGGCTCAGCAAGGGCCCAAGATTCACAGATACAACAAAATCTGGTGGGTGGGTTGGGGACAAAAAAACAGCAACCCAATGAGGCCTAAGTGTGCTCAGCGGCTACAGAATGCTGACTGACAGAAGGGTGGTGGAAAACATGGGGGATGGAATAGAGTATCCTAGAGGAGATCATAGTTGGCTGCTGGAGCCCTCGGCAAGAACGCTCCACACTGTCTTTTGGTAGACACACATTTCCCCAATAGAATTAAAATGAGGTGTGCTTTTTATACTTGGAAATAGTTTACAAGTGTAGAAGAAGCAACTACCAACCCTCAAAGGGCATGCTATTTTTCTGCATGACTCTCTAACCTAGGTGTGCCTCCAGATTGCAGGAATTCTGAAGAGACGGTGTCATGCTTGTCACTTTCATTAATGATGTTGATGCTTGGGGGGGGTGGGGGAATGAGTTTATTTGCTGGATCTCCCCACTGAAAGTGTTTAGTCAGTTGTACCTAGTCCCAAAAAATATGGAAGAACAGTTTGACTTTGTCAAAAGCTAATTGGCCTGCCCTGCTTCCTGCGACTCATGCAGAGGTATAACCAACATATTCCTGTGTGGTTGGTTCTGTCTGCCGCTTTGGGTTTTTTATATTTTTTAATACTAATTTATTTTTCATGGCGCACTCACACACGCAGTTTGGGAATTGGCGTTTTTTAACAAGTTGCTTTCTGTGCTGTAGGATCTTTGGATTCCTTACTTCATCATCACAACAGATATCACTGCCTCAGCAATGAGAGTCCACACAGATGGTAAGTATATCTGTGAAGAGCCCACAGTGCTTGTCTCATTTAAAGCAGCTGAAGCCCTTGGACCACTTTCCCACTGTACTTACAGCATAGGTTTGAAGTTCCCACAGATGCATTCGAGGGCTGGGTCTCAGACTATGTTGGCTATGTTCTCTCCCCACTATCAGTGCACCTCTGAATGCCAGTTGCCAGGAATCACAAGGGGGGAAAGCTGTTGTTGCACTCAAGAAGTGGGGCTGGTTGGGTTAGAGAGGAGCAGTTTGGCTGCTGCTGCTTTTCCTTCAGAGAAGATGGATCCTTTCTCTGACTTCCCCCCTGCCAGGCTGCCTGTGGCGGTACATCCGGGCCAGCATGTCACTTTCCGGCTACTTGCCCCCCCTCTGCGATCCAAAAGACGGACATCTCCTGATGGACGGAGGCTACATCAACAACCTCCCAGGTACTGATGTAACTGCAACCTATTTTCTGCTTATTTGCAGCCGGATCTTACTTCTAGCCCCAACTCCTGAATTTATTGGGGGGGGGGGTTGCTACTCGCGGAGATATAAATTCAAATTTTGAGACTTACATATGGTGGGAAGAGAAGATCAAACTGTACAGAGGCTCTAATTGCATCCTTTTTTAAAGCTGCCTGGTTCAGTGTGTGGGCTGTGTGTCCCTGCTGATCCCCAACACCCCAAATATTTGCGATAGGTGTCCCCATTAACCTTCACCCACTCCCAGTCTTTTCAGAAACAAGTTTGCAGCCAGGGACATGAGAGCAAGTTCCTGAATGAGATTGAAGACTCTGAGTAAGGAGTGCAGCTGCACACAAAACACACACACACAAGTTGAGTGTGGTACCTGTGCTCCTCCAGCCCAAGGATGCTTCCTTGCCCAGTTCTCTGACTCTGAGGACTCCCATCACAGAAGCCTCAGTACAACCAGAGTTTCCCATGGGCACCAGCTTGGCCACTGTGAGAACAGGATGCTGGACTGAATGGGCCATTGGCTTGATCCAGGAGGGCTCTTTTTGTGTTCAGAGTCTTCCCCATGCCATCTGACTGGAACAGGATAGGCCCCCTTTACCCTCAAAAGGCACCTTTCAATGAAGGCAGGGTTTGCAGCTGGGACTGAACTGCTGCTCCTTTATAAGGCTCAGCCTAAGGTCGGCTATTGCTGATGTATTCAAACCCTATGAAAGAAGGTTAGCCAGAGGAAAAACTGTGTGTTTATGTGAGAGATTGGCTTTAGTTCATTTAGTGAACTTTATGATTGAGTGGAGATTCAAATGCAGGGTCCCCTTGTTCCTTTTCCAACACTGTAACCCAGCCATCTCCAACATACTGGTCATTGTTGGTCTACAACTCCCATCAATGCCAGCTAGTACACCCAGTGGTCAGGGGTTGATGGGAGTTGTAGTCCAATAACATGGAGGGCTACTGATCTTCCCAATCTCTCCCTATGGGCCCCCTCTCTTTCCCTGTTTTATCGTCAAACAAACCTTGTGTGATGGGTTAGGCAGAGTGATTGTCCCAAGGGTGCATGCTATGAGCTTCATGTGTCCAAGTGAAGATTTGAACCCAGGTCTCTGCATTACCGGTCTGACACTTTCATCACACCAGCCCTCAACTTTGTTGTGGTTAAGAGGAATAAATAGCAATGCTGAGTGCTCTTGAAACATGCCGGTATGGAAGCATCTAAAATTAATACTTTTTTGTGTTTCCTCCTTTTTATATAAAACTTGATTCCCACTGCCCTTCAATAAAGGGAGCAGGGAAAGGGGGGTGAAGGAAGTGAGGGTACAAGTAGGCTTATCCAAATGTCTCCTGACCGCTCACAGTGATGTTCCAGGTACAACGTACCCTGGTAGCCTTTAAACCCTGCTGAGCATCTTCTCCACCAAGTGGAATCGAAAATGACATACCTGTCACGATTTTGTGGGCCTCTTTCACTTTGCTGTTCCTCTTGTCTTCTCACCCTCGCCTCCCTGAGGGATACTGAGTCACTGTTCTCTGCAAAGGGCCTTTTCTTTCTCCCGTCAGGAGGAGAAATGCTTTTTCATGTTTGGGTTTAGAAGTGAATTACTGGAACAAAGAAGGCCTATAAATTACCCTAATTCTGCTGAGAGGGAAAGAATCTTCTGAGAGCATTTTGGAAGGTAAAATTGCCCTCCTTGGAGCAGCGCCCACAAATGTCCAGCGTGGATGATGTGTGGCAAAGACCCTGCCAGAAATAATGAACTCATGCCAAGCAGTAGGCTGCCCAGCCAGCAGAGTAGAAGGTGTTCTAGGAAGGGGGCAGGGGATGATTCTTTGTTTTTGTCACCCTGACAGCGGATGTTGCTAGGTCTATGGGGGCAAAGGTGGTCATTGCCATTGATGTGGGGAGCAGGGATGAGACAAACCTCACCAATTATGGCGACGCACTCTCTGGCTGGTGGCTGCTGTGGAAGCGGTGGAACCCTTTGGTGGAGAAAGTGAAGGTATGCCTAGGATAGAATTGCCCCTAAATAGCTGCTAGCCCAATCATCTGTGGCAATTTGTGGTTGATTCCAGGGGATCAGGCAAAGGTTTGGGGGGGGGGTTAGTGTTATACCTGGAAAGGTTTTTAACAGCCTGAAAGAGAACTATGCCTTTTAATTTTCCTAACACCGATTTGGGCTGGTTGTTATTATTTCTTTCTGAGCTAGTGACCATTTGTGATAACATATTTGCAAGGCTGCATTAGAGTTCACAATGACCCTTCAAAGCTTTGATTGCACAGATGGAAAATAAGTCCGTACATGCTGTTTTCCTCCACGTCATGCCATGATGAGGCCAGACAGACATGGTTGTAACCTGTGTATGTTGTGCCATGGCACTAAATATCTGACAGAGTAGCCATGTCTTCACCACCCACCCACACAAGCCAGTTTCAAACCTGCTTTAAATGTCATGGCTCCATGCCTAGAGTTGCAGTCCTCTGAGAATTACTTTCATTAAAGGGATTAAGGCTCTACCATGACAAATCCTGTGTAGATAAACTGCAACACCCATCATCCACACTAGATATAGCCAGGAATGACTGGTTGTCGTATGGCAACATCTGGAGAGCTGATATTCTCCATGCCTGATTTATAGCACACTCACTAAACAAATTCCCAGGGTTTGGGGTCTGGGAGGTTATAGAAGTTAGAATTTCGGTCAGCCAAGATGGGTGGTGCTGCCCATTCTCTTGTGGGAGCTTAATGATACTTGACATTTTTGGCAGGTGCTGAACATGGCCGAGATCCAGACCCGGCTTGCCTACGTGTGCTGTGTCCGGCAGCTGGAGATGGTCAAGAGCAGCGAATACTGTGAATACATCCGGCCACCCATCGATCGCTATGGCACCTTGGACTTCGGGAAGTTTGATGAAATCTGTGTGCGTTGGGGTCCGAGGAAGCTAAGGCAGTGGGGGAGAGGGGTGCCTTCTTGGCTTGGCGGCCTCAAATTACTTGCTTGTCACAAGATTCCCCCCCCCCCTGTATGTCATGCCTTTTTAGATTATTAGCCTGATGAGAGGGAATGCCCCCGCTTTTCATTTTAAAGTGATCTTTAAGGTAACCCCAAGGATCAGGATTAAAATTAATCCAATAAAACCAGTCTTAATAGCTGAAAAACATTCCAGTGAGAAACTTGTCAGTAACTAGTTATAACAAATGGAGCTATTTTGAATTCAGCAAAGAGCCATCAGCAAGCGTTGGAGCCATCCCACATGCCCCAGCCCCATGCAAAAGACACAGGCAAAAGGGACTTACAGCAACAGGCTTGTGAGCAAGAGACTTTGCAACAGAAACCTTTTTCTTCTTAACATAGTTCAGCAACACATTTCAGAAGAGCCATGAGGCGAATGGGCTCCATTTCTGTCCTCTAGGGCTGCCACAGGAAACCAGCTCAGCTATAGTGGCTGATGGTTTCCTTCCTTCCTTCCTTCCTTCCTTCCTTCCTTCCTTCCAGGAGGTGGGCTATCAGCACGGGAGAACAGTATTTAATGTCTGGTGCAGGAGTGGTGTCCTGGACAAGATGCTGAAGGACAGACAGGAACTCTGCAAATCCAAGCTTCCAGGAGTGAGTATCCCAGTGGCTCTTCCTAGCGTCCTTTTTCAAATTATTGCTCTCCTAACATGATTGCTTCGCAAAGCTCATAGTGGTTTTATGGCAGAGGGTTTGTTTGCTTTTAAATATGCCTCTTGGGTCCTCTGGAGAGAAAATCCTGGATTGCAATGGTGACTGGCACCCCTTGGGAGTGGTAGTGTGGAAGGCAGGGAGACCAAAAGTAGGTGGAGCCAGCCACTGATTGGCTGTAAGTAAGAAGGCAGGCAGGTGAGAGCTGATTGTGGTTGGTGGGGCAATGCCCCATTCGCTTTAATAGACCAGTTTCAACTGCTGGACCATGTCACTAGTTGCCATAAGAGTCTGTGCTGAACCAACGCACTAACACATCCCCGACTTACAAAGCCAGTGTGGTGCAGTGGTGTTAGAGTGTGAGGCTAGGACCTGGGAGACCTGGGTTCAAATCCCCACTTGTCCATAAAGGTCACTGTGTGACCTTGGAACTGTCATTGCCTCCCAGCCTAAGCCACCTCCCAGGGTTGTTGTGGGAATTAAACGAGGAAGGGGAGAACTCCTTGGAGAAAAAGGTGGGACATAAAAGGAGTAAGTAAGTAAGTAAGTAAATAAATAAATAAATAAATAAATAAATAAATAAATAAATGTTATCACAGTCATCTAATTGCAAGCTACCTTCTGACATGGTCTTGTTTTAAAAAGCAGGCAGAGATTCAGAGTAAACAAACAAATAAATTCTTCTTTGTGTATTCTGCACTATCTCCAGAGGCTTACAGCAAGTAGCAATAGATTGTGTTTAGAATGATAGGTGGGGTGGGGTGGAGATCTCATTTTAAAACCGAGTTTTTAAAATATGAAAGATAAACACCTCACCCTTCTCTTGATTTAGCTGCAGGTCTTCCCTGCAGAACTCACGGCTCTGAATCTCCATAGGGAGCTACACGCTTGAGAGGCTGCTGTTGAGAGCATCTGGCTTTACGCACCTCCGTTAATTGAACATGGTGCACAGGAGGTGCTGTGAAGAGAGAGCTTTCATTCGATCTCTTTCAGTCATGGTAGGATAAAGTGGACAGGGAAAGAGGCTGATGCCCCAAGTGATCTAATTTTCTCTGTGGGTTAGAGTAGCCTAGGGTCACATTGAAAGCACATGGCTTCCCCCCAAAGAATCATGATCTGTAGTTTACGCCCCACAGAACTACAGTTCCCAACACCCTTAAGCTACAGTTTGTAGGATTCTTTGGGGAAAGCAATGTGCTTTAAATGTATGGTGCATATTTGCACCATATCTCAGTGAGGCTTGAATGTCTTGTGGATTCCCCACTCTTCCACCCCATCTCTCCATAACTGCTTCTGGGTTTTGGGAACATAATTATTTAAGTGATTGCAGCATCTCCTGTGTGCTTCCCTCTCTGCCGGTTGTGACTTATGCAGTTGCCAGGGGTCTCCTGCAGGATCAGCCTCCTGCCACCCCTTTGACTGTTAAGAGCAGGCCCCAGACAGAGTGCTATGGAAATGAAATGGAGACCTGGAAAGTCACCCAATATACAACTAGCTACACACACCAGCTGGGAAATGGGGGCTGCCTTGCACCGGAGCTGATCCAGTGGCAGCTGGTTCCGTTGTCTATGTGTTGTAGGGCATGGCATAATTAATGCTAAAAATAAGTTCCATGCCCAATCAGATTTTTACCCCAAGAAATGCTTAATTTTATAACATATTATGCTCATTGAGCAACTTTGTAAAATTTATCTCCCCTTGCATATTTTATCCTGAATAGTTGATGGAGGGAGGGGCAAGGCCTTAGAGCCCTAGTCACTAGGAATCTCTTTGAGCTACCCTTTGGCTTCTGAAATGCCTCACGTGTTTCCAAGCTTATCTTCACAGCCATGAGATCTAGTTGCTCCTTTTTAAAAAAGGAGATGTTAGAACCTGCTGCGCTGGGTTCTTAGGAAGATGAGAATCTGCTTTCAATCTCCCATGCCTTCTACATCAAAGAAGTAAAAATGCCGTGACTTCTTCAGAATTGCTGGATAACACAGCCCTGGATGCAGTGCATGAATGTTGACAATCCAATATAAATTTAGTGGCAACTCAAACCTAGATATGTAAAATATATCCTCCTCCCCCGCACCCTTCATGCTTGTTTTCAATTTTTTTATATGTGCAAGTGAATGCTGTTGACTGTCAGCATTCTCCAGCATCCCTCTGAGTTCTTGACAGTGAACAATGTGCCCTGGATTGGAGCATTGAGTCACCACATTTTGAATGTCCGCTGTAATACGGAGATAACATATCTCATTAAAGGACCTGCCCTTTGTAGCAGGGGATTGATCTTACTGCCTCGTGCCTCAGTTCAATAGCTCTTAGCCAGCCAGCGGAGTGGCCTCTGTAACTATTTTTAAGATTTAGTGACTCTTGGGCTGGCAGCCTTTAATTAATGCTCCTGCAACCAGATGTTCCCTTCCTTCGCTGCAGGGCATCTGATCCTGGCCTTCTGGCATTGCCATAGCTCTCTGTGGCTTGGCTCAAGCGCTCCCTCTTCCAGTCTCCTAGATAGGGGCAGGGGAGCAGCTAGGTCAGGAGTACAGCCTTCACCCAACCTGGTGCCCTCCAGATGTTTCAGCTTGCAACTCCTATCCCTTGTGCCTTGCACCCGAAGCATCCTAGTGAGCTCGTAGCAGATGACATTTTTCATGCATCACTTTCAGTCTCCTAGCCCCTGCACTGCCCCAGCCCTCCCTGTTAGGCTTCATTTTCCAGCATGAAGTTGAACATGCTATTATAATTGCCGGGGGGCGGGAGCGGGGAATATATTCATATGAGGCCTTCCCCCAGGTGCCTCCTCTGAGGGAGGTTCGGAGGGTTTATCATCTTATTTTCATTTGACTTCCGGGTCGGCGCCATCGCCGAATGGCGGGCTCCCTCCGAGCTCCGGAGGGAGCCGGCTTGGCAGGGGCTGGGTCCTACCGCACCGGCGATGCGGGGACCCTTAAAAACCACGGCCAGATTGAGGCCGTGGACATGGAGACTCGGCTGGCACCGTTAGCGCTCTCCCGACTCGTGAAGGAGCCTTTTTAAAGGCTACGGATCGGGTGCCGGGGAGAAGCGTGGTGCTTTGAGTTCTCTGCTATCCCTGCCGAGCGCAGCTGCATGCCATCCGGCGGAGAGCGCTGACTTCTTCTATTGAAAATTCGGCTCTAAAGAAGAACCCGTGAGTAATTGGAATATGGACTAAAAAAAAAAGGGGATAAATTTTTTAAATTCAGAGCGAACGGGGGAGGTGGAAAAAAGGAAGTCAGCCTACCCCTAAATTGTAGAAGAGCCAAAACAAAGGACTGGACAACTAAGATCGAGTGTAACCTTATCTTGCCGAATCAGCAACTTCGCGAGGGAAAATTATAAGATTGAGCTGGAGGAGAAAAGTGGAATTGTTTTAAAAAAAAACAACCCCCCCGGAATCCCTGGAGCGATTCGTGAAACTGCCTGGAGAAAAGTGATGTAGGTTTTGACAGCTGTCAAAGAGCTGTCAAAAAGGAAGATTAAAATAGAGACTTTGTTATGAGGACTTTGCCGGTTATATTTGTTACAAATTGAATACAAACTGTTTTAAATATCGGTCAACAAGCTACTTGGTCTGGTGGATGTGATTCTGGAAGGGAACTTTGTTACTGCAATCCACCTAGAGGAGCCGAGGGACATTGCATGTGTTTTTCACAGGAAATGTGAACAGCTGAATGGAACTTTCAATCTCCTGGGAAACTGCAGGAATGGAACACTATTTTGTCTACAGAGGTCTACACACTACAGGAAACAATGGAACTATTTGTTGGAAAATGAAAGGAACATGATGTAATGCTTTGCTTCATGAATAACAAACCTCTGCAGAGACACTAGAAACTTTTGGAAAAAGAACATTTCTGTGGGAGAACAGAGAAATTAAAAGGAGGAGAATGATTGATAAGAACAAGGAAACAACAAGAACTGGACAGAACTGGGGGAACATTTGGGATATTCAAGTTTGACAAGCTTATGGATACAAAATTGGAGTTTTTACTCCTGGATATAAAAACCTGGATAGAAGAAATGGGCCCTTATTTGATAGACTCCTTCTACGATTGGACATCCGTAATTAAAGACTGGCAAAGAACCGGAGGGACATAGTGTAATGTGGGAACTCCAGGAAGATATTAGAAGTGGAGGGATAGGTGAAACGCAAAGGGGAAAGAGGGGAGGGAAAATTGGAATCCAAAGGCTGTAAAATTATTATTCATATTTATCTTATTTTTATCTGTACTATGTTTGAAAGGGGGAAACTCGTGGAAGGGTATAGATCGATCTTAGGGGATGAGAATTTGGATAAATTGGGTTATTGACGAAGAGTGTAATTTGGGGATAAGAATTTGTTGAATTTAATTGCTTATTTGGAAGATTTGGAACACAAGAGGGGGTAGGGAGGGGAAGTCCTAGTTATTGGCAATAGATTGGATTTAATTTGTTTTGATTTGTTATAATTTGGAAAACCTTAATAAAAATTATTATAAAAAAATAAATAAATATCATCTTATTTTCATTTCTTGCCTTTATATCAAACCTTCTTCTCCAAGGCGCTGAAAGTGTCATCCAGTGTTCTCCGCTCTCCTCATTTAATCCCCACAACAACCCTGTGAGGTGGGTGCAGCTGAGAGGCGGTGACTGCCTCAAGGTCATACTCGGTGAGCTTCATGACAGGGTGGGAACCCTGGTCTCCCAAGTCCTAGTCCAACTGCACTATCACTGGCTCTCACACTGGGTTGCAACAAGGGGAAGGGCCTTTTCAGTTGTGGCTCCCCTGCCTGTAGAGCACTCTCCCCAGGGAGGTCAGTGTGGCGCTTTCACAAACGCCTTTTTGGCTCCAGGTGAAACCTCTTGTCTCACAAGCACTTGGCAAATCATAATACTTTGCTGGCTGTTGATGCTGTTGTTTTTGCTGCTGCTTTATCAGCTTCAGGCTTTCTTCGGGGTTTTTTTTTGTTTTGTTATTTTATTGTAATGCAGTACTCTTTCTTTGCAATCTTATGTCATGCTTTCTGCTTTTAAAATTCTGAAAGCCGCTTGGAGGCTCTTCACGTGTGTCAAGCAACTAATAAATTGAATTAATAACAATAAAGAACGTAATGGATGAAGACACCCTTGGCAGTGGCAGCATGAACAAGTGTCAGCGGGAAGAGGGCGGCTGCACTCAGGTGTCCCTTGGGAGCTTCCTCTTTGGGGCATCTGGTTGGCCACTGTGAAAACAGGATGCTTGATGAGACGGGCCACTGGACTGACCCAGAAGCCAGGCTCTTCTTAAGCATCCATCTCTTCTCTTCCAGGTGGTGACCTGTCCCACAACTTCTTTCACAGACCTGGCGGAAATTGTCTCCCGAATTGAGCCAGTCAAGGCTGTCATAGTGGATGGTGAGTTGCGGGTGGGGATCACGGCTGCACCAAAAACCAAAACTCCAGTTCCTTTCTTTGTTGTGTTCATGTTTTTTGGGGGGGCGGGGTTGATGCAGGTGGGCGATGCCCATCCATGTAGCCCTTGGGTTCCTGCTTTTCCTGCTGTCCCCTCCCCCAGAGGTGACCCAGCCATCTTGCTGCCTGAGATGAAACAGGAATTGCCACCTCCCGCCCCACTAAACTGCACCCCACTTCCACCGCCAGCCCTTGCCAAGCTCAGTGGGAGCCAGGGTGCTCCACAAAGTGTTGCCATTCATTTGGCGGGAAAGACAAGTGGCAATGCCACACACTGGAACACCTTCCTCTTGGTGACAGTGGAAGCAGTTGGGCAGGCAGAGGGCTGCCTCTTGCACTTCCATCACCTGAGGCAGGTGCTTCACCCCACATCATGGGAAAACCAGCTGTGCCTTCCCCCACCTCTGGGCTGAATGAGTCTCTCCCCCTTACCTGCCTTCTGTTCAGATGAGTCCGACTATCAGACAGAGTATGAGGAGGAAGTTCTCGGCAGCCACAAGGACGACTATGTCAATTTCCTGAGCAACCACACTGAAGACGACTCCGACTCCGTAAGAGCTCCCCTGGGCCCTACTGGTTTGGCCACTGTCTTCCCATAATGCAGTGGAGCCAATACAAGAGGGAGGTGGAGCTTATCTTGCCAAAAGGGGTCTTAGACATCATTACGTGACTAGAAGGCTTCCACTGGCTCCTCAGTTGCAAGGGAAAAAATATTCTGTAAACATTCAGGGGTAATCTTTATATCTCAGAACATGTTCTAGGAGTGGGATTCAGAGATGGAAAGGGTAGAATTCTGTTCCTGTTATGCTGCTTTGTGACCTTTAGAGCTGTGAAGACATACTTGCTACTGTGTGAGCTATATCTAGTGAAAAACTACACACACGCACACCACTCTAAACCTATAAGGAGTAGAGGCAACAGTAGGGTATCTCAGATGTGGCTGCATTTACCTTTGCAATTATGAGGACTAGAAACTAAGGTGTACCTATGAGAGGTGTTCTTTTTTCATAAAAACGAAATCTGCAATTGTGGGCTGCTTGAAATACCTTCCCAGTGACTACAGGCTGAAGCAAGTTTTTTGAACTTGGTAAAAGATATCTGACAGAGAAACATGATAGAGATGGTAGGTGTTATGTGTAGTAAGTGGCGAGAGACAGAAGTTTTTCCCCCTTCTCCGTCTCTCCAAATAATTCTACCCTGCATCACCCACTGAACACAGGTTGATATAACAGCTAGAAAAATCAGGATGCTGACCTAGATTGGGGCCAGGGAGCTGCCTTACGTTGAGAAATTTATTCTGTCAGCGGCAACATACCTGGGATGCTCATGGGCAGAGGCAAAAGTAGGCCACCTTTGTACCACCGCCCTGCGCTCTCTCCCCCCTCTCCCCGCCCCTCTGCGCTGTGCTAGGAGAAAGAGGCTTCTCTTTCTCCCTGCTCAGCAAAGAAATTCTGCCCCTTCTCCTCCTCTGGCAAGTTGCTTGGCTCTGGCAGGGTAAGACCAAGCAATAGGGCTTTGGCAGGGAGACCACTTCCCAGGTGAGAATGTCAAATGAGCCAGGTTCAGCAGATCCTCGCTCTTGGGGGGGGGGGGGGAATGTGATCCAGCAGGGTTCTGCTTTTTACAGTCTTAATGATGCCAAATTGCACACAGCACACTCCCAAGAAGCTCAAGAGGCATACAGCTCATGCTTGCTCCTCCCTCTTACATGTGAGCTTTTGGCCCTGGAGGGCAGAGCCCAGAGGGGAGCCCTTTGTCAGTGACCTCTGGGGCCTAACAGCGTGAGTGAAAACCTTTTGTCTTCTTTTCTTGCTCCTAGCAGGACCAAGAAGTCCGGCGCAGAAAGCGTATCAGCATCATCAGCCAGGACAGCCAAGGAAGCAGTGGTACCGAGCTGAGCTGAGCTGCTTTGGGGGGCTCCCAAGTGGCTCAGGAAATCCTTTCCCATTCATTACAAAGCCTCCTCTCTTTGCCATTACAACGCTTCCTTGTTCTGAGATGAAAGTGGTGCCTTTTTTTCATTCTTTCTTTCTTGCCTAAACCCAGCATGGGTAGCAAGAGTGAAAGGGCTCCTGACCATGGCTAAACTCTCCCCTTCCACCATTTCTCAAATGCAGCTCTCCAGAAACCTTTCACCAGCAGCTTGGCCCAAACAGAGCCCAGGGCAGCACTGAATTCCTGCAGGCTGGGCGTGTGGAGTGAACAGTGCATTTTGTATGCCTGTTTGTCCTTGTGAACAAGATGGCGACAGCAGAGAGAAAGCGAGTGTGCATGTCTGTATTTTTAAAGGGTGGGTGGAGAAGGGGGTTTCAGCACTCTTAAATTACTGTTCACCCCCCCCCCCCATTTAGTTTTTGAACCATCATCTGCAATGGGAGGGAGGGCATGTGTGAAAGGTTTTGCCAGCAATTAGTAAGAAGCCTGAATGTTAGCATGCAGAATGAGTCTGGATGTTTCTTGCTCGACTCCAACACGGTGTGAAAACAAAACCATCTGTTGGGAGCTGTGTTGCCCAGCAGTGGTTGTGGCAAGCAGTCTCGCTAAGAAGATTGAGATGCCTTAGCTGGTCCTGCTCTCCACAGCAGAGCAGGGAGAAGGACTTTTCTTGCCCTTCTGCCTTTCTCTGAAGCTCCGTATGGGAGTCCTTGGCTCACTTGACACTTGTGGCATTTCCACACAGAGGGGGGCACTCCTGCCTCTGGCCGTCTGGACAACCTTGTTCCATCTTAGCAATGTTGGGCTGTCTTGTCGCTCTGTGTGTTCAGATGTTTTTTTTTTTTTAAATAAAAATCCAACAACTTGAACCTCTTTTGTGCTGTTGGCCAAATTCACTCTCTGCCCTGAGCCTCGGGTGGCAAGGCATGTTGGTGGAGAGGGCGTGTCTCTGTGGGTTAAGGTGGTATTATATATTATGGGGGTTGCTGTTAGGGGTAGCAGCTTCAGGGATTTATCAGTCCCACAGGGGCATTCTCTAGGGCAAACTTCACTGAGAGGTGTAAGAGCTGCTTTAGAAATTAGGAAGCTGCTTTATATCCTTCGGTCCATCAAGGCCAGTACTGTCTACACTGACTGGCAGTGGCTCTCTTGGATTTCGGCCAGGGGGTTTTTCTCAGCCCTTCCGAAAATGCCGAGGGTTGATCCTAGAGCTACTGAGTTGCAGTCTTTCCTCAGCCACAGGGCTCTTGCACAGCTCCTGTTCATTGGGCTTCCACAGGAGAACCTCCCAAAGGGCTGTGTCCCATCTTAAAGGAAACGAAGAGGAGAAGGACTTATTCCCTCTTGCCTCAGGCACCAACTTACTCTGAGCCAGCCCCTTTGTGAGTAGATATAGCTTGCCTGATTTATTCACTCCCCCCCCCCACCGGTTCACTCCGCCTCCCTATCACTATTCTGTGAGGTTGGCCAGTTCTGAGCAAGGGTGACCAGCCCCACACTTAAACAGCAAGCATTGTAGCCAAGCAGAAATTTGAATTCTCATCTCCTCAATTTAATTCCTATATTCATGCTTCTACATCACACTGGCCCTCATTGCTTTTTGAGACTGTGGAGCAGGGGTGGGGGTGGGGAGTTCCTGGAGCATCAGAGGGAGAAACTATGGTCACCTGCTCTTCCAAGACACACTGAATGCTGCCCTACCTGCTGGTTATAAGAGTCTACCTGCCCGTGGACTGTCTCGCCAGAGCGGTGCGTGCTCTGGTTATCTCTCGCTTGGACTACTGCAATGCGCTCTACGTGGGGCTACCTTTGAAGGTGACCTGGAAACTACAACTAATCCAGAATGCGGCAGCTAGACTGGTGACTGAGGGCGGCCGCCGAGACCACATAACACCGGTATTGAAAGGCGTACATTGGCTCCCAGTACATTTCCGAGCACAATTCAAAGTGTTGGTGCTCACCTTGAAAGCCCTAAACGGCCTTGGCCCAGTATACCTGAAGGAGCGTCTCCACCCCCATCGTTCTCCCTGGATACTGAGGTCCAGCGCCGAGGGCCTTCTGGCGGTTCCCTCACTGCAAGAAGCTAAGCTACAGGGAACCAGGCAGAGGGCCTTCTCGGTAGTGGCACCAGCCCTGTGGGACACCCTCCCATCAGATGTCGAAGAGATAACTACCTGACATTTAGAAGACATCTGAAGGCAGCCCTGTTCAGGGAAGTTTTTAATGTGTGACATTTTTATGTATTTTTTATCTTTGCTGGAAGCCACCCAGAGTGGCTGGGGAAACCCAGCCAGATGGGCGGGGTACAAATAATAAATTACTATTACTATTAAAGATACAAATAGAAGCATGTAACATGGGCGTAGCCAGAGGGTGCAGTTGCCCCTACCTATATCAAGCAAATAAATAAAAATACTTAACTAACTGACCAATTGCATTGTAGATAACTGAGTTCCACACACCCCAACATAAAAACTGCCTGCCCCCAATAAATCCTGGCTATGCCCAGGGCATGTAAAGTGGAACTGCAAAAGCAACTTAAGGCAAATTAACCCTGGAGAATAAAAATTCCTCCTTTCCCAAAGCATGCAGTTGTCATGCTGCCCAGTGGGAAAGGGTGCTCTCTCTTTGTAGCTGACAACCTGCCTCACCCGAGAAAGAAGCTCCAGAGGGCGGGGAGAGAACCAAATTATGTAGTGGTGGAAATAATATCCCAGCTTCTACCTTTCTTTTCTTTTCCCCTCTCCAGTTTGCTACACGGATGGCACAATCTGCCTCCACCTTTAGGTGCGCTGATCTCAACACATTAGTAAAATGTTATTTCTATACACTGCTTTGTTGGGGGCCTTCAGCATGAGAAGCTGTGCCAGGCTGCAAAGTCATCTGTCTGTCACCTTTTCTAGACTGCAACACCCTGCCCTCAACACAGAAAAAGGCAACTGAAATGATCAAGGCGATGGAGCAACTCCCCGCCCCCCATGAGAAAACGTGGCAGTGTTTTGAGGCAACATGATATAAGTTTATAAAATGATGTGTGGTGTAGAAAGAGTGGAGAGAGAAATGTTTTGGTTCCTCTCCCTTAACACTGGAACTTGTGGGTACCCAATGAAGCTGGATGTTGGAAGATTCAGAACAGATAAAAGAAAACACCTACCATACTTCTTCATGCAACGTATAGTTAAAACTATGGAACTTGTTCCAGCAGGAGGCCGTGATGCCCACCAATTTGGAGGGCTTTAAAACAAATTGGGACACCTCCATGGAGGGTAATAAGATTGTCAGTTGCTACTAGTTGTAATGGTTATGCTCTGACTCTTTGGAAGCAACAATACTTTGGAAGATCAGTTGCTGGAAGCCACAGGAGGAGAGAGTTGCTCTTCTTTGCATATCCATTGTGGGCTTTGCATTGTTGCATCTGGCTGGCCCCTGTGAGAACAGGATGCTGCACTAGATGGACCATTGGCCTGGTCCAGCAGAGCTCTTCTTATGTTCTTGTCATTGGCTTTGATTCCTGCTCTTCAGGCTCCCTGCCTTCTGTGCTACCAGACTCAAGGGGCACCGGCCACTAATGCAGCCGTCCCTATGTGGCACCAGCCAGCTTGACTTAGGGGGAGGTTCTGTTCTGCCCTCTGATGCATTTAATCGGGACGTGAGTGAAATCTATCCATATTCAGAGACTGTGCCAGTGTCCCAACTCATCCATCTGTTTCTTTAGGGTGGGAATAAATGTCACATTTGAATTCCATCTCCCCATTGCCTACACACTGATAATCTCTGAAGTACCATATTCTTTGTGAAAACACACACATACTCACATACACAATGTTCCCCTGCTGTTCAGCATTTGAAGACTTCCGGTTTCGTCAAGCGGCACCATAGAAGCGTTTCATCCCACGCAAGACACCACACAACCTTGCTATGCTGCCTATGAGCATGTAACATGATGCACCTGTAAGCATATCTTCATGAGGACCAGAAACCTGTTTAAATTTAAATACACATGCACATAATCACATTTCAGAAAACTGATCTCTTCCTCCATCCACCATTGCCTTATATAGTCTAAAGCCAAGGTGGTGCCCTCTATATTTTGCTGGACTGTAGTTCTCACCATTGCTCATGCCAGCTGGGGCTGTTGAGATCTGTAGTCCAGCAACACCTGGGGGGCACCCCTCCCCTAAACTAATAAATTCACTGCAGGTGTGGGGAACCTGTGGCCTTCCAGATGTTGCTGAACTACAGTGCCCATCATCGTGGGCCATTGGCCATGCTTGCTAGGGCTTATGGGAGTTGTGGTTCAGCAACATCTGGAGGCACCTCTTCATTTTAACATATTCGGCTTTCCTCTTCTACCATTTCTAATAATCAAAGATGTCAACATGAGAGATTCCTGGTGGTTGTTGTTGTTTTTTAAAAAAACACACATTCCAGTTTGTTGGTATCTTTTTGTTGCCTCCAACACTCTGCAATTAATAATTTTGCTGCAGTCATTACATTTTAAAATGATTCCCACGTCCTCTTGTCTTAATATATCCTCGAGGAGATCCATCAAAACAATGTTGGCATCCAGTGCCCATTATCCTTTTAATTTCATTGGGAGGTTTATTAATGTTGCTGGCAATAAAAAGCCAGCTATGTCAGGGCTCAGTGACCTCCTCTTTCCTTGTCTTTCAAGCTGATTGAACCCAATATGAGCCGCCAAAGCAGGGGTGGGGAACCTTATCCATCCCGAGGGGCCGCGTTCCCTTCTGGGGGCCGCATGCCTGGGGTGGGTGGGACTAGAGGCAAAAGTGGGCAGAGCAACAAATACAGATTTTACCTTTGTACGATAGGCTGCTTTAACAAAAAAACACTCACACACACTCAAAAAAGACCTCTGTCCTGGCAAGTGAAGGACAAGTCCCAGCCAGGCCGGAAACACTAAAGGAAAGTGCGAAGCAAGACGAGTGAGAGGTGTGGCCTGAAACCCAGACAGAGAGACCCTAAGGGCTACATTCGGCTTCTAGGCCTGAGGTGTTCTCCATCCCTGTGCTAGACCACAGCAGAATGCCTCTTTAAATTTTTAAGAAAATAGAATTTGCTAAATCTGAGCTGTTCACTTTCTCCGCAGGGGCTTCTATTAGGGAAGAAAGGGGCAATACCATCTAATTGCAAATCAATTTGTTGTTGTTCTGTTGTTAGGCAGAAGCAGGTGGAATAAAGCATGCGAAGTTTCCCTTTTGTACAGTAGGCTAGTTTCTACAGACACGCGCACGTCTCTGTCCTCTATCCAGGCAGCGAGAAGCATTATCAGAGATCAGGGACAAATTCCAGGTATGCGAAACCACTCAAAGAGTGCATGGCAAGGCTTATAACCACTGTAATATGGCGACAATTCTGACGAAAACATAACTTTGCTTATCTATCGCGACCCCCGTTTGCAAGCGGTTTCTCTCCCCCTCCTTCCTCCTCCTCCTCTTCCTCCTCCCCGCCTCCCTCTCATCCTCTGAAGGACTGAGATCAAGTTAATTGCTCCGCTGGCCGTTCTCCCCTGGAGAGCCGAAGCGGAGCTTGGAAACCGTGAAAGAGGGTAAGTGAAAAGAAATATAGGGAACGCCAGACAGGAGGAGGGTCTGGTACTCTTCCAGGCCATCCTGCCAATTTTAGAGGGCGAGCGATGTTTATGTTCTTGTCCGGAAGAGGCATAAGACAGTAGGGTTGCCAACTGACCAGAAAAACAATGTGGCTTGAGGTGCTCTGCCTTTGACACCAGCTCAATGGGCAAACAAGTCAGTGCCCGGAGCGTGGAGCTCCAAAATCTGGTTTGAGGTTCAAGCTCTATCACGTAGGACTTGTGTGGGTACATCGCTGTCTGCCAGACCTCGGTCCCCAATCTGCAAAATGGGTATATAATGGAGTCCTGTTCCGTGTGGGCTGAGAACAACAGAGACTCCCGCGCGCCATAAATTGGGTGAGCAATGTTCCTTTGGCTTTTAAAAACAAAGACTTCGAAGCTTGTGCAAGGGGCAGAAATTCATTAGGGAAAGCTTTTGCAGATAGAAGCCTTTGCCCTTTGAATTTCTGCCGATCATGCCATGATAAGGTTAAAGGCATAGGGGCCTTTGTGAAAATGGTGGCAGTAATTAGAGCCTAACTTTCATTATCCTAGCATAAAAGATCAAAATGGCTTTGAGCTGAGAGCGGGATGTCCAGGTGGCAGAATCCACGAGGTTCTGTCCACGAGGCTGTCACATTCCACCTGTTTGGCCTTGGCCCCGCCCTCTGACCCCACCCACCCGATTTTTTAAATCGGCAACCCGAGCGTGTGAGACCACTCGCTCCCCTTGACCCATCTCCCTGTATTATCGCTGTTCTCTTTCCACAACGCCGAAACAACCCAGAAAATCACAACATGCAGAGTAAACAGACGCACATTTCCCTGATTGGCATAATTCCCTCCCAATTATGATATTTGGGTGTCTGCTAATGAGCGGGTTTGGAGCACAGCCGCGTCTCAGCCCTTGATTGATCGATCGTGCCGCCTCGCTGGGAACGAGGGGGGGGGGCGGGTCGTCTTGGGGGAACATCTGCTCAGGGGGCGTGAAGCCTGATCAGCGGGCGGGGATCTATTTGTCTGAAAACTTCGGCTGTGACTGGCAGGTAGCAGTGCGGATGCTCTGGTGGTTGTCGTCGTCCCGAATAAGCGATTCAAAGAAACAAAAGTCCCCCTTGCAGCCACTTTGCTGAAGTTTAAGTGGGCCGAATCTGGTCCGTAGGAACCAACTCCTAGGGGCCAACGGCACCTCGCCGGGACCCCCCAAAGTTGTTGAGCGTTGCCGTTCAAATTACCTCCCCACCCCCTTTATTCAAGGCACCCCTGACCCAGTCAGTGCTGAAGGCAGCCTGGAAAGAAAGACCCACGCAATGCCATATCGTATTATCAGGTTGGCACAGGTTTCCTCAGGCAGCTCCCTTCTTCTGTTGGTGGGGTCCTGGCTAGGCCAGGTGCCAGCAGTCAGCTAGGTCAGACACTGGCTTGGAGTCCAAGGGCTTGGAAGCCCCACGACCACCATCCCAGGCTAGCCACACCACCGTTCACTGACCTCTCTGCCACCATAGATCAGACCAGCGGTCTGCTTAGCACAGTCTAATTTATTTATTGTTGGAAGATTCAGGACAGATAAAACGAAGTTTCTTTCTTTCTTTCTTTCTTTCTTTCTTTCTTTCTTTCTTTCTTTCTTTCCCACCCATGTGGCTGAGTTTCCCCAGCCACTCTGGGCGGCTTCCAATCAAGTGTTAAAAACAATACAGCATTAAATATTAAAAACTTCCCTAAACAGGGCTGCCTTCAGATATCTTTTAAAGAGAAGATAGCTGCTTATTTCCTTCACATTTGGTGGGAGGGCACCACTACCGAGAAGGCCCTATGCCCGGTTCCCTGTAACCTCACTTCTCTCAATGAGGGAACCGCCAGAAGGCCCTCAGCGCTGGATCTCACACAGCGAGATCTAACACAGTGCATAGTGAAATCGCATTGGTAGCAGTAATGGACCACCAACGTGGATGGCTTTAAAAGAGGATTACTGTAGAGCAGTTTTTGGAGAAGAGGGCTGTTGATGGCTACTAGCCATGATGGCAAAGCTCTCCCTCCACAGTCCTGGGCAGCAATGCTTCTGAATGCCAGCTGCTGGAGACTGCAAGAGAGGAGACTCCTCTTGTGCTCAGGTCCTGCTTGCTGGCTGGCCACTGTGAGAACAGGATGCTAGATGGTCCATTGGCCTCACCCAGCAGGCTCTCCTCATTATGTTCTATTCTGACTGGTACTCTGTCACCAAGACTAGGTTTGCCATACGGAAACAGCTCGAGAGAGAGAGAGACATTGCACATACTTTTGAAAACCAAGAAAATCTTTAATAAAAATACATTTTTTTAAAAAAGCTAGCTTTGGCGTTTGTTACAAGACCAGAAGCTTTATTGCTAGGCATTGCAGGTCAAAAAAAGTGGGAAAAAAATATTTATGTTTGCTAGAACAGCAGCTAGGATATTACTAGCCCAAAAATGGAAAGATGACAAGATACCAATGAAAGAAGAATGGCAAGTAAAACTGATGGAATATGCTGAAATGGCGAAGCCCCCTGGAAAACTTAGAGACAAGGACAACAGAGACTTTTTAAAAAGACTGGGAACCGTTTATGATGTACTTGCAGAAACAGTGTAAAGAAGTGGAATCACTAACAGCATTTGACTAAGCACTTACAATTCAGAAAACAAGCATAAAAACTAAGAGGCAATAACTGGGAAAATAATCAAAACGTAAGGTGTAATTTTGGAAAATATGGTATAAAAATGACAAGAATGCAATAACATTTAGCTAAAAGAATACAAAATTAAGGCAGAACAAAACAAGCAGGAGAAACTGATATTTAAAGAACCAGAAGAGGAAGTTGATGGAAGTCAGGGGAGGAGTGGGGGGGGGGAGAGATTGGGACTTGCGTATGTCCCCCCCCCTTGTGATAATGATGATTGTGTTGAAGTCAAAATGTAAAACTTAAAAAAAATTATTATTATTATTTATTAAAAAACTAGCTTTGGTTAGGGTCTCCGCCCCCTAAAAAAACCAATTTGGGGTTGTTGTCCCCCCCAAAGCTATGAGTTCACCATGTTTAAACAATAATTTATTTAAAGTATATATATATAGTCTGAATGTACGTCAAAAGATTAATTAAAAATGTGGTATCAGACTGGGAAATTTGTATAGAAATATATTCTTATTTTTTCATTTTATGTGCAATTGCTGAACCAGATATAAATTGTAATATGAGGACAATACTGCATCAAGGTTGCTGACAGGAATGAGCCCCTCAGCATGTAACACCTCAGCTCAGAGGCCTGCACTGGTTGCTGATTTGCTACTGGGTCAAGTTCAAGGTGTTACTATTAGAATATAAAGCCCGTAACAACCTGGGACTAGTTAACTGGAGAGGTTGCCTTTCCCCACATGTGCCCACTCAACTGCTTTGACCTGCAGAATTGGCATTATTACGGGTGCCGCCACATAATACCTGTTCCACATTTGTAAGGAATCGATAGGTGGCAGCACCTATTGACAATCAGGCAGGTGCCTCACTGTTACTCGTTTTGGAGCCCGCATAAAACATTATTGCTTAGACAAGCCTACCCAGATATGTAGAATGTTTTAATTTTTGTTTAGCTTATCACTGATTTTAGTTATTATTTGACTGTTTTAAACTGCTTTTTTAAAAAATGTTTTTACAGATAGTCTCTCTTTTCTTGTTTGTTATTTACAATCAAGCAGTATGAAATAAATAATATGATTAGTAAATAACATGTATGATAAAATTAACTTTCAAAATATTTTATCTATTTCTGCATCTATCTATATACAGTATTAGCAAGTGCCCTTCCTGTTAGAACCTAAAAATAAAATTATTTTTGGATCCATTAATGGTTTTTCTGTGCAACAACTCAGAAACCAATTGTGTTGTGTTTGTTTGTTTGTTGGGAAACTAGAATACCATGCACTGATCATTCTGTATGAATGCAAAGGCAGGTGTGTTTGGTTTTCTTTGGGGCTCCCCCTCTTTGCACAAAGGGGAGGCTCCAAATCACATCTCCTCTGACTGTCTCGGACACTTCCCATGGGATCTTTTGTTTAGCTCTGATGTGCACCCAAGATGTTTTAGCTGGGAAAATGTGAAGACTGTGAAAATGTGGCATGCAGAAGTGACAGATGTGTGTGCTGCACACAATTGATTGGGTGATGTGCTGCTGCTCCCTTGATTCATCAGCCCATTGGCCTGCTTAGAGATATGTTGATTTCTATTTATGACAGTGATCATAGAATTGTAGAGTTGGAAGGGATATCAAGGGTCCTCTAGTCCAAACTCCTGCAATGCAGGGATCTCAAGTAAAGCATCTACAACAGATGGCCATCCAACCTCTGCTTAAAAACCTCCAAGGTCCATTCCACTGCCAAACAACTCTTACTGCCAGAAAGTTATTCCTGATGTTTAGTCGAAATCTCATTTGTTGTAACTTAAAGCCATTGGTTTGAGTCCTACTCTCCCGAGCAGGAGAAAACAAGCTTGCTCCATCTTCCATGGCACAGCCCTTGAGGTATATTCGAAGATGGCTATCACATCTCTTTTCCAGGCTAAACATACCGAACTCCCTCAACCTTTCTTCTCAAGGTGTGGTTTCCAGACCCTTGGGCATCTTGGCTGGTCTCCTCTGCACATGTTCCAGCTTATCTAGTTGCAAGTTTGGGGAAAGGAGTGGACAGGAGCCAAAAGTTAATGGGGTCAAGATTACCGTGGAAGAAGAGTCTGTCATGGTGGGCACATTTCTCCTTTTCCAGGGAGATTACAGGTAAACAGCCCACAATGAGTGAATCAGGGAGCCCTTATCCCTCCAGACTGTGCCCCTTGGGACTAGTTGGGTGGAAGGCAGATAAAGTGGTGACGCTGAGACTAAGGAAGAAGAAGAAGAAGGAGACAGCCAGGGCTATCTATCTGGACTGGTTTAACGTAAGAAGGCAGGTGGGTGGGAGCTGGCTGAGAACATTCTGAGGTTGGTGGGGCAGTGCTCCACTTGCCCAAATGGACCATCCTCCACCATGTCTAATCTCATCAGCTTTGAGCAAATCAGGACAAGCGCTCCACAGCGCCAAATTGCCTGCAACTGGGGTGTGGTGGCGGATATGGGTGAGCATATGGCTTTGAGACAAATAAGACTCCCTGGAGGAGAAGTGTGTGTGTTTGAATAAGAGAGCAGGCTGTTTCGTTCTGTGAGGAAACGCAGCACGTGAGAAGCTGATCAGAGGGTGAATAATTTATTTTTGCGTGAGAATACAGTGGAGAGACCCGACCTTCACATTCTTCTGTTTCTATCCAGTGGTTTAATCCTTTTACGGAGGTCATGAAACTGTACTGGGGCTGCTGCACTTCAGGCTGTGAATGGGGGCTCATATGAGGGGGATACATCCTCTTCTCCAAATACAAAGGCTCCCTGCACATAGAAAAGCAGCAGAATGCAGTACTGTACAGTTAAAGAGACTTGCTAATCTACACTATCAGCCTTACTTCACATTTTCATATAATGTTTTAAGAGTATTCAAACCACATACTTGGTGATGCAACCAATAAGATTATAAGCAAGTCTTTGTATGTGCAATCCATTTGGGGGGGGTGTCTATGTTACTGTAGTAAGAGAATTCTTTGTCCCCCATAAATCCTACAAATTGGATGACTTTGCAGAATGTCAATGCTTTCTCTTAATTGCATAACTTAGACTGGTTTTGCGAGCATAATTGGGAAGGGAGAAGGAGCCAGGAGTCTTATTCAGCCATATTGCTTTCAGATATATATTTGCAGCCTTAAGGACTGGAACTTTGTCCCTGGTTTTGAAAAAAGCTGAGATTTTTCAGGCTGGAGAAGTAGTCCCCTATCCTGTGACTTTTTTCTCCCGCAGCAGTGAAGAACCAAGGCTTTATCCCACCCCCGCCGCCCCTCGCTGCATCATCTGATAAGGGAACAGTCTCATGGTGGCAAGAGGATGTGTATGATTTGTGGTAGCCCACAGTTTAATGAAGTGGAGCAGATAGTGTCTGAAAGAATGCCCCTTTGCATGTTCACAGGGGTACTCTTCCCTGTATAAATACTTTTTCGTGCAGCCTAGGGTGATGAGCCTAGGACCTTCTGCATGCAAAGCAGGTGTTCCACCACTGAGCTATAATGCTAGTTCAGTGCTTGGATGTAGTCAGTGAGGGCGCATATCTAAGAGACGGCATTGTCCTTTGCACAGGACCAGAGTCGGTCTAGCTTTGTTTAATTCAAGCATGCATCTCCTCAGGGGCACAGCGACTGCCTTGCGGCCAACGCACCCAGCCGGCTTGGAGCTTCCCCGTTGAGCCAGGATCCTAGGATTCCAAGATCACTCGGCCGCCTCCTGTCAAGGTGGTGCCAGGGCATTCTGCACAACCTCAGAAGCACTCCACCGATCCCACTGCCGGCGCTTTCCCTCCCCGCTCCAGAGCCTCCCCAAATATAGGCATGGCACAGCCTGGGCTTCCTGCACCCCGCCCCGCCAGGTCTCTCCTGTGGCGCCCGAGCCGCAGTCAATGAGCAGCCGCGATGAGCGCCGAGGGGCGGCTAGTCGTGGCGGCGGCTCCTCCTCCGGCTCCTCCTCCTCCAGCGACACTCGCAGGGGTCTGCCTGGGAGGAGGCGGACTCCGCTCGGCCCGCCGAGGCAGCAGCAGCAGCAGCAGCCGAGATCGCAGCCTGTCCCCAGAGTTGGGGGTGGGGGTCGGCATGGGCGGTGGTGGCAGCGGCAGTGGCGGCTCCGCGCGGCGGTGGCGGCGATGAGCTTCGAGGAGGACGATGGGCACGGCCGTCTCCAAACGCCGCTCGCTCCGCAACGAGGCCGTGGCGTCGGTGGCGGCCAAAGTCAGGTGAATCCGAGCTCGGGTTCTTTTTTGGGGAAAGGAGGGGGCGAGATCGGGATGCAAAGCGAAGGAGCAAGCTAGCCCTAAAGAAAGAAACCTATCGGGGCGCTCGGAGGCCGTGCGTTAAAAGGCGGCGCGTAAAAGGAGAGCTGCGGGCGCAATGATGGTGATGGTCGAGGGATGGGGGGGGGGACACACGAGGGGGTCATCTCTTTCTCTCCGACCCCCGTTACCCCAGTGAGAGATTGAATCCTGCACCGGGTGGAGTTGGGGTCGTGGGTGCAAAAAGCAAGGAGTGAGCGTGGAGGAATTTGATATAGTCTCCGCGTTGTGCATGGATGAACATTTATGGCAAGGGAGTTTTGGGGTGAGGAGGCAAAAAGAAACACACCGGGCGCGTGTCTGTGCAAGTACCAAGAGACCAGGTAGGAAGGGGCGCGCGCATGGGATCGTGCAAGGGCTGGGAAAGAAGAGCGAGCGTGCAAGGGAGACGTGCGTGTTTCCAGAGGAGCACGTCGGTGTCTTGTTCCGCGCTCGGAGGAGCTCGCCCGCCTCTGATTGACGTCAGAGGCTGGGGAGGGGGAGGGTGCACAGTGGGGAGGGGTCTGCCACAAACCCGGATTGTGTATTTCCTTTCTGACTGCTGGATCGTACCGGGGCTTTGGAGTATGCTGGATCGGAACGATGCGCTCCTCCGATGCTCCTACCCATCGCTGTACGGATTTTGTCAGAAAGCGGCAGGCCTGGTGTTCTATGCCCTGCTACACCTAGGGGAGAGGGCTCTGGAACATTTCAGCTGTTCTCTCCAACAAAACTCCCCACCCCCCCAAATTGTGTGGTCTGAGATGAAGTAAAAACATCACTATGTGCCAAGTTTTCACACAGGGAGAAACACACATACCTCTAGCACTTTTCCTTCCGGCAGTGCAGACAGCCTATCCCTGGTGTGCTGCATCTTCTCAGCCTGCCAAAAGTGTCTGCTGTTGAGCGTGGAGGGTAGGAGGACAGCGCTGCTGCTGCTGCTGCTGCTGCTGCTGCTGCTGCTGCTGCTGCTGCTGCTGAACCCCCGCCTTTAGTCTCCCACCATGCCAGTGAGCCAGAAGTGCTAACTCTGTATTTTTAGTCCGGCTGGCGCTGGTTGAAATAGCAGATGACGTGAGGTGCGAAGTGTTTTGGCATGCTGCCCAGCCGTGGACCACTTTTTCTTTTGGCAAAGGCTCAAAGAGCCCACGGCTGCCCTGGTGAACTTCCAAGCTCTGGGAATGCAGCAATGATGTTGGGGGGGACGGGACCGGCAAGCTGCCTGCCTGCCTGCTTGCGCAGTGGTGACTTTGCCTCCGCAGCTGTTTAACTTCTTAGCCTTGGAAGATGCTCTCTGCTTGTCTTGGACGATCCCTCTCTGGTAGCCGCGTGCTGACCAAGAAAAGTGAGCCTTTGGGGAGCGGCCTCGTCACTGTGTTGTGTTTTGCACCTAACGTGCTCCTGTTCCTTAGTGCCAGATGAAGGAGCATATGTGGCTTTTGTTTTCTACTGGCGACACAAAACCAAGGAGAATTGCAAGCATCACAGAGGATGTTTAAAATGTAGTGACGCCTTCAGATTGCCAGTATTTGTGGGAGGGATCCCAGCACGTATACCGGAAGTTTAGGTTTGTGCATTTAAAATGAAATTAAGCAGTCTTCTACCCTAGTGCAACAAATCCACTTAAAAGAAATCGCAGACTTTAGTTGTTTGGAAAGTGAATGGGAAGTGCATTGAAAAGTGTGAAGTGAACAAATGATTGATGGGAAGACATCCCATGTGCAAAGTGGGACAAATGCCCAATAAACAGGTTCCCTGGAGATGCCCAAACTCCCTACTGTTAAGTTAACCTTACTGAAAAATTGAAATTATTTCCCCTTTAAACAAAAAGCTCAAACCATACACTTGGGCAAGAGACATTTAGTGTGGTTAATTTTGACTGGCGTCATTTTACAGAGTGAGGTGACGGGGGAAAGGATAAGCAGCAGGTTCTGATTGTGAGGAAAGGACCTCTTTGGGAACAGAAGGAAGAACCCATGAGACAGACTTTCCAGAAAACGGGGCAGAACTCTTGTTCATGAGCAGGGTTCGCAAACAGGGGTGCCTGGACCACTGGTGATCTACAATCACTGTGTCCCCGTTAAATATTCACATTGATTTCTTAATGTATTTGTATTGCTTCATTTATTTCTTAGATTTTAGGATGGGAGAATACAATTTAAATTCTGTAGAATGTGAATTGTATTTTGCCAATCCAGTGGTACCTTGGGTTACATACGCTTCAGGTTACATACGCTTTAGGTTACAGACTCTGCTAACCCAGAAATAGTACCTCAAGTTAAGAACTTTGCTTCAGGATGAGAAGAGAAATCATGCTCCGGCAACAAGGCAGCAGCAGGAGGCCCCATTAGCTAAAGTGGTGCTTCAGGTTAAGAACAGTTTCAGGTTAAGAACAGACCTCCGGAACGAATTAAGTACGTAACCCGAGGTACCACTGTAATAATAATAATAATAATAATGAATTTATACACTGCCCTTCAACTGAAGATCACAAATGAAACAAAATACACGAAAGAAAAGGAGCAATAATTTGAAAAAGAAATAAAGTAATCGTGCAGCATCCAGCACCAGCAAGTACGGCAGAAATTGTAGTAAGTCATTAAGTGGTCTTTGGATTTTCAAGTTGTCCATGGGAGGGGGGGGGGAGAAGATTGGAAATCACTGGTCTTGAGGTTGGTTTGGATCCTGTGGGAGCCTTTTTCCGATATACTCCAGGGTGCTGAGCAAGGTGACCCTTGAGTTTCTGCCCATCTTCAAAATTCTAGGCTGTGCTTTCTACATTAAGCTGTGAGATATGATACTAGTCATGAACAGGAATAACCTGATTCCAACCCACCAAGAGCAGAGATACTTTATTCATTTTACTTTGAGCACAGGATTTGGTACAGGGGTGTAAAATTTTCAAACTACATAGAACCTTTGTTTGCATTCAGACCCAGTTCCCAGCCTTTGTTATTTTGGCAACAGCATTTCAAAGATCTTAGAGGAGTGTTTACTTGAAATCTTAGGAACTGAGGCAAAGGGGCCGGGGCGTGTGTGTGTGGATCTCAGAGGTTTCCCCTCTTCTCTTTTAACAAGCAAAATAAATGGTTCCAAATTAGCAAATGTGCTAGATATTACAGATTCTCCCATTTCTGAATGACTCCTTTTTCTCAGTGCGGATTTGACCCGACCCTGCTCCTGAGATGGAGTGCTGCAAACCTGCCCTCAGAACAATGAGGACTAGAATGCTTGTTTGCTTAAGCCTTGACACTTTGCACTGTGTTTCCAAAAAGCACTGGTCCAGATTGCATAGCTGGCAGACACAACTGCAAGGCATTTTACTGAATCACTAAAATAAGGTAATTTTAAAAAACAACAACTGTAGGAGGCTTAGTGTGACTCAGGGAGAGAATGTATAGTTGCTGTTATTACCAGTATTAAGTGTTCATTAGGAATAAAGTTAAGACAAGACTATTTCGTAAAACTGACATACCAAAATGATTTTTTCCCCTGTGCCTTGGGAGGTGTCACAAATCCATGTGGTCTAGACCCATAGGTGATCAGGGGGTGCATGTATTAACAAGTGGATCTTTGTATTTGGCTCCCCTGCATGCTCTTATTAGATTCCGTAAGTCTTTCAGCCAGCTCTATGTCCCAGAGCTCTGTGGGAGATTTGCTGGCTTTATGAAGCACTGCCTAATCTATAGATCTCAGCAGAGCTTTCCTGCTGACAAATGGACAATAATTTTCTCACTTAGAGGCTGGCGACGCTGAAATTGTGAGAGGTAGGTGTGTGTGTGTGTGTGTGTGTGTGTGTGTGTGTGTGTGTGTGAAGCTTTTGGGCTGCTGGAATAGCTCAATTGGTAGAGCACGAGACTCTTAATCTCAGGGTTATGGGTTTACTAAAGACTCTGTTTCATGTTGATGTCAAATAAGCCCCACCAACTCAGTGGACGACAGCAGTCCTTCAGCGATTGAGCTGAGACATAAGGGTTTGGGTGGTCCCTGGGATTCTGGGCATTGTAAATTAACAGAAGGCCCTTGAACCTGGCTCAGGAGTTGATGGGCAGCCAGTGCAGCTGTTTTCACGATGGTGTCCCATGTTCTCAGCTAGATGCCCCCTCCAGCAGTCTGACTGTCACCTTCTGCATCAGCTGGAGCTTCCACACCAGGCCCAAGGGCAGCTCCACATAGAGCCCCTTGCAGTAATCCAGCCTCAAGGTTACCAACTCATGGACTGCAATGGTCAGGTTACCCTTGTCCAGGAATGGCCACAGCTTCACTTCTCCACCATTTCCTCAGCAGTTTGCAATTAAACACACACACACACACACACACACACACACACACACACACACACACACATTGCAGTTGATTTCTCCTGATAGACCTGTTTGTGTCCCATTTTGCCTTGTGCACATTTTTGCAAAGCAATTTCTTCTAATATAATGTAGTACTGTACATGTTATTTTCACTATTTTCCCGTGCATATTATGCTGGCATCTGTGTTTTTCTACACATGACTTGGCCAGAGAATTGCATTGCAAAATTCGGATAAGGGGTGAATTCTGAAGGGTGGTGTCTGTTTCAATTTGCAAGCTGTTTCAGAAAGTGTTAATTAGGTAGGTTTGTCTTTGAATGCAAAGTGAATCAAATCTTTCTTATCTGATATACAGGGTTCTGGACCAGATGGGCTCTTCTGAGGCTCTTATTAATATCTCCCCCACCCCTACCAGAGATAAATGCATCTCTGTAGGCTGCTGGTATCTGAGATGCTCAAAACCACAGCTCAAAGTCTCTGGGTTTCTTCCGAGAAGCTCTTAATTTCAGTCCCAGAGCACCTGACCCAGCTCTTCCCAAGATGGTTAATTAAGCTCTCTGCAACTTTCATTCTTGGCCTGGATCCTTGTAAACAACTGCAACACTCGTTTCAACAGGGGATGTCTCTGAAGGCCATCCGTTAGTATAGCTTTTCTGCTGTTCTGTTCTGTTCTGGCTGGAACGGTTTAACATTCGCAACTGTTCTATCTGTCTTTAGAACTGTGATATACCGGTAACTGTGTGACCTGTCCTGGAACCTTAATGGGTGAAGGATGGTGGGAGGAAATCTTACAAATACAACAAATGAAATAAATATCCCGTTGGTACACTGTGCTGTACTGAACATAGTTGTGGTGGAGACACTTCTCCGATTTATTTCCTGCAGACCTAAAATGAGGAGAGGCCAATGGGACAAGGTCATAGCTCATTGGTAGAGCACCTGCTTTGCATGCAGAAGGTCCCAGGTTCAATCCCTAGTATCTTCAGGTAGGGCTGGAAAAATGCACCCTGAATGAAAGAAACCCTGGAGCTGCCAGTCAGTGTAGACAATACAGGGCTGGATGGACCAAGGGTCTGACTCAGCATGAGGCAGCTTCCAATGTCTTTCTCTTCCTAGATTTACAAGCTGCGGATCTGAAGCATGTCAATAGATGTAAGTAAACCTTGGCTCTGATTTAAATGGACCAAATCAGGGAGGGGGAAAAGTATTTGGATCAATTTCAGACATGTCTCCTGCCCCTCATTGAAGGAATAGGTATGTAAGGTGGCAGAGAGAGCAGAGGGTGGGAATATTTGGAGTTGCTGCTTTGGTCAGCTTTTCAAAGTTCTCAGATTTTTATTGAGGACAACAAAGAAAATTGATGTTTTGCAGCTTTCTGCCCCAAGACAGATTTATCTCTTCTCTCCCCAGCTCCCACTCGAATCTGGAGCTACTGGGATGTAGAAAGTGTCTTCTAAAAAGTTCAATTTCCTTTCTATGAGCCACCAAAAACTGTGGCAACTAGTTAAGTGTTCGTGGTGCATGAGTTGTGACCGACTCTGGGGTTGCAGTGCTCATCTTGCTTTATTGGCCGAGGGAGCCGGCGTACAGCTTCTGGGTCATGTGACCAGCATGACTAAACCACTTCTGGTGAAACCAGAGCAGCGCACGGAAACGCCGTTTACCTTCCTGCCGGAGCGGTACCTATTTATCTGCTTGCACTTTGATGTGCTTTTGAACTGCCAGGTTGGTAGGAGCTGGGACCGAGCAACAGGAGCTCACCCCATCACGGGGATTTGAATCGCCGACCTTCTGATCAGCAAGCCCAAGAGGCTCAGTGGTTTAACCCATAGCACCACCCGCGTCCCCATGTATGTAGTATGTATGTATGTAAGAAAAAAATAGATAAATATTATATGAACCAGTTGACAGTGGAGCAGACTTTGAAGGCAATGAACTCTACTTTATTTGTGGGGTTGAACTAGATGACTTAGGGTTTCTTTCCGAGTCTCTTTCTAAACGTGCATACACAGAAGTGATGTCTTCAGTGTGGCATGGGAAAAAAGAGTGCTAAGGCTGCATAGATACTATACACCTAAAGCACACCAGTTCCCCCCAAGAATCCTGGGAGCTGGGATGGTAAGTGTAAACAGCTGTTCCTAGGATCCTATTTCCAGCGGGGCTTATGAATCATCTAGAAGTCTTCCTTGAGAACCAGGGTCCCTCTGGAGGTATTTGTTGGCTCTCTTCCAAAGACGGTGTGGGTGGAATCTTGGTCATCCTTATATTAAGTGCAGTGCATATTTCATTCCATATTAATTAACATAGTAATTTGATTTCACCCGATTTGGGGGATGGGTGAGAAGAGATGGTCCAAAGCTCTGATATATTCTGGCTTTGTCGAATAGGATTTCGTGTGTGTATGTCCACAGATACCTTTGGGGTTTCAAATTGCTCCTGCATAGGTTTGGGTGACTTCCACGTCAAAAGAATAGAAAAGAAATTTATAAGATGCTGTAATTGGGCAGAGTACTGATTTTAATGTCAAAATGCAGTACTTGCCAACCTGACACCCTCCTGGTGCTTTGGGTTACGATTCCCATCAGCCCCAGCCTGCACACCTGGCACTCTTCAGAGGTTATGAACTACAGTTCCCAGGCTGGAGATTGATGGGGCAGAGGTTGACAAAGTCTGTTCTAATATTACTGCTGCTGCTTAATTATTTTTATTATTTTAAATTGTGATAGTTTGTATTTAGTTTTTAACTCTGGTATTTGTATGTTGTTACAAATGTGTTTAATTTATAATTGTTGCAACATTGCAAGAAAGTATTTCCCTTCCCTGAAATGTGTTTAAACAAATGGTAAATACGCCCACAAAAATAACTTGCCTGCAATGTATTTATTTACCACTTGCCTGCTGTGAGCTGGAGCAGGAACGGATGGAGAGATACATTTGAATATTGGGTACCAAGGAAGGGGTGATGTGACTCATCCTTCCTCTGCCAGTGTCTTCACTCACTTGCATGTACGTTTCTGGCAGCGGATGGCTACCAGGCCAGTGCTTAAATGCAAGGCTGCTGTTCTAGAAAAATAGGCTCCTACGTTCTTGGCATTCAGGGTGCAGCAGGAGAAAGGACAGATGTGTTTAAGCAGGAGAAGAGATGGAGGATAAGGCTATGTTCCACCTTCACTGTCAGAGGCAGTATGCTGCTGATTGCCAGTTGCTGGGAATTATGTTTGGGGAGAGTTGCAGTTGTTCTCAGCTGTTGCTTGTGGACTTCCCTTTGGGGCATCGGGAGAGGGGGCATTGTAAGAACAGGATGCAAGGCTAGGTGAGCCTCAGCAGGCCCTTCTTATATTCTTTTTCTTATATTCTGATTCCTCTGTCCTTCATCTATCCATCCAGATGCAGGGATGAGCACTAACTTTAAAAGGGGATTTGATAAATTCATGAAGAGTAAGGCTATCAGCTGTTAGCAACCCTGATGGCCGTGCTCTCCCTTGGAGGCAGTAACGCTTCTGAATACCAGCTGCTGGAAACTGCAGGAGGGGAGAGGGCTCTTGCACTCATCACCTGCTCGAGAACTTTCTGGAGAAACCCAGTTGGCCACAGTGAGAGCAGGCTGCTGGGTGATGCAGGGCCTTCGGCCTGATTCAACAGGGTTCTTCCTATATTCCTAGGAGAGCTTTGAGGGTGGCAGAGTTGGAGAAGTAAAGGTCACCAGCCAAGGTGTTGGAAGAGATCATGGTGGAGAATTCCCCCTTCCCTCCAGTTAGGTTGAATTGGCTGGTAACCCACTCCCCGCAATGCCCACCCTGTGCATTTGCCTCGCTTGCTCTTCTAGCATGCGGCATGGCTCACTTGCTTGAGTCATTGGGAAGGATTTCCTCTCCATGAACTTGCTTCTGAGATGAGCCTGTGGTGTGTTTTATATCCCATCTTGCTTTCAAATTGCTTGTGGTGCTTCTTGAGTGGCTTCTGTGGCCCTCCCTCTCCTTCTCCCATCTCCACAACAAAACTGTGAAGTAGCTTAGGGTCTGGGATGTGGGTTAAACCACTGAGCCTAGGACTTGCAGATCAGAAGGTTGGCAGTTTGAATCCCTGCTCCCGTTGCTCGGTCCCTGCTCCTGCCAACCTAGCAGTTCAAAAGCACATCAAAGTGCAAGTAGATAAATAGGTACCGCTCCGGCGGGAAGGTAAACGGCGTTTCCGTGCGCTGCTCTGGTTCGCCAGAAGCGGCTTAGTCATGCTGGCCACATGACCCGGAAGCTGTACGCTGGCTCCCTCGGCCAGTAAAGCGAGATGAGCGCCACAACCCCAGAGTCAGCCAGACTGGACCTAATGGTCAGGGGTCCCTTTACCTTTACCTAGCTTAGGGTCAGATAGACCACAACTGGCCCAAAGGTCCTCTTTCATGACCAAGTGGGGATTTGAATCCTGGTCCTCCAAGTCCTATCCCAGCAACTCCACTCTGATTCTCTCCTTGGGCAGTGAGTTCCTTGTGTAAGGATTTGTCAGATGCAGAAGCTTACGTTTTCCTATTTGTTTGCCGCGGTAGTAGCAAACAATTCCTTCTCATGGCTTATTCGCTGGTCTACGGGCAGCATCGGACTCTCACACCCATTTTTTGGCTCCTATATGTTTGGGGTTTTTACTTGCTTGTAACAGGGAATGCCACATGCAGGCAAACTCTGGATTGCAGAAGGTTAACCGCATGTCTGAAATCCACCCCACCCGCGTCATTACATGCCCTCTGTGGCTTCTGGTCTTTGCTTTGAGCTGCTGTGCTTTCAGGCGTGCAGCGCCAGCGCTCAGTAACGAACCTGCCTCCCGCTTGCTGCGTTATAACTGCATCGGAATCTCGGCGCTTTGGGTGCCTCTTTAGTCGCCTTTTGCACACCTGCTCCATTCAAATGGTTCTTTCCTTAACTTCACTGCCTTAGCCGCTTCCTTCAAGTGCGGCAGTGAGGAACCTCTGAGGAGCTGAGGGGCGGGCGTCGCTTGAGTGTTCCCCCCTCTGCTGCAGAGACGGGGCTGCTATGTAGTCTTTCTGGAAGTCTGGATAGAGAGATGCTCCGCAAAGCAGAAGCCACTTTTGCCCAAGTCACGGCTCTGGCGTAATAAAGAGCTGGGAAGGAAGCGCTGTCTTCTGCATGATTTCCACCCACATTGCTTTAGAGACGCAACCGCGGTCGGTACTGACACCACCAGCAGCCCCGGAGGTCAATGGGACAAATTGCAAAGGGCGAATAAAGGACACAGAGGTCGAACGGGTGTCAAAAAGGGCTGGGGGCGGGAGAAAAGTGCACAAAATTTAATCAGGCTAATTAATTTAATTGAATTAGCCACATTTGTCACTATTATTAATTTCTGTGAACAGAAGTTGGATTACCACTCTTGCATCATTGCCTTACTTACCTACATTGGAGACGAGTGGCTTACCTGTACACAGCATATGGGAAATAAATAAAAAAGCTGAAAGGAAGCTAAGTGCATGAGCATGTACAGAGTGCACATCCCTTGTCCAATACAGCAGTGTTCTCATATCCTGATGCTTTCTTGCTTTTAAAAAAGTGTGTAGCTGCAGAACTGTTTTGCTTCCTTGTTTTTTTAAAAAAATAATTTAATGCATCCTAGTAATGTGGTTGACAATTAATAAATGCATTTATTTATGTATTGATATATCTGGACTTTATTTCATTTGCATTCCTAAGAATTTCTGAGTTTGGGGTTGGTACACAATTTTATAAGCTCTTTAAGAGATCAATCAAAATCAGATGTTATCAAAGTCCTGCTTTAGAATACTTCAATCTATCTACCAAGCTCTGATAGGTTTTTGACTATTCTTAATGTTTCTGGCTGTTTAATTATTTATTATTTTTATTGCATTTACATCCCACCTTTTCCTCCAAGATGTTCAAGGTGGTGTACATGATTTCCCCCCACCGAATTCCCACAACAACCCTGTGAGGTAGGTTAGGAAATTCCCAGCCTCCCTGCCATGTGACCTTCAGCTTATTCATGTTTTTATTTGATTTATCTTGCTCTCGGAATGGGTTCCAGCACTGGATTTGTGTGTTCTTGTGTTAAAATGTCATACGGGCAACAGCCACTCTCTACACATCCTAGAAACTTTGATGACATATCAAAAATGATCTGGATGGCACTTTTAATTTTTTTATCTGTTTTTTAAAAAAATTGCATTTATATTACACTTTCCCCCCCAAGGGAAGGCAGTGCATGTGATTCTCCCCATCCTTTTTATCTTCACAATAATACTGTTAGGCTGAGAGAGACAGTAACAGTCCCAAGTCCATCCATTGATTTGAAACCCTGGGCTGGGTCTAGACACATCATAGAAGCGTTTCAGTTACGCATTGTAAATTTAAACAGGGAAAAACGAGACTCCGCAGCGCCACCTGGTGGCACAGTGTTATATTGCAAATACTGTACAACACATATAAATTGCTTTTTCTTTGCCAATTTAGCCGAGTCCCTGGTTTCCTGGGTTCTAGTCCCTGTGTGCTATCACTGTATAAAAAGGTTTTGTGCAGAGAGCATGTGCCAGTACTTCCAGGTAGAAGTTGAGTGAATCACTGCTGGCTACGTCACAAGTTTTCGTTTTTGTTTTGCAACATGTACGTGATGTTGCCATCCTGCACTTCTAAAAATGTTTTCATCCAGATTTCTCCTTGCTGCAGAAAATCCAATATGCAAAAATAACCAATTATCATGACACAGCTGCTGCGGGTGTGGAAGCACATTAGTGCATTTTTGCAAGCTGGAAGGGAGTGTTGTCACATGCGTGGTGACATTTCAGTGGTGGTCACGATTGCTTTCATGGTTGCCAGAGAATTCCAACAAAAACAGAAAAGGAAGTGGGAATCACTACAGGTCTACTTGTTCATCTATGGTTAGGAACAGAAGTCAGTTAAACAAATGCAATCAGTAGACACAGATCTCACTATCGGAACACAATTCATGATCAGAAAAATGTTTGTTAGGGGAGCATTCACATAGCAAGTTGACAATTCTCACTGATTCCTATGGCAAAATTTCTAATGTGTTTCGGGCCATGTTAGTTTGTAACTAACAATTTCTTTATTTCTACATTGTTTTGCCAATCAGAGCAGTCAGCATTGGTCTAGATGGGCTCTAGTGAACTGAGTCTGCATAAGCAGCTTCACACATTTAAGTCTGGGACTTGCCGATCAGAAGGTCAGTGGTTCGAATCCCCATGATGGGGTGAACTCCCATTGCTTGGTCCCTGCTCCTGCCAACCTAGCAGTTCGAAAGCACCTCAAAGTGCAAGTAGATAAATAGGTACTGCTCTGACGGGAAGGTAAACAGCATTTCAGTGTGCTGCTCTGGTTCGCTCCCTCGGTCAATAAAGCGAGATGAGCACCACAACCCCAGAGTCGGTCACGACTGGACCTAATGGTCAGGGGTCCCTTTACCTTTACCTAATGCTCTTCCCAGTGCAGTCTGCCAGGGGTCTTCCCTGACATCTTTTCAGCACCACTTGACCTCCCCATCCCTGGCTTTCAATTAGACTGAAATGATTTTGTCATTAGTGTGCTGCCAAAGGTTTCCATGGCTGTTATAGGGGGTTGCTTTGGTTTGTGTGTGGCTGTACAAGCACACATTGACCGTACATTTACCCCCCCCCCAAAAAAAAAGAATACCGGGAACTGTTTTCTACAGTTACAGGGCTACAATTCCCAGAGTCCATAAACTACAGTTCCCAAGATTCCTCTTTTGAGTAAGGGATAATATGCTTTAAACGTGATTTAAATGTACACAGCCTTGGTTTTCAATTGTGTTGTCAGTCACATGTAGACCTTCGGGGAGCTCACCACTAACAAGTCTAATAAGTAAGAAGGACATAAGAAGACCCTGCAGGATCAGGCCAATGCCCCATTTAGTCCAGCATCCTATTCTCACTTGCAGTATGTGTGTTCATGTGTGCTAGGTTCCATCCCTTAGCCCTGGCTGAGCCAGTTGTTGTTTAATGTTGCTAGAGAGGGGCATTATCGCTTATGCATGAAAGATCAGGATGCAACCCTGTGACATGGACAAAGGAGGACCATTTGCATTTTTTATTTTTATTTCTGCAAAGCTCTGGGTTTGCAAAATGCCAGTTAATGTTTTGAAATCACTGTATTTCCAAAGAACGTCACCCAGACAAAAGCCTCCTCTCTGAGCACAGCCTGGTTGGTGATGGTGAAGGACTTTGTTGGGCTGGACGCCAAGTTCTCAGGCTGTCTCTGTTTTTCTCCCTCTCTTGCTTTACTTTGTCTGTTAATGGAGCTGCTGGCCAGTGTGCCTACCTGCAGGGACCAAGCACGTTTAGCAAGGGAGTCAAAACAAATCTGAGTGAGAGCTCGAGAGGACAGGCATATGACTAGAAAGCCGTCTCATCAGTTAGGGTGGACGAACCATCAATTTCACTTTCCGTTTCTCACTTTCCTAATTGTTAGCATCACATGTCAGTATCAACTAGCAATTAATTTTTGTTTTTAATTCTCATGGGACTCTTTCTCTCCCCAGCAACATTATTTGGAGCAAAATTCTAACACAGTGGTACCTTGGTTTTAGAACAGCTTAGTTTATGAACAACTTGGATTAAGAATGCTGCAAACCCGGAAGTAGGTGTTCTGGTTTGTGAATATGCCTTGGAATAAGAACATGTTACGCTTTCTGTTGAATGTGTTCCATTTGTAAATTGAGTCCCCCACTGCTTCCTCTTGAGTCTGCCGGCTGCTGAGTCCCAAGCACCCACACAACACAGAGGTGATATTTGGAGCTTTAGTTTTTGCTATTTTTTGCATTTTTGTTTGTGTGGCTTTTTCGGTTTTTTGACTGTGACTTATTCTTCGTTTTGTGGGGCTGACTTGTGACTGTGGATTGTGACTTTGTTATTGTGACTGTGTGGAACCCAGTTCAGCTACTGATTGATTGTGTGACTGCAGAAATGGAGCCCAGCTCTGAAAAACAAACGACTATCATCAGTGCACATAAGAAAAATAATAATTTTAATTTTTATCATCTACAATGCTGTCTTATTTATTTTATAGTACAGTTCACTGATTATTGCTTTCATTTTATGGATCAGTGGTCTCGTTAGATAGTAACATTCATGTTAAAATGCTGTTTTAGGGTTTTTAAAAGTCTGGACTTGATTAATCCATTTTGCATTACTTTCTATGGGAAAGCGCGCCTTGCTTTTGGAACGATTTGGTCTTGGAATAGACTTCAGGAATGAATTAAGTTTGGGAACCAAGGTACCACTGTACAAAACTGGACCAACAAATGCAAAACTCTTACCATCATATATGTAATGGTCACTGATGTCCTTAATGATGCTGTCTCCATAGTTTACAAAAAAATGTACTAAGAATAAGGAGTCAAAATTCTCACTATTTTATTATGTTGTGATATCTGATTATTATTTTTAATTTAACAGTTGATAAGTTGTGGAAGGCATATACCATTTCTATATGCAGTTTTGCCTAATATACCAATTTTTGCACACATTTCACTAATACAATGCATTTTGGGGTATATTATTTTTGCATACAGAATCCATTTTTATCCATATTCTCACCTAACATGCCCCTATATGGCTGGAGAACTGTATTCCTAAATTCAGAGAAGTGTTTGTTTGCATATTGTTTTGAGCCGCACAGTATTAGAACAGTTTGCAAATGCAAACCAACTTTCTTTCACCATCCTTGCCTTCTGGCTACCTTAGGCAGAAACCCATTTTGCTGCAACATTATGGAGGAAGCCCATACTTTCGTTGCAAAGGTCCTCAAACCTTCTTGGTTTAAGAAAAACAACAACTGAGGAGCCCAGTTCTGAAAAACAAGGATAGCAGAACTGGGTGTTCTCACACTATTTGCAAAAAAACACAACCTGCCAGGAAAACCACACTCCAGAAAGCTAAATAGAGCAACCAAGCAAATAGGAAGGAGGAATTAAGTGACCAAGTGAGCCTTCCTTTCATCTCCATAGCAGTTGAAACTGGCCATTCTCTAGTCTAACTAGAGAATGTCAACTCCTTAATGTCAACTCCTTAACCGCTTGGCTGCAAAATGTCCCAGGTTCAGTTCCTGGAATCTCCAGATATGGCTGAGGACATGGGTGTAGCCAGGAGTTTTGTTAAGGGGGGGCAGGCCTTTTGTTTAGGGGGACAGAACTTCAGTTTGCTATGTATTTTTATGTATTTTATGATTTTAATCATTGATTTTTAAAATATTTATTTATTGAAATCATCGATTTCAAAAACCATCATTCAAATCATCAATTTCAAAAAACATAATCAAAACCATCAATTTCAAAATACAGTGGTACCTCGGGTTACAGATGCTTCAGGTTACAGATGCTTCAGGTTACAGACTCTGCTAACCCAGAAATAGTACCTTGGGTTAAGAACTTTGCTTCAGGATGAGAACAGAAATTGGGCAGCGGCGGTGCGGCGGCAGTGGGAGGCCCCATTAGCTAAAGTGGTACCTCAGGTTAAGAACAGTTTCAGGTTAAGAACGGACCTCCAGAACGAATTAAGTTCTTAACCCGAGGTACCTCTGTAATCATGATGGAAACCACTGATTTCAAAACAATCATGATTCAAAAACACTGATTCTAGAATCAGCATGATTTCACTGATTTCAAAATAACAGTGATTTAAATAATTGATTTTAAAAAAAATATTGATTTAAAAATCCCCTTTGGCTATGCTCATGACTAGGAGAGATTCCCTCCCTGAAACCCTAGGGAGCTGCTACCAAGGCATATGGGTCAGTTGTCTTACACAGTAAAAGGCATCCACCTAGGGGCCCTTGAGCCTTCGGCAAAGAGCTGTATTGCCATCCTCCCCACCTCACTCCACCCCAAAAATCTGACACAGTTGAGGATGCAAGTACAGGAAGATGCCTCCTCATGGCTGGTCGGGATGCCTGCACTGGTCTCTGCCTGGAAGCTGCTCCAAGGACCACTTTGTTCCCACTCTTGCAGCAGATCTCAGCAGAGTCCTTCCAAGGGCAAAGCAGCTGGAGGATGACGACGCTCCAGGTGTTGTGGGAGGGTGCCAATGCCTGATAGGTGAATTTTGCATGCCTGGCGAACCCCTAGGTACACCTATGCAGCCACCTGTGTTCATGAAAAGCATCTGTAGCTCAGTGGTTAGAACATCTGCCTCACATGTGGAAGGCCCAGGTGCATTGGACGAGTGGTCTGACTCTGTACAGGGAAGCTTCCTGTTGACCTATCTAATCCATCCCATTATTCAGAACATTGAGGACTAGAATCTTTCTTTGTTTCATAGCTTCCTGGTAGAGCACATGCTTTACATACAAAAAGCCCTCAGCGTGACTGGGAAAGACTCCTGGGGAGCTGCTGCCAGCCAGTGTAGGCAGTATTGAGCTGGGTGGACGAATTGTCTGTATGCTGCTTCCTAATGCAGCTGTGGAAGGTCCCAGATAAAAATGTGTCACTAGTTTAAAATGTTGTGGGCGGGAGGTAGTGTGAAAAAGCAGCAGCTAGTTAGAGGAGAGACTACAGGGCTACCTGAATGAACAGCCTGACCTGATACAAGGCAGGTTTCCTATTCTTTATCACCAGTTCGGAGCACTAAGTACACAGTCTCTCAGTGGACCAGTCCATCTGATTCATCTACATGTTGTCTGTAGGGACTGTGGAAGCATTTTGAAATCCTAAGTGCTGACATTCACATTGTTTTGTGTACATTACTTGCCTGGAGACCTGCATTGCAAAATGAAGAGAAGGACAAAATTCCGAAGGATGGTTTTGCTTCAGAATGCTTATGGTTTTGGAAAGTGTACTTTAAGTAGGTTCTCCTTCAAATGCAAACTGAATCAGATTTCTCCTTTAAATCTTAGTTCAGCAAGAGCCCTAAATCCGCTTTATTTGCAGCACTTGGGTTTTCCAGTATGTGATTGAATCCCACCTGCAAAATAGTGACACCCTGGATGTGCCCTCCAACTGCCTCAGCTGGATTTCCATCTCTGTCACCGTCCTTTGGGTTATGACTGGAAAAGGTGCAAGCTTTTAGCTGGTGGAATTTTCCAGTGGGAAACGACTCTCTTTTTCTTCTCCTGGGCTGTGAAAGAGCCTCTACATAGTCTTTCGAGAGATGGCGCAGCACACTCCTGCAGTCAAGCATGCTTGAAAAGGACAGAACAAAAGGTGCCCTTGAGCATAGATGGTTCAGCGCAGTGCTGTGGCAAAGAGGCAGCATCTTCTCCTTGATGCGTTCAGTGATGGTGGCAGGGAAGGATCAAGTTGGTTCTCTGGATTGCCCTTACCAGATCTATCTGTTTTGGCTTGAAGCCTGGAAGTGACATCCCTCTGATCCACATCCACACCCTGCACCTAACCTGCCTCACAGGGTTGTTGTGAGGATAAAATCAGGAGGAGGAGAACTAGCCAACTTCAGCTCCTTGAGGTGGGATGTAAATATAATAAATAGCATTTTTGTACCACACTAAGAGTCATGGATAATCCTGAAAACTGTACTGGTGACCTCTACAGTTGCAAGCCCAATTTAACAAACCACAGTTCCCAGGACTCTCTGTATGTTAAAGTGATATAAGAATGCTTGACCTCTCTATATCACCGGACTACAACTTGCATCATCCCTGACCATGGACCATTCTGGCTGGGGCTGATAGTATTCATAGTCCAGCAATTTCCAGAGGGCACTCTGTTGGCGTCCCCTGCTTTAGATTTTCTCGGTACAGGTTTTGGGGTACTGTCCTGGATGACACAATTGTGATTGTGTGGCAGAGTGGATGACTCATTTTTCTAAGAGGCTGCAGTTTTGGAATAGCTAGGGACTAGTATCTCTCTCAATTTCTCTGTCATTTCCCACTCCCTCTCTCTCACACTTTGGGTGATCTGCAGCTAATTGACAGAGGTGCTTTGCCCATCACATCAACAAACCTCATCTTGCACTTACCCCCCCCCCCCCGCCCATTAATGCAGAATGCAAGAGTTAAGTCCCCTGATGTTGGACTACAACTCCCACAATCAGGGATGATGGGATGTTGTAGTCCAACAACATCTAGAGACCCAAGGTTGAGAAAGGCTTATTTGAATCCAAATGAAAGCAGGAGAGTCTGATTTCCTGACATTGCTGCTTGTTCATTTTTATCTAAAAGCAGCTGTGGGTTGTGACGGAGAGAGCAGTCTCTAACTGGAACAGAGGTACTGGGAGGAGAATAACTTAACCTTTCTGCCTGTGTGCTTTCCACAGTCTGCCTATCCCCCACCTCTAAGTTGCTTTTTTGCCACCCTCTCGCCTCCAGCAGAAAACATACAGGTATATTCCTGCACTGTTAGGATAATGGCAGCTTTGAGGTGTGTGAGTCAAAGAGTGAGTGGTTTCTCTTTTTTTTATATAATAATTTTTATTAAAGATTTTATATTACAAAAAATAAAAAAACAGAAAAAAGAAAAAATATCCAACAAAAATTGTTAAAAACAATCCTTCTTTTCATCTCCTTAATTTTCATTTACTTGTTTCTCAGACCTCCTCATACCACCCTTTTTTGTATTCCAAATCAAATTATTAATTCAACAATTTCTTTCCCTCTTTTTGATACCCAAATCTTAATCTTAAATTGTTACAGTCTTAGATCAAAGAGTGAGTGGTTTCTCTTTCTGAGTTGTGGGTGGGGATTTCCCTCATTTTTATGAGGGTGACAAAACACTTTGGAGCTGGATTTTGCTAGTTTGCTTTGCTAACTCTCTCTCTCTCTCTCTCTCTCTCTCTCTCTCTCTCTCTCTCTCATTTTCCCTCTTTCTCTCCACCATTTTGTGCTTCTGCACACCTGACAATTTGAAGAGCGGCGAGGGCTTTTGGAGATTATCTCTCTCAGAACCATCCGGAAGGCCAGAATGGTTCAGGTAGGAGGATGTGTTGATTTTTATGTTATACTCATGTTTAAAATTATTTATAGGTTACTTGAGGCAGCTTACGTGGCATAAAAACACATTTTCCAAAAGAGCCCTGTTGAGGTTGTTTGTGTGGGTATGGTATTGTTCAAAATATTTAATTTATTTTATTTATTTCAATCAATTTATAAGCTGCTTGATTGTAAACAAAAAGAAAACCTCAAAGCAATTTACAAAAAGGATAAAACAATAAAATGATCAGTAAATAAATAGTGGTTTTTGTTTTTTGTTTTTTGCATGACTTGCTGAAAAACTTTGTGGTGTCCGGTTATGGAAGGATATGCAAAAAGAAACCTGCATTTTTAAAATTTATGCAATGTGATATACAAGGCTGGTGTGTGTGTGTGCTGCCATTATGCAGGAGTGTAGAAAAGGTTGGTGTGGTGTTGGATTAAGAATTCAGCTGCCTGAGAATCTTTGCTTTAATTTCATTTATTAAAGGTTTTAGTCCTCGTGAGTTTCTGCACTGCATTCATGAAAATGAAAATTCCCAAACTAGAAGGAAAATTCCCAAACTAGATTAATAGTGGTGATAATGATCATATGTTTGAAAGTGGGCAGGTAATATGTTCTGAAATTTCAGAAGGAAGATTCAGAAGATGTTTCCATTGTCAGGACATGGGGCTTTACTATCTTATGAACATCAGAAATGCCCTGCTGGAAATGTCTGAACTCAAAGTCAGAACAGCTGTCCGTCTTCAGATCCTGGACTCCAAATTTCTTTTCACACTGGAGAAAAAGAAAGCTGGCATCTTTAACTCAGGTTCTCATATGCGCCTTTCCTTCCAGATCACCTGCTTGCTGAATCCTATGTTGGGCAGGAGGACTCCCCAGATATGCACCAGGGAGCCCAGAACAAGCGCCGCCTTTCCCTCATTTCTGACGGCAAATTCGAACACAGCTTCTCAGAGGAGCGTGGCGAGAAGCTGGCTGGCGAGGGGCCCAAACCACGGGTCTACACTATCTCCGGGGAGAGGCCTATGCTCTCCCAGCACCAGAGTGAGAGCATGGAGCTGGTGGTCATCAAAGGGGCTGAGGCTGAGGAGGAAGAGGAGGAAGACTGCTCCCAGGGCCAGCCTCTCCAGAATGCGGTCAGCTCCCACAACATTGGGAGGCACTGCAAAGGGAGCTGGGCAAGCAGCCGCCAGGTCTCCAAGGAGTGCCCCGGCTGCACCCACCTGGCTGCTCCTTCCCAGCACGCTTTCGACATAGAGCATCCTCACCCCCACCACCCCCATCACCACCACCACCACCACCACCACCAGGCCGGCGAGACTGGCTGGCGCCGGAAAAAGCTGGAGAGAATGTATAGCATTGACCGTGTGTCAGGTTAGTAACGGAATAAAAGAAACCATTATAGCTCGAATGAAAGGCCTGTGCTCTTGTCTCCAGCAGTGGGTAGCCTGATTTCTCTGGAAAAAATTGTGGGTGGGGTGACACCCAGCTCCTGTAGCCAGTGTGGTGTAGTGGTTAAGAGCAGTAGACTCGTAATCTGGAGAACCTCCACATGCAGCTGCTGGGTGACCTTGGGCCAGTCACACTTCTCTGAAGTCTCTCAGCCCCACTCACCTCACAGAGTGTTTGTTGTGGGGGAGGAAGGGAAAGGAGAATGTTAGCCGCTTTGAGACTCCTTAGGGTAGTGATAAAGCAGGATATCAAATCCAAACTCTTCTTATTCCTCGCAGCTAGCAATTGGAGGGTGAGGCAGTTTCTGCAAGTGGAGGTTCCACTTATCATTTACACTGCTGCTCCACTTACTTTTGGCTCTTGCTCCACCCACCACAGGCATGTGGCCCCCAGAAGGTTTGCTAGGAAAGGAAATGTGGCCCTCGGTCTGAAAAAGGTTCCCTGGCCCTGCTAACTAGGATTTAGCTCCACGCCCAGTTAGATGCTGTCATCTGCATTATGGTTGGATGGCAGACAACTCTCTGGTTTTGTTTATTAAAAGATAAAGTAATGTACAAGTCATGAAACTTCTGTGGCGGGTAACTTAGTAAAAGAAGGGTACTGGTGGAACAAATAGCATGGTTTTTTTCCTCCTCCCCAGGGGTCATTTGAGGTCAAAGTGCCCGTTACAGAGTTTTAATTAATTTTGGATTCTGAAGCTCTGTAGTCAAAGGATAAGAACATAAGGAAAGACTGGCTGCTAGAATAGGTTAGTGGGGCATCTATCATCCTGTTCTCCCAGTATCCAGATGCACATTATGGAAAGCCCCAAACAGGAGCTGAGTCCAATAGCACTCTCCCACTTGCGAACCCAAGGAACTGGTATTCAGAGACACACTGACTCCTTTAGTGGAAGGAGAACATAGTCATTGTGGCTAGTATCAGGTTCATATGGGGAGATCTTTCAGGTATCCTGGGCTCAAGCTATAGAGCCAGCATTGCTGATAACCATTGATAGATCTGTCTTTCTTCATGGAGCTGTCTAATCCGCTTTGAAAGCTTAATGAGGCTAAAGTCCATCACCATCTTTCTGTTCCCCTGCTGTCTGAAGTGTTTTCTTTTGTCTGTCCTACTTAATTTCATCAGATGATCTGCTCTTCCTTTTATCCCATGATAACTCTGGTGAGGGAAAAACATATCTCTTTATGCTTTGTCCACACCATGTGTAGCGAACTTCAATCATGTTCCCTCTCCTCCCAGGACTGAGTGCTCATTGCTGTGACTGTTCACCTCTCTTGCAGATGATGTCCCCATCAGAACTTGGTTTCCCAAAGAGAACCTCTTCACTTTTCAAACAGCTACAACAACTATGCAAGCGTAAGTTAGAAAACTGGTTGGCCAGGCATGGAGGAGAGCATATAAAATGTCTGCATGCTCATTCACTTAACCAGCCATTCTTCTGGGTTCACATAGCATTGTTATAACAGAGACATCAAGCTGCCTTATCTGAGCCAAGCCACTGATCCATCACATTCAGTATTGTCTACAATAACCCACAGCGGCTCCCTAGGCTTTTGGAAGCAGAGCCTCTCTCCTAGCCTTACCATGGGATTGAACCTGGGAATCTTCTGCATGCAAAGTATATGCTCTTAAGAGAGAGAGCAAGGTTCTAGTCCTCATGTTTCTGAATGCAGGGCTGAATTAAACAGGAACACTGGAAGCCTTCCCTTCATGCTTGCTCAACACAGCTTCTTTTGCATGAAATATATTGCCCTTCTTTCTCTCAGTGGCTTCATCTCCACATACATGTTTATATGTGTACATTTTTGCCCTCTTTGGAAATGACCACAGCTACAGCTTTAGTAGAGTCCCATGAGCATGACTTTGTGCTAAATTCACACATTTAAACTGCTTCATCTTATTAAGTTATGGAAGCAGGGTAGAGACCTGAGCCTTTGCCTCAGTGATGGTGGAGCCACAGCTTTGGAAGGTCACACTTCGAAAATGTATTGGTTTTTTAATTTATAATCATTTGGTGTCAGGTTAAAAACACACGCACACACATGGAGCTGCCGTCTATCTGCAGAGCATGACAATACATTACATTTTTATGTATATAGGAATATATGTATACACCCACCCACCCACCAACCAACCAACCCACACCTTGCTACTGCAGAAAAGTTCAGCTTGTATTTTTTCACTAATATATATTTTCTCTCACTCTTTCTCTCTGCCTCCCCTCTGCTTTTCGTGGGACCATCAGCATCTCGTAAGTACAGCTGCTACCACCACACAAATTTGTAGCCCCATTTTGGCCCATGTTTGTTGGCATCTTTGGGTAAACCCCCCACATTTTCCCGGTATCTTGTCCATATTTGGAAGCACAAAAAGGTGACAAGGGCCTTCCAGCCTTCCACCTATTTTTCTCTGAATATGATGTCGTTCCCAGGGTCTTGGGAGTGGAAGACTCAATCATCAAAGATTAAACCCAGCCAGCAAGCATCTAGCAGCTTGCGTATTCATCCAACCCTCCTCTCTGTTTTCTCCTTTGTTCTTTTTATGATTTTGTTTTTATGCCTGTGATCTGTTCTAGGAGACTGGGGATGGAGAGAATCCCTGGCCATGCATCCTTGTAACCTCTTGGTTAGGGAGATGGGGAACCTTTGGCTCAGTTCCCATCAAGCCACACCTGGAGGGTCACAGGTTCCTCTTCCCTGTTCTAGGTTATTTGTTATGCAGATGGGAAGAATGGGCAGTGGGGGGTGCAGGGTGTTGAGGCATGGCAAATGACAAGAGAGAAGTCGCCTTACTTAAAATACTCAGCAAACTCAATTTTTGTGGCCCCTCCCCTCCCCAAGAAAGGCCTCTGCCTCGGACATTTCATTGTTAAGGTCCAATTTTTCAGTGTCATTTCTGAAGCTTTCTTCTCTTTTATCCTCTAGGGGTTAGGAGGTAAACATTTAATTAATGCTCGTTCCTTCTCTGAATGCTGTTCTCACAGTAGGCAGTGCAAAACCTTCCTTTACTGATATTATGGGTTACATGGTAGGGGGAACATAACTAGAAGGAGTTAGCCCATGATAGGGGTGTGCAAAATGTTAGCCTGCCACCAATTTATCCGTTCTGGACATAGTCCTTTTTTTCCAGGCTCTTACGGTATGCCACCTCCTGATCTATTCTCCTCCCCCCAAAAAAACTCAGTGTGTGACATACACTCAACATTCCTCCTGACTTATTTTGCCCCTCCCAAAAAAACACCAGTGCATGGTATACACTCAACATCTCTTCCTAATCTATCTCCAAGCGCAAAACAGTGTATGATACACTCAACATCCCTATTTGCTCCTTCAGCCTCTCTCCCAACTTGTTTGTAGTTCATTTTGTGGCTTGCGTCTCCTTCCTCTTCCTCAAGAGGTTTGCCTCTTGATTGGGAGTCTGCGCTCTCCCTTGTCCTGTGTTGCTGTCCCCCCTCAATGTCGTCTCCCAGTTTCGAAGCTGTTCTAGTTTGGTTTTAATGCCTTAAAACTGGTTTCCCAGGGCATTCAGGGGCTACGCGGAGAGGAAGAGGCGGAAGCGGGAGAATGATTCTGCGGCTCTGATCCAGAGGTACGAGGGCGACTCCTCCTCGCACGAGTTCAATCCTTGCCTTGTTGCATGGGCCACCTGCAAGGGGCATCGGCATTGCTTTTGTAAAAAATTAATGCTGGCAGCAAGATGTTTCAGATGCTGGTACAGAGAACCGAAGAAGCTGATGGCAGTCATTTGGGCAGGTTCTTTGTTCTTAACAGGGCACAGTCCCTCTGAAAGCAAACTTGGCAAGAGCTTGAAGGCCAAATATTTACTAATGTGGTTCGGTTCCATCGTGCGGGACTCGTCACTGATTTTCTGACCTCCCAGCAAATAGAGATAACTAAACACGGGGTGGGGACCTTTTTCAGCCCAAGGGCCACATTACCTTTGGGGAAAACCTCCTTAGGATCACATTCCACTGGTGAGCAGGTCCAAGGCAAAAGTAGGCAAGACAACAAATGCAAATTTAACTTTGTACAAGAGCCTAGTTTCTACTCACACCACCTCTCTATCATCCATCCAGGCAAGCAAAAAGCAAGATCAGAATTCAAGGCAGGGCCAGCCCACCCATGAGGCAAGATGAGATGACTGCCTCATGTGGCAGGATCCACAGGAGCAGCAGAGCTGGCCTCCAAGGAATCATTGCCTGTTGCCACAATGGTGGCAACAATAACTGTAGCACACTCCTCTGAGGCCAGGTCAGCCTCCTCACCCCCCCATAGCAGCCTCTTGGCAAATTGGAGGCCTTGCTAGTCTCCTTCCACCCTTGTTCCTGATGTAGATCTTTCCACCCCTCTTGTTCCTGATGTAGATCTTCACCCACCTCTTCTTCACTGGCTGTGGGGAGGCACCATGTTGTAGTTTGCCTCAGGTGCCAAAGTGTCTTGGGCCGGCCCTGATTCAAGGACACATTCCAACCACACATAAACATGCAAGGAGGGCACAGAGCAGGGTCAATGGAGGGGTGTTGTCTAGGGAGAGTCCCAAGGCTTGGAAGGCCACATTTGGCTCTCACTCCTGAGGTTAGAATCAGAACTTTGCACTGAAAGAGGGAAGGCAACCCTTCCCAAATAGGCCCACACGAAGAGGGCTAAATGTTTTGTTTTAGGGTAGTGTTCAAAGTCCTTTGCGTACATTAACTCCACAATTGTTACAATAACCTACTAAGGCAGATAGCGGGACGCAGGTGGCGCTGTGGGTTAACGCCTCAGCGCCTAGGATTTGCCGATCGAAAGGTCGGCGGTTCGAATCCCTGCGGCGGGGTGCGCTCCCGCTGCTCGGTCCCAGCGCCTGCCAACCTAGCAGTTCGAAAGCACCTCCGGGTGCAAGTAGATAAATAGGGACCGCTTACCAGCGGGAAGGTAAACGGCGTTTCCGTGTGCAGCTCTGGCTCGCCAGATGCAGCTTTGTCACGCTGGCCACGTGACCCGGAAGTGTCTCCGGACAGCGCTGGCCCCTGGCCTCTTAAGTGAGATGGGTGCACAACCCCAGAGTCTGTCAAGACTGGCCCGTACGGGCAGGGGTACCTTTACCTTTACCTTTTTACTAAGGCAGATAGTTGTTATTTTACCCCCCAGTCCTGCAGACTGGAAGACTGAGGCTGAGTGAGCATGAGACTTACTGTGGCTGAGGTAAGATTTGGAGAGGGGGATGTTCCAGTTCACACTTGTGATCTCTAGCCCTTCTCTAAAAGGAGGGGAACCACATATACTCCTAGGCTTTGCCAAGTTTGCTTTTGCTGGGTGAAGTGGGGAAATGGAAAGAAGAAGGAAAAGTTGGAGGGAATCAACCTTTGCAAGAGATGTCTCGTTAAGAAGGCTGTTGTGTTGTACAGTTCCATCTTGGAAAAGTTGGGACGCCTCCCAGCGAAGTGGTTGTACTCTGGACTTGAGCCAACCTGAGATGCGAATCTCCCTGCTTTGTTTTTCTGGTTGCGGGAGGAGGTGGCTGAGTGCATGTTGCTGCGTGGGGCTTTTTTCCAGCAGGTTCGTCTGCCGTCTGGCACCCTCTCCTGGAGCTTCGCAAGGGCAGACCTTGTAGGCGGTTGAATGTGGTTCCCATCTTGGGATGATGCCGCCAGCTTCCCAGGCTGGCCTGGTCTTTCCTGCTGCCTCGTCTTGGCAAGATCCTGCGCTGCAGTCCTAAGCAACCCCCCTCTCCTCCATCCCTGATCCTTTTGCTTAGAAACTGTTGCACGTTCGAGGGGAATAAATGCTTTTCTCCCACCCCCTTTGGTGCTAGGCTGGCCTGCTCACTCTCCTTGGCTCAGAAGGAGAAGCTTGGTGCCAGCAAATTTTGGTCTCTTGATGTGGTGCCCAGTCTGGCAGGGCGAGGGACTCATTTCAAGCTGCTTTCTTTGGTAATCAAACAGTGGCTTTTTGCTGCAGCAAGGTGGGGGGTGGGCCTTGCTTGAGGCTGGCTGAGGAACTGGGTGTGGTGGTGGCTTATTCTCTTGAGAACTTGTGGGGCAGGGGAGGAAAGCTCTTCATGCTACTAGTCCACAAGAGGACAGGATCCTGTGCCAAAAGACACCATCGTCACAGCAGGAGAAAGGAAGGGAAACAAGCTACTAGTGAAGTGGGGGGGGGGGTAGCTTTCATTTTTTCATTCTTTGAGGCATTTGAGAGGTGAAGCGTAGTGCTTTGATTGCAGTGATGTCCCCTTGCCCAGTTTCTGTAGTCTCTGGGGCAGAAATGGCTTCCAGTATGGCTGCCTTACACTACAGTGTTAAAGAACACTGGGGGTGGGGGTGGGGGGAGAGATTAAATGTGTGTGGCTCTGTCAATGGAGGGGAGATTTTTAGGGGGAAGGCGCAACACCCTCCTCTCTATGGAGGGTGGATGAGTGGAGAAGAGACGAGACACAGATAGCCTCCCCCCGCACCATGTTCTCTTGGTCCTTGCGTCGTGCCCTGTTTTTGTCCATGGCAGGACATTGCCTTGCCTTGAGGGCTTTGGCGGCAGCTCATAGCTCCCCATTGGTCTGAGGGCTCCACCCCTGGCCTAATGTGTGTGTTCCGTGCCTCCTGCTGGGTCCAGCAATGGGCCTGTGAGTGTCTCCATGGCAACCAGGCCTAGTGTGGATGGAGTCAGTGGTTGGGCTTTGTGTGATCTTGGAAGATGAGGTTCTGTTCTCTTTCATACAAACGCACACGGAATCCTTTCTGTGACTGAAATCCGTTCTTTGTGCTTGGGTTGCTAAATACTCCCACCCACTCACCCCTTGTATATAGTGAAAGAATTTCTGCACTATTATAGAGTGATTAATTGACTGGAGGAACTTTTATCTAACTTCATGGGAGGGCAGAATGGAGCCTGGGCTGTGTTTGTGGCTGGCTGGCTGGCTGGTTGACTGGCTAGCTGGGGCGAATTCAATGCCACCCCTACCCCCCTCCTCACTCACTCTGTTCAGTTTGTTTTAGAGCCAAAATGCAGCTTTTTCACATAACTGCACCATTCAACGATTTGCTTTGCCATTTGGCGTTGTAAATACAGTCTCTTTTGAAATCTAAATTTGTTTTAAAAACTCGTATCTCACCCATCTGTCTTAAAGTCCAGGGTGTGGGTTACAGCAATAAATACATTTTAAAAAATAATAATACTAAAGATTATCAAAGAAATAAGAGCAGAATTTGCCAAGGCCAAAGAAGTGCTAGACTAGGTTTCTTTTTACGCTCTTGGTTTTAAAATAAAATTTGCGGGGGAATGGAAAAAGAAATAAAAATATTTAAAATCAACAATACAGCAAAATAGGGCCATCTGTAAGTCTACCACATCCATTTTGAAAAACCTGATGGAAAAGGCAGGTCTTCAGCTGGTCCCTAAAAACAACGCTGATATAAATCAGATGTTACACAATGGGGTGGCTGTTACTGAGAAGGCCATGTAGGTCACAGACACTGCTCCCCCCCCCCCCAATTTCTCTTAAGGCTTGAACTACCAGATGTGCCTCCTGAGTAGATCTCAAGTTATGGACTGAATGACATGGGGAAAGACTCTACCTTGAATGGCCATCCCACAAACTAACTAGGGCTTCATGCTTCAGGGCTGAAATGTTGAATTGGGGTCAGTAGTTAATTGGCGACTAATAAGAAACCAGTCTTGTAATGGTCCCTAAATGCCAGACCCAGCAACATTCACAGCCACATTCATAGCATACATCTAAAGCACTGTGATATCAATTTAAACAGCCATGGCTTTCCCAGAAGAATCCTGGAACCTGTAGTTTGTTAAGGGGAGTGAGAGTTGTATTCCCCTCTGACAGCTACAGTTCCCAGAGTTCCCTGGGGAGAAGGATTGGTTGTTAAGCCACTCCGAGAATTTTAGCCCTGTGAGGGGAATGAGGGGCAGACTTCTAGGGACATTCAGCTGCATTAACAAATTACAGTTCCCAGAATTCTCTCTCTCTCTCTCTCTCTCTCTCTCTCTCTCTCTCTCTCTATTCTCTTTTTATATATATATTTATATATAAAAAGAAGTCTCTTTTTATATATACATACACACATTTTTATTGATTTTTTAACATATTAGTTCCAACAGTCATACAGCAGTCATACAACATATCTTCACATCTTATACAATATTTTTGACTTCCGTCAACACCTCTGATTATTTTCTGTTCTTTACCACTTTTTCTACATTTCTTAATTTCCTATTACATTTAATTATCCTTAACTAATAATTCTTTTTGTAGTCTTTCTTGTAACATTTCAAATAAACCACCTTACAAAACTTCTTGTAGTCAGTCCTACTAGCGTAATCTGTTCATCACAATTACTTTTCAAATAGTTCATATATTTACTCCATCCCCAGAATTCTTTTGGGGGAAGTCATGACTATTTAAATTGGTATCTTGCTGGTATAAAATATATGTTGTGAATGTAGTCTTTCATGGCTGCAATTTACATTAGCTACAATTTCTGGACTGTTGCTCTTTCATCTTCCTCATTCAGCTCTATGTACTTTTGAAGGAAGAAAATGCTAACCAGCCCCACTACCACATCACTAAGAGTCCAATTAATATGTGTGTACGACACTCAGAGACTTAGCGGGTGCCAAGAGAAGACATCTAGGGTGCTATGGGCACCGTATTGTTGGCCTCCTGCATTTTAGATTCTGCATTGAGCAATGGATTTGTATTTGGATTACGTGGCCTTCAAGGTGTCCTTCCGAGTTCTATGAAAATGAAAGAAATTCTAAGCATGGTTTGTCCAATAATATTTGCCCACTTTAATTTTAGCTCTAAGCTGTTGGGCCCCTTCTGAGTTTGCAGATCTGTGGTTGTTTGCTAACTGGCAAAGGCAAAATTATTGTTTCTCCTTCTAGAAGGAAAACAAGCTCTTAATTATACATGCCTTGCTGGATCAAACAGAAGGTCCACCTGTCTGCAATGGTGGGGTGTGAAAGCACCAGTTAGCCCCCTATTGGAGCCCCTAGATCTGGGGCTCAAAGATATGGATGTGCCTCTACTACCTTTGGAGAAATGCCTGTTAATTCTGTTCAGTATTCCGTAGAAAATAACTTCATAGATGTTTCCTATTTTGGATTTTCAGAGGCTCTTTGAAAATAAACTGGCCTTGCATAGATTTATGTCCTTCATTTATACAGATTTACTTGGTAGTGGTGGAGGCTGGTTCATTTGGGCAAAGGGGACACTGCACCACCAACATCAGTCCATCCCCAGCCAACTCCCTCCTGCCTGACTTCTTACTTCCAACCAGTCCTGGTTTTAAGCTCTGCCTCTCAGTGTCCTCCTCTGTAGTCCCAGTGTTGACCTTGTAGAAGTAAGCAGGGAGTAAAATGTGGGAGGATTGGGGGGACATCAGAAGTAATGGCTGTGCCTGCCATTGGTCTGGCGCCATCTACTGTTGGACTTCCTGCCTTCCACCCTTCTGGTCCCAATGGGCACTAGCCTCCTCTGTCTGGTAGAGTTCCACATTTCTAATGCCTGATAACAGGTAACTTTTGTGCCTGATTTATTTTGCTTTTGTTTATTTCATGAACAATTTATATTTATGTGTCTTGTTTTCTGAGCATTCTGGTATTCCATGCCCACAGTAGCAATGTGCTATTGGCTACAGCCCAAGGCACCATGGGCGTAGCCAAGGGGGAGTAGGAGGAAGTTGCCCCCACCAAATCAAGTAAATCAATAAAAATACTTAGCTGAGGTTCAGCACACCCCCACACCCCCGCCTCAACATAAATCCTGGCTATGCCCATGCAAACTACTTTGATGCCCAAAGCAGAAAATTCAAAATGGTGCTTTATCCTTAGTGTTTTTAAAAATGCTGTTGGGGGCAAGTGCCTGGCAGTGTGTGACAAATAGGGCTAACTCTGATTGGGGTGCCAAAACTATATTCTCTCTCCCCCTACCCACAATCCATAGTGTTCATTTCAGTCTCAATTACAGTGCAGGCTATGAAAATTCTTCCTTCTCTCTCTGGACTTTGAAGAAGACCCTGCATTTTTGAAGCTGTGGTAAATGCCACAGGAGATGTACTCCCATGACGGACTTCAAATTTCTTTTTCTAGGTCATATCCCTTATGGGCATTTTAGTCTCTGAGAGAGAAAATCCAAACCTCTTCTCTTTCTTCCCAAGGTGGTAACAACCTAATAATAACTCCCTGTAATAGCAAACTTTGTGGTAAGGGCTGGCAGAAATTTGAATCGGGGCCCACTGAGAAACAAGGAGTTACGTATCAGCATTCTCAAGGGAATGCATTTACCCCTCCGCAATTACAATAAACTTTTTTAAAAAACCTAAGAGGGCAAAAAAAGAGGGCGTTCTTTTGGGAGGAAGGATGAGATACAAATCTAAAAAATAAATTAAGAAACAAAACACATGATTGGCATCTGTTGAAAGTTGTGTGTTGGGAGTGAGGTGGGTGTGCATAAAATGGGGATGGGGTGGGTGGAGAACGACCTTCTTCAGCTGCTTATAGCTGTGTTCCCAAACTTTTCCCCTCACAGACCACTTGAAGATTGCTTAGGGTCTCACCAAATCCATTAGGTTGCATACACACCGTACATTTAAAGCATATGCCTTTTCCCCAAAGAATTCTGGGACCTGGAGTTTGTTAAGGGTGCTGGGGGGCTTGTTGCTCTGTGAGGGTTGAACTACAGTACCCAGGATTCTTTGAGAGAAGCTATGTGCTTTAAGTGCATGGCATGTATGCTATATGATTTTTAAAATTTTATTTTTACAGACATGCCGCTGATCACCTGAATGAAGCCCATGGACCACTCTTGGTCCATAAATCACAGTTTGGAAACTCTGGTTTATAGTATTGGAGAAGGGTATGTCTGACTGGCTGGAACCTAAACAAGAGCGCACCTCTGTTTGGCTGCAAGGGTAAACTGCAAGCTTTTTGCTGCAGACCCAACTTGTACATTCAAATAATTTACAGTTGGCTGCCCTTCAGTGGTACTCCCAAATCTCCTGCCTGAGGTGAGCAGCCTCTCCCTGCAAGCTAAAATTGCGTCTCTGGGCTTCTTTATGCCATTACTGAGCCAGATTCACAACACTCATTTAAAGTAGTTTTGCTATAACACTCATGGCTTCCCCAAATAACCTTGAGAACTGTCATTTGTGAAAAGATGCTGAGACTTGTTAGGAGAGGACTACAATACCCAGAGTTCCCTGGGAAGAGGGATTGAATGATAGATCATAGAACTGTAGTTGGAAGGGACCTCGAAAGTCATCTAGTCCAACCCTCTGCATTGCAGGAATCTCAGCTAAAGCATTTATGACAGATGGCCATCCAACGTCTGCTTAGAAACCTCCAAGGAAGGAGAGTCCACACCACTTTCCAAGGGAGTCTGTTTCACTGTTAAAGTGCGTTCAGTTTTGTGGAAAACGATCCAAAGAGTAACCATGATGGTTTTGGGAGGGCATTTCAGAGCCACATGAAAGGCCACGCACTCTACTTTCTCCAAATGACAAGAGCTCCAAATCCTTCTGCCAGTAAGGCTTAAAGCATCTTACAGGGGATGATTTTCAGTAGAAAAGCCCCGCATGGGTTAAGGGCTCAGAAACCCTTCTCTCCTGCATTACTGTTATTCCTTTTCAAATTTCAGCCTTGGCATTTGCATGGAATAAGCCTTAAGAACCATCCCAGAAATTATAATTGTGGAACAGTGTTCTGCCAGCAAAGGAATTCAGAGCAGGTTTTCCCTTACTTAGCAAACACTTCTGCACTGGATTCCTAAAGACAGATGTAGTAGCAATGGCAACCCCCAAGTGGCAACTGTGAATGTAAGCATGCTGGGGCAAGTTGTGGCCAAATGGTGCACTTTCAACTTACCCACCACTTGACATCCCTGCAAGATACATGCAGATTTTGCTCCCAAGATGTTAGCTCACATGTTCTCATGAACAGTTGCTGCTCCAGATGTGATTTGTTTGTGTTTCGATGAGCATTTGTTCAGGATCCTGAGCAGCTTCAAAAGTATTTTATTTTTAAAATAATGGTTCTGTTTTGCAAATTGCAGCGCCCTAAAAAACAAAACAGCTACTGATTCCTTCTGTGTCACTGCTACAGTGTATACTTGTGGTGATAAATGTTGAAATCAGATAAACAATGAGTAAAACAGCTATCTGATATCACCCCTTCCAAACTCTGCATGGGTCATTGAGAATATGAATTCTCAAGAGAAGTATTTACAAAAGTTAGGAACAGAAACCCTATTGTGTCAAATTGATTAGGGCCACATTCACACCACACATTTAAAAGCTATTATGACTTCTTCCAATGAATTCTGGGAGTTGTAGTTTGCTAAGGGTGCTGAGAGTTCTTAGGAGATCCTTCTTCCCCCCTCATGGAGCTCACTAGGAAGAGGGATTGACTGTTAAACCACTGTGGGAATTGTAGCTCTGGAAGGGAAACTGGGATCTTCTAACAACTCTCAGCACCCTTAACAAAGTACAGCTCCCAGAATTGTTTGGAGGGAAACCATGACTGTTTAAAGTGGTATCATAGTACTTTAGATGTGTGGTGTGAACATGGCCTAGATGTAGTTTGCTCTCTTGCATTCCGTTTATCATGCATCAATCTTTCCATGAGCGCATAACGCCAAACATGCTTCTGCCAATATGCAATTAAAACACTAGAAGATGTATTCCAGCCTCCAGCTATGGTTGATCTAGCTACATCAATAGGAAGTTAATAAGATATTCGGGGAGCTGTTTAGTGCAAAGATTCCTTGCTTATTTTCCTGTGGCTGATCTCCACTCCACACAAAAAACACACCTCCAAATCCCTTTCTATATACAGCTTGATGTATTTACCACCATGGTACCTTCTGGGAAATGGCCCACATCATGGTCTTCTTGGCTCCTCAGTATTGACCACCTTCTCTTTGTTCTGCTTCTTCCAGAAACTTCAGGAAGCATCTGCGGATGGTGGGGAGCCGCCGCATGAAGGCGCAGAGTGAGTGAGGGGATGGAGGTGGTGCAGGGTGTGCTGTGTTGAATCACGTCCTGGAGCCCTAGATCTCCCAGACTGGGGAAGCAGAGGGGAATCTGTGGCCTTCCAGATGCTGTTGGACTCACAACTCCCTGCAAGCTAGCAGGGCCCAACGGTCAAGGGTGTTGGGAGTTGCTACCTTAGCAAAACCTGGAGGGCCATAGAAGTTCCCTGCCTCTGCCCCAGAGAGATGCTCTTGCCTTGCTTCACTTTCCCTCCCTGTGCCTCGCTTTCTCATCCAGACCGATCCATGAATGTAGTAGCCTTCCTTTTTTTCTCGTTCACTTGCTCTAGCTGTTACAGAGTGTGCCTAAAGAGCATGAGATTGTGAGCCAGGGCGGTGTGGTGGTTTTTCTTTTGGCTGGTCGTATAGAAAGCTGTGATAATTTAGTCCCTTATTGCCATTATTTAATTTTTTTAGCCTTTGCCGAGCGCCGAGAGAGGAGCTTCAGCCGGTCCTGGAGCGACCCCACTCCCATTAAGCCCGAAAACCTCAATGATTCCCGAGAAAGTACGTTCCTTTTTTGTGTCCTCGATGAACCTCCCCTCCCATTCCTTACCTTCCAAAACCCAAAGTCAAATTGGTTTGGCATGGGCTTAGTCACTGGGCTGTCCATGTGAACAATTCCAACTAACCCTTAGGTTTCCCCAGAGTCCTGTTCTGTCTGATTTGCTGTGGGGATTAAACTGTGATGATGCTGTCTTAGGTGTTTAAATTTGCTGGTCTGTGTGTGAGTTGCAGAGGGCGGCCTCTCACAACAGCTAGAATGGAGGTGAGAGAGTGTCTGTCTGTCTGAGCTTCCTTGAAAGCAGGTTCTGCTTGGGGACAGGTAAAGGGTCCCAGGTTCAGGCCCCAGCTCCTTTTATTCAGAATCATGAGAACTGAAGAATAATGATTCAGCGACAGTGTGTCTGCATTCAGAAGGTCCGAAGGTTGGGTTGATACAAACATTCTTCCTCTAATCCTGGATAGCCACTGCCAATCAGTGTAGAGAATATTAAGCTACGTAGGCAGACCAATGGTTTGATGTGTTGTAAGACAGGCAGCTATGCTCTTATTTGGTAAGGGCTGTAGCTCAGGGGCAGAGGTACCTCGTTCAATCTCTGGCAACTCCAGGTAGGGAACCCGGCAGAGGGCCTTCTCGGTAGTGGCGCCTGCCCTGTGGAATGCCCTCCCATTAGATGTCAAGGAAATAAACACTTATCTGACTTTTAGAAGACATCTGAAGGCAGCCCTGTTTAGGGAAGTTTTTTAATATTTGATGTTTTGTCGTGTTTTTAATATTCTGTTGGGAACTGCTCAGAGTGGCTGGGGAAACGCAGCCAGATGGGCAGGGTATAAATAATAAAATTATTATGATTGTTGTTGTTATTGTTATTAATATTATTAGGGCTTGTAATGTCCCCTGATAGGAAATCCTGGAAAGCAGCTGCCAGTCGGTGTAGACAGTAATGAGCTAGACGGCCTAATAGAACAGACAGTTTCTATGAGGCCAAGGTTACCTGCACAGCCTGCTTGCATTTTCTTCCCACCTGAGAGTTGAAAAGAGGCTGGAGCTAGATAGGACACCAAAAACATGCAGCCTTGCCTCTTGTTCTTTGTTCTTTATTTATTAACCCATCCTCCATATGGGGAACCTTTGATTGTACAGTTGTACAGACAATCCTCATTTTGCGCTGGGGCTACAGAGCGCACATCAACCCATTCTGACACCACTCCACCCCTTTTCATGATATCTTTATGGTGCTTTGGGGCTACTTCCAGTTTTGGTGCCATGATGTGCAATCACACATCATTCAGATGCACCTAAGCTGGGAATTGGCTGTAGTTCATCAACAACTCCCATCATCCTCCCATTCAGTGTTGGCCATGATGACGGGAGCTGATGGCACGCAAAGCCCAACAACCTCTGGAGGACCAAAGGCTCCCCAGCCCTGGTATATAGAGATAGCAAGAGGTATCACACATAATATAAGCAAACCACACAATAAAATTATAATACCACAAAACTTTGCATCAGAGTAAATAGAGACAGCTAAGTACAGTATCAACGGCAGCAGAGTAAAACCTTTTTAGATGCTCAAGTGGTTCTTTCACTCCTCAATTAATTTCCACAAGTACCCTACAAGGTAGGTGAGCTGGCCCAGGGTCACCTAGTGAGCTTCATGCTTGAGTGTGGGATTTGAACCCTGGTCTTCCAGGTCTTAGTCTGACACTCTAACCACTACATCACACTAGCTCTCATTGTGATGATAGCAGTGCCAGTCAGAGTGACAAGGGGAGACCATTCCACCAATGAACCTCTGTGGTATCACCACTTTATTCATTTATAAGATTTCTTACCTGCCTTTCATCCTATGGTCCTAGAGTGGCTTGCAATTTTAATACATAGGTATAAAAACAGATCAAAAGAATTAATAGTGATTTTAAAGAAGTTTGAAACATTCCAACTGGAACAGAACAGTATAAATTCAACTCAAGATTATGGGTTCCTTAAAGCAAAGGAATCTTAGTTGTCAAAGACCAGAGCAAAGAGGTTCATCTTCAGCAAATGGCGAAAACTCTGTGACAAAGGTTATAATACTTTTATTACTTAATAAATTTATATCCTGCCCAGAAGCCCAGGGCAGCAAACAGGTTTAAAGATGAAAACAAAGCAAAACAAAACACATTCTGATTAAAGCATTCTAAAGACAATTACACCTAAAACATTCTAGAAGCAAATAGAATTAAAAACATACTTCCATCCAATGATCTTGAAGATACCAGGAACAGTATTCTTCAGCCACAAAACACCTGTGTAGACAGGAATGTTTCAAATCACTCCTGAAAGTTAATAATGCTGAAGACAGATGCCTTTTTCTAAGGGAGGACATTCCACAAAGGGGAAACCACCACTGAAAAGGTCTATTCATGTGTCGGTGTCAACCGGCCAAGTCCAAGATGATGGACACCTCTGTATGGGGAGGGAGTTCCACCACAAGGGAGCTTCCATGGAGAAAGCTCTCACCCATGCTGTCATTCCACATGCTTCTGAGGAGCCCCCTCTAAAGATTAACCCTGCTGTTAATCCCTAGGAAGACCTTGGTATTAGGCAATGTGGCAAAGAAGCAAACTAAGTGAGACAGGAAGATAAGCATCCTTGAAATGGGTTCAAAGGGGAATGCTCAGCCTACATAACTCTTTCAGAATCTGCATCCTAAAGGCAGCAACCAGCCTCTGATGTTTTGGTCTCCCCTTTTTTCAGTTTTGACGGCAGGCATCTTCCGGGCTTCATCTTTGATCATCTGTTGGGGCATCTTAATTGCTGGTCTGATCATGTGAGGAAGGAGGCCAATGTGCATGTGGGCCCCTTCTTAACCAGGACACTTTAGAACATTGTATGTGTGTGTTCATGTGCATAAGGACCCCTCTGCAATGCTTCTCCCTCTGTATCTCACAGGCCATGAGCTCCAGGATTCCTGCTGTGCACTTGACAAGGGCGTTGACTTGAACTGGGAGGCAGAGAAAGAGCTTGAGGCTGCAGCCTGCAGCGGGGAAGACTTCATCCCACCCAAGATCATGGTGAGCAATACCCAAAAAGCAGTACGGGCAGCTGCCAAGGGCAGAAGTGGGGAGCGCTCATCAGTACAAGGGCCACATCCCATCACAGGAAAACTTCTGGGGTCCACATGCCAGCAGACCAAGAGACAAAAGTGGGCAGAGAAATGGAGGGAAAAATTCATTTTTGTGCAGTAGGTTGGTTGCTAGACACTCAGACATGCCCACCCCTCTCTGTCCTCCAGGCAGGCAGGCAGGAGGCATGATCTCAGCTAGGCAAAAGCCTTATTCAAGGATACAGTGAAGCAGAGCCAATGAGGGGTATGAACTGGGGAGACAAGCGGTTGTGGGGTTGTCCTGTAGAATAAAGAATTAACCAGTTCAGGCCTCCATATATGGGATGTGGCCCTTGTCCACTTGCCCCTGCCACTCCCCACCTCCCTGCTGTGCCCATTTTAATTGTCTCTCCTTCTTTCTTTCTCCTTCAATTTTTCCAGCTCATTTCCTCCAAGGTGCCCAAAGCTGAGTATGTTCCGACGATCATCCGCCGGGATGACCAGTCCATTATCCCCATCCTCTATGTAAGTCATAGCACAAGACGACAATGGTCCATTTCAACTTAGTAATTTTCTGAAGTGGCATCACTTTGCTAAGTGCCAGAAAGCGTATATTGAGGAATTCCCTCCCAAGGGAGGTTAGTCTGTTCAGAAAGGTCTTTGGAACCTAAGGAGCAGGCAATGCTGATCACTGGGCTGCTGTCAGGGCAAACCATGACAAATTGCTGGTTCCAAATGTGTTCTGATGTATTTTAACCATTGTTTTCAATTAGTTTGGTTGTGTTGCTTTTCATTTTATAATGTTGCGTTTAAATGTTGTAAGCTGCGTTGAATTCCAACTTGGGAGAAAGGCGGGTAATAAATCCATCAAATAATAATAATAATAATAATAATAATAATAATAATAATAATATTATCATCTCTTTTAGGGAGATTCCCAGTAAAGCTAAACCAATCATCTGCACTCTATGCTGATTCTATTATTATAACATTTTATCACGCTGTTCTATGTTATTTGAATCTCCATGCTGTTGGCTGTTTCTGAGTTCTATTTTGGGTGGAGAGTGGGATAGAAGTATCTCAAATCCATAAATAAATTGTAGGCAGAAGATTGGTGGAAGATCACATTAAACGTGGGCATTGACTGATAGTTTATGGGAGAACTTGGCCAGTACAGTGGTTGTTTTCCTTCTCTTCCTGGGTTATTCCCATGTGACAGAGGTTGGAAACGTTAGCTGTAAAGAAGAGTCTGTGCTGTTATTAATAAATAAATAATATTCCACCAGTGGCATGTTATAGCATAGCACGAGCAAATATAATAATAATAATAATAATAATAATAATAATAATAATAGCAGGGCATGCTCAAAAATCAACTCTTTTTTGGCTCTATACCAGAGGTAGCTTAAATAATAGTAGTAGTAGTAGTAGTAGTAATTTTATTATTTTTATCCCACTCATCTGACTAGCCACTTGGATGGTTTTAAAAGAGGATTGGATAAATTCATGGAAGAAAATGCCATCAATGGCTGCTAGCTACAAGAGCTTCTGAATACTAGTTGCTGGAATCAGAGGAAGGGAGAGCACTGCTGTGCTCAAGTCCTACTTATGGGTTTCTGGTTAGCCACTGTGGGATCAGAATGCTGCACCAGACGGGCCATTGGCCTAATCCAGCAGGCCCCTTCTTATGTTCCAACTCGTTAAAAAAGTTAGTATCACTTTTTTCTGCCTAGCACAATGCGCTTTGTGCCTTTCTGATGGATTAAAATGTGGTGTGTTTTTAAAATAAAAAAGCAATGCCTCTCTGTTTGTTTGCTTCCAGGATCACGAGCATGCCACCTTTGATGATATTTTGGGTACGTGAGTGTTTGGTAATTAAGCTGAATTGAACGGGACTGGGACTGGTGGGTGATATTGTGCCCTGAGACAAATGGCTGGAACCTTTGCTTCACTGTTGGTTCTGAATGCAAGACAAAGGCTTCTTCACACTCCACGGGCTCCAAAGGAAGTTCACCTCTAGAGAAAAAGGGAAGGGGCAGGGGTGCCTTTTGCTGGCCTCCTTCTAATCTTCTTAGGCCTGATGGACAGCAATCCCCTTCAGCCTCAGTCAGCACAGAGGGTTTTAAAAGAGGAGTAGACAATCAACCAACTTCTCTGTTGTGGCCAGTGACCAATACAGTGGTATCTCTGGTTACGAATGCTTCTGGTTACGAATGCTTCAGGATACGAGCTCCGCTAACCCGGACGTAGCTGTTCCTGGTTGCGAACTTTCCCCCTGGATGTGAACGGAAATCGCACGCCAGAGGCGCATGCACAACGGGAAGCCCCATTAGCAAAAGCACGCCTCAGGATAAGAATGGTTTCAGCTTAAGAACAGACCTCCGGAACGAATTAAGTTTGTAACCAGAGGTACCACTGTATTCAGAAAAAACCTTTTACATGCATATATAAAGTAATGCAAAGCAAAATAGAAAACCATAGCAGTCAAATTACTAGTAAATGCATTGTGTTATAAAATGCTGGGTGCAAAAAAAAAAAAAGAAATTATAAGTTTGTTAAAATTAATTCCTGGCAAGTTTTACATGCAGGAAAACATTAGCCTCGAAGAGGTGGATGGATATGTTCTGATCTGGAAGCATAAGATGCATCTGATCATTCTGGCAATTTCTGTAAAAAGAGTTCAGTAAAAAATCTTAGGTATAGCATGATAAAAAGAACTCTGCATAAGAACTCAAGTTATCAATTTTACCTCTACAGATTTGCAGGGGGTATTTATGCTGACATTTCTTTAACCTCCCCTCCAGACCTGCTGATGGAAAAACATTTAAATGCACCACAGAAAATGCTTTACTTCACACAGTGCATAGTTAAACTATGGAACTCACTGCCACAGGAAGCAGTGATGTATTTAAAAGAGAACTGGACAGATTCATGGAGAAGAAGGCTATCAGTGGCCATTAGCCATGATGGCTTTGCTTTGCCTCCACTGCCAGAGGCAGCAATTATTCAAAATACCTGTTGCTGGAACTCAGGAGGGTAGAATGCTGCTCTTGTGCTCAGGTCCTGCTTTTGGGCTTCCCAGTGGGGCATCTGGTTGGCCGCTGTGGGAACAGGAAGCTGGACTAGATGGGCCATTGGCCTGATCAAGTAGGACTGCCCTTAAGTTCTTATGGACCAGCCCTTTGATTCCACCATGATGGTGATATCTGCACCTTGGTCAAAGCCTTTCCCCGCATGCTGTACATGTCTCATATACCCTTCTCTTCCCTCCCTGCCATCCCACCTGCCCCTTCCCTTTCTTCCATAGAGGAAATTGAGAAGAAGCTGAACATCTACCGGAAGGGCTGCAAAATCTGGAAGATGCTGATTTTTTGTCAGGTATATAAATGCCCCCTGGTAGTTCCTTTCTTTCCCAAATCTTGGATTCACTTACCACTGCCTCCTTCACATCTTTCCCCCAGCCCTTCCCCCTAATGGCTTGTTCTCAAGAAGCTGGACTAAAGAAGTTCTTTCAGCCCGAGGGCCAGATTTCCTTCTGGGCAGCCTTCTGAGGGCCACATGACAGTGGTAGGCTGGGCCAGTAGCAAATGTGGGCGGAGCAATGAATCACAATTTTGCCTTTGTACAGTAGGCTAGTTTTCTACAAAGACTAACACACACACACACACACACACTCCTTTCTGTCCTCCATCAGGGCAGGCAAAAGGCATGAACAGAGTTCAAGGACACATTGCAGCCAGGCAAACACACTCAGAGGAGGGGGCAGTGAGGGGTGTGGCCTGGAGAGAGTTCTGAGGGCCAGATGGGGCAGGTGGAGGGCTGCATTCATCCCCCTGGGCTTGAGGTCCCCCATCCCATCATAAACTCCTCTCTCTGCTTCACCCTCCCAATTTTTGAGAGATGCTAAACTGCACAGCACCATCTTCCAGGTCTGTTCCCTCCCCTTGGCAACCACCAACAGCAGATTTTTTTCCTGGAGTCTCCATTTTTGTTGGTGCTGATTCGTGAAGGAGGTTGGAAAGTCTGTACTTAACCCCCACCGGGCTGCCACCTCCAAAGGCCTAGAAAATGTGTCATGTTTCTTAAGCACTCTGGCTTAATCAGGACCAGCTATTCTCATTATTATCTTCTAAATGTCAACACCCTTGTTTGTGTGTTGCCTGGTCCACCTCCTTATCCTTTTTCAATTGTACGTTGTTGAAATTTCCAAAACAAAGCAGAGTACACAAAGGGCCTGGAGTTTTCACATTTCCACCCCATCAGACACACGCCCAATACCTGTGGGCGTTCTCTTGTTCAGCAATACCTTCTTCTCTGGGCATATTTGGAGTTTTATTGGTCCGCATTCACACTGTACATTTAAAGCACAAGGATGCCACTTTGAACAGTCATGACTTTCCACAAAGGATTCTGGGAGCTAGAGTTAATTAAGTGTGCTGAGTTAGGAGACCCCTTGCTTCCCTCACAGAGCTTCTGTTCCTGAAGTGGTTTTACAATCAGCCCCTCTTCCTGGGGAATGTCAACTTTTCCACTGAATTTTTTTGCAATATAGAGATCAGTTAAAGTGTAATCAGTGAAGGCTGTAACATGGGGTAAGCTTTCAAGTAAGTGAACCCTGCTGAACTCAAGCGGGGCTTGTTTCTGCGTAAACATTAGCAGGATTTCAGTGTTAAATCACTGGAAAGCAAGGCTGTTAAGAATGATAGTTGACTAATTGTATGGTTTTTTTAATTGATTAATTTGCATGTTCAAACAAAAGTTCTAAAGCAACAGACACACTTCCTTTGCCTTTTGATGATGCAAGCAGCAGCTTAGTAGAGGTGTTTTCTCTTATGTGAGAGAGCAGGGGAAGCCTCTTCTAAGACCGCATTTGCACCATGCCGTTAAAGCTCTTTGATACCACTTCCAACTGTCATCACTCTCCCCCCCCCCCCGAAAGAATTTTGGGAGCCCTAGTTTGTCCAGGGTGCTGGGAGTTGTTAGGAAACTCCAGTTTCCCTCACAGAGCTACAATTTCCAGAGTGGTTTAACAATCAGTGCTTCCCAGAGAACTCTGGAAATCACAGCTCTGTGAAGAGAACAGGGGGTCTCCTATTCAGTTTTTAGTAGGGGGGGGGTAGGATTTGTCCTTTGTAATCCACTGAAAGATGAACACTTTTAATAATTAATGGTTCTTTTATTTATTTATTTATTTGATGCATGTTAAGTTTTCATTACGTATGTTTTTATAATGGTAGCTCACTTTGAGATGTTTTTGTTGTAAGCAGCAAATAAATGTAATGAATAATAAGTGCCTCCCGTTAGGTGAAGCTGGCCAAATAATAAAGGAAAAGCAGTAACTGCAATAGCTCTACTGCAGCACGCACAGGCTGTTTCTCCAGACTCTGCCTTTTCCCCCCCTGCAGGGCGGTCCAGGCCACTTGTACCTTCTGAAGAATAAAGTTGCCACCTTTGCAAAAGTGGAGAAGGAGGAAGACATGATCTAGTGAGTGAGAGGATCCTGGACTTTTTGCTTGTTTCTCATTTGGGAGCCACAGCTATGTGTATCCTGCATGTATGGAACTTTGGACTAAAGTTTCAACATCTCAGCATTCACTGTGAACTATACTGAGGCCAGCTGGTATAGGGCAGTATATAAATTCTAATAATAACAACAATATAGTTTCCAGTTCTTAGGACTGCAGAAAATTGCCTGTCCATTTTGGCTGTCCGAAATCTCTACATGTGCATAGCACTTGTGCAAGGTTTTGCATAGAATTTGGAATCTGAAGAAGCTTCCAGATTGTTGTTGATTGGGAGAAAGCAAGCTTTCATGACCTCCAATAGAACTCTCCCCTCCTGAGTAGCAAAATAGAATTGTAGAGCTGGAAGGGAATCCAAGGATCACCTAGAACAACCTGCTGCAGCGCATGAAACAGCATAAAATAAATAAGCAAATACATTCATGTTTGTGGGATTTATGTATGGATTGCTGCATTCACATCTTTCTGGTGCAAAATCTGGGATGTGTTGCCCCAGAATCAATCAGCCTTGGCTGACTGTCTTACATGGTTTTTGTCCTACCCTTCAAACACATTTATTTATTTAAAATCATTCTACCCCACTCTTCTCCATAGAAGATGATCCCAGAGCGAGCTACAGATTGATTGCCCATAAAATAAAACTCATTGCCAATAAAAATACATAGCCAACCAAGAAACACCAAGTAACACATCAATACTAAAATCATAACAGCACGACTGAGCAAACCTCAAAGCAGCAAGCATAGAGGCCAGTGAATCACTCACAGGCCCAAGTGAATAATTAAGCCTTTATTTATTGGTGCTGAAAGAGCAGGCACCAATCAGTTCTGGGAGGGGAGCACTTGGGAGACAACAGTAGCTCAGTGAGCTTTGTAGAGGTTTGCTTAGCCAGTGGTGGAGCTTCATGCTCCTTCACCAGGGGCAGAGAGCAGGTGGGGGCATGGTTGGCTGCCCACAGGGGTGTGGTGCGCATCCTGGGGGTGTGGCACCCAGTGGGGGGGCAGCCATGATGGCACCCCACCAGGATCATGATGCCGGGGGCGGTACTTCCCCCCTGCTCCCCTCTTAGCTTGGGCTTAGCTTGACAATCTAATCACTGCACCACACTACCTCTCTGTTATACGCCAAAGCTTGACGTTACCTGGGGGTTGGGGTACGGGAAGGTTAGCATCAATCTCTGCTGCTTGGGGCTGTTGGGAGTTGTAGTCCAAAGTGCCTGGAGGATGCCAGCTGGCCAAAGGCTGGTGCAACTAGTAGCTAAAGACTTCAGCAGACCAAGCACCAGTGAATGATCTGCAAAAGTGGACATGGGAGGGAAACAACTGTTTGCATTCAGAGGTGAAACAGTGGGTTAAAACAGGGTTCCCAAATTCCACTGGGTGGGCAGTGGACTTACTAAGAGGCAAGGGGTTGGAAGGGCAATGCTGATGGTGAAAATGACAATCAAAGTTTGAAAAGCTGGTGTCACTGGATCAAGTTCATCAATTTTGTTGAGTTAATTAAACTAGATAGTTTTCATTGGATTTTGAATAAACGTGCAATTAATTGCTGCTGTTTAGGATTTTTTTTTTGTTATTATCTTCCTGAGTGGGTTGTGAATCACTGGGATAAGGGATGGGTGGGGAAACGTTTTTGATCCAGTGAGCCAGATATTGATATACTGCCACCCCAGCAGACCAGCTTTGACCACTCAGCTGTTGATCATCTGACATCACTCTGGTGCCAGATGGGTGGTCCTTTGCACCTGTCAATAGAGTTGACCCACTGGGGGAGGCTGGGGAAATACCACACATAGTGGGACTGACCTCCCCACCATTCCTGCTTTGCATGAACATTATTGAAAGAGGGACCACATATAACTGTCCCAAACCAACATAAGTACAAATCATTGTGAACACACCATAAAAAAGGAGGGCTCCCAAAACAGACTGCCCACACATGTTTTTGGTCAGAGAATTGTCCAGTCCTCTGCAATGCAGGAATCTCAGCTAAACCTCCAAGGAAGGAAAGTCCACAACCTCCCAAGGAAGGTTTCAGTCTGTTTTGTGTTGGTGGTGGGTGTCTCTGAGTCCAGGCATGGTGGGGGCAAGTTCCATTCGCCTGCACTTCACGCATTAGGCAACCAGCCAGCCAGGAAAGGTCATGTGGCAATTGACAGGACCCCTCTGTGATTAACGGGTTCTTCCATCTTCTCCCCCCCCCCCAGTTTCTGGAAGCGGCTGGGCCACCTGATGAGCAAGCTGAACCCAGAGCCAAATGTCATTCACATAATGGGGTGCTACGTGCTTGGGAACCACAACGGAGAGAAGGTGAGGCCTGCTGCCTTGTTCCCCAGAGTGGCTCCAGGTGGCTCCAGCGCAGCGTTGGGGAACCTGTTTCAACCTCTGAAGGCCATGTTTCACTGTGAGAAACCCACAAGCCAGTGGTGGGCGGAACCCAAGGAAAAAGTGGGTGGGGCAATGGATGTGATTTGTACCTCTGCACAGTAAGCCACATCCCAGCTATGCAAATCAGTTACTACATGTGCACACACATGCACACCCCCTATTCCATCCTCCCTTCAAAGCAAGCAAGAAGCATGACGATAAGTAAACAACAGTTTACATCCCAGATAGGCAAAAGTTTCCATGGAGCGTGCAGGCCAGTGGGGAGTGGGCATGTCCAGGGAGAGTTCCAAGAGCCAGACAGAGAGCCCTAGAGGGCTGCTCTAGCAGTTCTGGTCCAGCTCTGTCCTCTGTGCTGTTCTTTTCTGGAGATAACTTCTCAAAGTCTTCCTGTCTCTGATATCACAGTAGTGAAACATACTGGGTAGTGGGGAAGAGCCATGGCTCAAATGCAGAGCATCTGCTTTGCATGCAGAAGGTCCTAGGTTCAATCTCCAATGGCATCTTTTGGTAGTGCTAGGAAACGCCTTAAACCCTGCTGACAGTCAGTGTAGACCCTTCTGGGCTAGATGGGCTGGTGGCCTGGCTTAGTATAAGGCAGATTCCTGTGCTCCACCAGCCATGGGCCCTGGCAAGAAGCTGTGCAATTGGCAGCTGCCCAAGGCTGCCAACTGCAAAGTGACCCTGGCCAGAAATCAGTGATTGTGAAGCTCCTTTGCCTTTCAGCTGTTCCAAAATCTGAAGAATCTGATGAACCCCTGTCGGGTTACTTTTGAATCTCCTCTCGAACTCTCTGCTCAAGGTAGGTTGCTCTGTTGCTTGGTTTGGGGGCTGGATCCAGAGTCCTCTGAGAAGGGGGGCTTATCGTTGAACTTTTCTGGGAATTGTAGCTCATTGAAGACAAATAGGGAATCTCCCTAACAGTTCTCAGCACCTTTAACAAACTACAGTTCCCAGGATTCTTTGGGGGAAAACCATAACTGTTTAAAGTGGCATAGCAGAGCTACAAATGTTTAGTTTGCAGATAGGGCCATTAAATGTGGACTCCAAGGGGTTACACCAACATAGTTTCCATAGACGTTGACCTAACCTTGCTATGTAGTGTTGACTCGGCCCTCTCTGTGTTGTGTTTTCAGGGAAGCAAATGATCGAGACTTACTTCGATTTCCGCCTTTACCGCCTCTGGAAGACCCGCCAGCACTCCAAGCTTTTGGATTACGATGACATCTTGTGAGCCAAGCGAGCGGTGGCTGAGAGTGGGTTGGTTTTATTGGAGTCCCAAGTGTCGTGCAGAGGGAAAGAGAGAGACCTTTTCGCAGGCACAGGGGAGGCCTTAGGCACCCCGTCTGGGGTGGTAGTTTGTGCTGCAGAGCAAAACAGGAGTGTTGTCGGAACGTCAGGAGACTTGGAGCGTGCAGCCTGCTTACCTGGAGTGCAGTGTCTGATGGAGGGAGCGCTGTTGGAACAGGACAGGATAGGAATATCCTCATGGAACTGAGCTGATTTTTTGATCACGAAGGGCCAAACTCCATTGCAGGTCCTTTTTAAACAGACATTCCAAGCTCAGGTTTTCTTAACTACAAAAACTCAACTGATCATCTTTTATTCCCTCGCCCCCTTCTTCTTGTGCTACCAGAATGGGGGAAGCATCGCCTGTGTGCAATGCCTTGTGGTTTCATGTGCGGATGTTGCCTCTTCTTTCACAGGCAAAGGAACACCATGCTCAACCCTGCGTGCTTTTGAGATGTGAGGTCCGAAATGGTCCAAAATGGATTAAAGGAAGTTCAGGCTTTAAAATCTTGTCCATTTTAATAGGATATATATACATATATATGTATATGTGTTTGTGTGTGTGTGTATACACACACATGCACGCACACACTTTTTTATATGAATAGAGGGAATATTTAATTAGCTAATGCTGTAAACACACATCAGTAACTAATAGATGAGATATTTTTGGTCTGCTTGAAAATATATTTGAAATAGGAATATATCTTCTGTAGACATATATATATATATATGTAATCACCAGCAGGATGGTTTTCTCACACGCTTTTTTCCTGCAGACCTGCATGTCTGCTGTTACTTGGTTTCCAGGTTAGCTGTGGAGGGACACTTTTCAACTGTGGGCTCTCTTAAGAGGGTCAAGGTGTCCTTTCAAGCAAATTTCTGATTTGCAGCTTGGCAAAATGTTCTTTTGCCAGCCGTTTTTTTTTTTCCTTTAGATATACAACAACATGGCCAAGAAGGATCTTGGTCTGTTTCCGCAAGTAGATATATTGCAAACTAGAAATGAATAGCCATCTTTCGAAAGACTCTCTCTTGCTGCACTTAACCTAGTTGTTTGGGTTTTTTCTCTCTCTGAAAGATGGCTGCTGTATAAGGAATCGGGGAAATGTCTGCTAGAACAGCTTAGTTACAGAGCGAATGTCATCTGCTTGTGTATGGTTCAGAATTTCAACATAGGGATATGGTGTCCCTTTCTCCCCCCCCCCCTTCTTTTGCACAGAGAAGGGAATTTGCTGGTAGCAAACTGGCTCTTACCACATACTGGGCTTGTCTATTATCTGTGATTGATCGTAGTTTGGATGATCCAGACCTGTGCTTATTTACCTTTTGGAAGAAGTGCTGTGACATAGCTACGTTTTAGGTTTTTTGTGGTCCTCCTACCTGTTCAGGTGATATGAATACCTGAGGAACCTGCACTTTGTGACAAAGGTGTAGTCTCCCTGGTTATTTTGGGTGCAATTTCCTGGTCTTTCTTCTTTCCATGAAGTGAAGTACTTTGGAAGCACTCAGCTGGCCTCCCCTATTTTTCTTAGTTTCTAAGAAGATTGTGAAGTGAAAACAAGTATATATGCACTATAAATCTTTCTTGTGGTAAAATGAAAACCCCACTTTAACAAGTCCACCACCCCATGTTCTCCATTGTTGTGAGGGTCTCCATGCACCCTTGCTATCTGTACCATTGCCAGGGCAGATGACGGAACCGCAACCCTCATTGTCTGCCCATATTAATGCTACAAAAGCTGTTCTGAGAAGCGGCGTTAACGAGAGCATCCCAGGTAGCAAGAGAGTGATGCTGTAAAATCCACACTGTTCAAATGGCAATGGGTGTTTTAGATTTTGGGATTTTCCTGTGTCAATCATAAAGAAATTTTTTAATATGTTTCTTTTAAAAAAAAAACCTGAAGGGGTTTTTTTTTGTTTTTGTTTTTGTAAATCTGTACAGCAACTGTATTCTACAACCTGTCATTTTATCTGTCAATAGCAATCCTTCGTTGAGAACCACACACAGGAGAACATAAATTTCAATATTGCGCTGGGGGGGAAAGATCCAAGTGGGGGAATTTGTGGATATGTGTGTGTGTGTGTGTGCGCGCGCGCCCCCCCCAAAAAAACCTAATCATGAAAAGATCTGAAGCTGAAGCGGAAAAGTAGTTGGAAATAACTATTCAAGAACAAAAGTTCGACAGTTTAGGAAAAACATTAACTCAAGACTGTTTAACCCACACAGTTGGCTCATTGCTGTTTGTTATGCAAAGCAGGGGACAAGGCTTTGATTCTATTTTTTGCTTTTCACAGACACTGTTGAGCAAATACTTAATTAAGCAAAGGACTATTTTTTCTTTAAAAGGGGTGAGGGGGTGGGGAGTGGGAAAGTTTTACCATCTTAGCTGTGCCACTAGGGGGCAACCAAACACTTCTTCCCTAGCACAAAGCTTCTGCGTAGAGGTGAGGGTAGTGGCAGCAGTTTGGTGGGATGGGGACCGCTTCATACATGATGCTTTTCACACACAGGAAATCTCAGCGTGAGAGAAAGCTGAGTGCAGAACCTGCGTTGTGCTGTATGTCGCAGATCAGGCAGCCAGCATGGCATCTGCCTGGTCCATAAACTTTTTTTGGCACAAGGAAATCACACTTAAAGAACTGCATCACAGGGGAACAGAATAAAGGTCTGTCAGATCCAGTAATCAGTCTCCCAGCAACCACCCCTTGAATGACCCTGTAGAGAAGCTCGTAAGCAGGCTGTACAATGGAGGTGGCAGCCACTGCAACTTCACCTCTAGTATCCAAATATCTATGGTAGACTGCTTGCAAACATGGAGGCTCTGTTTTTAGTCCTCATGGCTGATAACCACTGATAGACTTGGCCTCCATAAATCTGTCTAGGTCAGGGTGGTCCACGTGGGCTGCAAGGGCACTTTGACACAGAACTCACAGGCCACACACACTGCCCTTGTCATACAGAGCGGTGAGGAGGCCAAAATTTGACACACACACACCCCTTAGCATTTTCACTGCCTTCCCAAATATGGCTAACTGGGGGTCCTAGAGCTGGGAAAGCACTTACTAGGCTTTGGGAAGGAGGCAGGAGAACTCTAGTACCCTGTCAGAGTAGTCATACTTCCTACCCAAAGCCAGGTGGGCTTTGGGAAGGCAGCAGAGGACTGGCGGGGGGGGGGGGCATCGAATGTTGCCATTTGCCACCCAGAAAGGCAGACCACACATTGGATCCTGGTCCAGCAGCGGAACAAGCCAATCAGGGGCGGGACGAGCTGGGGCAGGACACTCCATGGGGCTTCAGAGGAGTCGGGGGGGGGGAGGCAGCGGGCGGACCGTTTGGGGCAGAGTGGAGCCTGCGGGCACCCAAGCCACTGCGTCACTCCCAGGAGAGATGTGTGGCTTAGGCGCACTGCAGACCCCACGGTGAGTACTGCCCAGTATTTTGTCACCCCCCTCTGGTGATACCCGGGGCAGCCTGCCCCCACTGCAGCCCCGTTCCTTTGCCCCTGCCCTGGTCTAGTTCCTTTTAAAAAAATTAAGCCCTGCCTTCTAGCTGTTTCCAGCTTCATGTGACAGTTGTATGTTCTGATTTCCCAGATCTTAATGTAGGGGAGAGTTGTGAGCATGTAACAGTCCTTAGAGATGCCTGCTCTCTCTCTCTCTCTCTCTCTCTCTCTCTCTCTCTCTGTGTGTGTGTGTGTGTGTGTGTCTTGTAGAGTTATGCCATTGGGTCTCGTCAGAACCAATGCTTTTCTTTGAGAACCACCCAGGAGAGGGATGCATTGATATCCCTCCCTGAGTACCTTGTTCTATCCATGAACCTCTACTCTTATTTGCGGTAAGAAAGTGTTTCCTTAAGTTGTAACCAGATCTACCTCCCTGTAGTTCAAAGACATCGGCTCATCATTTTCTTGGAGGATGTGGTGAACAGACACTCCTCATTTCGGCCAGTCTCTTACATAGCCCTACTTTTAAGACTTGTCCCTTCAAACGTGCTCACACACTTCAAGCTTTCCATGATCCAGTTTGCCTTCTAAAAAGATCCTTTTGCAATCTTTCGGTCAGCATATCCTTCCTGAAGTCTATGAATTTGGGGCCAAATTCAGTATTCCTCTCCCCAAAAATTCTTCCTACTGGCACTCTTTTTTTAGCCCTCCTTTTTGCCACTGCACACTGGAAGCCTTTTGTTAAAAAGGATGGGAGCAGGGTTCTAGCCCTCGAGGATGGGATGATGAGGCTGCAACTTCTCAGGCAGTGCTCAGTGATAACTAGAACTGGTGGTAGAGGTGGTTTTTCAGGCCGTGTGGCCTCATTGCATAGCTTTTGTTCCCCTTTGTGTGCAGTGAAAACAGAATGCTGTAAAATACAAACACGGAGAAACAGTACATCATCCACGTGGTTTGCAAAATTCAGCTTTCCTTGAGCAGAATACAATGTCACCTCTTTGCAGAACTGATTTTTATTTAATGAATGTAAAGTTCAAAAACAAGTCTATTGATTGATGGTGTGAGAAGCCACAACAGCACCATTTAAACACTCCCATGTTTACAGGACTATTTGCCATGAACCCTGAATTGAAAATAGCAAGCGGCCTTATGCTGTGTCAGACCATAGATCCATCCAGCTCAGTATTGTCTATGCCAGTCTTTCTCAACCTTGGGTCCCCAGAGGCTGTTGGACTACAACTTCCATCTTCACTGGCCCTGTTAACTAAGGATGGTGGGAGTTGTAGTCCAACAACTTCTGGGGACCTCAGGTTGAAAAAAGCTATACTGACTGGCAGTGGCTCTCTAGGGTTTCAGACAGAGTCTTTCCCAGCTCTATCTTGGAGATGCTGGAGATTGAATTTGGAACCTTTTGCATGCAAGGCAGATGGTCTAGGACTGAGCTACCACCCTTTCCCAAAAGCATGGTCCTGCCCATGCATCTTTTTCAGATGCACCACTGCCTGATCTATGATCCCTTTCAGTACTTGTTACTCATTTAAATATAATCTTTACAGAACATAAAATGCCTGCAAATCTTCAATCATTTGATGCAAAGAACTAATTCTTTTTGCTTTAGAATAAATACTTAGTGCCCCACACTATGCATTTGAATATTTCATGAAAGACATTCCCTTTAGTGAAAAGAGAAGCAAGGCAAATCAGACGGTCTCTGAGAAGTCAGGTCTTTATCTGCCTCCTTCCACTTTGCACAATAAAGTGGCATTGGTGTACTTCCTTGTGCAGGGAATGCTATGGAAATATGAGAGCTCATATAAGGAGAAGCTGTTACTAGGTAGGGTACTTTCCTATTTTAAAAGTCATGCTTTCTCTTGTGATGCAGTTTCAGCACCATCACCCCGCATGACATGAATCTGGTACAGCCACCATAATTCTTGTGGGTTTTTAGTACCAGCAGTGGTCAGTTTGGAGCACCATGTGGACATAGGGCTGATGGGGATACCTCCTGTCATCTTCTGGGAGGACTTTGGTAAATCTACAGTAGCCCCATTCACTGCAGTGCTCCTGGGCTTTCTCTGAAATTCCCTTTTAGCAAGGCAAAACAAAATTTTACCTTGCACAACTGCCTCTTAATGCAAACCAAGCAAAATCAGAATGTTCTGGGAAAGAGATTGGTGTCCAACCATTGCTTCCCACTTCTTTGCTCCTGCAAAATATATACATATAAGTAACACCCCAGCCTAAGTCAGACCACTGGTCTGCCTAATTCTGAATGCCCTCAGTTTCCCAAGTTTCTCATGCAGAGAAGTCTTTCCTAGTTCTACTTCTGAAAATGCCAGAAACTGAATTTGGGATCTTCAGCATGGGAAGGTGTTTTCCTCACTGAGCTATAACAAATTACCATTCAATACAGTCAACTGCATTCTTCCCAATGCCCCATTGTGTTTCTGCGCTTCAGTTCTGGAAGTCCCCAAGCAGAAGGTGGCCTCAATGTGGACACAATTCTGTTTGGACACCATGTACCTCAGTTTTTGAGCTTCTGGCATGGAAAAATTGTGTACAGCAAGGAGTGCACTGCATTCTAAAGCCATGAACCTCTGAATTATGTCCCAAACCTAATCCTTTTTAAAAAAAAAATCAAATGAAATAACTGATTAGCTGACATGGTGGCATTTTATCCTCACTTCATTGCTCATTACAATTGGCAATTTGTACTGTTCACTGAAGACCAGGACTGTACTGGGGTTGCATTAGAACTTACCTATTCCAGTATACAGCAATAACACATCAGGTGGGTCTCCTGTGACAATAACCCCATTCTTTCTGGCCCTTGGTCTTCTCCAAGGAAGTCCATTTTGTGAGCGCCATGCCATGTCTTACCATCTTGATCTCCAGGATCATTCTCTCTGTTGAGCATAAATGGCATCCTGGCTCCAATGTAGCTATGAGCCTCAAGCATTGGACAGGGGAAATATTATATTTGGCCAGATTCCTAGACTTTTGGATGGGCATGTGCCAAATTCTGTGGTTACTGTTAGCTTGTTTTGCAGCCTTGCCATTTTTTTGGTGCAAAAAGGGATGATTGGGTTGGTCTGAGCATCTATAGTGCTCTCCACAGTGGGCTTTAGAATGGGCCTGGGATAGAAAAAAGATGCTATATGTCAAGGGCATTTCACCAATATGACAGTTAGCTAAATGTCTTCACAATGTCCCAATTTGGAGGGTAACTAGAAAGTTGGATTGATGCAAACTAGTGGCACTGATAGACATGGTCTTATCACGAAGGACACTGTGTGGTGAATAGATTCCGTTTTTGTTTTTGTTTTTGTTTTTCACAAACAAGTGGATAGTATTACCTGTCCTGCATAATCTGAAGGAGATATTTGTTGACTGGGGGAGGCATACAGAAGACATTCAGTGTGGTGTAGTGCTCAACACTGCAGGTAATGACCAGGGAGTCCCTCATTCAAATTCTCACTTGGCTATGAAACTTATTGAATAACCTTGGGCCAGTCACTATATCTCAGCCTAACCTACCTCACAGGGTTGTTGTGAGGATAAAATTGTGTGTTTAAGGGCAGAAGAACCTTGGGTGCTGCTCTGAGTTTTGTTTTTAGAAAGGGCCATATAAAAATGTAACATAAATACAGAAGAGGAAAGCAAGCTCTAGCTTCTTGTCTCTAATTCCCCCAGTGAGAGAGATATTTGGAACATCACAGATGAAGCTCCTGAAACTGGAATGCTTTTGAGTGCTGGAACTGGGCTGCTTTTTAGTTTTCTGTTATGCTTTTGGTAAAAGACACAGGCTGTGATACATTTAAAGGACAGAGAACGAACTCTGCATTTAGGAATTGCTATTTTCAACACATCTGCTTCCATTGCAGAAGAAACTTGCCTCCTCTGCAGTGGGAGATGCTAAAACAGAAGTGCAAGGGTAGACAACAGGGTGCCCTCCTTTTCTTGTTTGACCACAACACCCATCAGTCCCTCCCATCATGGCCTGTGGTCAGGATGGTGAGAGCTGCCTCCCATAGCATTATGTGCAGTTCTCTCTGTAGCAGCCGCCGACCTCAGGAGTATAGGGTGAGGTATGTGAGCATAAGAATTATCTTGTTGGTTCCCACCAAGGCCAATGGGTTGTATCCAATGTAGCGCTGAATTAAAATCACTTAGCAGTATACTTGTCTCTGCTACTGAAATGTTTTGCACCAGTGTAACATAGTTGTGCAAGAGGCGTAAGTAGGTTGCTCACCTCTCCACTACAGCCTTGGCGCTAGCAGGCAGCGAATGTTGGATACAACTGGAGCTTTGCTTTCAGTCCCTGGCTCCATCTGATTTATCACTGTTGGGAAGAAGAGGCTGGGACCCTGGTGTGATCCAGCAACACAGTTCTTAGTTTCTAAACCTCCTTCATTGTCCTTAAGTAGTTTTAAGGCTGGCCTTGTTGGTTCATCACCGTGCAGGTGGTATTTCGCCTCCCGCCTCTTCAAGCTGGGCTTCTCATCTCCTGTCTCACTCACCTGTATTCAATTATCATTTCCGAAATAAATGAAAGTTTATAGGTTTTCAGATGTGATTTAATAAAAAGAACCTTTGGGGATGACTGACATTTGGTGTCCTTTGTTCTTTTCACTACACACACCTTGTTTGCTATGCACCTTGCTTATCAAACACCCTCTGCATTGTCCCCATTATGCAGGAATTTAGGAGACTCATGTTTTCATTATACGGAACACAATTTACTTATTTGGAACATACAGAGTCAGTGTAGTGGTAAGAATGTTAGACTGGGACCTGGAAGACCAGGGTTCAGATTCCCCACTGGGTGACCATGAGCCAATCCCTGTCTCTCAGCCTAACCTACCCCACAGGGTTGTTGTGAGGATAAAATGGGAAGGAGGAGAACCCTAGGTAACAACTTGAGCCCTTTGAAGAAAAAGTGGGCTATAAGCATTAGATTTTAATGAAAAAGCTATGTTGGTCAACTTTTCAATCTGTTAAAGCAACTCACAGGAGGATAGTATGATGATATAATTTGCAAGTGCGGACCTATGTTTTGGTTTTGTTGAGAGCAAAGCATCTTCAAGTCCACGTTGAAGCATCTTTCTGGGCATTATGTGTTTCCAGGATCCAAACTGGTTCTGCCTACCTGAGCATGCTATTGGGTGTTTCTAGACAGGAGGGCTTCCTGTTTGGCCTGGGACTTTGCAGGCACAGCAATAGTCTTCCTGGCAAGGGTAACCAACATGGTCCCTCCAAAATTGTTGGACTCCAGCTGCCATCAGTCCCAGCTGACCAATGGTGAGGAATGATGAGTCATCCAGCAACAGCAGGAGGCCATTATATTAGCGACCCCTTCTCTAGTGTATTTGTTTGCTTCTGACTTCATTGTTCCTGCCTTCTAGCATCCCTCAGTTGCCTACAGCTTAGCCCTCGTAGACATGCACCCATTCACATGGCAGCCATTTATATATCAGTCTTAAACACACCATTCACGTGCACCTTTTTTCTGTGGCTTTCTCTCTCCTCACCCTAGGAAGACCCCACTGCCTTAGGACTTGTAGAGTATCTCTAAAAACAGCAACACAGGTGCAGCCGCAATGTTAGCGGATATTCCATTGTATTCCAATGTTCGAGTCAGTGACCCTGGAGCCCTAGAACTAGCAAGGCTCCAAACATGACCGCTTGTGTTTACTTCCACCCCACCCCCTTTATTTTATCAAGCTTCTCTTATCAGGAAGGGACTGTAAATTGGCAGAACTTCTCGTTTCCTGTAAAGTGACACATTTACATGTCTTTAAGCCAACATGCCTTAATCTGATACTTCATTTATTGTTATACTTGGTGCCTAAAATAGAATCCAAAGTTGGCTTTGCCTTAGTGATCTAGATACAGACTAGATTCCAGCCTGTTGACAGTGCAGAAAAGCTTACATGTGGTTTACTGAAACTGGGTTGACCTTAGCAAAGGTGTGGCTTCAATGACCCAGTGGTTGCTTCCATCTGTGAGCTTGGTTTCAGAGGGCGAAGCAGAAGAGGATGAAGGGAATCTCTTTTGCTGACCTGAATCTGGAATGTTAAGTGGCTTCGAGTTGAAGTGGACCTCCTGCTCTTCACCCTACAGTAGGCTTAGCTGCCAGATGTTGTCTTCCAGTGGTGTCTCTTGACGAAGCAGAAAGAACCATTGGAACACAACAACACAATAGTAATTTGCAGATTTATCAAAGAAAGTGAAAGCGGGGGTTATTAAAGAAATAAAATTGAACATTATAAAATAGAGAATTTTAAAAAAGTGAATAATACTAATACTGTAGTATCAAAACACACACCATCAATTCACACTATGGATGCAGTAACCATTAGTACATTCAGTTTAAGAGAAACAGACACGTTAATATAAGCCCACATTCATACCACAATCATACCGTGATGCCGCTTTAAATAGTCCCAACAAATTCAGGAAGCTGCAGCTTGCTAGGTGTGCTGAGAGTTATTAGGACACACACACACACACACACACACACACACTGTTCACCTCACAGAGCTGCAATTCCCAGAATTCCCTGTGAGGAGGGATTGATTGTTAAACCACTCTGAGAATTGTAGCTCTGGAAGGGAAACTGGAGTCTTCTCACAACTCTCAGCACCCTTAACAAAGTACAGCTCCCAGGATGCCTTGTGGGAAGCCATGAATGCTTAAAGTAGTATCATAGTGCTCAGTTTGAGCAGTGTAAATATGGCCCCGATGTCCAAATAGGTGTCCACATGAAACTCAAGTTGATAAGAGATAAGTTCAAATGTGGCCAGGGCTGTGACAATTCTGACAATTCTGTAGCAGATGCTGGTTATTTATTTTTCCAGGCTCACAAGTGTGTATGAGTTTCTTAGCAACCATAAGGGCTAACAAAGTCCTCTTTTTTTGCCCTGCCATTTAATCTCCATAGTACTGGGATATAATTTTTAATGTACATATGTGAGGATTAATAATTTTGCCAATAGCTACATAATGGATGTGGATAACCACATTGTCTGCCTCAACACATCAGCTGCTTCAGCGAGGCATTACAGCATAAAGAATCCAAGTTTATGCAGTGGTAGAGAGTTGGTGGCCACACCAGATACTGTGAATTAAAACAGAAGTGCTCCCTGCCCCGCCACCCCAAATACTGCTCAGGGTGGAGTCCCACAGGAGGTAGATGATGTGCAATTGTCTCATGGGGGGGGGGTGGAGTTGATAGAGGATTCAATGGGCAGTAGATATTGGACACAATATCAAAATCTCAGTCTTGCAAAAGCTATGAAACAGAACGATAATTTTTTTTGCTTGCTACCAGATGAAGGAGAATATATTAAAGATGGTGTATAAGTGGTACCTGACACCAACAAAAGAGTGATGGTTAGATAAACTGACCAGAGTTCGCAGAATTAGTGAACATGACCGCTAAAATAAGGGATTGTGATGAAGGGAGGACAAGGGCTGAGTGGGAATATTTAAAAAGAAATGATATTACAACTGATCTGCAAGTAGGAGTAACCTTTTGAACAACAGTAAGATAAAACTGAGGAATTGGTAGAATTAAAATAAGGTGAAGAAAATAATGGAAATGCAACAAACCAAGACTTTATTAGAATGCTACTGAAGGTTAGGTTGGAAAGTCTGAAAAAAATAGTGTAAGATAAAATGAGTAAGGCACACTGTAAAAACCAAAAATGCATAAATAAATAAAAAAATACACAGTGGGGGGGGGGGGAATGAAAGGATACTCTGAGTTAGGGATGGAAGTACAAATTGGTTTCTGTTAAATTCAAACTGACCTAATTTGCACTTCCTGAAACTAAATGCTGACTGGAAAGGCAGCTATCCTTGAAATTTCTCACTTTGCCAGATTCTACAATGTGGCTATCCAGTCCCAAAATGTGCACAGTAACACACATTAGGGGCAGTGGGGCATATGAATGCATAGGTGGGTGAGAATCACATGCAAAAATGTGTTATACCAGGAAAAGCCACTTGGAAAAATGCATATATATTAGGAGATAGGGTCATTAAGATGCCGATGAATTTTCATGAGGATTTGAAAAAGGCCGTTTGTGTGATGCAGAATTGTGGCAAACAAGGCATATTCATCCACCTGAGGGTATTCTAAGGGTGCTCCATGAGGGGATAATGGTGCTTCTCCATGGGGCATCTGGTTGGCCACAGTAAGAACAAGATGCTGGATCAGATGGGCCACTGGCTCCTCTTATATTGTTAGCAAGCACAGATGAAATGTGGAAGGGTCGTAGCCCAGCAGTGGAGGATATGCACCTTGCCTGCAGAAGGTCCTGTGTTGAATCCCCAGCATCTCCTGGTAGGGGTGGGAGAGACTCCCTGCCTGAAACTCTGGAGAGCTGCTGCCGGTCAGTGAAGACAACACTGTGCTAGATGGTCTTATTCAGTATAAAGCCGTTCTTAAATTGTCAGTTCATAATCGCAGGACATGTGTTAATCACCCTCCACAAGCCAGTGTTACATGCACTCTTAAAAACAAATGCGTAACACAGACACCTTTTGAAGGCAAAAGCAGGAAGAGGAAACTGGTAAAAAAAATGCACAGAATGAATAGGAAGTATCAGGGAGGGGGAGTGCATTGGTTTCTGCTCCCTACCCTCTTATCATACATCTTTCAGCGTCTTTATGTAAATCCAGTGGAGCGATTTGAATTGCCAGGTGGCCAAGTTGAAAAAGAGGCATCCCAGAATGCTGTTGGCTGGGCCTACGTGTCATTGCTACCGTCTCAAGCTAAGCTCGCCTTACAGAAAAGGCTTTTGTGCCTGCTTAGAGGCATTGTTGTCCGGCCACACTCCAGACACTCCCAACTAAGAATTTATTATCATGCCACCTCACTGTACCTACAAATCTTGGTCTTTTGAAAAGGGTTGTCTTGTGGCTCAGATGATGAGTCTTGGACCTAGGCCATGGGATGAGTCTTCTGAGAGCTGCCATATTTTATCAGGTTACAACCCACACAGAAACTAATTTTTGCTGAAAGCAGACCCACTGAAATTTGACCCATTGTAGCAGTTTTTGTTCTTTTAGTAAAAACAAAATGAAGCGCTGGTACTCATCTACTGATAAAAGTGCTGTGGGTGCCAGCACAAAATGGCTGCCATGGGCTGCATAGAAAGAGGTGGCAGTGAGTAGTGTCACAAAAAAGCTCTGCATCCAAGTTAGTCACATCAATTCCAGTGGGTTTACTCTAAGTAGGACTAACACTGGATACAGCCCTCCAAGTTGCCTCCAGCTAAATTCTACTCAGAGTGAACCACAGACTTGTTTAATTTAATGGACCTAGTCCTATTATTACAATTATTAGGGTTGTCTCCAGCTAAATTGTACTTAGAATTGATCTTGTTGAATTTAATAGATGTAGTCATAGTAATAATAATAAAAATAATAATATAATTTAAATATTTTGTGTAAACTGCTTAGAGTTTTTGTCACAATCAAATAGCAAAAAAATGTTGTTAACTACATAATTGTTGTTGTTGTTGTTGTTGTTGTTGTTGTTATATAACACAGGGTAGCCACTTGACAGTGGAAAACATCAAAACTTGCAGGACATCAGTTGAATTGACATGAAAGTACATACTTGGGGCTGGTGGATAATAAAACCAGCTTGCTGATATATCCTTGAAGAACATGGGTGCCTTTTGCTAAAAAACAACAACAAAAAAGCACCAAGCACCTTTTCTGTTTTAAGACAAAATATATTTTTAAACTATTTTATTTTCTTCATCCGCCAGACTAAGAAGGGTTGCTACAGTCCCTAACTAAAAAGGAAATGTGCCAAGCAATAGTTTGCTCACACCCCTGTGTGTTATGGTTAATTAAGGGGTTAATTAATGTTGCCTCGGTGACTGTAAAGGCAGGAACTCTGCCTCCATGAGCTAACGAGTGATAAATGAGGACACCTTGAACTAGTCTGGACCTTAATTACCTGTGAGATGTCCTTCCCATGAGACCATCATATTATTGAAGCTCTGTGGATGCTACTTTGCACTTTAAGTCTGAACAGGAGTAACAGAACCCCTGGTGTCCTTTGTAGTTCCCCTCCAAGTCTGACCAAGAATGGGCACTCCTGCTAGTAACTCACCTATTTAAAACACGGTCTTGAAGACTTCCAAAGTGTGAGCCTTTTCCTCCATCAGAGATTGGGTACATGCTGTTTTACCTGTGCTAACTGCTCACATTTCCCCTTTCATCTGATTCCTGTAGTGTAAAGGCTTGAACCCTCAATAGAACTAGGTTGTTCCAAAGGACAGATCAGGGCCATAAAATACATGCTGGCATGGATGAATGGGCACTAGTCTTCCCTATTTAAGAAAACATTCTTTGTAGGGGCTGGCTTTTTCTACTGCATTGGTCAATATAACAGATGAGCAATTCTATAATCGCTTGCATTATACAATCTTTGTATACAGCGGTGATTGCATGCTGATTTCTGGACCTTAACTGACCCAACCTACTTCCAATACTGGGTAGAGTGAGATGGCACTTAGGTATGGGGTGAATAACAAAGCCCCCAGATAAAACAAGTTGTGTTTTTCTTAATAATCTAGTAAGGCAGTGTTTAGCAATTTTTGAGAAATGTATATTAGAAATAATATAATTTTACCCAGAACAGCAAATATTTTTTAAAAAACCCATCAGAGATAAATTCATCCAGTTACATCAGTTCTATACTATTTTCAGTGTTCCAGCTCTCATACAGTTTGAACTATTTTTTATTTATTGCAGTTCTTCAGTTCCAGCTATGCAAGTTTTCATCTCTCTGACTTTATGACTTGCATAATAATAATTTATTATTTATACCTCACCCATCTGGCTGGGTTTCCCCATACTAACTACCCTGTATTCTATCTTTTATCTTAACATATAAAATATTTTCATCCCCTCTAACCTTTTAGCCAAACAGGACAAACGTAGACTTCTGGTTAAATTTCTGTTTCTCCTTGATTGTCCGGTTGCTAAGATGGACTTTTGACCCTCCTGTGTAAAACTTCCTGAGCAAGGTATCCTCTTAAACTTAACCTTCCTGTGAATTTTTGACCGTCATATGCCCGAGAATATTTTAAGCCAAAAGGAACCATTTTATAAGCCACGTTTTACAAACAAAAACCTAACAGAAAATGGTCTATACCTTCACAACACCCACAAACCTTCTCCCCCTCATCCATCTCTTTATTTTTGTGCAGGCACATTTTCACACACTGGTTTGGGAATTGTAGTGAAGGCGCAACGAAAGTCAGCATGTTGCCTAAGCAACCCTGGGATGCTCCTTTTCATTCTGTGTATGTAATGCCAAGAAGATTGGAAGAGAAGTAACGAAGTCATGCATCTGGGGCTTGGATGCTCAACTTGGCCAGGAGGATCCAATCAACAAGAACCAGAGTATACCTAAACAAGTTCTAAACACAAACACAAAACAAAGAATCCACTCAATGAACCAGGAGAGTCTGAAGTGGCTTAGTAAGCAATCCCTTTTATTAGGGAACTCTGAGAATTGTAGCTATGGGAGGGGAATAGAAGATATCTCTTAACAACTCTCAGCTCACATCACAAATTACAGCTCCCGGAATTCTTTGGAAGAAATCATAACTCGGCATGGAAATATCTGCCAATTTCAATTCTCTGTTTTTCGTTTTTGCATTCTTCAGTTCTCTGGATTCAACAACATTTTAGTGTGATTTTCTCACAATAAACACATTTTTATATGCAGATTTGATGAATATACACATTATTTGCAACACAATGTTCACTAACAGTACATTTTTGTATGTTATTTTCTGTGCTTTTTTCTAGTAAAATAGCACTAAACCAACACCATGTTGTTACAGTAAGTGACACACTTTTAACAACAACAAAAAGAGGTGCCAGTACTGCGTATCCTTGAGTAGCACTGGTTTAGGGAAGTTTTTAATGTTTGAGGTTCTATTGTGTTTTTAATATTCTGTTGAGAGCTGCCCAGAGTGGCTAGGGGCCCAGCCAGATTAGTGAGGTATAAAGAAATAATAATAATAATAATAATAATAATAATAATAATAATAATAATAATAATAATAATAATAATGTTATTTCTCTAACACCTTCATTTTTATGCACACTTACCACTAATGTATGCATTTCTGTGAACATTGGTTGGAGAATTTCACTGCAAAGCTCAGGTAACTATGAAGTTTGAAGGATAGCTGTGTTTCAGAAGGTATGAATGTGATAGATTTGGCTTTAAGTGAGCACTGGATCAAATTTCTCATCCATGCCTAGCCATGACTGTCAAAGCAGAGTAAGAGTGCTTTAAATGTCTGATACAGAAGTGGCCATAGAGGGATGAGTTGGCTCAAGCAGCCTGGTGGTGATTGAGTGGTATATGATGGGGGTGGCAGCCCCTCCTCCAAATGCCCCCTGAGCCCTCTAACCTCACCTGTTGATTTCAAGTGTGGTGAGGATACATTCAGATCTGGGGAATATTGGGCTAGTTTCCCTGAATATAATGCTGGTGCTTCTGTCCTATTTTCTAACATTGCATTCACGCTGTAGCACATTTTGTCTTACAGAACCATGGCTTTTCGGCTGATATGCTGGCATTTTAAGCTATATTTCATCCACACCTTTGTGACACATCAATGAGCATCACTGGAGAATGCTGCAACGCCCCACACATTTTCTGCACAGAGGTGCTTCCATTCCCCCAGGATGTTCCCACTGAAGTGGGAGAAAAGAATTACATTGCATGCTGGTATGCCACCCAAATCTTTGTTATTTTATTCCTGCAATTTTCTGGGTTGAGGCAGCTGCAACTGGATCCCCCCCCCCCCCCAGGAATCAAATGGCACAGAAAGGAGTGTTAAGCATGTACTGTATTCTGTTAACATGTTATTTATCTTATTATTTATTTATTAAATTTGTATAAAGATCTCAGGGTGGTTCACAGCATAAAAATAAAAAATAAAAACACAGAATACATCATAAAAACAAGAACAAAAACAAAACAATACCCCCCCCACACACAAAAAACCCAATTTAAAAGGTCACACAATGATAGTCAGCCAAAGGCCTGGTTGAAGAATAATGTTTCCAGAAGTGATTTTTACATCATGGGAAAGCTCATATACAATCTATCCTACTAGATAGATGCTGAGGCTATTCTCGCCGAAGAGCAAGAAGGATTTAGGCAAGGCAGATCTACCCTAGATCATTGCTTTGTCCTAGCTCATCTCATTAAGGGGTTCTTTAATTCCTCCTCACTTTCTGCCATCAAAGTTGTGTCATCTGCATATCTGAGGTTGTTGATATTCTTACGGCAAACTTAATTCTGGCTTGGGATTCATCCATTCCAGCCTTTTGCATGATGAATTCTGCGTATAATAAGCAGGGAGACAATATACAGCCTTGTCTTACTCCTTTCCCAATTTTCCTCTGAATGAGGGTGAAAGAGGAGAGCACAAAATATGGTCTGAAGCTCAACATCAAAAAAAGGAAGATTATGGCCATTGGTCCCATTACTTCCTGGCAAATAGAAGGGGAAGAAATGGAGGCAGTGAGAGATTTTACTTTCTTGGGCTCCATGATCACTGCAGATGATGACAGCAGTCACGAAATTAAAAGATGCCTGCTTCTTGGGAGAAAAGCAATGGCAAACCTAGACAGCATCTTAAAAAGCAGAGACATCACCTTGCCAACAAAGGTCCGTATAGTTAAAGCCATGCTTTTCTCAGTAGTGATGTATGGAAGTGAGAGCTGGACCATAAGGAAGGCTGATCGCCAAAGAATTGATGCTTTTGAATTATGGTGCTAGAGGAGACTCTTGGGAGTCCCATTGGACTGCAAGAAGATCAAACCTATCCATTCTTAAGGAAATCAGCCCTGAGTGCTCACTGGAAGGACAGATCCTGAAGCTGAGGCTCCAATACTTTGGCCACCTCATGAGAAGAGAGGACTCCCTGGAAAAGAACCTGATGTTGGGAAAGATGGAGGGCACAAAGAGAAGGGGACAACAGAGGACAAGATGGTTGGACAGTGTTCTCGGAGCTACCAGCATGAGTTTGACCAAACTGCGGGAGGCAGTGGAAGACAGGAGTGCCTGGCGTGCTCTGGTTCATGGGGTCACGAAGAGTCGGACACGACTAAATGACTAAACAACAACAACAACAAGCACATTTCATAGATAAGTATGCTAAGAAACCACATGATGTGATCTATGCAGCTTTCATTGACTTGAAAACTGCATTTGACTCAATCTCGCAAGTAAGACTATGGGTGAAGCTGAACTCAACCATAGGCAAAAGAGTACTGTACCTGATTAAATGCTTATACAAAGATACTGTGCTGAAAGTGCGCCGCTCCACAAATGGTCAACTTACAGGATGTGTACCAGCTACAAAGGGAGTTAAGCAAGGGTGTATCCTAGCACTGTTCAACTTATATATAAATGACATTGTCCAGTGCCTAACATCTCCAGGGTATCAAGCCCACTGGCCAGAAAACCCATCTCAATTCTACTATATGCAGATGAAGCGATTCTCCTATCTCATACAAAAGTAGGCCTAAAAAGACTAATCAGAGCATTTTCAGGGTATTGCCAGAGAGAACAGCTGGCCGTGAATTACAAGAAAACCAAAGTCATGGTCTTCTCAAGAAACTTTAGAGCCCATAGATGGCATATGGACAACCAGCCAATCAAACAGGTCAAAGTTTTCAAATATCTTGGCCTTATTTTCCAGTCCACAAGGTCATGGGGAGCACACCAGAAATGTGCAAAAGAAAAAGCACCCCAAAGCACCAAAATTCTGACATGCTTTTTCCACACAAAAGGTTGCAAACATATAACCTGGAAGTGTTCCAAACTAAACCCCTAGCACAGCTATTATAGGGGGCTCAGATTTGGACTGGCACTCAACTGGCCTAAACTCATATCTCTTTGGTCTAATACCCCTAGTGCAACAAGACTGTCACAAGAGTGCCTGGTCTAAAACTGTCAATCAAAAACTTCTCTCTTGTGGTTTATCCCCACAGCCTAAATGATATCGAGCGTCAGAACAACTTGGCCACAATAAGGAAATTTTGCCCATGGTATGACCATTTTCCATCCTCCCACTTTGATTCTCTGGCTCCCTATCTAGCAATTTAAAAAATGCAGACGTGCCTTTACCCTCACAAGACTGAATGTACTGCCCTTGGCTGTGCTTGAGGGACGATTCCAACAGATTCCATATGAAAAACGCTTATGTCCCTGTGGAGATGGCAGCACCGAATCAGTGGTGCATGCCCTCCTAGCTTGCACTCTTTACAAAGACCTGAGGAACGAGATTATCGCCCCTTTTTTACTGTCCCTCCCGGGTTGCCCAACCACTGCCACAGTGTCTTTACTCCTGGCAGATCAAGAGGAGCAGATGACAGCAAAGGTCGCAAGGCTTCTAGCTGGGGCAATCAGAATAAGGTCCACTGTTTGACTGCTCATTCAGGACTCTAAACTGTGTTTTATATAATCGACTTTTTATTTTGTTCTGTGTATATTGCAATGTTCTTTTGTAGCTATGGCTGATGGCTGATGCAAATAAAGTTTCATTCATTCATTCAAAATGGAAATTAAGAGTTACAGAAACACTGGGGAAATGCAATAAACTGCCGTGTGAGTGCAGCCTAAGATTCAACTGTAAGTCTGTCTTCCTGACACTGACTGGCAGCAGTTCCTCTGGGTTAAATTATTATGAATATGGTTATGATTATGATTGTAATTATAATTATAATTATACATTATTAATACTGCGCCCATCTGGCTGGGTTTCCCCAGACACACTGGGCGGATTCCAACAAAAGATTAAAAATACATTAAAACATCAGTCATTAAAAAGTTCCCTAAACAGGGCTGCCTTTAGATGTCTTCTAAACGTCAGATACTTGTTAATTTCTTTGACATCTGATGGGAGGGCGTTCCACAGGGCGTGCACCACTACCAAGAAGACCCTCTGCCTGGTTCCCTGTAACTTCGTTTCTCACAGTGAGGGAACTGCCAGAAACCCCAGTGTCCGGGCTGAACGGTGGGGGCGGGGACGCTTCTTCAGGTATACTGGGCCGAGGCTGTTTAGGGCTTTCGAGGTGACCACCAACACTTTGAATTGTGCTCGGAAACGTACTAGGAGCCAATGTAGGTCTTTCAGGACCGGTGTTATATGGTCTTGGCAGCCACTCCCTGTCACCAGTATAGCTACCACATTCTGGATTAGTTGTAGTTTCCGGGTCACCTTCAAAGGTATCCCTACATACAGTGCATTGCAGTGGTCCAAGCGGGAGATAACCAGAACATGCACCACTCTGGCGAGACAGTCCACGGGCAGGGAGGGTCTCAGCCTGCGCACCAGATGGAGCTGGTAGCTGCCCTGGACACAGAATTGACCTGTGCCTCCATGGACAACTGTGAGTCCAAAATGACTCCCAGACTGTGCACCTGCTCCTTCAGGGGCACAGTTGCCCCATTCAGGACCAGGGAGTCCTCCACACCCGGCTGCCCTCTGTGCACCCAAACAGTACTTCTGTCTTGTCAGGATTCAACCTCAATCTGTTAGCCACCATCCATCCTCCAACCGCCTCCAGACACTCACACAGGACCTTCACTGCCCTCACTGGTTCCAATTTAAAAGAGAGGTAGAGCTGGGCATCATCCGCATATTAGTGAACACCCAGTCCAACTCCTCTGATGATCTCTCCCAGGGGCTTCATGTAGATGTTAAAAAGCATGGGGAAGAGGACGGAACGTGAGGCACCCCACAAGTGAGAGCCCAGGGGTCTGAACACTCATCCCCCCCCCCACTTTCTGGACATGGCCCAGGATGAAGGAACGGAACCACAGTATAACAGTGCCCCCAGCTCCTCTAGATGGTCCAGAAGGATGTTATGGTCGATGGTATCAAAGGCTGCTGAGAGATCCAACAGAACTAGGAAACAGCTCTCACCTTTGTCCCTAGCCCACCAGAGATCATTGCCCAACGCGACCAAGGCTCTTTCAGTCCCATGATGAGGTATTAATCCCAACTGGAAGGGATCCAAATGGTCCACATCCTCCAGATGTGCTTGGAGTTGTTCAGCAACCACCTGCTCAATCACCTTGCCCAAGAATGGAAGATTTGAGACTGGGCAATAGTTGGCCATATTGGCTGAGTCTAAACATGTTTTTTTAAGAAGCGGTTTAATGATAATGACCTCCTCTTTCAGCGGGTCTGGGAAGGCTCCCTCACAGAGCCCATTGCCCTGCAGAATCCTGCAGAGTCCATCGCCCAGCCCTTCCCAGCTCGCTTTTATTAGCCAGGATGGGCAAGGATCAAGGAGACAGAGGGTTGGTTTCACTCGTCCAAGCAGCCTGTCCACATCCTTGGAGGTAACAGATTGGAATTGATTCCATGCAACTCAACTAGACCGGACTCCAGCACTCTCCTGCCCCGGCCCTGCTCCCACGGTAAAGTCTACCTCTTTCCAAATCTGAACGACTTTATTTGCAAAAAACTTTGCAAAATCGTTGCAAGAGATCTTGGGGTCTTTACCAGGCCCGAATGCCTAAGGTGGTTCCATTAAATTGAAAGAGTCTCCTGCTGCTATTTTCTGCAGATGCAATAGAGGCAGTGAAGAAAGTCCTTTTCGCTGTCGCTATCACCACTTGGTAGGCTAGATGTTGAGCTCTAACCCGTGTCTGGTTCAATTCAAAATGAGTTTTCTGCCACCGGTGGAATTATTATTATAATTATTATTATAATTGTTATTACAGACAGGGCTCCTTCCCACCCTACCTGATGATGCCTGGTATTTGAATCCAAATCTTCTGGCACGATAAGGCATGTGAGCTTAGCTATGGGCCTCCTTACCTAGGGAAAAAGGCTGACTTTGTCTGTCACTGGAGCCCTCCCTCCCTCCCTCTCTCCCTCCCTCCCAGTTTGGCACAGGTGACTGCTCACCTGCCATACTTAGAAACAGGAAAAGAAAACACCATCTCCTTGACCCTCAATTGTACATGCATCAAGGAAATTCTTGCTTGACATGCTCCACTAGGGAAATCGCCTTGCCAAGGCCCCGGCTTGTAAACAAAACCTGTGGGCAGGATGTGCCAAAGAGGTGTTGCTCAACTGGGCGTCCACGACACAGAAATGGGCAGGCAAAGCAGAGTCCCAGTTCCAATGACAGGGAGGGAGGGAGGCGGAGGCGGAGGAGGGCATGATTGGCTGCATCAATATCTACAAGAAGGCAACCTTTGTACAGTGGCACATCCACCTGAATAAGCTTTGTTTGGTGGCGACGGGATCAGACGGTTCGCTAGCTGCATTCCTGCTCGGGGTCATCCAGCTTGCCTCTTCTGCCCCCTGGAGGTAAGTGGAGCGGGGCCCCCTCTTACCACGCACACACCAAAGGCAGGTATGGGGAAAGTGGGTAGCAAAATAAGTTTTCTCTTTCTCTCTCTTAATCATTACTAAAATCAGGAGCCCCATTCAGGAGGTTCAGAACAGCTGTAAGAAAGGACTGCCGCTCCCAGTTATCTTGCGGAACATGCTGCCACAAGAGGCTTGTTCACACATCATACTCAGCTCAGCTACAAACTTGTCTCTAGACATTTGCAAGTGTTTGTGTGGAACAGTGTGTGCCCCCTTGATTTGTACAGCTCAGCTGTTTGCGTACAGATTGTACACATGTTATTGGAAGACCTCTAAGGTGTGGGCTGTGGCGATGGTAGCCCCTAGGTTTTAGTGATGTGAAAAGAAGTTTGGGTTATGATCAGAGTTCTGTCCATGACTACTAGTCATGATGGGGAAATGGAACTTCCATGTTCAGGGGCAGTGTATCTCTGTGCATTCAAGAGTGCCAGTTGCTGGGCAACAATATTAAGATGTGGCTGTTGCTCAGCAGCCAGCAATTGGTTGGCTACTGTGTTGGGGAGCTCTTTTTATATGAATATATATATATATGTGTATGCAGGTTTTGGTGTCCTCGGGTGTCTTCCCGTGTAAAAGTTGGGGTGTCTAGGCGACGTTTCGACGAGGTCTCACTCGTCATCTTCAGGCTGGTGCTTTCGGCTTCTTGTTCCAGTAACAAGAAGCCGAAAGCACCAGCCTGAAGATGACGAGTGAGACCTCGTCGAAACGTCGCCTAGACACCCCAACTTTTACACGGGAAGACATCCGAGGACACCAAAACCTGCATTCCTGTACCCGTGAAAATCTACGAAAGCATATATGTGTATGTGTGTATATGCACATTAATGGAAGATTGACTATTGGCCAAGCATGCTGCCTGTTAGTTCCCTTGTAATATCAACATGGCTGCTAGCCATGATAGTTACAGAGCATCTAGGTTCAGGAGCAGTCTATCTTCAAATGCCAATTAGATGGGAAGCAATGGTGGGAGCAGGCAGTTGCTTTCATGCCCTGCCTGTAGGATCCTTGCGGGTCGTTATGGGAAATGGGAAGCAGATATTTCATGGGATCTGGTTCTGATCCAGCATGGTTCTTTTACTTTCATTCATACAAAGTGGTGCTCTGTTTGTTTGTTTATTTATTTTATTGATTAAATGTTGATATGTAATCTGAACTTTTCATAAAAGTGAATCAAGTCAACAAAATCATAATCAGTAAAAAGCAAAATAAAACATAATAAAAAAACCCAGTAAAACAACAGTAAATACCACTAGGTTAAAATAAAGTTTCATCCTGCGGAGGCCTGTCTAAGTGTTTTTAGTTTTTAGAAGATGTCTGCCAAACCTCTGCTGGCAGGGAGTTCTCCAGGGCAGAGCCTGCCACACTAAAGGCTTGCTCCTAGTGAAGACCAACCTCAGAGATGTGGGGCACCACTGGAAGTGGCCCATTAAGAGGTTCTCAGCAACTGAGATGGCGCGTAAGGGATCAGATAATCCTGAAGGTACCCTGGGCTCAGGCTGTTTAGGACTTTGTGGATTAACACAAGTACAGTGGTACCCTGGGTTACAGACGCTTCAGGTTACAGACACTTCATATTACAGACTCCACTAACTCCACTAACCCAGAATAATAATAATAATAATTTATTATTTGTACCCCGCCCATCTGGCTGGGCTTCCCCATCCACTCTGGGCGGCTTCCATAGAAACCAAAAATACACTAAAATATCATACATTAAAAACTTCCCTGAACAGGGCTGCCTTAAGATGTCTTCTGAATGTCAGGTGGTTGTTTATCGCTTTGACATCTGATGGGAGGGCATTCCACAGGGCGGGCGTCACTACCGAAAAGGCCCTCTGCCTGGTTCCCTGTAGCTTTGCTTCTCGCAATGAGGGAACCACCAGAAGGCCCTCGGCGCTGGACCTCAGCGTCCGGGCAGAACGATGGGGGTGGAGACACTCCTTCAGGTATACTGGGCCGAGACCCAGAAATAGTACCTCGGGTTAAGAACTTTGCTTCAGGGTGAGAATAGAAATTGCACAGCGGCAGCGCAGTACCTCAGGTTAAGAACAGTTTCAGGTTAAGAACGGACCTCCAGAACAAATTAAGTTCTTAACCTGAGGTACCACTGTACCTTGAACCTGGTATGGTAGCAAAATGGCAATCATTGTAGTTTTCTTCCTGCTCTGATTTGCAGAAAATGACTTGTGTCTTGGCTCCACTGTAGGCTGAGATAATGGCAGCATTCCTTGTCAAAATGATGGTACAGCTGCCATGTATCCCCAGGCAAAGCATTTATTTAGTGCATTTGCAGCCTGCTTTAGAGGAGAAAAGCAAACTCTGGCACCAATTCTTAAACTGATTGCCACAGCCTCCAATGGCAGTTTCATTTATTTAACAACTACTGCTACTACTACTTTATTATTTCTATCTCGCCCATCTGGCTGTGTTTCCCCAGCCACTCTGGGCGGCTTTCAGCAGAACATTAAAAACAGAAAAAAACTTAAAACATTAAAAACTTCCCAAAACAGGCTGCCTTCAGATGTCTTCTAAAAGTCAAATAGTTGTTTATTTCCTTGTCATTTGAAGGGAGAGCATTCCACAGGGTGGGTGCCACCATCAAGAAGGCCCTCTGCCTGGTTCCCTGTAACCTCGCTTCTTGCAGTGAGGGAACCGCCAGAAGGCCCTCGGAGATGGACTTCAGTGTCTGGGCTGAATGATGGAGGTGGAAACGCACCTTCAGGTAAACTGGGCCAAAGCCGTTTAGGGCTTTCAAGGTGAGCAACGACACTTTGAATTGTGCTCAGAAGTGTACGGGGAGCCAATGCAGGTCTTTCAGGACCGGTGCTATATGGTCTCAGAGGCCGCTCCCAGTCACCAGTCTAGCTGCCACATTCTGGATTAGTTGTAGTTTTACAACTATAAATTGCACAAATGTTTTGTGCATCCGTGCCTAATCTTGCCCTGAATGAATGAATCTTTATTTTGTCAGCCATCGGCCATAGCAATAAAACAACAATACGATATACAAAGAATAGAAATAAAAAGTCGATTATATAAAATACATTTTAGGATTTTGCATTAAATAGTGAAACAGTGGATCTTATTCTGATTGCCCCAGCTAAAAACCTTGCAACCTTTGCTGTCACCTGCTCCTCTTGATCTGCCAAGATAAAGGACACTGTGGCAGTGGTTGGGGAACCCAGAAAGGACAATAAAAGGGGGTGATTATCTTGCCCTTTTCTACAATTTTTTTATTAGTGTGTGTATTTCTTTTTGTAAATCTACCAAAGTATAAAATAAAATTGGGATTAAGGTTTTTTCTCAGGATGGTGGAAGGTGTGTGTGCTGTGTGCCGTTGGTGAAGTGGTGGTCTTCTTCTTCTGATAGGACATGCTGGGGGGTGGGGGTGGAATGGGGGTTTGAGGAGGGTTAGCTGAAAATGTCCCTATTTTCACCTGAGGAATGTTGAAGGGAACGTTAGACCGGCTTCCTCTTTGTTATCCTTCCACAGGTAGGCTAAAGCCTTCCTGTCCAGACAGACCTTTGGAAATTTAAGGAGCAGGTGACACTGACCACTGACTGGGCTGTGGTCCAGACAAGCAGGATTTTAGTAACTGGTTCCAAATGTGTTCTGATGTATTTCAATTATTGTTTTTAACTAGTCTGTTTTTATGACTCTATATTTTACAACTGAAGTTTTTTAATGCTGTGAGCCACCTTGAATCCCAATTTGGGAGTAAGGTGGGATAGAAATGAATGAAAGAAAGAAAGAAAGAAAGAAAGAAAGAAAGAAAGAAAGAAAGAAATGGAGGGCCGTATTTGGTTCTCAGGTCTGAGGGATACAGCAAACATCCCACACACATATCAGCAACACATTTGCCTCCCCAACGTAATAAGAGTATAGAAATGCCTCTACCCATCTCTTAAAGCTCCATCATTTTAACAGTTTCATAGAAAAGAGAATTCTGGCCAGGGCAGGTTCTCTAGTTTCTGCAGCACTGAGAGGTGATAAACCCTATCTGTAAAGTTCCCTCATCCACAAACGGCGAACGGTTCCGCACCTCATATTCCAGACAACTATTCTGCTTATGTTTCCTCTCCTTGCTACTATTTTCCATGATCTTTTTTGTTTATACGATGTTTTATTCTGATTTGGTTTCATCAATTGTTTGTAGCTATAAAGAGAAAGCAAGATACATGTTTATTATAATAATGGTTTTAAAAGTGATTTCCAAATAAGTCATGTACAGAGGAAGTAAAAAAAATAGACGGGCTTAAGTGTGACTAACATCTGGATATGATTATGTTGATACAGTACAAATAAATCATTATTTGGATAAGATTATGTTGACATACAGTTCAAATAAATCATATACAGAGCAGACCCATGGAAATCAAAGGGAAAGTATGACTCACATTGCCAATTACATAATTATTATCATCATTATAGGAGCTCTGTCCTCCTTCAGGTGTATTCCTGCCAATCATTTTCTCTACATAAAATAAAAATGGTGAGTGATACCATGGAATGAACCAGCTTAGGTCCAGGGTCTACTTAGGAAGCTGTCATGATGACAGCTAGGTAGACTATTGATCTACCTAGCTCAGTATTGTCTACTCTGATTGGCAGCAGCTCTCCAGGGTTTCAGGCGGGGAGTTTTTCCCAGTAGTACATGGGTAGGACTTTAACTTGAGACTTCCTGCATGCAAGGCAAATGCTCTACCACTGAGCAACGACACTTCCCTACTTGTGTGGGACACCTCCCAGTTGACTACCAATTACAGACCAGGCCCATGGCTCAGTTGAGCATGAGATTCTTAACTTCATAGTTTCAGAATCGTGGGTTTGAGCCCCATGTTGGAGGAAAAGATTCCTGCATTGCAGGGAGTTGAAGTAAATGACCCCCGTGGTCCCTTCCAACTCTTAAGATTCTATGACTTTCTATGATTGAGTGACTTTGTGGTTGATATAAGATTAATAATAATAAAAAAATTTTATTTATACCCCACCGTTCCTGGTTCAAAAACTGGGCTCAGGGTGGCTAACAACAAATTTAAAACACTTAATTGTAAAAGCAGCATAAAATACAGTATAAAAACATGAATAACAATAAAATTCAAAGTTCAGAAATCACTTTGGGGGAAATCCATATAATAAGCATTCAATAGTCACCAGGGCTAGCTGGCTGAATTAGTCCTACTTGGGCCACCGCCAGGGGAGAATTAGTTGTGGGGTCTCAGAGTGGGTAATCCTCATAAAAGGGGAGGGAGAGGGAAGAGAAGGGAAGGGAAATAAAAGATCAGGCTGAGTTCAAATTAAAGGCCAGGTGGAATAGCTCTGTCTTACAGGCCCGACGGAAGGAGGTTAAATCCTGAAGGGCCCTGGTCTCATGGGACAGCATTCCACCAGGTCGGAGCCATCACTGAACAGGCCCTGACCCTGGTGGAGGATAGTCTGACTTCCTTAGGGCCCGGGACCTCTAAACTATGGTTATTCATGGACCTTAAGGTCCTCTGCAGGGCATACCAGGAGAAGCGGTCCCGCAGATATGAGGGCCCTGCGCCACAAAGGACTTTAAAGGTCCATGAATTTAGGCTGCAATCCTGTACACACCCAGGAGCAATGGAGACTAGTCCATTAGTGCAAATATGGCACAGTCTCACTGACTTCAGTCTGCCCTCAGCCACTTCCCCTGAAGCCTTAATTACTTGGGATCCATTTGCCCGCTTACCCAGGACGCAGAGGTGACAAAGAAGCACCAGGGATTCAGTTCCTTCGGAGAAAAAGTTTATTGTGATCTGCCCAGAGACCACCAGCGGAATTATTTCCAAAGGCTGGGGGGGTCTAAAACACGTAAGCAAGCAGTTTTTATACCCTCGCAGCACCTCCCAACCACCCCACCACCAGTAACTTATCATATCATATTCCCCCCTTTGCCTTATGGCCTCATTGGGTGTTGCCAGAGCATTTTGGCAGTGCACTCCTTTCGCTTATCAGCCAAGCCTGCATATCTTATTTGCTCCAGATGCATTTCTCCTCCTGCTCTCCAGGCGTTGCCTTCCAACTGTCAATGCACCCCCCTGCCCACTCCCTTCACCCCCATTCCTGCCTTCCTACTTACAACCAGTCTAGGAGATGGCCCAAGCTGTCAGCTTACTTCCTCTCCTTAGTCTCAGTGTTGCCTTTAACTCTGCAGGGAAGAGCATGGGGATAAAACTTACCTGGCTCTGCTCTGCCAGCAGCTATGGTGCGACCCTCTGTTTAGCTCCCTGCCTTCTGCCCAACCAGTCCCAATGAGCACCAGTCAACACAGCCTGAAAATAACTTGCATTAAACTCAGTGGGGCTGCAATGTTAAACTTGCGGCTTCTTCAGATTTCATTTGTAATCGCTAAGGCTGCCATACATCATGCATTTAACACACACACACACACACACACACACACACACACACACAGAGAGAGAGAGAGAGAGAGAGAGAGAGAGAGAGAATCATAGGAACTGTTGCTTGTCAAGGTCTCTCTCTCTCTCTCTCTTTGCCTCTCCAGCAGTGCAATGGCAGATTCAGAAATGCAGGGTCCCTTCATGGTAATCACCCAAGCCTTCTACGATTACTAGGAACAACCTTAAAACTTTACTCTGCTTATATTAGAACCGGATGTTTAATCCAGCTCTTGCAGAACACCAGCCAGCAGTCTCAATCAAAAACAGTGATAGGCTGATCAGAGAGGAGATAAGCATTCTTTCTAATAAAGTCCTTTACAAGGTTGGAGATCAGTGCAAGTAAAAGAAAACGGGGGGGGGGGGGGAGAGAGAGAGAGAACCAGTACTTTCAAAAGTGAATTATTATACATAGCATATATGGGTGCTGCTTTGCATATCGTTCCGGAAACAATATTGTCCACCAAGGCCAGCCTCCTTTCAAAATGCAGAATATCACCTCTGTAGGAGGACAGATAATATTACATGTTATGCACAGGAGTCTGCAGCTTGATGAGTTTCAGATGTTTTTTCTTGTCAGTCTGTTACTAAAAGCACACCGGCTTCTAAGGCCATGTTCATACATTTAAAGCACCACTATACCACTTGAAATAGTCTAAGTTCCCTCAAAGAATTTGGGAGCTCTGGTTTGTTCCCTTCCCAGAGCTACAATTCCCAGAGTTCCTGTGAAGAGATACTGACTGTTAAACCACTCTCAGAATTGTAGCTCTGAGAGGGTAATGGGATGTCTCCTGACATCTCTGAGCACCCTCAACAAACTACAAACTTCACAGAATTCTTGGCAGGAAGCCATGACTGGTACCATAGCACTTTAAGTGTATGGTGTGGCCCAGTAATGTATTGATTCTGCCTTCAGATTCCGATGATGATCCTTGAAGAAAGTTGAAGCAGAAGAGCTTGTAAGAGCAAGACTGGGGTTGATTTGGGGGGAACTTTCCTCAAGAGATTGTTTTTTAAGGGTAGAAGCATCAGTGCAGCCCCAGGAACAGGCCCGTTCCCTCAGCACCCTCATACAGTCACCCTAGACCAGGGGTCGGCAACCTGCGGCTCCGGAGCCGCATGCGGCTCTTTAACGCCTTTGCCGCGGCTCCGGGGTGGAGGCGAGGGGAGGAGGCGCATTTTCCTTTGTTCCCGCCCCAAGCCTTGCGCGCCCGACGGGAGCTCCTGCCGGGCGCGCAAGGCTTGCAGACACTCGCCCGAAGCACGGGGAGCCCTCCGGAGGGCTCCCTGTGCTTCGGGCGGCAGGCTGCCGCCCCAAGCCTCGCGCGCCCGACGGGAGCTCCTGCCGGGCGCTCAAGGCTTGCAGACACTCGCCCGAAGCACGGGGAGCCCTCCGGAGGGCTCCGCGTGCTTCGGGCGGCAGGCTGCCGCCCCAAGCCTCGCGCGCCCGACGGGAGCTCCTGCCGGGCGCGCAAGGCTTGCAGACACTCGCCCGAAGCACGGGGAGCCCTCCGGAGGGCTCCCTGTGCTTCGGGCAACAGGCTGCCGCCCCAAGCCTTGCGCGCCCGACGGGAGCTCCTGCCGGGCGCGCAAGGCTTGCAGACACTCGCCCGAAGCACGGGGAGCCCTCCGGAGGGCTCCCTGTGCTTCGGGCGGCAGGTTGCTGCCCCAAGCCTCGCGCGCCCGACGGGAGCTCCTGCCAGGTGCGCAAGGCTTGCAGACACTCGCCCGAAGCACGGGGAGCCCTCCGGAGGGCTCCGCGTGCTTCGGGCGGCAGGCTGCCGCCCCAAGCCTCGCGCGCCCGACGGGAGCTCCTGCCGGGCGCGCAAGGCTTGCAGACACTCGCCGGAAGCACGGGGAGCCCTCCGGAGGGCTCCGCGTGCTTCGGGCGGCAGGCTGCCGCCCCAAGCCTAGCGCGCCCGACGGGAGCTCCTGCCGGGCGCGCAAGGCTTGCAGACACTCGCCCGAAGCACGGGGAGCCCTCCGGAGGGCTCCCTGTGCTTCGGGCGGCAGGCTGCCGCCCCAAGCCTCGCGCGCCCGACGGGAGCTCCTGCCGGGCGCGCAAGGCTTGCAGACACTCGCCCGAAGCACGGGGAGCCCTCCGGAGGGCTCCGCGTGCTTCGGGCGGCAGGCTGCCGCCCCAAGCCTTGCGCGCCCGACGGGAGCTCCTGCCGGGCGCGCAAGGCTTGCAGACACTCGCCCGAAGCACGGGGAGCCCTCCGGAGGGCTCCCTGTGCTTCGGGCGGCAGGCTGCCGCCCCAAGCCTCGCGCGCCCGACGGGAGCTCCTGCCGGGCGCGCAAGGCTTGCAGACACTCGCCCGAAGCACGGGGAGCCCTCCGGAGGGCTCCCTGTGCTTCGGGCGGCAGGCTGCCGCCCCAAGCCTCGCGCGCCCGACGGGAGCTCCTGCCAGGTGCGCAAGGCTTGCAGACACTCGCCCGAAGCACGGGGAGCCCTCCGGAGGGGTCCGCGTGCTTCGGGCGGCAGGCTGCCGCCCCAAGCCTCGCGCGCCCGACGGGAGCTCCTGCCGGGCGCGCAAGGCTTGCAGACACTCGCCCGAAGCACGGGGAGCCCTCCGGAGGGCTCCCTGTGCTTCGGGCAACAGGCTGCCGCCCCAAGCCTTGCGCGCCCGACGGGAGCTCCTGCCGGGCGCGCAAGGCTTGCAGACACTCGCCCGAAGCACGGGGAGCCCTCCGGAGGGCTCCCTGTGCTTCGGGCGGCAGGTTGCCGCCCCAAGCCTCGCGCGCCCGACGGGAGCTCCTGCCAGGTGCGCAAGGCTTGCAGACACTCGCCCGAAGCACGGGGAGCCCTCCGGAGGGCTCCGCGTGCTTCGGGCGGCAGGCTGCCGCCCCAAGCCTCGCGCGCCCGACGGGAGCTCCTGCCGGGCGCGCAAGGCTTGCAGACACTCGCCCGAAGCACGGGGAGCCCTCCGGAGGGCTCCCTGTGCTTCGGGCAACAGGCTGCCGCCCCAAGCCTTGCGCGCCCGACGGGAGCTCCTGCCGGGCGCGCAAGGCTTGCAGACACTCGCCTGAAGCACGGGGAGCCCTCCGGAGGGCTCCCTGTGCTTCGGGCAACAGGCTGCCGCCCCAACAGGCTGCCGCTGGCTGATTTGCTGCTATTGCTTTGCAATTTGCAGCTACTGTTTTGAAGGGGAGTGAAGAACACACACTCAAAAAAAGGTAACTTGTTAATATAACGTTTATTTCTATGAGGAGGAGTAATTCTGAGGGGTCAAACAAAAAATAATTAAAAAGTGTCAAAAAAGTTATTTTTATAATGACGAGGATAACATTGGGCTAAGAAACAATGTATGCAGTGTTATATTTGTTTTAAATGTCGCAATGGTTTTGCGGCTCCCAGTTGTTGTTTTTTCTTCGGAAACGGGTCCAAGTGGCTCTTTTTGTCTTAAAGGTTGCAGACCCCTGCCCTAGACACATTTACCTGGGAGGAAGTCCCTTTGTACTCCATGGGTCTTCTCCATTGAGTTCAAAGGGACTTCCTCCCTGGTACAGAAGCTGTTTTAGGGCAGCCCCACCGGTTCCCCCACACTGGGCACTGAGTGGAGAGTGTGTCCAGTAACCACTCACCTCCTTCCCAAAGCCCAGCACAGTGGCCTAGCTCAGGGGACCATAGTACCAAAGTCCAGCCCTACCAGGCAAATGTGATATGATGATTTAATACGACCATAAATCCACTCACGCATCTTTCTATCGTCTAGGCCAGTGTTTCCCAACCTTTTTTGGGCAAAGGCACACTTGTTTCATGAAAAAAATCTCGAGGCACACCACCATTAGAAAATGTTTAAAAAATTAACTCTGTGCCTATATTGACTATATATAAAGTAACTCTCTTTAATAGGCATCAAATAAACACAAAGAAAGTACCGGTATTTTATAATTACTTTATTATGAAATAGTAAGTACCGTATTTTTAGGACGCTCCGTCCCATAGGACACACCTACTTTTTGGGGGGGAACCAGGTCGGGGAACAGTGGGATGGCGGTGCTGCGCCTCCCCGCTGTCCCCCGAGCTTGTGGGGCTGGCCCATGTCTGCCTGGCGCGAGGGGCGCTCTGCTTCAGGGCGCCCCGCGCATCGGGCGGCAGGCTACAGTCCGCAGCATGGGGAACCCTCTGTTTCAGGGCGCCCCACGCGCCCCCACGGGTGCGCAAGGCTTGCCAACACGAGCGCGGAGCACGGGGCGTCCTCCGAAGGGCGCCCCGTGCTCTGCGCCGCCCGCAAGCCTTGCGCTCCTGGGGGGAGATCCCTCGGGTGCGCAAGGCTGGCCAACACCAGCGCGGAGCATGGGGCGTCCTCCGAAGGAACGCCGCCATCCCGCTGTCCCCCGACTTGGTTAGAAGGCTGGCGGGGGGGGGGGGAGAAGCCTGCTTTTCCCCGTCGCCAGCCCCGCAAACTCGGGCGACAGCGGGAGAGGCGTAGCGCGCCCTTCCCGCTGTCCCCCGACTTGGCTAGAAGGCTGGCGGGGGGAGAAGCCTGCTCCTCCCTGTCGCCAGCCCCGCAAACTCGGGAGACAGCGGGAGAGGCGTAGCGCGCCCACCCGCTGTCTCCCGACATGGTTTGGAGGCTGGCGGAGGGCTTCCTCCTCCCCCAGCCCCGCAAGCTCCCAGAGCTCTGGGTCCCGTTCTGGGGGAGGGGGAAGCTCGGGCTTCCCCCGCCCCAGCCCCGCGTCTCCAGCCGGGAGACGGTCGCGCTTTAGCCCCGTGCGTGCTCTCCCAGCTGGAGAGGTGACGCGCGCCTATGGAGGCTCCTGCCATAGGCGCGCGTCACCTCTCCAGCGGGGAGAGGGTCGCGGGGGGCTGCTTTAGCCCCCTGCGTGCTCTCCCAGCTGGAGAGGTGACGCGCGCCTATGGAGGCTCCTGCCATAGGCACGCGTCACCTCTCCAGCGGGGAGAGGGTCGCGGGGGGCTGCTTTAGCCCCGTGCGTGCTCTCCCAGCTGGAGAGGTGACGCGCGCCTATGGAGGCTCCTGCCATAAGCGCGTGTCACCTCTCCAGCGGGGAGAGGGTCGCGGGGGGCTGCTTTAGCCCCGTGCGTGCTAAAGCAGCCCCCCGCGACCCTCTCCCCGCTGGAGAGGTGACGCGCGCCTATGGCAGGAGCCTCCATAGGCGCGCGTCCAGGGGCGCCGACTTATAAAAAATATTGGGGGGGGCCCATACTGGGGTCCTGCCCCGGGACGTTTTATAAGATCCGCTCCCGGCCCGTTGCTGCTGCTGCCGCCCGCCTCGTGGCCCCCTCGCCAGCTGAGGGAGGGAGAGAGACCGAGAAGGAGAGAGATGCGTGGTGGGCAAGGCAAGTGCCCACCACGCCTCGCCTCCCACCGCCCCTCGTGCCGGCCGCCCCCTCCCCTCCCTTCCCCGCGCGCGCGCGCGCGCTCGCCCTCCTCACCCCAGCTCTTGGCCGTTCGCCCCAGGAACTCGCCACTGTTGGGGTTGTAGATGAACCTCCGCCACTCGGCCAGTGACTGGCTGAAGGGCTTCTCCTCCTCCTTGGCCATAGCGCGAGAGAGAGAGAGAGAGAGAGAGAGAGAGGCTGGAAAGAGAGAGGGAGCTTGGCGGTTCACGGGCGGCGGTTTTTCCCCTGCCGAAACAACAGCGGCTCCTCAGAACCGCTAAGTAACTCTCCCTCAGGCGCCCGGCGGGAGAGCAGAAGAGAGGAAAAGGAAAGAGGGGCTGGGCCAGTCGCACGCACCGAGCAAAACTACTCGCGCCGCCTCTTTTACTACCGTAATAATTATTTGTTTTAACTCATTACTGAATGTATTTTAAAAGGTAACTATCATCAAACAAGGAAAATAAAAAATACCAACATAATTTTGTGATTTTACAAAGCATAATATAACTACCGTATTTTTCGCTCTATAACACGCACCTGACCATAACACGCACATCGTTTTTAGAGGAGGAAAACAAGGGGAAAAAACATTCTGAATGAAACAGTGGATGTATCATTTTTGTGCTTCATGCTGTGGCCACAGACATGTGATCTGATGGTGAATTTGGGGTGACCCAATGCAAAAATCCTGAGGATCCATGTGGATCCATGTTTTGTAACCACGTTTTTGCACCATTGCAGCCCCAGGCAACAGTGGGTGCGTGATTTTGGGGGGGCAGGCTGTAGCCATGGACATGCTATGTGCTCTGATGGTGAATTTGGGCTGACCCAATGCAAAGATCCTGAGGATCCATGTGGATCCATGTTTTGTAACCACGTTTTTGCACCATTGCAGCCCCAGGGAACAGTGGGTGCGTGATTTTGGGGGGGCAGGCTGCTTGTTGATGTTAAATGTCAGACAGGTGCCTAAGGTTGAGTTTTTACTCAGTAAGGACTGCAGGCTGCATTTTCTTTCATTTGTTTGGAAGATTAGTAGTTCAAGGGCACTACGTTTAGGGGTCAGCATTGTACAGGAGCAACAGGCCCCTTCTGAACAACACACACTCCAGTGTGGGGCTGGATGACGGCAATTCTGCCCTTCTTCCCATGGGCATAGTCAAGTGGGGGGTCAGCTTCCCCCACATCAATAAAAACAAATAAAAATGCATAAGTAACTGAGGTCCTGCTCCCCCCTTTCCTACTTCCTCCTCACCCAGAGATCTGAACTGATTACTTGCAGAGGGATTTTGGGTAGGGGATATCTCCCAGACCTACCTAGAGATTGTGAGAATTGGGAATTTCTGCATGCAAGCTACTCCTCAGCTATGTCCCTTCCCCTAAATATAAATTTTTATAAAGCAAGATTCTCATCCTCGGAGTCCTGAACAAAGAGCTGTTTCTTTAAAATAGGAACATAGAAAGCTGCCTGATCAGCATCAGTCAGACCCATTGGTCTTTCTAGCTCCATATAGTGGACACTGACTGGCAGCAGCTCTCCAGGGTTTCAGGCCTGTTCCACCTGTTACTGGAGGTGCTGGGGATTGAACCTGCAGCCTTTTGCCTGCAAAGGAGATACTCTACCACTGAAGATTCCACCCCTCATGCCAAAGATCTGGATGGATGACAGTGCTTGCGGAATAAGGTTCCAGTCCTCATGGTTCTGAATAAAGGACTGGCATGAATAGAAAGCTGCCTTGTATACCAAGCAAGACCATTGGTCCATCTAGCACAGTATTGTCTACACTGACTGCCAGTGGCTCTCCTGGCTCTTTTCCCAGTCCTATCTGGAGATGCTGCTGGGGATTGAGCCTGGGGCCTTCTGCATGCAAAGCAGGTGCTCTACCATTGAGCTGTCCCTTCCTCAGCATTAGGCTATTACTCATATCACAGGTGATTTAAGTATATGCGAGTGTGGTTTCAGAGTAATTTTTTTTTATCCCTACCGCCCCGTGTACCTTCCCTACACACACACACACACACACACACAGAGAGAGAGAGAGAGAGAGAGAGAGAGAGAGAGAGAAAGTCCTATATTTTCTTGCTTTCCATGTCTGCCACTGAAGCAAGTTGGATTTTTCCATATACCTTTGTTTCAAGTGAAATGACGCAAAAATGCACTGCACCTAACCTTTCGAAAGTGAGACTTGAGACTTATCGCACGATCCATCTTCATTAAATAATAATAATAAAAGTAGTGACAGACCTCAGCTGACAACATGACTGTGTGCATTAGACATTTAAAGTGTTTTTTAAAATTTCCTGCTCTCGCAGGAGAACAACCTGCCAGGCCGCTGTAAACTTGTTCAAACAGCAATGTTCTTGTGCTGTAAGAGATGTCAACGCCACTATTTTAAAGGGCATAGGAGGCTGTTGCGGCCCAGATGTTATCTTGCAAACTCCCCTGACTGAACCCTGAGCCACAGTTAAAGGGGATGTCATGCGTGCCATACCTTTAACTGGAAGGGCAGGATACCAAAGGATGACCAATTCATTTATCATAAATTTATTTACATTATTACATGTGGTATTACAGTATTTATGTTTACTTGTGGGATTAACTTACCCCATACATGCCAACTTGACAACTTCACTCTCAGGAATCAGCACTGGTACAAGTGCCATGCAATACTTGTTCCACACTTGAAAGAAATTGAAATTTTAGCTTGGGGTACCTACACTTTGGAACTCCCTGCCTATTGACATCAGGCAGGTGACTTCCACATCTATTTAAAACATTTTTGTTTAGTCAAGCCTATCCAGACATGTAGATGTGACTTGTTTTGTTTTGTTTTGTTTTTAGCAAGGGTTGATTTTAATCATCTTTTGAATACCTGGTTTTTATCAGTAATTTCAATGTTTTCTTTTATATAATTGTAAACTGCATAGGGGTTCTTGTTTTTCTGGACACCACAGTTTAAGAAAGATATTGACAAGCTGAAGGTTTAGGATCAGAGTTTTCCTTTTCCTATATGGGCTGCCTTCCATCTGCCCCTCACTTCCCTCTACAGCACATGCAGAAACCACCTTCTTGACCATTGAACCTACTATTGGTCCCATCTGTTCAACCTGCCGGAGCCTGTCTTTGCATTCAGGGAAGTCCCTAACTCACCAAGGGTTTGAGACCCATCAGCTACCTTCACCGGGTCTAGCTGGCCAGTTGAAGCCATTCCCGGGTTGTGGCCGCTGTCACATGCTGACAACTTCTAGGAGCCACACATGAGAGCTAGGTGCAGAGTCGGGGCCAAAGGAGGACAAACTACCCCAGAAGGAACATGATGTGTCTGTCACCCTCCAGAGGTACTACCTCTCCCCTAACATTCCATACACTCCATTGTTAGATATAATATAATTAATAGAATACTAGGTGCGGGTGGTGCTGTGGTCTAAACCACTGAGCCTCTTGGGCTTGCCGATCAGAAGGTCTGCGGTTCGAATCCCCACGACGGGGTGAGCTCCTGTTGCTTGCTCCCAGCTCCTGCCAACCTAGCAGTTCAAAAACATGCCAGTGTAAGTAGAAAAATAGGTACCGCTCCGGCGGGAAAGTAAATGACATTTCCGGGCTCTCTGGTTTCTGTCATGGTGTTCAGTTGTGCCAAAAGCAGTTTAGTTATGCTGGCTACATGACCTGGAAAGCTGTCTGTGGACAAACGCCGGCTCCCTCGGCCTGAAAACAAGATGAGTGCTGCAACCCCATAGTCGCCTTTGACTGGACGTAACCATCCAGCGGTCCATTACCTTTTACTTAAATGAATAAAATAGAATAGAAATATGTGATGTGGGGCTTCTCCAAATGGCCCATTCATTCAGAATTAATCCCAATTTCCTTACACAAAGTTTATGTGATGGTTAGACTAGGTCTGGCTTTTATTGAGTATTTGTCCGGGTTTGTTTGTGGGGAAGTTACATGACAATGAGCATTCATTCTGAGTTTATCTTGATCTGCTTACAGAGCATTTACTTGTCTTCCCATTAGTCATTTGTTCATCCCACACTTTCCAATGTGTTTTTCTGTCACTTTCTAAAACATAAAAAGTCATTGAAAAAAACTGAAAACATAGGAAGCTGCTTTATACTGAGTCAGACCCATTGGTTCTTCTAGTTCAGTATTGTCTGCACTGGCTGGCAGTGGCTCTCCAGGGATTCAGGCAAGAGAACATTCCTGGCCCTGCCTGGAGATGCCATTGGGGATTGAACCTGGGACCTTCTGCATGCAAAGCAGGTTCTCTGCCCCTTCCTCACAGGACTCAGTCATCAGGCTCCCTCAGTATCCTCTTTGCCAATCTTCCCAGGGCATGTTAGAATAGGTGTACAGGGCCCCTGGTCTGCTGGCTTAATTAGTGTGCCTCCACCCCAGCCATTTCAACGCAGCCACATCAAGTGCTGGGCATGTAAGGATGCAGCCAACCCAAAAGGGGTTTTTCAGGAAGTAACAATCAGCTGGCCAGTGGCACATGCAAAGCCCTGTGCACCCAGATACACAACTCCGAAAGACCCAGCAATCAGCTGATTTCAAACCCTGCAAGAGAGGATGATGTCATTGTGATACCAGGTGACTGACAAGTGGCCAGCACCACCCCGCTGTCAGACTTCACCTGCCAAGGGTGGGGGAGGTAACAACCCGCTGGCTATCCAGATCTACCTCACCACACTTGGTTTACACAGACCAATGGGAAGGCAGCATATTTCATGATGGGCAGGTGTGGCTGGTATCAAATCCTTCAGGTGCTCCTCCATCCACATCCTGCCCCTCCTGCCCACGACTGGCTCTTTGGAATGTGCTGGTGCTGTTTGCCAAGGTTTTATTTCTGGGCAGAAGCCCAAGGCCTTGTTGAACATATGGGTGGATCCCTTTGTTGATCCTGGTTTTGTGAGCTTATTTATTGGCAGTGGATTTATCTAAGGCCTGTTATATATAGTTTCTTTGAAAGGGAATGTTAGACAAGCTATGCCAGCTGTCAAATGGGTGACGGGCAAGGAAGCTGCTGAATCAGATCCATTAGGCCATGGGTCGGCAAACTAAGGTCCGCGGGCCGGATCAGGCCCAATGGCCTTTTGGATCTGGCCCATGGACGGTCCGAGAATCCAGGCAGCCGGCATAGCGCGCACGATGGTTTTTGCAACTCAACCAGGCTTGGGGGTCAAAAGTGAGGCAGGCGGCTGCTTGAGGCAAGCCCCTTCTCCATCTGTCATGCGTACGCAGCAATCTTTTCTTCCGGGGTGGGGGTGGGGAAGAGGGAAAAGGAGCCACAGTTTGGATTTCCACAATGGAACTGCTGGTGACTGACCTCAGGAAGGGCAGTTGTGGGAGGTGCCTTGGGAATGACGCCTGCCAGTGTCTGTGGCGGTGGTGCTTCCCACCGGAGGAAGCAGGGAGCGCCTGGGCGGCTGCACTCTGAATCCGTTCTGCGCTCTGCTGGGGAGGCTGCTTGTTAGCTACACTGTGTGAGCCATGGAAAGGTAAATAGCTGCTGCTGCCTCATCTTCCCTCACACAGCAAAAAGAACATTTTTGGCTTGAGTGGCGCTGGTCTGACTTAGTGTGGCCGACGGCTTTTCCCTTCACCCACGCATACGCACATGCTCTCCAGGGCTGACAGGAATGGCGTGTTTACCTCATCCTCCCACCCCGCCTTACAAGAGAAATAATAACTGTCAACGTGTAAAACGCAAAGGAAGCAGCGTGGGTGTATGAGGGAACACCCCCCCAAAGTACATTTGGGCAACATTGGGGTTGGTCCCAATAAGGGTTTTTGCCAAAAATGTGGGTCATAATCATGGCAACAAATAGTCCAGCCCCCCACAAAGTCTGAGGGACAGTGGACCAGCCCCCTGCTGAAAAAGTTTGCTGACCCCTGCATTAGGTGATCTAGCTCAGTACTGCCCACACTAACTGGCAGCAGCTGTCCAGGGTTTCATGGAACTGTGTGAGAGTTGTTAGGGGACCCCCTCACAGAAATATAGTTCCCAAAGGTCCCTGGGAAGAGGGATTGACTGTTAAACTACATCCAGAATTGTAAAGGAACAATTCGCACTCTTAACAAACTACAGCTCCCAGGACTCTTTGTGGAAAGCCATGTCTGTTTAAAGTGGCATGATACTGCTTTGATTGTACAGTGCACGTGTGGCCTCAGTTGCTTCACTAACTTTAGGTGGCTTAGAAAGAAATGGATGGAGGAGAGAAGAGCCATCAGCCATTGTAGTTGAAAGGAACCTCCAGGCAAGGGACAGGCAATTCTCATACAATGAGGTCCTTTGTGAGATTACAGTGTCTTAATCTTTTTAAAAAGAAAAGAAACACTTATGATATGTGAACTGCCAAATTCTACTTTTCAAGCAAGGTTAAGCCAGGAAATAAAACGCAGGCAGAGAATACCTTTCAGAAATTGGCAAGGTCTGATTGGGGAGGTGGGTTAAGGTAAGGTTACCAGGTTTTTTCCCAGTGAATCCAGGAACACTTTTCAACTTCAGGGGACTGATTTGTAAATCTGGGGACTGTCCCTGGGAAACGGGGAGGTCTGGTAACCTTAGGTTAAGGTGCTCATTTCTGGCATGTTATTGAGGAATGTCCTCTATTTGACAGCGTCCTCTATTTCTCTATTTAACAAGCCATCCCATACAAGTCAACAACTTTAGGCAGGGATGCCAGTCATTCAGTTCCCAACTAGTTGAAATTCACAAGAGGGGCATAAAGCCAACATTCTGTCTATAGTTCTATGCTCCCACCACCTGATAGAATATAGAGGTAGAGGTAGATTGCATTTGAACATAGATGCTCCATTCTTAACTTTCATGACTAGTAGGAGTCCTGTTGGATCAGATCAATAGCTTATCTAGTGCAGAATCCTGGATCTCCCAGTGGCCAGCCAAATGCCCCAGGGAATTCCACAAAGAGGGCTTGAAACTCGAAAAGTATTGATTGATTTTAATATTATCAACTTCTGTTCTGTCCCCTGCTGTTTAACGGAATTTGGAGGAAACCTGAAAAAGGCACAGCAGTTATTTCCTTGAAGAGAGGATTGGCGTAACCTGCCAAGCCCCCCCCCCCCATATTTATCTTGCCACAACATATAGTAGACTTCAGGTTCGTTCTCAGCTAAGCCACACAGCAAACTCTGGTGTAGCCACCAAGACTAACACATTAACCTTCCTTTTCAGAGCCAAAAAGGCAGCCACCATGTCTGTCTATGTTCTATCCTAGGGTTGCCATATTTCAAAAAGTGAAAATCTGGACACAAAGAAATTATTTTTGACCCACTTTTAAGAAAATTCACCAAAATCTACATTTCCGACATGGGTTGCCATACGTCTGGGTTTTCCTGGACATTTGAGGGATTTCTGCCTGGACATGACTGCCGAATCCCAGGAATCTCCAGGAAATTCTGGGGGTATGGCAACCTTATATCTACTGGTGAAGGCATTGCAACTCTGGATAACAGTTCCTGGGAATCACCAGTGGGGGAGAGTTGCTCTAGCGCTCACTTCCTGCATGCGGCCTCCCCATGGACATCTGTTTGACCACTGTGGGAACAGGACTGGATGGGCCTTTGTCCTAATCTTGCAGGACTCTTATTATTGCTTCTGAGGAAAAGTGCTGATTCACATTCTGCTTGGTAAACAAAGAGCTGGTGTGGTATGAGCTGAGTAATCACTTGTTCAAATGTCACTCCCACCATAGATGCATTAAATTACCTTTAGAAAGCACTTATATGGCCTCAGACAACTCACTCCATTCTCAGTCACAGCTACCTGCCAGTGAGAACTAAGAGCTTTCTAGGTTCCTGCTGCTGCTGCTTCAGCAGCATCAGCAGCACTTACGGAGTTAAAAGAAAAAGAAAAACCAATTGCACCTGTTTATCTACCGTGTGGCCTTGGGAGCTTTCTTTTCCATTCGGATATCTTTAGTGATCCATGTAATTGATTCTGGCACAAAGTCAAGCAGCAGTCAGACGTGTCGGCCAGAGATTCACACACCCATACCCACACATACCAGGGCTTTTTTCCCCCCTGGTTTCAAAATTTTCAATAGTGAAAGAATTGGGGGAATCGTCATTTAGAAGCAAAGTGCAAATGTGGAAGTCATCAACTGCATCCCCCAGGATCCTGGGCTCAGTTACAACATAAGAATTTCCCCAGAATTGGCATTTGTTACCGATGCCCCAACTGTACCTGCCATTGGGCAAGTAACTCACTTGGGAGTGATCTGCAGATTAGGTGACCCTTTAGGTCCCTTCCAGCGCTACAGTTTTATGATTCTGTGATTCATGTTTGCCTCCAGCCATACAGAAATGCATTGCCCTGGTATACAGTGGTACCTCAGGTTACAGACGCTTCAGGTTACAGACACCACTAACCCAGAAATAGTACCTCGGATTAAGATGAGAACAGAAATCGTGCAGCGGCGGCGCAGTGGCAGCAGCGGGAGGCCCCATTAGCTAAAATGGTACCTCAGGTTAAGAACAGTTTCAGGTTAAGAACGAACCTCCAGAACTAATTAAGTTCTTAACCCAAGGTACCACTGTAATGCATTTACTGTATCAAGCTTTCAAAATATGTACGTCTCCACCCCCATCGTTCTGCCCGGACGCTGAGGTCCAGTGCTGAGGGCCTTCTGGTGGTTCCCTCATTGCGAGAAGCAAAGCTACAGGGAATCAGGCAGAGGGCCTTTTCGGTAGTGGTGCCCGCCCTGTGAAACGCCCTCCCATCAGATGTGAAAGAGATAAACAACTACCTGACATTCAGAAGACATCTTAAGGCAGCCCTGTTCAGGGAAGTTTTTAACGTGTGACATCTTAGTGTATTTTTGGTCTTTGTAGAAGCCGCCCAGAGTGGTTGGGGAAACCCAGCCAGATGGGCGGGGTACAAATAATAAATTTTATTATTATTATTATTATTATTATTATTATTATTATTATTATTTACGTGGAAATGGACATAAATCCATAAAAGTTCCTATCCCCACCCACCTGCAAAAATAAAAACCCAGACTATTTCCCCATATGCCCTTTAGTCATTCATTCACTCATTTAATCTTGACTTAAAAGTGGCTATTCAGGATGAAGGGAGTGGGCAGGGGGGTGCATTGACAGTTGGAAGGCAACGCCCGGAGAGCAGGAGGAGAAATGCATCTGGAGCAAATAAGATATGCAGGCTTGACTGGGTACGTCCTGGGTAAGCGGGCAAATGGATCCCAAGTAATTAAGGCTTCAGATTTGGGGGCTCGTCCGGGATTTGCCCAAACCCATTGGACCGGAGGCCAGGCTCAACCGCGGTGAACAGCTTGGGCTGGCGCTCGCAGCTCCAAGCGCGCACCCTGCCAGTTTGTAGGGGGAGCCAGCCACACCGTCCCGAAGTGGAGACACCCGGTCGAGGGAGAAAAAGGACGGCCGAGGAAAGGGACCCACAACGGGATAAAGGTAAGCCCTAAGGGAAAGGTGCTAGAGGCTTGATCAACCTCACCTGGATGTGGCAGTAAAGTGCTGTCAGTAGGGTAGGAGGGGAGGACAGAGGGGAGCCTGTGTTGTGTGTGGTGTGAAAGAATACTCCATTGAAAGGATGAATGTATATGTGAGGCCGGGGTTTAGCGTCCCCTTGGCCAAGCGTGTGTAGGATTGTGAGTTTCTTGGCAGCGCGAGCTCGTCCAAGTCACAGTCTGTAGCAAAACCGGTGTGTTTGAAGAGAAGTCCCGTATAGGAGCGGAGTATTCTGTTAGACATGGGATCTGGAGGCAGTAAATGTACCCCTTTGCAGTGTTTACTGGATAACTGGAGAACAGCTACAAAATCCCTTGTGGCTGGAATCCTGCCGCAGTAGAATAGACCAGGGCGCCCGCCTGTGTGCGGTCAGAATGAAGCCAAAACCCCCGGTCTTACAGGACCCGGAAGAAGAAGGTGTATTGAGACCTCCTCCCCCATATGCCCCACCAACGGCACCGCCAGTGCTAGGGGCGGCCAAAGATGATGAATCAGATGAGGAAAAGGGAGAGGATGAGGAGTTTAGACAGACTATTGGAAAGTTGACAAAGGGTGGAAAGAGGTGGACTGAAGAACAAAGGAAAAGAGTTAGAGATTTTGTAAAGGACTTTAAGGAAGAAATAGACGTTAGTGGGCACTTAGTGAGTGCCGCGGAGTGTAAAAGGGACCAATGGAGGAAGAAACAGAGACATTGGGAACAGGCTTGGGATAGAGCTGCCCTGCATAAGGCAGCCAAGAAACAAAAGGAGAGAGCAGAGAAGATAGCCCCCCTGCGCCGGGTTTATGACCCACCGGGACCCCCGGGGGTGAACGGGGCGCCAGCGCCACAAACATATACCGTCCAACATGTGCCTTTCTCAAGTGCAGATGTATGTAATTGGCGCAATCAGAACCCCTCTTTTGAGGAGAACCCAGCAAAAATTATAAAATTGTTTGAAGGGATTTTTTAAAATTTATAATCCCACTTATGATGATGTACAAGACCTCCTGGACTCACTACTAACTACAGAAGAAACTAGGAGAGTCCACACTGAGGCAAGAGCGCATTTGCGGGCTCAAAACCTGGGTGAGGTGGCCATAAATAACGCCTACCCCCGAGAAACCCCTAACTGGGATTACCAAGAAGTGGGAGGCCAAAATTCTTTAAATACGTACCGCCAACATGTATTGACTGAGATGAGGCGGGCCTCCCGGAAGCCTACTAATTTGATGAGAGTTAGGGAAGTGATTCAGAAGCATGAAAGCCACCAAGGACTTGTTAAACCACCTGGCCGAGGCTGGATACCGGGTATCCAAGAAGAAGGCGCAGATATGTCAACCAACTGTAAAATACCTTGGTTTTGACATCTCTCACCAACAGCAAACTCTAAGGGAGGAAAGAAAACAGGCTATTATCCAAATACCAGAGCCAAAGAACCGCAAGGAGCTCCGTGGTTTTCTGGGATCCGCAGGGTTCTGTAGGATATGGATACCTAACTACAGCAGCATTGCTCGGCCCCTGCATGAGTCAACTAGGGGAACAGAGAAGGATCCTTTTATATGGGGCAGGGAACAGCAGCAGGCTTTTCAGGATCTCAAAGTGGCATTACAACAAGCCCCAGCGCTTGGCATCCCAAACCCCGAGAAGCCTTTTACCCTGTTCATAGATGAAGACCAGGGGGTAGCCAAGGGAGTTTTATGCCAGAAACTGGGAAATTGGCAGCAACCCGTTGCATACTTGTCAGAGAGGCTAACCTCAACAGAACAAGGGTTGCCCCCCTGTATGAGAGCGGTTGTGGCAGTGGCCACCCTACTCACAAAGGCAGATAAATTCACGTTCGGACAAGACACCACTTGTGTGACTCCACACGCAGTCCCAGCCTTACTTGACATGAAAGGCACCTATTTCCTATCACAAGCAAAAATGAGGAAGTGCCAGATGCTGTTATTACATCCACGCCTGAAGTTTCAGGTTACCACAGCCCTTAACCCAGCTACCTTATTACCGGTAGGAGAAGGTGAGGGACCGACCCATGATTGTGTAGAGGTCATGGATGAAGTGTATTCCAGCAGGCCTGACCTTAAAGATAAGGCAAACCCACATTGGCCTTCATGGTTTGTGGATGGAAGCAGCTTTGTTGAGGCTGGACAGCGAAAGGCAGGATATGCAGTGGTAGCCCTTGAAAACAACGTGGTCGAGGCCAGTTCACTCCCACTGGGAACGTCAGCCCAACTGGCTGAAATAACGGCACTTACCAGGGCCCTGTGCCTAGCAAAAGGGGAAAAGATCAATATCTATACTGACTCAAAGTACGCTTTCCTCACCCTGCATGCCCACGGGGCACTGTGGAAGGAAAGAGGTCTGCTCATCTCCAGAGGGGGTCAAGTGGCGCACCCTCAGGTGCTCTTAGACCTTCTGGACGCTGTCTGGGAACCTGAACCAGTGGCAGTGATACACTGTTATGGACACAAAACTGGACCTAGTGAAGAGGCCAGGGGAAACCACCTGGCTGACCGGGTAGCAAAGGAAGCAGCCCGGGGTTCATCCCCAACACCTTTCATTGGGGCCCTGGTACCAGAAGAAATTCTGGATAGCACCTTGAAACCAAGGTACTCTGCCCATGAGGTGGCTACCGCAGACGCTGAGGAGCTAAGGCTCTCTAAAGAAGGATGGTATCTCACCCCTGATGACCGGATATGGATCCCAGGATCATTGTCCCGGCAAGTAATTCAGCAGTACCATGAGTCCACCCATGTGGGACCTGATGCCACGACCAAGCAGCTGGAAAAGTGTTTTTATGTGGCCAACCTTTACCAACTGGCTGCCCAAGCTTCCAGGAAATGCATGTTGTGCCAAATGAACAACCCTAGAACTGGACACTTGGCTCCACCAGGAGTTCAGCACAGTGGGACGGCACCCATGGAGGACCTTGTTGTGGACTTTACTGAATTACCTCGATGTGGATTGTATCATTATTTGCTTGTGGCAGTATGTACATACACAGGATGGGTTGAGGCATGGCCCACTAAGACTGAGCGGTCATCTGAAGTCACTAGATGTCTGCTGAGGGAAATCATTCCCCGCTATGGTTTGCCCCGCTCTATAGGATCAGATAATGGCCCAGCGTTCGTGCATTCAGTTTTACAGGAATTAGCAAAAATAATGCAAATAAACTGGAAATTACATACTGCATATAGACCCCAAAGTTCTGGGAAGGTGGAAAGAATGAATAGGACTTTGAAAAATCAACTGTCCAAATTGACCCAAGAAACAGGGTCTAATTGGGTGTCCATGTTGCCCTTGGCTTTGCTTAGAGTCCGTAGTCTCCCATCGAAACGTACTCACTTGTCACCCTTTGAAGTGATGTTATGTACACATGCTTTCACCTATCCCTGTTCAAGATGTGGAGTTGAATAATTATGTACAGTCACTCTCCCAAGTTTTTCTCTTTCTCAATAGGTGGGCCCAAGCTCGGACTCCTTGCATTTTAGTCGAGTCCTTGCACCAGTTCAACCCAGGTGATGAAGTGTGGGTGAAAGACTGGGCCCAAATCCCGCTGCAACCGTGCTGGAAGGGACCCTACACTGTTCTCTCTACACCCACTGCTGTGAAGGTTGCTGGCGTTACCCCTTGGGTCCACCACACTCGAGTGAAGAAAGTAGTCTCTGATTGGACTGTGTCCCCACATCCCGAGGACCCCCTCCGGCTGACCATCTTCAGGCGCCCAGCGGACGACCGCTCTGCTGGTATCACTCCGGACCTCTAGGCACGGCTGAAGAAGTGGATGGGAGGAGCGCCCACCGGCAGCGCTCCCAACGTGCCTGCAGTTCGAGTAACACCACCTGATAATGTTTTAAATCCCGAAAGAACTCTAGTGTGTATTATTTGGTGTGAGGAAGAGCCCGTGGGTATTTTGACACCAAGTGCTGGCCGTGTCAATGCTGCCACCTACTCTTGTGGGTGTGTGGTAATCTACCAACCTTGGGCTCCTTCCCCGTGGGGCTTGTGTTTGCCCTCCACCCACCAAGGATATAGTCACCCCGCAGGACTAGAAGGGTTCTATTTGCATACTATAGGATTTGATCCTTGGAGGTTTCCACGACCCCTTTTATCCTGATCGCCCCGAACGCCCAGGCAGGCCAAATCCTTCCCCAGACCCTTATCATGATTAAGGAGTGGTGGGAGGAACCTTGGAACCATCGGGCATGGTGGATAGGGGTGACATGTACTGCCTTGATTATATGGATGCTGTTATATTTTTGCTGGCACGAGCGCCATAGGATTTGTGGAAAAAGGTGGCTTTCCACTTCCATTCCCTTAATGATTCTCCTGATGTTCTTTGTTAGTCTAACTTTGGGAGAAGGTAATACAGGCCTAGGTCCACAACAAGGGACAGGCCTAATGAACAAAACCTCCAGGAGGGAGGAATACCATAGGATGTGGGAGAAGAACATCTATGTAAAGGATATGATAAGGTTTGCCACTCTCCTGAAGGTCTCTAATTGTTGGTTATGCATGCATATACCACCACACACACGACGCTCGGGCCTAATGTTGCATGGCATACCCATTAGTAAGAACTTCACCATAACTAATAAGATCAACCCCAACGATATCCAAAAGCCCCCTGTGATGCTTACGCTTTTTGAACCAGCTTATATTTGCTTTAATTTCTCACAAGGGTCAGAATCGTGGGGTGATTATCCTAATTGTTTGCGTATAATGAATTTTAAATTCAACCGTTTCTGCTCAACTACAATCACATATGGTAGCACCTCAGTCTGTTATCACTCTGACACCAGTGCAATGTTAAAAACAACGGAGCAAGGTTTGCAGGGAATGAACTGGCACTATAATTCCTCCATCCCTATGTTGGTTAATATCATACAAGAGCAGTGGTACATTAGTCATGTGTTTACCGATGCTTTTAATTGGTCAGACCAAAATTTTAACACTCCTTATTTGCTCCAGAGGGAGCTATGGTTATGCTGTGGAGATAAAGCTTATAAATCTATTCCCCACAACCTTACTGGACTATGTACACTGGGCCTTGTGGTCCCCCTTTTATATAAGGTTGAAAAGCTACCCACTTCTCTCAGGCTACGCAACCGTCGGAATGTCAATGTGCCTATTGATCAATATGTTGAGACCCAAATCGCCCGTGCCCTATTACCTTCATGTTAGTATATCTGCTACTATTGATCACATGGAAACTATGATAGCCGACAACCCACTATCCACCTCTGCTGTCGATCCATGGGCCTGGCTCTATTCTTGGTTGCCAGATGGCAGTTGGCTTCGCCATCTATTGGTCCCGATAGTAGGACCCCTAATAATCTTGTTGCTTCTCTGCCTCTGTATTCCCTGCTTAATGCAATGCTTGCAGCAGATGATGCAAAAAATGATGTCCCGAATGATGGGACCCCGTGTGATTGCCCTCATGCGAGAGTATAGGCCTATCCCTGCGAACGAACCTATGGATTAGGTTGTTCAGAAGAAGAGGAGGGAAATGAAGGGAGTGGGCAGGGGGGTGCATTGACAGTTGGAAGGCAACGCCCGGAGAGCAGGAGGAGAAATGCATCTGGAGCAAATAAGATATGCAGGCTTGACTGATAAGCGAAAGGAGTGCACGGGCGAAATGCTTTGGCAACACCCAATGAGGCCATAAGGCAAAGGGGGGAATATGATATGATAAGTTACTGGTGGTGGGGTGGTTGGGAGGTGCTGCTAGGGTATAAAAACTGCTTGCTTACGTGTATTAGGCCCCCCAGCCTTTGGAAATAATTCCGCTGGTGGCCTCTGCGCAGATCACAATAAACTTTTTCTCCGAAGCAACTGAATCCCTGGTGCTTCTTTGTCACCTCTACGTCCTGGGTAAGCGGGCAAATGGATCCCAAGTAATTAAGGCTTCAAGGACTGGTAATAAGCTTACATTCTAAAAGTCATGGAGGGGAGGGGGAAGGGGTAGCAAGCTCAGGGACCAGTTCACTTGCCCAGATATCCCTGTGACAGAAGGTGATTATGGTAGGGTTGCCATATTCGCAAAAGTGAAAATCCGGACAAAGTTGTTGTTAAGTTGTTAAATCTTTGGGATTTTTACAGCATTTTTCTTAAGAAATTGCTCTCGTTGCCATATATCCAGGTTTTCCCAGACATCTTGCTAATTCGATGAAAATCTGCCCGGATGCCATTTTGACACCCTGATTCCCAGACATGTCCAGGAAAACCCAGATGTATGGCAGCCCTAGATGATGGACTTTCCCTTTTGGAGCTTGGTTGGTTGGTCTCTGTCAGGGATGATAAAATGTCAAGATTCCTGTACCAAGAAGGGAGCTGGATTAGAGGACTTCCCAGATTCCTCCCAACTCATGAGTCTATGATTCTATTATCTTGATGGATGGACAGGAAATTCTTCATGTTTTTTTATATATTTAGCTATGGGCAACAGATGGAGCAACTGGTACCTCCCAGCAGCCCTGGTGATTCTGAGCATGTTCTCCCTCACAGCCCTGCTCCTCATTGTGGTGGGAAACCACAATGTCACACTGCCTCCAGACAATAAGGTGAGTGTGCAGCCATACCTGATACCATGGACCTTTCTTTGAGGCAAATCCACTGAGTCAGTTGTTTAAGAAATAAATGTCTTCCTATTATACAGGTGTGGGGAACCTCAGGCTTCTCCATTTGGCCTCCAGGACTCTCCCCAGGCCATACACCCCTCTCCAGTCACACCCCTCATTGGGCTCTTTGAACTTTTCTGCCTGGTTGGAACATGTCCCCTTGAACTCTGGTTATAACTCTTCTTTGCCTGGATGAAGGGTTTGTGGGTGGGTGTGGGTGCAAGCTAGCCCACTGTACAAAGTGAAGAGAAACATTCATTGCTCCACCTACTTGTTGCTGCTCACCACTGGCATGTGGCGCCCAGGGAGTTACCCAGAAAGAAATTTGGCCCTCCGGCCAAGGAAGTTCCCCCACTTCTGTCTTAAACCCTGATGAGAGTTCAGTGGTTTGTTTGTTTTGCATTCTAACTTAGCAGCTCAGGTTTTGCACCACCTGACTCTTTCATTCTAAATGTCTCCCCCTCCAGTACGGGCTGGTGTTTGATGCGGGCTCATCCCACACCTCGCTGTTCGTCTACCAGTGGCCAATGGACAAAGAGAACAACACAGGCGTGGTCAGCCAAACCTTCTCCTGTCATGTCAATGGTCAGCTTCTCCTAGTTACATAAAAACATGGGAGGGGCATCTGAGGAAGGTGGGAGAGGGATCCAAAAGGTCTAAAATATCAGCTGTATTCAACTCCCAGTGACCAATACCACATTGATTATGGAATATTGAATACAGTTGACTCTCAGCTTACGTGGGGGTTATGTTCTGTACTGCATAAATACAAAATTGCATAAAGACAAAATACTCTCTCTGCACCTCCGCATACCCTCCCAAGGTGAGTGTAATGGGATTGCTGACCTTCCCCTCCCATACAGCACCTGTATGGGTGGGATTGCTGACCTTCCCCTCCCATACAGCACCTGCCCCCTTTTTATTTATTTGTATAAAAAAAAAAAAAATCGGCCAAGCGCGTAAGGCTGACTTTGCGCAAATTAAATGTGCCTAAGTTGTGAGTCGAGTGTATATGGGTCACAGAGAGAGGGGGGAGAGAGAAAGAAGGCATGTCAGAGAGGGGGGAGAAGCGATGTCACTCAGAGAGGGGGCATCAGAAAGGGGGTATGAGAAAGAGAGATGGGTGTCAGAGAGCGCTGGGGTGTCACAGAAAATAGAGGAGGTGCCGTGGGTGGGTAGGTGGGTGAATGAGGGAGAGTAGGGATAATGGGGAATCAATTCAGTTTGCAATTAAAAGGGAACTTAACCTAATTCGCATTTTCCAAAACAATAAAAAACTGTTTAAAGTGCTGTCACAGTGCTTTTAATGTGTGGTGTGAATGTGGTCTAGATCAGTGTTTTTTAGTCTTTTTTGGGCAAAGGCACACTTGTTTCATGAAAAAAATCACGAGGCACACCACCATTGGAAAATGTTAAAAAAATTAACTCTGTGCCTATATTGACTATATATAAAGTAATTCTCTTGGAATCAAATAAACACAAAGAAAGTATTTTATAATTACTTTATTATGAAATAGTAAGTAAACAGAAATATGAAAAATTATAAAATACTTTATTTTTAAATCTTTCGAATTTTTCAATTTTTCCCACGGCACACCAGGCAACATTCTTTTCAACCAGAACAGTGGTTGAAAAACGCTGGTCTAGATTAAGCAAAATTACCTACAAACACAGGGATATTAGGATAAATTTGCACTAAAAGCCTTGATGGTGACTTTAAAAAATAAGCTGAAGATCTGGATATATGGGGAACTGAAATTAAGACGGGAAGAAGTAATATGTGGACAGATTTGCCCATCTCCATGTTTTTTTGTGTTTCAGGGAGTGGGATATCAAGTTATGCCAAAAACCCTCCGCAGGCAGGTGCCTCCCTCAAGGAATGCCTGGATGCTGCTATGACTGTGATCCCCCCGGAAAGGCAGCAGGAGACGCCAGCTTATCTGGGAGCCACAGCCGGCATGAGACTGTTGAGGTACAAAGACAAAGAGCCAGGGTTTACAGAGTGAGGTGAAACCAGTCAAGGTAGCAAAACAGCTGCCCAAATATAATAATAATAATAAAGGATCTCAGATTAGGAGTCTCAATTTTGAGTTGCTTTTTTTTTAAAGGAGCAGGTGTCTTGAAAGTATAGGCTTGAAAGAGCAGCAGTTCTAAGGGTACAAGGCATGGCTTAGGTCCAAACTATCTGAAAAGCTCCATTCCATCATAGGAACTTGGCTGAGAGCTCAGATATTTAGGGGAGGCCCCTCCCACAGTCTCACCACCCTCACAGGCGTGCTTGTTAGGGACATGGGAGAGGGCCTACTTGGTGGCTGCTCCCGGACTCTGGAACTCCCATCCCCCCAAAAACCCTAGACTGGCCCCCTCTCTGGTGTCATTCTGCCAGCAGATGATGACCTTCTTGTTCCAACAGGCTTGGGAGAACTGATTGCTTTTAAGGAAAGGACTTATGTCATGCTGTTTATATTGTAACTATCTACATGTTTTTAATCTCTCTCTCCCCACCTCCTCTCTAAGTTTTAATCCTATCATTGTTTAATTGTTTTTAATTATTGTTTTCCCCCCCTATGTTTATAGTAATTCTTATTTTTATATGTAAGCTCCCTTCAGTGCTATCAGAGGGGAAGGTGGGGTACAAATAAATATATTGTTGTACATCACCCCAATACCTCAGCAGTGTGAGATTCCAGGGTTTCCGGTTGGCTTACTCAAGGTTAATGTTTCATTTCTGGAAAATAAAGCACAGCAGAGGCTGTGGTGTCTTGATGATATATGGTTTATTTACACACAAATACAAACTGGGCCTACAATGGAGGGATTCATCATATCAGCGCTACCAGAGGAAGTTGCTTCTCCCACAGGTACAGCCATGACATCAGCCATTGTGCTCTGCCTCTGGCGTTCTGTGTCACATAACTCCTAACTCTAAGCTCTGTGCTTTATTTGTAGGCAGAGGCCGAATCATTTGCCACCTCACACCTTTCCTTTGATCCTGTGCTGTCCTAATGGTCCATTACCTCAGGCTATCATCTCATGGGAAGCCCCAGCTTGGCTTAATGAGCTTTTTAAGCACATGCTGATTCCTGAGTCTATAGAAATATCTCCTGCACAGCTTAATAATACACAAGGTCAGGGAGACTATACGTTTCTAGCGCACAACCTAATACACATGGGTCTGACTATTTCGACACTCCAAGCATTGATTAAATTCTGCCACATGCTCAGTCCAGAGAACATAGTGGTCTAGCATCCACAAATTCATAACACTATAGTAGTAGTATCCAATGTGAGTCCTACGCAGAGTAGAACCATTCACATTAAAGAGCCTATGTTAGGCCCCATCTACACTATTCTTTCAAAGCTATATCATACCATGTTAAACAGTCATAGGGACTGTAGTTTGTTCAGGGTGCTGAGCAGTCTATTCAAAGGTAGAGTGTCCCTAGCTCTGGATGTTCCTTTCAGCCACTGTGGATAGCTCTTCTGTCCTCCATCAATTTCTTGCAATATTGTCATCAATCCATCTAAAGTTAGTAGAGCAACTCAGGACCCAGCTTCACTGCACATTTAAAGCATACCACTCTAAACGGTCATGTGTCTCCAAAAGAAGTGTAGTTTGTTCAGGGTGCTGAGAGTTGCTAGGAGACCCCACTCCCCCCCCCCTCAGAGCTACAATTCGTCAAGTGGTTTTATACAGTCAACCCCTCTTCCCAGGGAACTCTGGGACATGACTAATTTCAATGGTCCTACATTACATTGGCTGCAACCTTTCATTTTCAATCTTCTACTTTCTACACTACTCAGTTTTATTTGGATATACAATTGTACTTTTTTAAAAAATCTAGCTTTAAGTAAATTCTGTTGAATGTTGTTTGCATTTTTTATAAAGCACATTGAGATTGATTGATTGATTACTATATTAAGCAGTATATTTTTTAAAAGTACACACACACACACACACACACACACACACACACACACTACTTAATTTGAAAAGTTGTTTGCCTGTTGGTACTCTGTGCATTTGGACAACTCTTAAGATAGTGTAACCAAATTTTGGACGATGGTTCCTGAGATCAATGAATGAGCACTTCTGCATTTGATTACAGTTGGACACAATTTTGCTTCAAGATGGCAGACTGAACCTTTCAAAACCACACCAGTATTTGGGTTTCTTAGAATACCTGAGCAATGCTGGGTACAAAGCTGCCAGTAAATAAATAAATCAAAAGAACCCCAAACTCCAAATTAGCCTCATGCTTCCAAATTCACAGTTCTTCTTGGCAAATTACCCTACAGAATGGAGAATGAGTCTGCATCAAAACAAGTTCTGGAAGAAGTTGGCAAGACTATCAAGCAGTATCCTGTGAGTTTCCGAGGCGCTCAGATCATCAGTGGAGAGGACGAAGGTGCTTACGGCTGGATCACCATCAACTATCTGTTGGACTCCTTCACCAAGGTGGGGCTGATTCTACAAGACTATGAGCAGGTTTAGGATGCATAGATCAGGCATATTGTTCCAGGGCTAGAACAAGAATAAGCTAGATATTTCTGGAGTACAGCTGCCATCTTCCCTGGCCATGCTGGTTGGTTCTGATAGGAACCCAATAAGGATAAGCTATGTTGTGAACTCCAAATACTGTTGTGCTCTCCAATCATTCCTGACCATTGGCTATGTTGGCTGGGGCTGGTGGAAATCCAACAACATCTGGAGGTCACTATTTTGGCTACTTGTGGGCTAGAGCAGTGTTTCCCAACCTTGTGCCTCCAGCTGTTTTTGAACTACAACTCCCATCATCCCTGACTAGCAAGACCAGTGGCAAGGGATGATGGGAATTGTAGTCCAAAAACAGCTGGAGGCACAAGGGTGGGAAACACTGGGCTAGAGCATCTTATTAGAACTAGGAAGAGCTGGGTTTGAACCCTTCCTCAGCTCATGAAGCTGATCTTGGGCCAGTCACACACTCTCACGTAAGCCTACAGGGTTATATTAAGGATAAAAGGATTTGCACTAGCTCAAGCTCCCTTTAGCTAGGGTGGGACACAAATATAATTCTTTATCATCATGATGCTGGCTTAGGCTAGAGAGATCCTATTCCACCATGAACTACTACATTCTCTGTGCCTGCCACGGCTACTGTTGCTTAAATATTGCTTCTGGCCTTGCCCATTTCTCTAAGTCGGTGGTTTCCAACCAGTGTGCCGTGGCACCCTGGGTGCCCTGAATGATGATCAGGGGTGGCATGGGCAACCCTAGCCTCTGTCCCTCTTTCTTTCCCTCTCGTGTCTCTGCCTCCCAGAGGCTTGCACAGCTGCTTATTGCAGCAGCCCTGTCTTTAAGCTCCGCAGGCAAGGGTGCGGGACAGAACAGAGACGAGGGATGGCAGCAGCTGCTGCCCAGAGGACTCCCAAGGAGATGGGAGAGGAGGCTAAGGGAACACTCTACAAGGGAGGGTGTTCGAAAAGGGGTGAGAGGTTGCCAGCTCTACAGGCAAGGGGTGACATAACTGGGCTCTTGAGCCCCACAGAGGTGTTGCAGAAAGAATGTGGTTGGTCAAGGGAGCCGTGGACTCAAAAAAGTTGAAAACCTCTGCTCTAAGGAGCCAATAACAGTTGAGTAGTGGGACATTGTCAAGATGGCAGATATCCACCAGCTGATTAAAGGGGAACATCCAGCCATTTGATGTGGGCCAATTTAAGAATGCAAGCCCTGGTGGATCAGATCAAAGGCCTGCCTCTCGTATGGGGACTCTGTAGGCCCTCCAGATGTTGCTGGAGTTCCAATCCCATCAACCCCAGACTTTTGTGCTGAGGGTTTCTGGGGTATGTATAGTAAACTAATCAGGTATGTTTGTTTTGAAAGGTCTTTAAGAGCTTACCCTTGTCTAGTCAAAAGACTATAGTTAATAAACTCCAGTTAAACCACTGGACCCGGTTCTCACGTAATGCTAAACCATGGTTTATCAAACTATGGTTGTTAAATCATGGTTCAACATTGTGTCTGAACAAGGCCATAGAGCATTAGGAAACGCTAACCAGAATAAATGCAGAGGTGGGAAGATTGTTTTCTCAAAAGTGGGAAGGAGCTCAGTCCTAAAATCAGGTAGATCTCTAAATGATCTTCCCCTTGCCAGGCCCCACAAGTGCTAACCTGTTGTGGTATCTCTGCAGTATTCTGCTAAAGACAGAGAATGGATTCACCCCACTTCAACCAATATATTGGGCGCATTGGATCTCGGAGGGGCATCGACCCAGATTAGTTTTGTTCCAGCTGGCAAGATCACTGATCCAAACGAAGCCGCTCACTTCCGACTCTATGGGTTTGATTACACCATCTATACCCACAGCTACCTGTGCTATGGTCAGAACCAAGCCCTCCAGCACCTGACCCGGATTATAATCGTAAGTCACCCATTGCCATTCAGAAGCTAGCCCTGGGCAGAGAGACTTGGCCGGTGGTGAGAGGTGTTAACTGAAAGGGACAGGAATATCATCTAGGAATATCATCTACAAACCCCTTGACATCTCCTGAGATTCTTGGCAGACCACTTAATGATTTTTCTACCTGTTGTACCCATTGAAATGTGCTGTGCTAGATGCTGTATGACTTTTAATGGTATTTTTATTGCTACTTTTATATCTTACATATTTTATTTCATTGTATTACAGTTTGTTGCATTGGATTAAAATCGAACTAAAATAAGCAATAAAAATACACTTTAAATCAGTATTAATATTGAACATGAATGTGCGACAGACCACCTGAACAATGCTCACAGACCACAGTTTGCAAATCCCTGATCTGGGCTACAATAAAACAAAAATAGGGATCAAACCTTAAAGAATTTCATGCACAGTGTGGTTTTTAGATGTTCTTAAAGAAACTTAAAAAGCAGGCACCTTCATTGTATGTACTCTTTTCAGTGCCTTATAAAACCATACTTATTTAGGCAAGCCTATCCAGACTTTTTTGGGACGCGGGTGGCGCTATAACCACAGAGCCTAAGACTTGCCGATCAGAAGGTCAGCGGTTCGAATCCCCGCGATGGGGTGAACTCCCGTTGCTCAGTCCCTGCTCCTGCCAACCTAGCAGTTCGAAAGCACCTCAAAGTGCAAGTAGATAAATAGGTACCGCTCTGGCAGGAAGGTAAACAGTGTTTCTGTGCGCTGCTCTGGTTCGCCAGAAGCGGCTTAGTCATGCTGGTCACATGACCCAGAAGCTATATGCCGGCTCCCCATCCAGTAAAGCGAGATGAGCGCCGCAACCCCAGAGTCGGTCACAACTGGACCTAATGGTCAGGGGTCCCTTTACCTTTACCCAGATTTTTAGAATGTTGGCTTGTGTTTAATCTGGTTTTAATTTATCATTGATTCATTGATTTAATTCTGTTTACATTTTAAGCTGGGGGAAGTGGTAATTGTAAAGATTTTTATTTTTATTTTTATTTTTATTTTTATTAAAAAATCAAAAAATGATAAATCGTTTTTAAATTGTACACCCCCCCAATAATTTTATTCTTTGATTTGCTTTGTAAGGTTTTATGAAGCTATTAAAAATAATTTCGGATAACAAATGCAAATGAAAAGGTATAATTAACAGGTTGTAGGTAAACTTAAGGTTTATCCCAACTCTAATTGTCTTGTTTGCAGGAGTAGGACTGATTTGTTTTCAACCACATTAGCCTCATCTGTGCTACACACTTAAAACAGTATCATACCACTTTAAGCACTCATGGTTTCCCCAGAAGATCCTGGGATGTGTACTTTACTAAGGGTCTGAGAGATGTTAGGAGATCCCCTATTCCCCTCTTAGATATACCATTCCCAGAGTTCCCTCTTCGATTGCTAAACCACTCTGGGAAATGTAACTCCATGAATGGGAAATAGGGATCATTCCACTTCTCCAGGAAGTAATGATGGCAACTATTAAGTTGTGGGTGAACATATCAGACGACACAGCGATTCTTCAAACAGCTCTTGTTTATTCACAGGCCAGGACAGAACTGAACTGAAGTGTTCAGTCAGCCTGCTTATAAAGAGCTCCAGTACAACATAACTGTAACAATTTTCTAAAACTATCCAATCACTGAACGTTATTTTCGATCCCTTATTTGCATAACTATCTACAGTATCCCCCTGCTGGCCCAGGGTGAGAACTTCAGTACATAACACCTGCCAACTTCCGAAGAGGACTAGACCAATCCATAGAGGATAAGGCTATATGTTCCACTTCCACTGTATGCCTCTGAATGTCAGTTGCTAGGAATTGCACAGCACTATTGAGCTCAGGTCTTTGGGCTTCCCATTGGTGCATCTGGTTCTCCATTGTGAAAGCAGGATGCTGGACTCGTTGTGCCATTGGCTCAATCCTGCAGGCCTCTCCTTATGTTCTTATGAAGGTACATCTGGACTATGGTTTCACTCTGTGATTCTTGCCTCCAGGATTCAAGCTCATCAGATCGGGTCGATCACCCTTGCTACCCAGAAGGCTACATTTCATCCTTTACAACTGCGTCTGTCTATAGCAGTCCGTGTGCCAAGCAATCAAAGCCACCTCCAGCCTCAAAGAACTTTACTCTGGTGGGCACAGGCAATGCCACCCTTTGCCGGGAAACCTTCAAGAGTATTTTCAACTTCTCAAAAAACTGCAAATATAATGACTCCTGTGGTTTCAATGGGGTCTACCAGCCTAAGGTCAACGGGAAATTTCTGGTACGAGAGCACGCTAATTCATGCTAAAAAGTTGGGAATAGGGATGTTCCTCTGTGTGTCTGTGTTTGTAATAGTCCAAATGCATATAGGTGTAGCCAGGGGGGGCAGCTGCCCCCCCAATAAAGTAAATAAATAAAAATACTTAAGTTAAAGTAGAAATTGTGAGATTTTTCTGAATGCTTTGGGTCAAAAGAAAGTAATTTAAAACAGCTGATGTTGAGGCATGTCATTCCAAATCTGCTAGAAAGAGCCAAAAAGAGGATGATGACAGGTGGGTTTCCTGCCCCCCATAACACAAATCCTGTCTACCGCCTTGCAAATGCAATGTATCAGTTGAATAATACTGGAATGTTTATTACTTTTGTTTATTGTTTGTTTATTCCACCGAAACATAGTTTTGATTTCTTTTTTTGTTATCTCTTTTTCTGCCTTGTAAATGAATTTCATTACTGATTTATCATCTGATTTTATTTTGTTGCAAGCTTTATTCAAGGACCTCATCCTTCGGTTTATTAGCTAAAGTAAAAAATAAAGTAGAAAACAGCTTTATATTGAGTCAGATTACTGGTCCATCTATCTTGCTGGACTGACCGGGAGAGGAACTCCAGGGTTTCAAACATGGTTCTCTCCAGCTCTACCTGGAGATGCCATCAGGGATTGAACCAGGGACCTTCTGCATGCAAAGCAGATGCTCTACCATTGAGTGATGGCCTTTCTGCTAAAAAATAAACTAAGATCCTAGTTCTCATGGTTCTGAATAATGGGCTGAATTAAATAAGAACATAGGTCCATCTAGTTCTCTCCCAGCCCTACCTGGAGATGCTGAGGAATGAATATGGGACCTTTTGCATGCAAAGCAGGATTCTATAGCCATTGTTGGTTTGATGTCTATAACTCACCTGTTCATGTTTTATTTTAAATTTCAGGCTTTTTCTGCCTATTACTATACCTTCAATTTCCTGAACTTGACTGAAACTCAGCCACTGGCCACTGTTGAAGATACTATCAAGACGTTCTGTGCCAGGAAATGGGAGGAAGTAGGTATCCTATCATCCTGGTGTGGTTTGGAAGGTCACAGGAGACTTGTTGACCAATCTGTAAAATGAACATATATTTAGGAATATATCGGTTGAGGCACTCCAGTTTGGTAGCCCAAATTCTGAGGCTTGCACACCAGATCTCTTGGGCAGAGTTGATGAAGGACCTTTTTCTGCCTGAGGACCACATTCTCTTCTGGGCAACCAGACAGGGGGCCACATATCATTGATGGGTGGGGCCAGAAGTACAAGTGGGCATGGTTAGAGGGGCAAAGATGGGCAGAGCAGCCCATGAGAATTTTCCCTTTCGTACAATAGCCTCTTTCTGTACACATCCCTATCTATCCTCCATCAAGCAAGAGGCATGATCAGAATTCAAATGACAGCCCAGCCCAGCCAAAACACTCAAGCAGAGTTGCTGAGATGTGCAGCCTGGGGGAAGCAAGTTTTGCTGGAGAGGAGCCAGTGTGGTGTAGTGGTTAAGAGCGGTAGACTCGTAATCTGGTGAACCGGGTTCACTTCCCCACTCCTCCACATGCAGCTGCTGGGTGACCTTGGGCTAGTCACACTTCTCTGAAGTCTCCCAACCCCACTCACCTCACAGAGTGTTTGTTGTGGGGGAGGAAGGGAAAGGAGAATGTTAGCCGCTTTGAGACTCCTTCAGGTAGTGATAAAGCAGGATATCAAATCCAAACTCTTCTTCTTCTTCACCTGGCAAGAGGCCTGAGGGCGAAATACAGAGATTTGAAGGGCTGGATTTAGCCCCTGTACCTGAGGTTCTCCACCTTTTCTCTAGGAAGACAGCCAACAGCCTTCAGATGCTACCAAAGCCCCAGACTCAGTTCCTTGGGTCTGTTCTTAGCCTGCTCAAAAGTTGTCGACAATGCTTTTTACCTACACAGAAAGGTGTTTTAGCAGGAATACAGTTCGACACTGTGATATGAACTACACCTGCCAAAATCTTTTGTACTATGCAACCATGAAGAACAAACTGTAGCCCATGATCCCTTATCCCAGATGAGGCCTTGTTTGAGGTACTGCCACTGGGGGCCGCCCAGTTGGCATTGACCTATGCTCATCCTTAAAGGTGCCACAAGACCCAAAGCTGTCTTTGCTGAAACACATCTGGAAAGTCCTGAAGGTTCACACAACTGGACCCTTCAGTCACCTTAATCCAGGCATGGGAAACCCTGTAACCCTCCAGATGTTGCTGAACTAGAATTCTCACCAACCCCCAGACAGCACAGCTCATGGTCAAGGGTGGTGGAAGTTATGGTCCAATGACATCTGGAGGGCCACAGGTTTCCCATCCCTGCCCTCAAATGATTTCAGGTAGTTGCGCTGAGTTGCTGCTGGTCAGAGTAGCCAATGTGGTGCCCTCTAGATATGGTCAGACTCCAACTTGCATCAAATCAGGCAGTATAACCAATGGTCAGGAAATGAACACTCTCCTACCTCAGCTGCTCTTGAAATGTTGTGTGTCTCTCTCTCTCCCTGTCTTTCCTCAGTTGAAATCCAGTTACTCCAGCGAGAAGGAGGACCATCTGAAAAACTACTGTGCTAGTGCCAACTACATCCTTACTCTCTTGCTGGACGGTTACGGCTTTCGAACGGACACCTGGAACAACATTGCCTTCCGGATGCGGGTGAGGGCAGAGCTGGAGGTCATGTCACTATATATGGTTTGGGTCCAAGGTATCTGAACCAGCCCAGGTTTTGAAGGGACTGATTGTTTGCAGAGAGTTTGTCCTTACCCCTTCTGTCTCTGCCCATTTCACTTCCCCACCCCCCACGTAAGCCATTCCTTTCTCCTCCTTGCCAATGGTCTGAAAATAATCACTTTCACAAGGGCTTTTGTAGGTGAAAATAAATATAAATTACCTGTGTGGGATAATTAACAAAATACTTAGCTGGAACTCTAGATCCAAAGCACAGGACTAAACACTTTCTCCAGCATGAGAGATCCCCCAGCAACAGAGTTTAATATTTTTTTTCCAATTTTTTAAATTGATTTTCCAAAATTTTTAAACAAACAAACATACATACATACATCTTAACTGTACTTAATCCAATCTTAGTAACATTGATAAGTGGCTTCCTCAAATCCCCGACTGAATTTCAGTATATATCATTGTAACAGTTTTCCAAAACAAGTTTCTCATAAAATTTACTTAATCACTTAACATCTTTCATTTCATCTTTACTTTAAACATATTATTCTATAACTTCACATATTTAAATCCTAAGCCTATCTGTTATTTGCAAGTATTTCTATTTAAATTATCTTAGCATATTTAACTAAATAGTCTTTGAATTTCATCCATTCCTCCTGGTACTCCTCCTCCTTCTGGGCGCAGAATCTTCCGGTCAGGTCAGCTAGCTCCGAATAGTCCATCATCTTCATTTGCCATTCCTACACTGTTGGCACTTCTTGTGTTTTCCAGTTCTTAGCTAATAAAATTCTAGCTGCAGTTGTGGCATACAAAAACAACCTAACATCTTTTGGGGGCAATTCCAAACCTGTTATTTCAAGAAGAAAGGCCTCTGGTTTCTTAATAAATGTATATTTCAACATTTTTTTTCAATTAATTATAAATCTTCTCCCAGAAGTCTTCCACCTTAGGGCAGGTCCACTACATATGATAAAAGGTACCCTCTTTTTCTTTACGTTTCCAGCATAGATTATCACTATTATGGTATATCTTTGTCCAGCAACAGAGTTTAAAAGTCACAAAATCAAGCAGCAGTGTAGTGTGAAGATACAGGCTGTTGAAACCATTTTAATATCCCATTTAGTCCACTTTCAGAACTTCCGTGTTTCTACTGCTCTTAGCCACAGACCACACACCTTAGTGAGTTTTGAAATGGTTTACTTACAAAGTTCCAAAAGTCAGGTTCATGCATTTACCTATATAGCAGCAAGTAAACACGGGTAGAAATCTTGGGATACAAAATATAGTGAAATAGCCCTAAGTACTGGAGCACCAGGTTCTCTCCCAGCCCAGGAGATGCTGGGGATTGAACCTGGGACCTTCTACATGCCAAGCAAATGCTCTTCCTATGACAAGGAAGCTCACCTCTGTCTGAAATGCCAGCTTTGTGTTGGCTCGTGGCAAGGCTATTAACATTAAGTGGTGGGCACTGTGTTTGCCTTCCTTTGTGACTGTACTCTTTCTCTCTCTTGCAGGCTGCCAACTCGGAAATTGGCTGGACTCTGGGCTACATGCTGAACCTCACCAATATGATCCCCGCAGAGGCCCCCCGACAGCTGAGAGGGCACGAGGAAGGGGTGTGGGCAGCCAGCATTTTCTTCATTGCCGCTGTGCTGGCAATCTGTATTGCCCTGCTGGTCATGTATTTACTGCGCTGAGAGAAAGGGGCGGCATTTTGGACTGTTCACCTCCCCGCAGCCTCTGTGTGGGTTAGGGTGGGGCAGTCAGCACCAGCCCCTCAGCGGACCCACAAGCAAGCAAACGCTAAACAGATTGGCAGGCGCCACCAAGCCAGACCAGCTTCAACTCTCCAAGACCCAATGGGACAAACATACACTACTTGCCCAACTAACACTGATTATGCCTTTTATTTTCAGAAGTACATGCAGTATATAATTTATTGTACCGCAATCCCCCCTCCCCAGCAATATATTAGCTATGTAAACCATAAAGTTCCTGGTTCGAATCTTATCTCTTCCGTGAGCTGTTGCAAAGGCCAGAGGCAAGCTGCTTTCTTTCTCATCAACCCCCCACCCAAAAAAAAAACAGGGTGATGATAAAACTGTTCTGTGTTGCAGGAATCTCCTAAGACTCACTGGGAATAATAGAGGTAGGGCTTTGACCCTCCCCCCTCGAAAGCACTCTAGCAATATTATTATTAATGAAAATTAATTGTAATGGGAATGAATTTGCAAGTACTGGTAATATTGTTTCTCATCCGCTGTTTACTGGACCAGTAGTTCACTGGTGCCTACCTGCAACTGGCAAGTGCAGATGCCTGCCTTGGTGGGCAAGAGAGCGGGACTTCAAGGCTGCTTATCAGGTCTTCAGATTGATCTTGGCACCAAGGTGAGAGACCAGTTTAAAGCAGATGATAGATTCTCAGGCAAAGGAATTGCAGGGTGCCAGGAGTCAGTCGGACAGGAGCTACAGTGGTCTGATTCAGGCCTGGAAGAGGAACTGCCTGGGATGGGATCCCCAAAGATGCAGCCACGGACGAAAATGCGGACTAGAAACACCATACAAATACTGTAAATACTTGGGGGAGTTGATTCTATGGGGCTGGTTCTCATCTCCCTGTTGTGGACAGCTAGTTACATTCTTTTTTTCTTTTTTCTTTTGCACCAAAATATTTTTTGTGGGTGAAAGGATCTCTCTCAACCCCACCAGGAACAAACTCTCCACAAGACTTAAGGCACGTGCAGGCTGTCTTCATTTTCCAGTTGGGATTCCATCACATACCAGCAAAATTCAAATTTGAAATGAAATTGAATATGAAATACTTGGGCAACAAAAAGAGACCTGGACTTTTTGTGGCAAGAAATGAATGCGATGGGAAAATGCGTGGGATAGCACTTACATGACCCGACACCATAGAAATTCCCTGCAAACAAATTGGAATGAGTGTGCAATAAACAGTTGGACACTGTATGACCTCCCTGCGAACTCTGCACAAACAAATCAGGACAAATGTTCAATAAACAGGTCATCAGGAACTGACCTCACAGTGCTCGCTAGAAAACTTTATAATTCTTTTTATTGCACATTTCTCAAATAAAAACTTTGCTAAGTGTTTACTGTGGACTTATGAAACCAGGAATTATCTGCAGTGCTCTGTTTTTATTGAAGGATTTGGTAATGAAGACCAAATTTGGCTTTCAAAGAAACTTATCTTTCATGAAGGAAGCTTTGCACTAGTCCTCCTGGGTTTATGAAACCAAGGATTACCCAGCAGCACTTTTCCTTTTAGTGCAGGATTTGGTATTGGAGGCAGCGTTTGGCTTCCATGATTGGCTGGGGATGGCGGGAGTTGTAGTCCAAAAGAGCTGAGGGCGCCAGGTTGGGGAAAGCTTGCCTTACAGGCTTAGGTGGCTGTAAAAAAGGGGAGGAGACAAGTTCAGGGAGCTAGATCCATAGCATACATTTGAAGCATGCCTAGTGCATATTTAAAGGTTATAACTTCTCACAAAGAATCCTGGGAACTATAGCTAGTTAAAGATGCTGTGAATTGTAGCTTTGTAAGGGGGAAACCATAGCTTCCAGGATTCTTGTGGGGTGTGTGGGGGGGTCATTACTTCAAACGTGCACTGGATGTGCTTTAAATGTATGTTGTGAACCTGACCTTAGTCATGAGGTAGGGACACAGGTGGCACTGTGGTCTAAACCACTGAGCCACTTGGGCTTGCCGATCGGAAGGTTGGTGGTTCAAATCCCCATGACGGGGTGAGCTCCCATTGCTCTGTCCCAGCTCCTGCCCACCTAGCAGTTCAAAAGCACGTCAAAGTGCAAGTAGATAAATAGGTACCACTCTGGCGGGAAGGTAAACGGCGTTTCTGTGCGCTCTGGCACTTGTCACATTCCTCCGTGTGCCAGTAGCGGTTTTGTCATGCTGGCCACATGACCCAGAAAACTGTCTGTGGACAAACGCTGGCTCCCTTGGCCTGAAAGCGAGATGAGCGCCACAACCCCATAGCCACCTTTGACTGGACTTAACCATCCAGGGGTCCTTTACTTTACCTTTTACCTTTTAGTCTTGAGGTCTAAATTCACATTCAGCAGATCACTGAATCACAGATGCTGGGGAAAGCTGCCCTTGGGGAATGGTTGTTGCCTTCCAGTGCTGCACATATAGCTTTGGTCTGATCCTGCAGGGCTCTTCTCATGTTTTTACTGTTAGCAGACCTTGCAGCTTGGAATTAGAGTGGAACAATCATTTCCAATTTCTGGAATTCAAAGGCTTTATTCATGCAGAAACTGTTTACAGAATGAGTGGAGATAGAAGGAGAGAAATAGCATATATCTTGTCTCAAAAAGTTAGGACAGAGCAACAAACAAAATAGCTCTGTTTTAGGGGTGGCATTAAGGATGACAAAGCAAAGACGATAAGCAAGTGCTGGCAAGATTGCTAGACCAACAGTGCCCTCTGGTGGTTTAAAGTAATTCATGCATTAACTACAAACTCAAGAGAAGGAAATATATTTGCTTTTCACCAACACTCCAATCCAATTAACTTTATTGTACTAGCCATTGGCCATGACAAATGTGAATCAAAAATAAATATAAGCAAAAGGGATGCTGCGCCACAAATAATAGTCTCTGTTTAGATCTCTGAGTTTCCCTTACATTTCACTGCTATATTGTCCAGGGTATTCTTTCTGATCTTTTCAGTCACCAAAGCAAAAAGGGTGACTTTATGAGTCACTGAAATGTTTCCATTACTAAGAAGCCAACACTTCACCAACACTTAGATGCATTTTCAGCATGTCTGAAGGGCAACACAGCACCTAATGGCAAGGGAAGGGTCGATTGTAGCATCTGTGATTGAATGGGTGGGTGAGCTAAGGGACAAGCCCCCTTTTTTCTGCTCTAGGAGCAGGTGTCAACAGCACTCTCGCACAGCAAAGCATTTTGGGAAAATGCCAGTGGTTCCATTGCAGCGTCCTTCCAGCCACTCCTTGTTCACTGTGAAAACACAACCAAGGTGAAGGCAGGTGGGTTTATGGCCAAAGGCACAGATCAAGAGAAGGAGATGAGGAAGGTGCCTCTGGTGCCTTTTAATCTGGGAGGGGGGATCATTTTTCCCTTCAGGGACCATGAAACATCCATCTCTGCCCTGCCTACCTTCAGAGAGGATCTCCAGCTTGTCACCTTCTTTGAAAGACAGGTCCTCCTGGCCCTGAGCAGTGTAGGGGTGACACGCAGTCATGTGGTAGAGTACTGGCCTGCTCGTGGTATCCCTTTGGGCCTTCAGAACACACACAAATGGGACCATGCACTGGAATCAGAGGGTTGGTAAGGAATCTCAAGAGTCATCTAGTCAAACCCCCTACCAATGCAGGCAATCCACTACTGCAGCACCTGTAATAGGTGGCCAGCCAGCTTCTAACAAAAGACAGCCTACCCACTTCCAAGGAATTTTGCTTCCACCATCCAACAGCTTTTACTGTCAGAATGAGGTCGTAGAGGGAGATTGAGTAAAACAATTAACTCTACCACTTCAGGTTGGAGGATACCATTTCTGAATATTAATATTATTAATAAAAATAATATCTCACTAAAAATTGAAAACAGCAAGGCAGGACTGGTGTGCTAGCCTCCTGTTTGCAGGGAAATTTGTTGTTGTTGTCGTCCAGTCTTTAAGCTAGATAACCCAACACCAATCAACATGTACCTGGCACCAGAGGGTCAGCTGACCACCTTCCATGCTTTGCCAGATGTTCCTCAGTTCTTCATCACTGCTAACAGGGATCAGCTCATCACTACCTGAAATCTTGTACCTGAAAAGGGTCAGTGATGCAATCATGCACAGGTACATAGGAAGCTGTTAAGGCAAGAGTGGCATGGACACACCATACATTTAAAGCTATTGGCTTTTCCCAAAGAACCCTCCTAATACATATGCATTTTTGTAAACATTGTTGGGTTGGAGAACTGCGCCACAAAATTAGGAGAAGTGCAAATTTCAAAGGATAGTTGTGTATAGGTTTGAAGATTGTGTTGGAAAGCCACAGATCAGATAGATTCAGCTTTCATCCCTACCTGGTGCCAGTTCATGTTTATCTCAGAGCCTACCTCACTGACATCCGTGTAGCCTGCTGGCAGCATTCTTCCTGTAGCAGGTTCCTAAAGTCAGCCAGGGATGGGGCAGGACTCATTTTCACCTTGAGGGAGTAGGAAGTGTGGATCTTCAGCAGGATGAACCCATTGGTGATGTCACCAGCCTCCCCAGAAGAGGATAAGTCCTGCTCAAGAGATGGAAAGGTACGGCTGAGCAAAGGGACCATCTGAAACAGTTTGTGTGTGTGTGTGTGTGTGTGTGCGCGCGTGCGCATGTGTGTAGTATAAATAAAAATATAACAACTCCCCTTCCTGACACCCCAAACAGTATTTTCGGGTACAGATTGCATTTCGTGGAAGCACAATATAGTCTACAAATAGGATTAAGAAGCTTCTATTTTAACTTGGTATTGAGTCTCCTGTAACAGTATTTTTCCCTTCACAGTGCTCATTGTTTATTTACCACCTACAATCAAAATAAATGACTCTGTTATTTAGATCCACATCTCGTTTTTCTTAATTTATCTAACTTTTCTCCAGTTAATCCTGTTTTCCCTTGCAAAGACCATACCATTTGAAATGTAGTTGGCAGGGGTGGCCCATCCCGTTTTGCCACCTGAAGTGAAACAGGAATTGCTGCCCCACCACCACCATATACCCCACTTCCACCACCGCTGCACCCCAGTTTTTGCCAAACTCCTCAAAGCATTGCAACTCAGCTTCTCCGCCCTGGGGCAGTGAGGATGAGTGCATCCAAATACTGTGCATCCAAACACCTCCCTCTTGACGATGGAAGTGGTGGGAAGAGGACCGACCGCCTCTTGCACTGAGGTGGGTGTTTCACCCCTCCGCATGGATGGGCCAGCTCAGTTAATTGGAACCATTCTGCCAGATTCCTGACTATTTATAAAACCAATAAACAAACACCAGTCTGCCAAAAACATGTCCGCCTTTCTTTGACCTCTCATTGCTTGGATTTTGCGAGACAATCTTTCCAGGACAGCTAGCTGGCAAACTTTACAATGCCAATATTATAGATTCATAAAACTTACAGTTCTTCTGAAGCAGATTTTAGGGCTGTTCATGATGAAATATCCAAAGCCCTTTTGTAACTACATTATATTACGTTACGTCACATTATTGCCATGGCAAATACAGAGTCTCACCTCCAGGGATGTATTTTGACCAGCGATGTTCATGTCTGCCCTGTCGTCATCTTCCTTGGCTGGTGCTGCAAAACAAGCTTCACCCACTTACTAATAAAGCTGCATACGCTTTATATTTTATTTTTATTTTAGTTAATGTTTATTTAATGTTTAGATTTTAAAATTTATACCCCGCTCTTCACCATATGGCTCTCTTAAAGTGGCTTACAATAACAAAACGCACAACATGCAATTTAAAGAATCTCCCCTCAAGAAAACAAAAATCTAGGAACTGTAGTTTATTAAGGGTCTGGGAGCTCTAGCTCTGGGAGGTGTAAACTATAGTTCCCAGGAATCTTTGAGGAGGAGATGTGTTTCAAATTCTGGGTATGTAAACAACCTAATTCCATTAGTTAAACCCCGCCTTTATCATATTACTTTTATACCCCACCTTTCAGCCATGGTTCTTCCCCCTCCCCATTTTGCCCTCACAACCCCGCTGGATAGATTGGGCTGAAAGACAGGGAGTGGAGTTACTGGCACAAGGTCACCCGGTGAACTTTGTGGCTGAGTGGGGATTTGAACCCTGAGCTCCCAAGTCCTAGTCAGACACTCTAAACAATATGCAACAATGGAGAAAGGAAGCAAACTGGTTCCTTCTCCCTCTATCTCCTTTGCTGTAGGCTCTGTAGCTCTACACACCCACTGGGAGAAATGGGAGGATATAAAGGGTCCCTCCAGACAACTGACAAATCCCCTTCTTGTGGCTGACCTGATTTCTGAATATTTTGCCTCTCGCAGGGCAGGGTGGGGGGTTCTTTTCCAGGTGGTGGGGGAATCCCACTGCTGCCTTTCTGCAAGAAGTGAGAAGCTTCGAGATATGCCAAATCCCTTGTATGCACAAACACAAAAGGTTGCTACTCTCATTGGCTTGGGGTGGGAACAAAAGCAGATGATAACAAGAGGAGCAAAGCAAGGGGTGCTAAAGTTCAGGAATACCTAATACAGGGTTGCCAACTTTTCCAGCCAGCCTCTGTAGCTGTGCCATTTAAGAGCAGCTTCCTTTGCATCTCTGAGGTGGTTAATATGTTGATCTATGCACTGCAATAAGTTTTCTGCACATCAGCAAATATTGTATTCAACAGTGCAGGCACTGGCCACTTTCAGGTCAGCCGGCCACCTTTATGGCTGTGAGAGAGAGGCAGGCTGATGTGGCAATCAGGGAGGTATAGGTGGTTTAGAGCAGGCAGTGCTTCTAGAGAGAAGGCAGGGGAAAGAAGTTGGCAACTGCTGTCTGTGCCAGGAGCCCGTGAGCATCCCACATACTTCCCTTGCTTTCCCCCCTTCACCTGGGGCTGGGGACCATGAAAGCCGATGCCACAATCTTCCTCAAAAGCAGAAGAGATGACCTGTGAATGGAAGGAGGGTGGTATAAAATGAGCATTACTTTATTTATCATTTTCAATTTTATACATTTCACTGATTTCACTATCATTTTGACATTTCAAAACATGACCTCCTTCCCCCTCTTTCTGCTGCTCCTTAAATTTATTTTTAATATTTTCTGCATATCCAAATTAACTTCATTTGCTCATTTATTCCTCTATTTTAAATATATACTCTTCTAAAACTGCAGGTTATTACAATAATCCTGCCAATGCTCTTATCTGTTTACAGTTTATCTGTAAATATTCAATAAATCATTTCTATTTTTTTTAATAAAAAGTTTGTTATCTTGGTTTCTTATTTTTCCAGTAAGTTTTGCCATTTCTGCATATTCCATAAGTTTTGTATCCATTCTTCTTTTGCTGGGTCTTCTTCTTCTTTCCATTTTGGGTCGAGTAACATTCTTGCCACTGTAGTTGCCTGCGTGAACAAATTTCCATACAGCTTGGGTAGTTCTGACCCTAAAATGAGCATTACAAGCCAGAGGAGTGCAGTGTCAACTACTGGCTGTTATTTGGGATCCTGAGAACAAATACACATTAATGGGCCTTCTCTTGGAAGCCTCTCATTTATGGAAAACTCTTGCTGAGGGAGGAGTTCCTGGCTCCAACCTTGTCATTGATTTGGCACTATTTTTGATTTGCCAGGCATTGGGGCAATGCCTATTATTTGCTATTGTACTGTTAAATTTGTGTTTCACAATGCTTACGTGACTTTATTGTACGTTATTGGCTGTAAAGCAAAGTATTCATTTAACAAACCTTAACAACAACAATTTTCTTTCTCCTGGCTTGGCTCATCCATCTATCTCTCTATGTCTGTCTCTATGTCTGTCTGTCTGTCTGTCTGTCTGTCTGTCATCAGTATAAGGGGCACCAGCTGAATGCAAGAATGGTTTGGAGTAAGGCAGACCTGGCTGTGGGTCGTGAAGGCCACTCCCTGCAAGCCCCTTTCCACCTGGCCTAGGGGGCGGGGCCCACACTCACTAGCCCTACTGAAGAGGCTCCTCATGAGGCCGGAGGAACATCGCCCGGCTATTGTTTTATTGTTTTATTGATTTAATATGCTGTAAACCGCTTTGAGATTTTTTATTAAAAATATAAAGCGGTATAGAAATTTAAAAATAAAAATAAATAAATAAATACTCTGCAGTTTTGTGCAGCCGTAGATGGCCATGCCAATCCTAGCATGAGGAATGACAGGCAGGCACAGGCAAGCTATTTAACAGAGGGGAGAGCAAGCCACTGTATGAAGTGACTACCCCCTCCCTTCTTTAAAAGGGCATAGAGCAAGAGAAGAGGGGCTTGGGGCAGGTAGAATGAGCAAGGGTGGGAGCCCCTAGCAAATCCCTCTACAAAAAGTGCCAAAACGATTTACAACCAGAGTAAAAATGCAGTCAAAACACAGACAAGCATGTTAAAAAAAAATACTCAAAATGCAAACATCCAATAATTGATGATGGCCAAAAGTCCAAATTGATGATGGCCAGAAGTCCAAAAAAGAAAGAAAGAAAAAGAAAGGGTGCTTTTGCCTGTTGCAAAACAATGGCAAAATTGGTGCCAGATGGGACAATTTTGTAAACAGGGAACCATCCCAACAAGCTTTATTTCTACATGTAAGGTTGTTGGGGGAGGGGAGTTGTACAGGAGAACATTCCAGCATGTGAACCCCACCCCTCTCCTTTACCAAAGTAGTTCAGCCCAGAAGCATGCTGACTCCCTTTGGGGAAAACTAGCCCCATCACAGCAGAAGAACATCACCCCTTTTATCTGCGGAGTCAGAGGTTCTACCTTGGCCTGGCCCAGGAAGTCTTTTTCTTCTAGCTCTTCCACGTCCTTCTTTGGGGGCTTGAAGATCTCCCCCTGAGGGACACTCCGGGGTTCCAAGAAGAGATGTTCCTAGGACAAGGCAGGTTTAGGGTAGACTATTCACAACAGGGTCATCTTGTCTTGGATATACACATTTACCTGAAGCTGCAGAAAGGAAGTTCATCTTGTCTAGGCTCCTGCCTTGCAGAGGAAAATCCTCTGTGCCAGAGAACAGTTTTCTCTTTCAGGGGTGGGGAACCTCAGGCCCAGGGGCCATATGTGGCCCTCCAAGCGTCTCCATGTGGCCCTTGAAACTCCCCAAATGCCACACCCCTCGCTGGCCTCTCTTTGCACCTCCCTTGAGTGTTTTTCCTTGGCTGGAATGTGTCCTTGAACTCCAGCAGTGCCTCTTGCTTGTCTGGATGGAGAGGTGTGAGTGGGCAATAAAAAGGGCATCTGGAGACGTCCTGTGTGAGTGTCGTCCTCTGCTAAGCAACCTCTTCCTTGGAAGGTAGATCTACACTTCCAGGAAAAACCGACTTCCTCAGGTTAATGCAGCAAATCATACCTGGACTTGCTTCAGAGCACTATCAAGGTGGTGGATTTGACCCTTTGGAGTCTCTCTAGCAGCCTCCTTCAGTGTTTGCTGAGCATCCTGCCACTGTCCAAGATGGCAATGAGCCGCAGCAGTGTTGTACGCCACCTGCAGACCACACAAGAAGTAACATTTCTGCTGGATGCAAGCCTCAGACATTACACTGGGTTCTTCAGCAGGAAGGAAAGTCCTCAATTACCAACTTTGTAAGACCTCTATATAGTAAACTCTATCATTACACAGGTTTCATGGCAGAGAATTGTAGGGTTGCATCCAGTGCTAATCTTTCTCAGAGCAGACCAGTCAGATATCTCTTGTTGGAAGACCACAAGTAAGATCTAATTTCAACCAAACTTTCCCTATGCATGATCCCGATACATGAGTTCAGTGGCACCCTGTCTCTGACAGTGGAAGTGGAACATAGCCATTGTGGCTAGTAGCCACTGGTAGCCTTATCCTCTTCTTTGAATTTGTCTAATCCTCTTTCAAAGCCATCCAAGCTGGCCACCATCACTACTTCCTGTGGGAGTTCCCCCTCACCGAGTTACAATTTCCAGAGTGGTTTAGCAATCAATCGCTCTTTATGGGGATCTCTGAGAATTGTAACTCTGTGTGGGGAATGTGTATTGGGGGGGGGGGGGTTAGAAGACTCGGCATCCTGAACAAACTACACTTCCCAGGATCCTTTTGGCTAATCCCTGACAGTTCAAAGTGGTATGCTACTGCTTTCCTGAATGGGAAGTCCATGTCCCAGGGGATTCTGGGAGTACATGTGCACATGTTTATTTGTACGGTTCAGCTTCTATGTACACAGGTACACAGACTGTTTGGGCAAGCTGTGAAGGGAAGGGTAGAGGAAGTATGAGGGGATAGGCTATGAAAGGGGAGGTGCGAGGTGAAGGAAGTGTAAAGGGAGGGGGGTTGGCCAGGTGTAGAGGAAGGGGGGTTGGCAAAGGGATTGGTGAGCAGAGCAGAGCAAGGAGGTGCAGCAGCCCCTAGATTGTTTTGCTCAGTCATCATCGTATAATGCTCTTAACATCACCTTACCTCCCAGGCACACAACACAAACTTCAGACCCAGCTGCTTATAATCAATGCAGGGATTCTTCCTGAGGTGCAGCAGGGCAAGCCTGAAATCATTCAGGGCTTCTTCATATCTGGCAGGGGGAGAAAACAACGTCTGTGTTTAGGAAAGTAAAAATACTGAGATCAGGAAAAGAATTGTACTGTTATTGCTGTTAGATATATCCTTTTTAAAAAATAATTTTTATTGAATGATTTTATGTTACAAAAAACAATACAACCATACTACCACTAAATATAATTGAGAAATAAAAATTTCATACATCAATATTTAGTTTGTTATTTGTTATTTACCATCTTATTTCCTCCCAAACATTCCATACAAAAACACACATATTTACAGACAACCCCCCCACAATGATAATAATGAAAGTAAATATTTTTTTTCCATTTTATCTTACAAAACATATTTTGTAATTTTGTACAAAACATACAAAACATACAAAACATACAAAAAAAATATTTTTTTTCCATTTTATCTTTCTTCAACTTTGACTTCCTGCCAAGTCCCTTTGCATATATTTTATCTTACAACTGAATGTACACAAAACAATAAACCTTTCTATATAAATTTTCCAATACATTCTGAAAACATAATAAATCCTTAATTGTTGTCCACCTGTTGCTGTTAGATATATCCTAGGTGTGAGGAGCCCCCGTGGGGTCTGAGGACCCTCCAGACCTCCCCCTTTGGCCAACATCCCCATAACCATGCACACCTACCCCACCCCTGATGACATTTGTGCACAAAACAGGATTGCAGAGACAGAGCCGGATTTACAGAAGCCGTCCAAGTTTCTGATTTGATTCTGGAATGTCTCACTTTTCCTTAGGACGTCCCAACATTTCATCAGAGAAATGTTGGAGCATATGGTGTGCAACCCTCAAGCCAAGGAGATAAGTAGCTATACATCCTTTAGAAGACATCTGAAGGCAGCTCTGTATAGGGAAATTATTTTAATGTTTTATTATGATTTTTATATATGTTGTAAGCCGCCCAGAGTGGCTGGTTGGAGCAACCCAGCCCAATGGATGGAGCATAAATCATAAAGGTAGTAGTAGTAGTAGTAGTAGTAGTAGTAGCAGTAGTATGGAATCGGACATCCCTGTTTTCATTGGAGAAACGCTGGAGGGCATGGGATTGAACTCCACTTTCCGGTTTACAGAATCCACAGGATCTCTGTTTCCTCTCCACATTTAACAAACCCCCTAGTGTAATTTATTAGAAATTCAACAGATGAACATTTTTCTGGCATGGAGTGAAGCTGGAGGTGGCTGAATTCTCTCCACCATTCCACTGCTGTTAAAAGGTGGAGGAGGCTCCACTAAGAAGAAGGTGGTAACTTGACATCAGTTTCTGCCCCACATATGCTGCATAGCTTGGCTGGTTGTTTGCCTCCCTTTCCCCTGCTTGTGCGCTGGATTCATTCTGGCTCCTATAATATTTGTGTGAGCTCAATTATTGTACTCTTTGACAACGAAACAGCAGACACTCACCTCTCCAGCAACAGGTAAGCATATCCTCTTTGGAAGAAACCCACAGCTAAGCAATTGTCTTTGGAAATGGATCGGTCAAATGCCTGGAGGCAGAAAAATAACATTAAGGTTGCCAGATTTCTTTTTTTACTCCTGTGCTTTTTAACAGCAGGAGAAATTCAGCAAGAAATGTTTTTTCCTGGCACAGAGATGAAACAATGAGAAAAGGCATCACTTGTTTGCTTCTACTGGGTGTCAGGCTGTTTAGAGGCAGAGAAATAGAGCCAGCCACAAAAAGCTCACAGCATTTTCTCAGCAGGGCAAAATGCATTTTGAGCATGTTGTTTGATTTGGTTTGATATAAGGAGAATTCCCTGGATGTCTAGATCCAGATTTGGGGCAAGTACTCTTTGGTGAGAGAGCCCATGCAGCGATTTAAAATCTCAAAACATGCAGCAAAGTAAAGGGTGGAAATGCAGGGTGTTAGACGTTTAAAATAACCCCTTCTAAGTTGCTACAAAAGCTCCCCACTTTCCTTAGCATACACGATATGTTTGGTAAGATAAATATGATTTACTTACAAAACTATTCAAATATCAGATTCATGTGCTTTTCCATACAGCAGCAAGAAAAGCCAGGCAGCAGAACTTAGGTTAGTTCTAAAAAAGGTAAATGTTTCTAAATCATTTGCATAGAAACACAGAGATGGCTTGCTAAAGCCATACTGTAGAAGCTTGGAGCATTCAGCTTAGGCACCCTTACTGGAAGAGTTAACATGGTGGGAGGAAATGGTGGAATGTGGGAAAACAAAGTGTGGTAGCCCTTCCTCCCAGCCTGAGGGGATGTGACCTAGTTAAGTCAGGTAGGACAGCTTACTCTATGTTTTTAACTCCTTCATGCATTAATTATAGTTAAGCACGTTGGTTATATTAGGTGAGATATTTCCCACAGAGAAAGGGACTGCAGCTCAATGACTTTGAACCCACTTGCTTTGCACATGGATGGGACTGGGTTCAAAACTGACCCCTGATATCTCCAGTGAAAAAGCGGGGGGTGGGGAGATCCCAAGGAGCAATAGCAATGGAAAAGTCATATTTTGACCAAGACCCCAGAAAGCTGCTGCCAATCAGAGTAGGCGACACTGGTCTAGATGGGCAGATATTCTGACCTGCTGGCATAACACAGCTTCCTATGCAGGAATCAGGTACAGTATGAACTAGCTCAGCCCACCTTCCCAACCTTGGTGATTCCGAGACAGAAATGCAATGTCTCTTCCCGAATTTGTTACCTTAAGCTATTGCTGCACTGAGAGGCTAATTCTGTTTTTGCTTGCAAAGTAGGTCAGGAATTCTTCCAGGGATAAAGCATTAAGGAAGGAACTTGCAAAGTCATTGTTTCTTCTGTAAAAAGGTACTCCACTGAGGCTTAACTAAGGTTGGACAAATCGATCAATTTCAGTTTCTAATCTTTTCAACCTTTAGTTCAGTTTGCCAAATTTCTGGATCAGTTTGCAGATTTTTTTTTTAATGTTCTCATGAAAATTTGGCAGCTTTGTACACATTTCTGCCAACATGCACCTCTCTCTCTTTTTTTGCAAGTGATGTCCCCTAATATTTTTAATGTTATTTTCACTAATATTTTCATTGTGTGTTCTTATGGCTGGAGAATCACAAAATTTGGTGCAAATATTTGTGTGTGTGAATTAGTTACCTTTGCATTAAAATGAAAACTGAACCAAATTTCTTTCCATCCCTAGGCCCAGCCATACCAGAACACTTTTTCTGTTTTGGGCTTCTTGCATTCTGCCTCACCAGTCCCAATGGGCACCAGCTAGTTCTGAAATCTGAGGCATGTTGCTGACTCATTCGTTCTGGGAATTGCTTAATTTGTTCAACAGTTGCTTCCTGCTGTGGTAACCTGGTTCTCCAGGAAGTGCTGAATATGAAAATCCTTTGTCCTCCCCACAACACTTTTTACCTGCATTGATTTACTTTATGTGAGCCACTTCACACGTTACATTCCTTACGTGCACAGTTTAAATACTTCTTTCCTCCCACAAGTGTATACCTATTTATTTATATTTTTTTAGTGTCATAGTGCAACCCTTATTTATTTAACAACATTTGCAGCAGACCATTTATTTGATTTTTTAAAAAATCACATGCCTCTAAGCCAGGGGTTGGCAAACTAAAGTCCGCGGGCTGGATCAGCTCCACCTGGGTCGTAAATCCGGCCCGTGCCCCACGCCACAAAGCCAGAACCTGCTGCGAAGCCGAGACTCCCAGCGACAGCAGCGGGAGGAAGAGGCCGAGCAGCGGCGGCTCTGCCACTTAATTGCTGTGCCTGGTTTACCTCAGCATGGCGCAGGGACGTCTCTGCCAATCAAATGCTGCGCCTAGTTTACCTCAGTGGGGTTTGATTGGCAGAGACATACCTGAGGTAAACCAGGTGTGGCGTCTGATTGGCAGAGCTGCCGCCACTTGGCCCCTTCCTCCCATCACAAGGAGGTAAGACAGCGCCCACCACCGGCTCTGGCTCCTCCCGCCTCGCCACCTCCAGACAGTGGACCAGCCCGCTACTAGAAAAAATTGCTGACCCTGTGCTCTAAGCGAATTGCAATGGGCAATCTAAAACTGTCATTTAAAAATACCAGTTAAGAGAAGCATGGAAAACTAGTTAACATACATTTTAAAAATATAATAAAATCAGCAGCCGTAAAGCTGTTATGCATAATAAAAACACATGTAAAAATTGGTTGTTAAAATGACATGCCTGGGTAGGTTTGCAGAAGTAAACAAAACAAAAAAGTACAGTGGTACCTTGGTTTATGAACTTAATCCGTTTTGGAAGTCCGTTATTAAACCAAAACGGTTCTGAAACCGAGGTGCGTTTTCCCCAATGAGGCCTCCCACCGCTGGTGCCCTTCCACCATTCGGATTCTGTTCTTAGATTGAAGTAAAGTTCGCAAACCGGGACCGAATCGTTCTTTAACCAGACTGTTCTTAAACCGAGGTACCACTGTATTTAACAATTGTTGAAAACAATATAGTGAAGGCCTAATCTACCTCACAGGGTTGTTGTAAGGATAAAATGGCAAGGGGGGCTGCCACCTTGAACTCACTGGAGGAAAGTTGGGATATGAATGTAATAAATAAGCAGATAAAATATATGGTAAGTATCATCAATACATATGAATACAGGCAGGTCTGGCTCTGGGTTTGAGAGGCCCAGGAGCAAAGTGTGCTCTAGTGGGCTATACACGGATGATTTTCTTGGTGGTGTCAGTATTGGTGGCTAAAGGACTGCCATCTTCATTTCCCACAATGCTCTGGAGCGCCCAATCTACTGCTACCCCATGACGTTGTGGGGAATTAAAACAGAGTTAGACCAGCCTTTTTCAGCTTGGTGACTTCAGGATGCTTTGGACTACAACTCCAATCAGCGCAGACAGTTCTGAGTTGTGCTCCATGGAAAACCTGAGTTTGAACCTGTCATATGTGAAATGGTCTTAACACCTACCTCCAGAGCTTGCTCCAGGTCTCCCCTTGCAAGATGCAGGCAGCCAATGTTGAAGCTGATCTTTGAAGGAGGGTTTTCAATGCTGCAGAAGATGTGTAAGGCAGATTCCCAGCTGCCCTCCTCTAGAGCTAAAACTCCTTTGTTCCAGTGCCTGACCAGGTTACTGTAAGCCATTGTCCTTCCAGTCTGAGAGGAAACAATCTTATTTGGAAGGCCTGGCTCTTTAGAGCTTGCTCAGACTATGTGCTGTTTGGCTTTGCTTCCAGAGACAAGCAGACCAGGAAGTCGAGCATCTCTCTCTCTCTCTCTTTTGGTCCTAACTAAACTTTATTGCTCAAACAGGGAAATGCAGGCAGAGGAGGAGCCACTCTGGCAGCAGGTCAGTTTACAGACAAAGTCTTTTCTGTGCAAACAACAAACCCTCTGTCCCAACTTTTTTATCATTAGGTGCACTGTCTCTTTTTCCTTATCACAATGTCCAGGCCTGTAGTAAGAACTGGAATTTATGAAGTAATATTAAAGGAGAACCTTTGACCAGGTGTAAAGTGACTTCATCTCCACTGACTGCAACCTTTACTGCCCTTGAGCCATTTAGAAGAAATGCAGATTTTCTGTGTCCCTTCTCCATCCACCCTGTCCCCATTTCCATTCCCAAATCCTGTTGAAGAAATGGGATTAAGATCAGGAGTTACGGTAATTAGAGACTGCTGTGAGCTGTTCCGCCTATATCAATGACCAGTGAAATGTGGCTCATGCTAGCTGCTCCACTCTAATCGACTGCATTTTGCACTAACTGGAGGTTCCATGCCATCTTCAAGGACAGCCCCAGGTAGAGCACGTTACAGTAGTCCAGAGCATGAATTACTATGGCCAATCTAAGAATGGCCATATGTGGCAAACCAGCCCATAGCTGGTAAAAGGCACTCTGCACCAGCAAATAATAATAATAATAATAATAATAATAAATTTTCTTTATACCCCGCCTTCCCCAGCCAAGGCCGGGCTCAGGGTAGCTAACAACCAGTAATAAAAACAAGTTGAATGAATACAACTTAAAAACTAGATTATAATACAACATTAAAACATTAAAATGCAGCCTCTTCACAGGAGGAGAAAGGAAAAAGAAAGGGGGGAGGGAATCAAATTGACTCCAAGCCAAAGGCCAGGCGGAACAACTCTGTCTTACAGGCCCTGCGGAAAGAAATCAGATGCTGCAGGGCCTTTGAGCCTCTGGTAACAAAGCTGGATCTAGGACATGGGTGGGGAACATTTTTCAGCCCAATGGCTGCATTCTTAATGGGGTTCTTAATGGGGTATAGACCTTGTCAGGTGCCAAATGATGCCAACCTCTAGTCCCTTCTTTCTGGTCCCTGGGGTATCACATGTCCCTGTTTTTGGCCTTTGTTGTTGTTTAGTCGTTCAGTCGTGTCCGACTCTTAGTGACCCTATGGCCTTCTTAATTTTTTTTGTGAGAATTGGGCACTTAGATAAAGAATGAACCTATATTCATCTTTGATATGTTGGGAACTATAAAGAATGACTGTTTATTTATTTAATTTATATATTGCCCTTCCTCTGAAAGGGTTCTATATCTATGAAGAAAGACCCTGGTGATGAAGGAGTGGAGACCAGAGGTCCACTTTGGAGAGCCAGGCTGGAGCCATTTTATAAGCTGAAAGCCATCTTAGAGAGCAAACTAAAAGCCAAAAGACATTTCTCTCTCCCCTGCTTGCCCCTGCTTGCAAAGACAATATTTTTGCAACACGGCAAGTTTGCAAGAGGATGCGGTCAGGGGATTTTGCTGTTTCTGAGAAACTGCCTGTTTGCCCAGGATGTCTGCCCACCGCAGGATTCTAAAAGCAGACTTAAGCCTAGAAACTGTTAAAACCACAAAAGAGGTGGGGGTCAAGGAGCATTTACTGGAAACAGCAATCAGGTCAGATAGATTTTAAGCCATCAGTGCCACCTAGTGGAGAATGCACCCTGGAACCGAAAGGCCACCATCAATTCTTTAATTGGTTGAGCTTCAATGAATATGCATAAAGGGGAATGTTTAAGGGGGTGGGTGAAGGGGCTGGACTGTGCTTTTGCCTTAGAGCATAAAAGTTGTCTGCATCTGACTGACGGTGGGCATTCTCTCATTTTTGCTGAATGTACCCACTTTGCTTTGCTTGTCTGACAAATAAACCAAAGTCAATAAAACTTTTGTTTTAAAATATTGCTGCCTGGATTTTTTCCATTCTGGTCTGCATTCTGAAGTCTCCAACATTTCTGGTGCCACAGGTGACTCGGATCGAGGACCTTAAGTCCTCAAAGGACCAGAAGGCAGCTCCCTTGTCCTTCTCTGGACAGGGGGCAGCCGAGGGCCAAGGCCCCCGCTGCTCCAGAGCACTCGCCGAAACCTTTCTTCGGAGGAGGGCGAGGCCAATTTGACCCTCTGCTGTACCCTCAAGAGAAGACAACGGATTGAAGGACCGAGGTTGGGAGAACAGGGCAGAGACCAGTCGGCTGGTGAGTACATGGGGAAAAGGGCCCTGGGGACAGAGGAAGGCAAGACCCCCTTGTAATTAAAAGGGGAAGGGACATATTGATCACATGTCCAAGCGTGCTTGGTGGCATTAAGGGAAGGATTGGCCCCTGATAGCCACCCACGCTTAAGGATTTTAAAGGAAGGCAGAAGGAAAAAGGGGGGGACCGGGAGGCTAGTGTGTGGTACAGCGTCCAGTGGAAGAGGCACTTGGTGCGTGTGTGTGTGCAACCCCAGGGTATTCCCCTGGGGTAGAACCAATAAGTACTCCGTTTCCCAGCAGCGCGAGCTCGACTGGGCGAGGAAAATTGGGAACTGCATGTGCGTGTGTTTGGTGCTTGGGGACGCTGCACAAGGGCCATATTAAATATGGGAGGGAGTGGCTCAAAAGGTCCGGTAACTCCCCTGCAATGCATGCTGAACAATTTCAAGAAAGGATTCAGCGGAGACTATGGCGTTGTGATGACGCCAGAACGCTTGCGCACTCTGTGTGAACTGGACTGGACACAGCAAGGAACTGACTGGCCCTCCGAGGGCAGTTATGATACGTCCCTGGTTGGAGGATTGTGGTCCAACATTGTCAAAGTCCATCCTGACCAGATTCCTTACATGGACAGTTGGCTGAACGTGGTAACAGAAAATCCCCCCTGGCTGAAGAAGTGCAAAACTGAACAATGCAAAATTATGACCCTTAGGGCTGAAATTAAAGGGGCACAGGCAAAAAAAAATCGACTCAAAAAGCCCATCTACCAGGGACCCGAGGCAGAAGTTCTGATTCCACCACCCCCATATGATCCAAGTGCCGTGGTGGCCCCCCTTGGGAGGACAGGGACAGCCCCATATCCCCAAAGCTCCACCGCCGATATGCGGCCCCGGGAGCCGAAGCAGGAAAGGGGGGGGCTGCCAGCCAGCCCAGAAGTACACAAGGCAGAGCCCAGTGACCAGACCCTGGAGGAAATATACCCCAAAGTTAAATAATTGAGGGAAAGGATGAACAAATACAGAAGTTCGACCACTATGTATCGAGAAGCTGCAGAAGCTTATTGCAATGTTTGAGCCAAAGCATTGGGGGAGCACCTAAAGCGGTCCAGGTCCACCGCAGAGGCAGGAGCAACAGTCCTGACCCCCCCCCCCTTCGTGTAGTTCGGGACAACCCGCCCAAAAGGTGTTTGAACAAAGGGGAGATGTTGAGAAGAGGGAGAAAAAGCAGTGGAGGAAAGAAAAGGCAGCAGTGATAGTCGCGCCAATGGCTCACAACCCAGGGATCCGAGGGGTCCGCCGTAGCCATTCAGAGACCCGCGGCCAAGGGGGAGGAAGATGCCTGCTCAGCAACAGCAAGGCCATGAGAGTTATCCCTGTGAAAGGCTGCATGGAGCCAATTGGGAAGCCTGGTCAAAACGCATGTACTATTGGCTGGCAGAAAAGCAGCTATGGGAAAGTACACAGGCTGAAACAGGCTTTGCCCAGCCCATTGAGAAGTCTACAGGCGCAACGGAGGCTTGTGAAGCAGATGTGACTGATGCTCTAGAGAAGCCCTGGGTTGCGTGGCAGGGACTGAAGACGGCATGTCAGGCTGCAGTAGAAGCCAGACCAGAGGGACTTGGAAGCCCAGAAGGGACTGTGGGACGCCCAGAAAGCCCAGAGGGACCTATAGGATGCCCAGAAAGAGTACCAAGCCCAGAGGGGGCTGAGGCTGCTTTGGGAAGTTGTTTCTACGGTTCACCGCATCTGTATGATGGACTGTGTGTTGGAGAAAGGCTGAGGCCAGGCAAGCCGTTCCAAGAGTTCTGAGAAGGCCAAAGTCTCCAAGAGTTATTTGTCCTCTGAGGTGAAGTCCAACAGCGAAAGGCATTGCCCTGCAATTGGCAGTTGGATGCAAGGCTAACATCTATATTGATTCTAAATATGCCTTCTTAACCCTGCATGCGCATGGCGCCCTATGGAAAGAGCCGGGAAAGCTCTGAAATACAGTCCAGAAGTTGGGACGTTACTAGAAGCTGTATGGGCCCCCGAAGAAATTGCTGTAATGCACTGCAAAGGCCATGGCAGAGGTCGGGACATGGTCACTAGAGGCAACCGGAAAGCAGATAATGCAGCTTGTGAGGCAATTCTGAAACCTCCACCAGTGGGCACCACCGCCCTCAACCCAGCTACCCTGTTGCCGGTAGGAGAAGGTGAGGAGTAGACGCACGATTGCATTGAGGTTATGGACACAAGACTGGACCAGGAGGAAATCGATTGGCAGACAGAGTGGCCAAGGAAGCAGCCCGGGAACCGGCCCCCGCCTCAGTTATTGGAGCAGTGGTCCCAGAAGGGATCTTAAGCACTGCTAACAAACCAGATACTATGAGTCCACCCACATGGGGCCAGATGCCACAACCAAGCAGCTGGAGAAGTATGTCTATATAGCCAACCTTTATCAACTGGCAGCCCAGATTTCCAGGAAATGCCTGCTATGCCAAAAGAATAATCCCAGAACTCACTCCGGGTGGAACCGCGTTACACCCTCGATGAACATCAGTGGGCACGTCAAGAAGGAGCAGACAGCCGTGTTTTTGTGCCCCAGCATCTGGCCAGCGTGATTGTGAAGAATTGCCACGAATCCACCCATTTGGGAGGCCCAACTGCTAAAGCACACCTTGGGAGAATACTCTACATCCCCAACCTATCTCAACTAACTGCTGCTATAACTAACTGCTGCTACATCCCAAAACTGTGTCCTGTGCGACAACCAAGAGACTGAGACTATCACCCTTTGAACTTTTGTATGGCAGGCCACCGCCTTTCGTCCGAGACAAGTGCAATCCCTGTGTTTGTTGTGTGTGTTTGCTTCCCTTCCAGGTATTCCCTCGAGCGTACACCGTGCAGTCCCGCGGCACGTCTGGCGACCCCCTCATCCCCAACTGCGGTGAAAGTAGCCGAGGTGATCCCCTGGGTACAACAAGAAGTCGGAGGGTGTCTGGACTTGCAAAAGAAATCCTGCTGACCCTCTGAAGCTGATCATCACCTTGTGTCTGACGCTACCAGGGAAAAGCGTTGGGCCACGGGCAACGAGATCCTGCGACTAATCATCACAAGGACAGTCATAAAGACTTTCTCCTTTCTCTCTTATTTTCTTTATTGACTTGCTCTATGTCTTATTGCCCTGACCCTACCGAGCCATACCAACCCTATTGGCCTGCTGACCTCTGCTATGACTGGTTCGTCTTGCCGGTGGTAAGAGACGGCATACTTGTTGGCTCTTGGGAACAAGGGTTCAATAGGCCGGCCGCAGTACAGCATCCCACTCTCCCACTGTGGCTCTTTATTCACTGCATTGCCCAGCGCACTTGGATGTGGCTCCTCCGGGGAGCTGCAGGATCGGTCGAAATCTATCGAGTTCTAGACCGCTCTTGTGGTTGTGGGGGAATAGCCCGCTGGTTGCAAGGTAAAGCGATATATCAACCCCATTTGATAAACCAGGCCCAAATCTTACTCCAGGTGTTGCATGGGAGGGTGTCTGAATCAGGTGCACATTAAAATTACTGAACAGGTGCCTGTAAATCCTGCTGCCCCACCTGTGGTTGTCGTGGTGGCTCGAGCCTCCCAAAATCCCAGAATACTACCTGAACTACTGGGCCTGGTAACTCCACACCTAATACCCTTGAATGTGGCAGGGTATTCCTGTGGCTGCATAAGAGTTGCCACCCAGTAGACAGACAGGGCACCTAGTTCCGGAAGAATTGGATGGGAGGGGCGCCAACTGGCAGCGTCCCCAACGTAGAAACTTGCTCTCCAGCAAATTTAGAGGCACCACTAGGACTTTTGGTATTGGGCCCAGAACCCCTTGATATAGTCACCCCGTGTGTCAGGCCGTTGCAGGGGTGGATATATTCTTGTGGGTGCAACATCATTTACGTGGAAGAAGGGGCCCCTTTTGGATATAGTACTCTCCCAGGAAACCACAGGGGTCTCCACCCACCGGGAATAGTTGGGAAATTGATCCAGTGGTAGGAGCTTCTGAAATAAGGTGGAAAATCACCCCTGAGGCCCAGCGAATAATTGAATACGAATATCAGTGGGCCCTTCAGCAGTAAAAGAACATTAGGAATGGCCCCCGAGTATTGGTGGGAGGAACTATGGAAATATTGGGGTTGGTGGGTAGGAGTGGTATGTACTGCCCTACTTCTTTGGATGCTCCTGTATTCTTGCTGGCATGAACAATATCGTATCTGGTTAGAGAACCTACCTGTGTATTGGCCAAAGCGGGAAAGAGTCCCCTGGCCTCCCATGCCAACTTTTTCCGTCTAATGACTGAGTGGGGCGTCCATAACCCCTACAAGAGGTAGTTACAAATGGCTGAAATGGTAGCCCATTCTGCCAATAAGTCAGAATGTCTGGTATGCACCTTGGCCCCAACAGATGCCATGAGTGGACTACCACTTCTCCCACTGCCACTTAACCGTTCCACCATTCACAAACGAGCACTAATCAATGTCCCAGCACGTACCCATATCCTGGCTCTCTATGATGTGGTACCTATAGATCCATCAAAACGAAAATGGAGACCGTAACCGGTCGGCATTTTCGTGATGGAAAGGGGGGAATGAAGGAGTGGAGACCAGAGGTCCACTTTGGAGAGCCAGGCTGGAGCCATTTTATAAGCTGAAAGACATCTTAGAGAGCAAACTAAAAGCCAAAAGACATTTCTCTCTCCCCTGCTTGCCCCTGCTTGCAAAGACAATATTTTTGCAACACGGCAAGTTTGCAAGAGGATGCGGTCAGGGGATTTTGCTGTTTCTGAGAAACTGCCTGTTTGCCCAGGATGTCTGCCCACCGCAGGATTCTAAAAGCAGACTTAAGCCTAGAAACTGTTAAAACCACAAAAGAGGTGGGGGTCAAGGAGCATTTACTGGAAACAGCAATCAGGTCAGATAGATTTTAAGCCATCAGTGCCACCTAGTGGAGAATGCACCTGGAACCAAAAGGCCACCATCAATTCTTTAATTGGTTGAGCTTCAATGAATATGCATAAAGGGGAATGTTTAAGGGGGTGGGTGAAGGGGCTGGACTGTGCTTTTGCCTTAGAGCATAAAAGTTGTCTGCATCTGACTGACGGTGGGCATTCTCTCATTTTTGCTGAATGTACCCACTTTGCTTTGCTTGTCTGACAAATAAACCAAAGTCAATAAAACTTTTGTTTTAAAATATTGCTGCCTGGATTTTTTCCATTCTGGTCTGCATTCTGAAGTCTCCAACAGTGAGACCCCAGTGCACCAGTCTCAGAGGGGCTGCCTGATGCATCTTTGTAAGATTCTCTGCTCTTCTGCCTCCTTCTGCTCAGCATCTATCAGAGACAGTCATTCTGCCTCATCTCTGCATCATGTTGGGTGTGAATGGAGCATTCAGTCACTGCAGATACCAGGATGCAGCAGAAATTTGAGGAATGCTGGGAAAAGTTAAGGAAAGGGAATGCCTTGTCCCAGATGAGCCTCCCTGTACTCTGAGATCATCTGACAAAGGGATTTTGTTCTAATTACCTTCATGTCTAAAAATGTACATTGCTAAGTCTCACTTTTCTCCAGGGCCTCAAAAAGGCACTTCAGCAGAAATTTTTGCAGTGCCGAAACACACTAAAGTATGATAAATGAAGGCTGAAATGTGATGTACACTTATTTGACAGTAAGCCCCACTGAACTCAAGTGGGACTTGCTTCTGAGTAAGCATGTGTAGAATTGCACTGTAAAGTCACTCGAATGCAAAGTGTTAAAGAAATTGTTCTATGGGTTTTTGGTTGATTGATTTGTATGCAGTAGTTCAAATAAGAGAATACAGCTCTCCTAACAACTCTCAGTGGAAGACAGGAGTGCCTGGCGTGCTTCGTGTCCAACTCACGAAGAGTTGGACACGACTCAACGACTAAACAACAACAACAACTCTCAGCTCCCTTAACATCATCATCATCATCATCACCATCATCATATTAACAAACTACAACTCCCTGAATTCTCTGGGGGAAGCCATGAGCATTTAGAGTGGAATTGTAGTGCTTTAAATGTGGGGTGTGAATGTCACCTAAGATGGCCCTAACCACCCATTGGAACAGCATGGTGCTTATCTGTGTCACAGCAGACATCATGGCAAAAGCTTTCCGTCCTGGGTGAGAGGAAGAATGACTCTTCTATGATAGCCTCAGTCACGCATTGGTACTGCACCCTGATATGGGTACATATCACAAGCAGGTATCACAGGAAAAGTGTTGCCTCCCGTGTGAGAGAGAACAGGGAATGCCTTCTCTAAGATAGCGCTAGGCCACCTGTTGGCTTGGATTATGATGTGTCTATGCATCAGCCCACGTGAGAGAAGAGGCAATCCCTCGTGTTTGAGAAACTGGGTGATGCCTCTTCCAAGATGGCATCTGCTGAGGGTAGCCAAAAGAAACAAGGGCAAAGTTAGCATAAAAAATGGCATATGCCAATTTATATACCGTATTTTTTGCTCTATAAGACTCACTTTTCCCCTCCTAAAAAGTAAGGGGAAATGTGTGTGCGTCCTATGGAGTGAATGCAAGCTGCACAGCTATCCCAGAAGCCAGAACAGCAAGAGGGATTGCTGCTTTCACTGCGCAGTGATCCCTCTTGCTTTTCTGGCTTCTGAGATTCAGAATATTTTTTTTCTTGTTTTCCTCCTCCAAAAACTAGGTGCGTCTTGTGGTCTGGTGCGTCTTATAGAGCAAAAAATATGGTAGATGTCAGTTTAGAATTATAATGAAGGAGGTTTGACTAGATTTGCCTGAGATCATTTCCAACAAATTTATGATTCTTGGATGCCTTCAAACAGAAGACAGACCTTTCAGGTTTAATACACAGTTGCATTAATAATACTGTTTTCTTTCTTTCTTTCTTTCTTTCTTTCTTTCTTTCTTAGCAACTTTCTTATTAGTCTGGACACAATTTTTGTCGATGAAATGTTTTAAATTCATTAATTTGACTGATTAACCAATTAAATGTTTGTGGGCTCTCTCAAAAACCAGCTCAATGCATTTGGTTTTGCAATCCCATTGGGAATCACGGGAAATTAATCTCACAAATTGCAGAAACAGGGAGAGAAAAGAAACCAACAGAATTTATTGGTCATTTGTCAATGTAAAAAAACAAAATGAAACAAACAAGACAAAAACAAGCCTCCATGGCAAAGGTGTGTGATTGCAAAGGAGATGCTGGTTAAATTCATATATATTATATTATGTACACATCTGAATGCCATTTCTAAATACAATATGTACACAGTCATACAACAGCCGAAACAAACAACATAAATCTGAGCTTGGTTAGCAAAAAATAAGGCAGCAGTGGGGAGAGAGAGAGAGGCCTTGTTTGAGGGAACTATATGTGCTCTGGGACAAAATGGCTAATATATCCACAGTTTCGAACTTCAAGTAACACGGGAAGAAGGTGTCCCAATTCAGGCTGCCCTCAAAAGATGAGGCAAAAGGTGCTCTCTCATCAAAATCCTTCATTCCTATCTTCTGTCGCTGGGTTGTGCACTAGAAAGGCCTGGTTGCACTCTGCCTTGGTCATTTGCTGGGTCATTTGCAACATTTAACCTAGCAATTGACTCCTAAAATGGCCAGAGGACCATAGGATCAAAAGCAAGAACATCCTGGCCTGTTCCTACAGCCTACAGTTGTAAAACAGATGACCTTCCAGATGTTGCACTGCAACACCCATCAGCCCTTAGACAGCACAACCAGTGGTCAGGAACAATGGATGTTGTAGTCCAGCAACACCTGGAGGACCAGAGGTTCCCCATCCCTGGAGAAATCAGCCAGTGAGGCTTCCCTTACCATCTCCTATGCATGTCACAGCAGAACAGGCCACTGCTCAAGGCAGAAGAGAAAGGGGACCCTACCTGTTTCTCACATGGCCAGGGATTTAAGATAGCCAGTGGTGATACCCCCAAAATGTATAGCAAAGTTCTCTCCAGTGCCAAAGCTCCTTTGCCATTTTTGGTGGAAGAGCACCTGGTTGGAGTCTCTAAGGCTTCATGTTCAATCCAGTTCACATCTCCAGTTCTCAGTGCTGGGAAAGATTTCCTTAACACCACTGCCCAGCCACTGTAGACATACTAGGCTAGAGCAGGGATGGGGAACCTATTTTCATCCATATGTTATTGGACTTGAACTTGCATCAGCCGGCATAGCTAAAAATCAGGGATGATGGGTGTTATAGTCCAGCAGCTTCTGGAGGGCATCCCTCCCCCGTCCCCAGGCTAGAGAGAGCCCTGTGGTCAGGCCTAGTATAAGGTAGTTCCTTTATAGCTGTTAGTTTTGTCATTTCCATGACAGCTGGGGTAAAAAAACAGGACTTCTGACCCAAACTAGTATTTTACATGGTAAAACAAGTCCAGCGGGATCCAGTGACTAGAAACCAGATGGTTGTCATTCTGACTGTAGGAAAGCCATTAAAAATCCTCCCTATAAAATGAAAATTCATATGGCTACTTCATATGGCTGTTGTGACAACCGCTGTAGGGAGTGGGAAGCACAGAGGACAATAATAATACCACATTGGGAAGGGGAGTGGCACAACTCGTGAATTTTCCATGTGAACATCTCACTTAACATCAAGCGGGTGATGGCACGGGCACCCATAGCATGCCATGGAATGTTTGCTAACATTTATAACTTCAGAGGGGAAGGCTCAGTCATGGAATGTTGAAAATCAATACACTTGCTGCTAGGAAAGTGGTTTGGGGGTTTTCTGGTGCAGAGGGGAACTTCACACCAGAGTTAGGGAGAAAAGCAGCTGTGTAGTGCTGGGGAGGAATCTAGGGAGGGGAGACGCTTGAGAACGGCTGAAAGCCCGAGTTTTAGCAGTAGGGGGAGCTAAAAGATGGAGAGGAACAACATCACACATAGGAGTGAAATGAGAAAAAAATTGGCTGAAATTTCACATTCAGAATGATGAGACAAACAAAAATATTTGGTCTCCAGTTTAACACACCAAGATAAAAAGTCAAGCCTGAGAAGCACTGAAATTGCTTCAGAGGCTCTAAGAGCCATGTCCAGAGGAGCAGATGCAAAAACAGCAAAGAATCTTGTGGCGCTTTAAAGACTAACATAAGCATAAGCCTTTGTAGACTACAGACCACAAGTTCATCAGTTGCATGAAGGTGTCATCCTGAGTTTTAAGCATATTTCACACACAGTTTGGGAGGCGTGGGGATTGTAAAAAGTGAGGTCGGAGGGAAATGAAAAAGTACAGACAGTGATAATCATGTTCTTAACAGTAGCAATTCACTAAACAGTTCTTGACAACACAGAATTCCTGGCATTGGCAAGCACATATAATGTGCTAAAGATCCTTTTGTCCAATATTTCAAGCACTGGATGACGTGAGCTATAGTCCACAAAAGCTTATGCCATATAAAGACTCTTTGTTGTTCTAAGATTTAGGACAGGGTGGAGCTGGAGGGTGGTGTTATAGGGCAGGAGGGGCCACCAAGAGCAATGAAGCAATGAAGATAAGCCACTGCTGCTTAGGAAGGACAGGTTCCCATAGTCAAATCTGGTTGGCCATTGTGTGAGTTCCAGTAAGGATCACTATGGGCAAACCCATTTACTTGCATTCAATACGTGCATGACCAAACATATGTGCATCGGCCCAAACCCAGAAGTAACCTAAAAAGTCACAAGAAGGGGCAGAATGGGGCATTTGCCGTCTTTTTCAGTGGTGTTTCAATTATAAGCGATTTCACGGATGCACACAGTGCCTCAGAACGTAACCCTCACGTAAATGGGAGGTTGCCTGTGCTTATAATATGTCATCAACAACCCAGATTGCAGTCATTTCCAAAAACCTCTTTGCTACTTAACAATGCTACAGTCAATTATATATCTGATGCTCAGGTTATCTGAATTCCAGTTATCCCCAAATTTCTGGCTCCCTGAATATACTGCTGCAGGTTCGTAATAATCTTCTTTTCCTAGGGGGTGAGGGCTTTTCGAAAGCTGCTTCTTCAACCCCCACCCACCCCTTTCTTTTTGGATTGAAAACCATTTGGTGCCTGACACTCTCACCCACCCCAAAAAGTGAGAGGTTACACAACCCCTCTCCGTTGGAGATTAGTTGTCTCTCCCCCCCCCCCCATGATTAAGCCCCAGGTTTCACTTTTAATTCCCTTTTGGTGCCTTAATAAAGTGGTATCTGGATACAGAGGGAAGTTTCATTTACAGCATACATTTAAAACACATTTAAAGCACATGACTTCCCCCCCAAATAATCCTGGGAACTGCAGTTGGTCAAGGAATGGCAACCCTGTAAGGGCTAAACTACAATTCCCAGGATTCATTCAAAGGAAGTCAAGTGTTTTAAATGTGCTTCAGTTGTATGGTGTGGATGCAACCAGATATCTATGTCAGTCCGTTTTGGCAACAAGTTCATTAGCACAGAAGGCATCAGCATCATCATGACAGTAGTAACAGTGTCCACTATTTCCCCCTAAAAGATCTTCCACCACAAAAAAGACCTCTATTTACCAAAGAGCCCTCAGTGACCTTCCTTTGACCATTAACATTCTTTTGCTCCTTTTTAAAACAATTTTTAAAATCCAGTGTGTAAGAATTCACACACGTACACCCTCCCTGCGAATATGCAGTCACAACAACCTCCCTCAAACCCCTGAAAATGAAGCTGTGCAACTCTTTGCTATTGTTCTGGTCACAAATGGCTGCCCTCCTGTTCCTTGTAGGATTCCTTCAGGGAGAACAACACACCAACATGGCTTCCAGGAAGAGTGAACACACCCTTGAAGAACTGAGCTTTCTTGACAGGTGGAATAAACCCCAACTGTGTTTTGAATATAGCAGTTGCTGGGAATCACGAGTGCGGAAAGCGCTGTTGTGCTCAGGTCCCGCTTCCACCACACTTCCCACTGGGGCATCTGGTTGGCCGTTGTGAGGATACTGGATTAATGGGCCACCTGGCATGGCCAACCAACCAACAGGACTCTTCTTATAGTCTTCAAAGAGAGTGTTTTTTGCCACTTTTGTGAGGAGGAGAGGAGAATGGGCTGATACAAATACCCTCTCCAGGAAGGAAGGCCCATGAGAAGATGTTTCCTCAGCCCAGAGAGTCTCTTGGCCATGGCTGAGGGAGGCAGCAGCTGCCATGGCTGCCTCCTTGGAGCAGAGGTCCCAGGAAGTGGATTTTGACTAAGGCAGTGAAGCCCCCTCAAGTGCAGCCGTATTTCTTTGGTCATGGCAAACGCCCATGCAAACTCTGTGGTACAATACGCAGTAGAAAGGGCACGTCACACCCAGTTCCAAAGGAATCCCAAGAGATAACCACCCCATCTGTCGCCTCAGTTGTCTGTTGAAATCCACCTGGTTTCAAACAATGTGGCAAGGGGGCACAACCAAAATGCTAGAATGTTTTAGGCCAAGAAGAGGCAGGTGGGTTTCTCGACTGTGTCCCTCAGGTGCTTTTTGCAGGTCAAATGCTACCGTCCATTTGCTCCACCAGAAACAGGTGGATGGCCTCGAATGCTGGGCGATCTTTGATGTCACGGCTCCAGCATTTCATCATCAAGGAGAACAGAGGATTGGGGCACAGGGGTGGCTGAGTCAGATAGACCTGTGTGAGCAGGAAAAGAAGAGTGAGGGTGGTGAGGGATTTTGGAACCACAGATTTCTGTGCTGTGCTGAAGATGCTACCCATCTAGCTACTCTTTAATGGACTGTTGCTGTTTTACTGGTTTAAATTTGTATAGCTATATCTCCATCCTACATAAATAAATGTAGAACTCATAGGCTTTGGCTTGGAGCTCTTCCTCCAGTGAGCAGCAGCTGGCTGTGATTCTGAAGTAACAGGAAGAGGTAATAGTATCCAGAACCAATCACAGCATCACACACAGGAAGAGGAAATAATGATTTCCTCGCCTCTTAAGCAACCCAACCTCTGGCTTTGGAGCCCATCCTCCAGAGTGGATCAGAAGCCAATAAAAGAAGTGAAAGAGGTGGCACACAGGAGAAGAGGAGACACTGATTTCCCCCCTCTGATCTCAGAGCCATTCCTCCAGGGAATAGCTCTTGGATGTGATTAAAAACTGAGGAAGTAAGAGAAGAAGGTACCAAGCAAGGCTCACACACCACCAGCAGCACATACAAGAGGAGTAGAAACCAGCTTCCCACCCTCTTCAGCCCAGCATGTAAAGCACTAGCATCAAAAGGATGCGCAGGTTCCCACCATGCAGAACATCTGTTTTGGGTACCTGTCGACCTTGGTCTCGGAAGAACTCCCCCGTGTTCTCAATGACCTGCTCATCAGAGAGCCAGCTGTAAGGCTGCTCCTTGCACAGTGTGAACATCTCCCATAATGTCACACCAAAAGCCCAGACGTCGCTGGCCGTGGTGAACTTGCCCTATGAGGAAAGAGAAGAAGGCCACAGTGTCAGAAGACCATGGCAGTGTGCACATCCCTCTCCACCACTAAGAATCCTGGGAACTGTAGTTTACCCCTCACAGAGCTACAGTTCTCAGCACCCTTAACAAAATATAGTTCCTAGGATTCTTCTGGAGGGAAAATGTGTTTTACATCTATGGTGTGTGCACAGCCTATATCAAGACTGAGCTACTTTTGACCCTTGGTTGGGAGTTGTCATTGCCACAAACCCTAAACCTAGGCAACAAAGTCACACCATAAATAGCATTAGTGTACAGATCCCCCATCAGTCACTAGCTTTCCTCAAGACCTCCCTGCTGCAGATTTGATGCATCTAATCAAGAGATTTAGATGCAGTTTAGCAGCCATTACCTCTCCCTAGGACTGCCAGGGAATTGTTGTTCGGGTGGGGCCCCCCGCTAGTGATCTCCAATAGATAATTCTCAACTACACTACAAATCCCAGGATCCTCTGAGGGAGCAAATCAGTTGCAGTCGTATATAACAAAGTTAAGTTCATAGGGCAGCAGACATGAGGCGAAAACCTTCAAAGCAGGGCTGGTAAAGGGTGTGGGCAGGGGAGAATTCCAAGGGCCAGACAGAGAGGCTTGGAGGGCCATGTTCACCCCCTATGCCTGAAGCTCCTCCCCAATCCTGTCTTAAATACATTTGCAACAACAGCAGAGAGATATTGTGCCTCTTACCAGCAGGATGCTTTCCCAGGCCATCCAGCGGATTGGCAGCACAGCCCGGCCCTGGATCCGGTAGTAGTCGCCACTGTACAGGTTCCTGCTCATGCCAAAATCGGCAATCTTAATGGTGTAATTGTTCCCAACCAAGCAGTTGCGTGTGGCCAAGTCCCGGTGCACAAAGTTCAGGGAGGCCAAGTACTTCATGCCAGAGGCAATTTGGGTAGCCATGAGCAGGAGGTGGAGGCAACTGAGAAATGAAGAGAAAGGCAAGATAATCAAGGGAGGATCTTTTAGAATCCCACCAAACCTCTGCCATATCTGCAGGTCAAGAAGGGCAAATCTGTCAATTTCAGTTTCTCTCTTTTCTCATCATAAATTCAGTTCTCCACACCTACAAATATAGGTGTGGAATACTGTATATATATATGTTCCTTGTGAAAATTATTTGGCATTTTAATGCCAATTTCTCCCAATATGCATGATTTTTGGTATGCAATTTTGCCCCATACACTCTGTATTTTTGTTGAAAGCTAGGCAAGGTATAAGAAATATATTATTATTATTATTATTATTATTATTATTATTATTATTATGAAATTCCACGTATGATCTTTTAAGTAATACATGCATTTATCTGCACACTTGGGTAAAATGCATTTTTGTACCCATTAGTTGGCTGTGGGGTTGCACTGCAAAATCTGGAGGAACTCAAATCTCCCCAAAGTTGGCTGTGTTTCAGTTCCTGCATTGTTTTAGAGTGAGCATTTTGCAGGCTTACCTTGAAATGTGAACGGAATTGAATTTCTCTCCTATCTGTAGCCACGAGGGCTACATCCAGCCTCCACCTCCATAGTTAGCACTATGTGGCGGGGAAGGATGTGCACTTGCCACTAAATACCAGTAGCTGGGCTTCCCACAGGCATTTTGTTGGCTACAGTGGACTTCATTCTGTCTAATGGCAGGGTTGACTCTATTGGCCATGATTGCTATATGCAACCTCTACATCTGGAATCAGTATGCCACAAAACACCAGTAGCTATTTCCCTTATAGCTTGCTTGTGGGCTTCCCAAAGGCCAATTTGGCCACTGTGGGCAGCAGCATGGTGGCCTAGTCAGCTCAGTGGTCTGGCCCAGCAGGAACAGCACAAGGGAGGGGGCTAGCCGCTCTTCTCTCCCCCCCGGCCCACTGCCCCTTCCCCTCCGTCACCTAACGCAGGGAATGTTGTTGGAGAGTGTGAAGGTGCTTCTGCTCTGGCGTTGCAGCAGGAACTGGTGGAGATCCCCGTTCTCCATGTACTCAGTGATCATGCACAGCGGATCGTCCCTCACGCACACACCCAACAGGCGGATGATGTTTGGGTCCTTCAGCCGGGACATAATCTTGATCTCCTTCAGGAAATCGTTCCTTGGAACAAGGAAAGGACACGTAAAGAGAGTAAGCCGGTCATATCTTAGTCAATTTATCAATGCGTTTTAGCCAATCAAGAGACTGCTCAACGACATGATGTGCAGGGGTGGGGAACCTCAGGTCCAGGGGCTAAATGCAGGCCTGCCTGGCCCTCAGAATTCACAGAGGCCACACCCCTTCACTCTGAGCCCTCGGAACTCTCCATAGGTGGGTTTGCACTAAAATTATTAACAACAGCAACAGACTAATTGTCACCTGTACAATTGTCTCACGGTAATGTTCCACAAAAACTGCAAACAACAGCTAAAAATACACACAAAAGTACATTTGAAACAAAACTAAAACCACACAAAAGGTAAACAGCTTTGGAATTTTTTGTAAAACACTTTGCTTTGAGCTTTTTTACAATCAAGAGGTGTTTAATTTTTTATGAAACAAAAGATAGATACAATGACAAAGGCCTGTTTGTCAATCTGGGAAAGTGTGTCAGAACAAATATATCTTATTTTCAGAGGTGGGTGGTGGGTGGGATGTAACTAAGTACACAAGTTCTGGGAGCAGGTTGCTCAGCTGAAAGGACCACCTCTCCCCATATAAACCAACCCAGGCTCTGTGTTCATCATCTGAGGCGCTTCTTCTTGTGCATCCTCCAAAAGCAGTCCAGAGTTAGGCAACACAAGAACGGGCCTTCTCGTCAGCAGCTCCCTGTTTGTGGAATGCTCTCCCCAGGGAGGTTCATCTGGTGCCTTCATTATACATCTTTAGGCACCAGGGGTAAACATTTCTCTTTAGGCCTTTGGCTGATTAATATTCTACAGCCTTTTTAATGTGTTTGTGGGAGTTACTGTTTTTTGTTGTTCTCGTTTTAACTATTTATTTGTGCTTTTACCTTGCTTTCTTATCCTGTGGACCACCCTGAAATCTTATGAAGGGCCGCATATAAGTCCAATAAATAAAATATAAATAAATAAATAAATAAATAAATAAATAAATAAATAAATAAAATATGAGCTTATTTGGCAACATTCATGATTATTTTATATGTTTGGTACAAATAAGAACTATGGGGTCTCTTTTACACCACTCATTCTTTTTAATGCTTTCCATGTTTTTTATTTTATTACCCTGTGATTTATTCTTCCTGCTTTTATGACTGCTTTTATTATTGCTTTTAGGGTTAGGGTTAGGGTTTTTTCTTTGTTTGAATAATTTTAAATACATATATATTCAATTGTTTCTGGAAAGTGCAGTTGGTGGGTCCCTGTTGTTTCTTGACAGGAATTACATTTCCACAGAATAGGGGCAGCCACACTAGAACCACTGCTCAGAGTTACTGCAGAGCAGGCTTCTGAGATCTTTGGAACTTGCAGCAGCAATAACAAGTGAATGGATTTCTCCCAAACCCCCATCCCTCATGAGAGCAGACTCCCTCTGGAATTGGCACCACAGCTTGTGCTCACCTGGCTGTCTTGGTGACATTGGCTCTCAGCATCTTTACAGCTACCAGAACTGCCTGGCTGGAGGCTTCTGAGGAAGCACGACCCAAGAATTCCAGGAGACCATCAGCTTCGCACAGGTGGACCTTCATGGGAGAGGACAAAACCAATTTTAGAGTAATTAATTGTCAAGCAGAGATGGAGAGAAGTAGACTCCTCTCAAAGCCCTATCCGTACCGTCCATTTTACCCACAAGCATGTTAGGTGCATATTAGAGCAGGTAGCTAATTAACTCTCTTGCAATCTACCTGAAGAACATTTCTTAGGCTATTTGGAGATAATGGTAAAGGCTAGATCTAGCTAGGAGGGCCCAGGGTGCAAAAGAGTCCAGTAGTTGTTCACAGTTGTTTTGTCAGCTATTTTTCCAGACCCTGTTCCTTAATCACCATTGCTCCAATGTGTGTGCTCTACGGATATAAGGAGGCAGAGATTTCCAGAGTTTGTCTCTGTCAGCACTGTTTCTGTTCCACTACGGTTCAGCTTCTGCTAAATCCTATGTTACTTGTCATGCAATTCACAAAGGTCAAAATGAACGCAATTAATTTCAATGCATTTCAGTGAAAGAGGGGCATCAAAAACATTGCAGAAAGTAATGCAATTATTTCTGTAGTGTTTGTGGATTAAAAAACAACGATGATTGTGGATATTGCTTGTGTCCTCTTGAGTGATTTCTATTCCTGACCTCAGACGAATATGTGCAATGTGGCAAATTCTATTCACCGTTATTGTTTCCAGGGGAATTCTCTGACATCCTTCATGTACTCTGCACTAATTCAGCATACATGCAACCCAAATTCTGCACCAAGAAAATCTGGACTCTGAGACATGAATAAATTATGTGAATTGAGCAGATTTGCTCCCCCCCCCCCCGGTGGTTATTCTGCTAGTGATAAGGAGTTAGGGACAGGGATCACAGCTTCACCCCAACCATAGGGCATGAGATTCAGCTACCCTTCTGTCTGGCTGCGAGGATTTCTCTCTCACCCTCATAAGGACTAGAAAGCTGCTCTCTTTCAAGGAGAGCTGGCATTTGCAAGAAGAATGATCTCTGAGCCGGCTATAATCCTCAGGGTTCTTTTTCTGCTCTTTGGGGAAATGCAGCTTGCACAGCCTTGTCAATTGGCAGCCCTCAAGCCAAATGGTGCCAGCTTTTCTCATACCTGGTTTTAAGTATATCTGGGAAAAGGAATAAACACACACCTCCCCAAACTGCCCTTCTCCCAGCTTTTCCTTGAGCCGCAGCTGCTGCCTTGGGAACTCAGCCACCGTGATGTCCTTCTTGGTCAACGAGTCCACTGTGATGGCTGGCACAGCATATGTGTTGTTTCCTGTGACGCCCTGCAGGCTAACAATGTCCGTCTCTGCATAGTGGGGGACGTTGTTCTGGAATCCCTGGTGAGGGGTGCACTTGGTGATGTCTGGCTCGGCATAGTCACCGCTACATGCTAGAACAACAAAAAGGGGGGTTGGCAGATGAAGATGTTGGACTTTTTGGAGCTGGCCGACCTTACTGGAAGAATCCGTGATCAGAAAGAGGAACATCAAGAAGACTGGAAGAAATTTAAGGAATATTTAGCTAGATATCATAATATAACGTAAGTTGAAATACTTGCAAGTACTAAATTGGCCTAGGATGTTGAATTGTATAATACTATGGATTGAGAATATTATGAAAAGGAAGGAAGATAGCAATTTGAACAAGTTAATTTTATTAGAAAGTGGATATTGGAAAACTGCTATAATGAGATTTATTGAAATTCAGTTGGGGGGATTTGAGGAAGTCACTTAACAATGGAAATTAAATTGTATTTCTAAAAGTTAAGTGTTTTGCATGTTTGTTTGTTCTTTTCAATATTGTAATGTTTTTTTTTTCCCTGTGTGTTATATCTGTTATAAACTTGGAAACCAATAAAAAAATTTGGGGGGAAAAGAACAACAAAAAGGGGGGAGAGTTCCCTTGACCAAAACCCCACCACCACCACATCATGTTTGGTAGTCTGTTTTGTTAAATTCATTTGTGGGTATTTCCATCTCACTTTTCAGCTAGTAAAGCTCTCCGCCTTTGGACAGTGATGCTGCAGACAGTTTAGGGCAAGGTTTCCCAAATTCCAGCTTTTTTTTACTACAACCCCCATCATCTCTGACCATTGGTCCTGGTAGCTAGGGATGATGTGAGTTGTAGTCCAAAAGCAACTGGATACCCTGGTCTATGGTCTCTGCTACATCGCTCACGGCCTGCAGGAGCAAGTCTAACTGGGACAATGTATTGTCCACATACAGGAAGAAATCAATTGCCCTCTTCCTTAGATGGGCCACTACAGTTATCAGTGCCTTCAAGAACTTTCCTGGGCTTTAGGGCCAATCCCTGATCCAAAACACAGAATCTGTGATGGCTGAGTGGACTAGTATGCGAGAGTAGGCCTCGGTCCGGTACAGGGAAGCAATGAGGTCCCTAGGCTTGAGACCCTTTGGACAGGTCTTCAAGGTCTCCACCCTGAATTTATTTTGGGTTGGGAGGCAAACTAAGGCCCGGGGGCTAGATCCTGCCCAATCGCCTTCTAAATCCAGCATGTGCCCTTTAATCAAAAATGGCATCTCTGGGTTATTTGTGTGGCCTGCCTGGTGATTTTACATGAGTAGAATGTGTGCTTTTATTTAAAATGCATCTCTGGGTTATTTGTGGGGCATAGGAATTCGTTCATCCCCCCCCCAAAAAAAATGCTCCGGCCTCCCACAAGGTCTGATGGACAGTGGACCGGCCCCCTGCTGAAAAAGTTTGCTGACCCCTGCTCTTGAGGTCCAGGTTGGTCCTCCATACTCCTGATTTCTTTCAGACCATAAGGAGAATGGGGTAGTGGCCTGATCCCCGCTGATCTCCAGCAAATGCTGGATTGCCTGAAGCATCAAGAAATGCAGGGATGCTCTGCTCCTGAAAAAAGCCCTTTCCACCTTGTTCAAGCCCTTTTCCAAGGCTCCTGCCACCACCACCACAGAACATCCAAGGCTGTAGGCCCGAAAAAGGCTGACAAAATGGAAACCAGGAGGAAGGGAAATTGAGATCTATGAAGCTGGGAGAGAGTGAAAACTCGGTAGGAGTAGCATAAGGGAGCAGAAAGAGGAGCTAGGAACAAATGAATGAAGGAAGAACAAAGAACGAAATCCTTTCCAAGATGGTGTTCCCGCCTCTTTTCTTTAGTCTTGCTTAGAGCACCCGGCAGTCGACCTGCCGTGGAGATGTCAGGAAATGAAACTGGAGATGGGGTTGTCTCTAAAAGATTTTGCTTCCAGCCAATGGAGAGATGGGCAGAGACAACCCTCCCCATACAGGAGGAGGTATCTTTGTCTGCCAGAGGCAGAGCACATAAGTATATGCTTTACCCTACCTATTGCTAGAGCCAGCCATAGTTCAGAGTCCACACAGCCCAATCTGTCTGCTCTGAAATGCATTGCTGCCACTGCAGGTGGTCCTACCTGAGTCCTCAGCACTTTGGGAGAGCTCAGGCAGTTTCTGAAGGAGAGTGATGGGCTGGTGATATTCCAGGTCCAGTGGGAAGACCCTCTCATAGGTGGGGTTAGTCTGGTGGATCTGTGTCTGGCCATTGACAATTCTGGAGCTGTAAAAGGACAGCCGAACAGTGGCATCTTCTTCCAGGATCCGCCGAGGAGCCTAAGGGCAGAGAGGAGAAAGCTGGTGAACCCTCTACATCAGGCATGTCCAACTCCCAGGAGACTGCGATCTACTCCCACTATAAAAAACTGGCAGTGATCTACCCATTGGATTGATCAAAGTTGTTGAGTTTTTTGGAGGGGAGGATTGATCAGAGCTGTTGAGCTTTTTTGGGAGAGGAACCCTCATGACTGCATGATCATCCTTGAAAGCATACAGTCAATACCTGATGATATTTCAGAAGCAAAGGGGCATGTATCCTTGTACTCTTTTGTTTGCTACCATATCCTTGCACTTAAGGAGTGTGTGAGCCTATCAGCCAAAAGTCTGCCTTTCTGAATAGTCTATTTGGTCAACTGGTTAATAATAATAATAATAATAATAATAATAATAATAATAATAATAATAATATTTTATTCGTATCCCGCCCTCCCCAGCCAAGGCCGGGATCACAGCAGCTAACATCACAAAAATGCTCTTTGATGGCTCAGGACTGACTGGTATTCTCTTGGTTGTGAAGAGAACATAAGAGAGCCCTAAAGAATCAGACTAAGACCCATCCTGGTGTCCTGTTTCCCACTGTGGCAAATCAAACACCACTGGTAAACCCACAAAAGCAGGGCTTGAATGCAATAGCCCTTTCCCATTGTTGCTCACTAGTGGATGATGTTCACTGGTTGACTTCCTCATGCTCAAAACTAGAGACCTCCTTGCCTCCTCCATAATTGTGTCTAACACCCTTTGAAAGCCATCCAGATGCTCACACTGCATCTCTACGACAGTGAATCCTGCACAGAATCATAGAATTGGAAGGGACCCCAAGGGTCATCTAGCCCAACCCTCTGCAATGCAGGATTCTCAACTAGACCATACATGACAGATGGCCATCCAAGCTCTGCTTAAAAGCCTCCAAAGAAGGAAACAGAAGTCATTCCTTTCATCTGTCCTGAACTGCCCACACAGGGTGATCCAGTTCCCCACCCCGATCCAAGTTCTAGAACACTCAGTGTGGGAGATGCTCATGTGATTCCTCAGTTCCCCAAGCGGGAAGGGTCACAGCTATTTGAATGAAAAAGGTCCCAGGTTCAATCCCTGGGATCTCCAGGTAGGTCTGGGATAGGGTCCTTGTCTGAAATCCTGGAGAACTGCTGACAGTTAGTCTAGGCAGGCACCTTTCAGGTGGGTACCATTACGTTATAAGAGAACAAGGAGGTGTTCATTATGAGTTCCAAAACTTCTTTTTCTAGAAAAATAGCACTGAGTGTAGGCATTATTGAGCTAGATGGACCAATAGTCTGGACTCAGCATAAGGTATCTTCCTATGTTCCTATGAATACCTATGCAATCAATCAATGGGGTTGGCTCCTCTCCTTCCTGGAGGATGAGCTTGGGTTGCTAGGACAGCCTTGCATTTAAGCACTAGCCTGGTTACCACTGGTGAGAACTAATTCTACACTGGTGAGTGTGCTGGCTGGCGAAGGAGAAACAGAGCCCTCTGTCCCCCCTTCTGATAGTTGAGGAAGCTTGTTTGCTGGCTGGTAACATTTGTGGGCTTATTTACAAGGCTGTGCTAGGAAGGTTTCCCGCAGCCAGACAATCTACCATAGGACACAAGATACCGTCTCCAGCCGCATCTGGACGTGCTGCCTCCACAGGATAGCAGCAATGACGAAAAGCAGCAGCAGGATAATGGCCACAAGGCAGCTGACCAGATTGGAGGTGTTGGAGTCCTCTGCCTTCGGAGCCACCCAGGGACTCGTTGCAGCAGGTGGCGAGGTGGTCCCTGCAATGGCAAGGAGGTGGTCAATCAATCGTCAGTCAGTCAGTCAGTCCACTAATCAAATAATTGTACTTGTGGCAGATTCCACAGTGGTCCTTGAAAGGGCAGGCAGTAGCAGTAGATATAAGAATAATTAAATAGGCTGAATGCTAGTCTTACTCAGAGCAGACCCAACGAAATTAAAGGATCTAGGTTTTTATGTTTTAATTCGAATTGCTTTTAGAATGTTTTCAGCTGTAACTGCTTTCTGTTATTTTTGTTTGCAAGTTTTTCCAGAATATTTTAATCAGTTTTAGAAGGACTTTGCTTTTTTTTTTTATCCAAGAGCTGTTTAGGGGGAAGAGGGTATAAATGCAATAAATTAGCCACGACCATTATTTTCAATGGGTATACTCTGGATTAGGGCTAACTTTGAATAGTTATTTATTTATGTGACTTGCATTTTGATGCTTAGGATGCCTCAAGTCTGCTGCAGTCAAACTGGACCATCAACACATCATTCCTCTTTATTAGTTGTTCCCAAATGCTTCCCCAATGTTATTAAATTATTGGTGTCTGGAGGGGCTCTCTTGAGCTATAGCACAAAAGACGTGGGGGGAATTACAGGATTTCAGCAGGAAGTTACAGGACATGTGCTGATTGAAAATGAAGCTGGATGTCTGCCCCAGGGAATGGTAATGAAATCAGTACAATGTATAAGTGTTCCAGTATAAAGAATGCACAAATGATCATGAATGCAGAATAAAAAAGGGCGCATGGATACAGAAAAATATCTAAGTGGATCGCACAAAATGCTATCATAAAAGCACAAGCCAGAATGCAAATGGTTAAAAAAAATCAATAGAATATTAAGCAAAATGTTGCAACAAAAATGCTGAGCAGTGTGATAATAATAATAATAATAATAATAATAATAATAATAATTTTTAATTTATACCCCGCCCTCCCCAGCCAAGGCTGGGCTCAGGGCAGCTGAGTATAAGAAAAGTAAGAGCCAGTGAGAGCAGTAGTTGTAGAACAAGCAACAATCTCGCCTACATAGCTTTTATTCCTTTAAATTGAAAAAGTCCCAGACGCTTTCAACTGGGGAAATGCCCTTTGCCAACCTAGTTGCTGACGTTCCTAAATCCTTGGCTGGGACACCAACTCCTTGGGGTCCCAGCCCTTTTCAGCACCCTCAATATTATGGAGGTAGAGGCCACCCCCTCCCCAATATCCCACAGGCGCAGAGCACAGAGTGGTGCAGTGCAGCTCAAGTGGCTGGCTCCTTCTCCCCCTCCTCCTCTTGCTGCAGAGGGGAAGGAGGGTTGATGGAGCCTCCTGCCAGTGGCGGTGTCAGGAGGAGGCAAAGGAGGAGCCACCAGCCGTTGAAACCATGCAGCCAAAGCGTTCAGCTCTGCCCCTGGCTCCACCGAACGTCCTCTGGCACCTCTGATCCATGGACATAGCAATTGGCCTCATACTTACACCAAGTCCCTTCTGTTGCGTTGAGTTCCTCCGACGGGAGTATCTCTGAGGTTGTGCTTGAGGCCAGAGTGACCATAATGGGGTCACTGGCATCCATATCTGCTGGAGAAGCAATGACAAGAAACACATTAGTCTGTCGCTCAGAGCCTGGCCATTTCACACTGCGGAGCCAGGTAGAGAGAACTTGGCCATCCAGACCCTCAGCTGGAGAACAGCAAGATCTCATTTTCTGTGGAGTTTATCCACAGGGGGGCCTTCCAGCTGCTATTGGACTCCAATTCCCAGCAGCCCCAGCTGCCTGCATAGTCAACCGTCAGGGATGAATGGAGCTGTACTCCAACAAAATCTAAACAACTACAGGTCTCCTATCCCTAGTGCCTCAGACTGGTCATTATGGCTAATGGCACTCCAGATCAGGCCGTCTTCTGTAGCCCTCTCTCTTTTTTTGGTCATGCATATTTTCAACCATAAGGGCTAGATACTTCTTTAAATGAAAGCTTACATTATAAGAAAACTGAATTCTTCACACATCACCTATACCAGTGTGGTATAGAGGACAGTGTGTTAGAATAGGCCCAGGGAGACAAAAATTCATAACCTCCACTTAGCAATGAAGCTTTATGACATATAAGGTCTCTAGCCTGGGAAATTTCCAATGCATAGTTTGACACAAAGAGAAGCAAAGATGAGGGAGGAGAGGGGTGGGAAGGCAGGGATTGACAGAGGAAGAATGGGGTTATTTCAATTACACCTATTTAAATACTATGTTCTCTTGAGCCTGTCACTCTTATATCCCGCAGTCCAACCAACCTCACAGGGTTGTTGCGAAGATAAAGTGGGAGGGGGGATGGTACAAAAACCCAATAAATAATAAAATAGGGGCGCAGGTGTCTAAACCACTGAGCCTCTTGGGCTTCCCAATCAGAAGGTTGGTGGTTCGAATCCCTGCGACAGAGTGAGCTCCTGTTGCTCAGTCCCTGCTCCTGCCAACCTAGCAGTTTGAAATCATACCAGTGCAAGTAAATAGGTACCGCTGCGGCGGGAAGGTAAATGGCGTTTCTGGCATGGTGTTCCATTGAGCCAGAAACGGTTTAGTCATGCTGGCCACATGACCCAGAAAGCTGTCTGTGGACAAACGCCAGCTCTCTCTGCCTGAAGCGAGATGAGCGCCACAACCCCATAGTTGCCTTTGACTGGACTTAACCGTCAAGGGGTCCTTTACCTTTTTTTTTACTCAATAAATAATATAATCATTAATAATTTGATGCTGTTGAGGCGCATCTGGAAGAAACACAGTATATACTAGGCAAAATATTATCCTGCAGTTGCAAATGAAGCTATTCCCAAGGCTGCTCACCTGATTGGAAGGAAATTTCGCTGATCATCATCCAGGTGTCAGCAAAGTAGAAGTGGCAGAGTATGGCTTTCCCCACACGCTGACTGAGGGGGACGGTCACAAATCGTGCGCTGGGGTTCTTGTCGTCCAAGACGGTGTCCACGCCCACTGGGTCTGGCTCCCACTCAGCGATCAGCCGTGGCTTGAAGAAGCACTCCACCCTCTCAAAGATCTTCACTCCCTTGGAAAACATGTTGTTGCAATGGACCTGGAGTTGGAAACAGCAGTGGCCACGTTCAAGGACTCTTTTCTCCCTCAGAGGACCGGGAGGGTTATAAAATGGCTACCAATGCAGGAGGCATGCAACATGGCTGCCAAGGGCCCTACCTTCATGGAGGTTGGTTTTTTAAAACATAGTTATTACTTTTTCTCATGCAAAGTGAGTTATTAACATAACAGGCTTAAAACAGTTCAATAACTATAAATACTGGTAACCTTATTTATTTATTATTTATCTTAACTCTTTATTTTTTCATATATATACAATATATGGGTTACAGGGTTCTGAGGTGAAGATATAATCAAAAGGTCCACTAGTGTTAGGGTACATTGGAGGCAGAGAGCAGGCATTTTTCTTATTTCTATGTTTTCTCAAATGAGTTCTTTATCTTTTGTCCCCTGACTGCCTTTAGTTTTTGTGTTAATTTCTCTAAAATAGCCAAGCCTTTCAGTACCACTGGCTGATAGGAACTTTCCATAGTGTCCATCAGTTCTGAGCTCAGGCAGCCAACAGTAAACGACTCAGCAGCACTTTATGGATGAGATCTAAACTTCTGTCTAGAAACGTATTTAGCAACACCAACATCAAAGATGGATGTATCCATTGACCAGTAATCTCAGTTCCATACCTTCATGGATGTGAAGTTCCTTTGCCGATCGAACTGGAACTCCATCTCAACAGCACCGCTGCTGAAGCTGTCGTTCTTCCAGCCAACGTAGTCGTAGCCAGGCCACACGCGGTACTGGTGACTCTTGGTGAAATCGTCCAAGCCCAGGACGCCATCTGTCAGCTGGCCCAACCCACCATGCAGGAGTCTGGCAAGAGAGCATTTGCAGTTACACGCCAGCAAGGAGCACCCCTAGACTGAGAGGTGCCATCTTCAAAGACATGCCAGGCCTTTCCACCAAATGATTAGCTTTCATTAAAGGGAGGGGATATGAGAGGGTTAAGAAGGCAGACAAAATACACTTAGAGGCAGTGCTTTTTTTCTAGGGGGTACTCAGGGGTATGCAGTACCAGCACCTCTTTTGTTGTTGTTAAAAAGTGTAGCACTTACTGTAACAACTTCATGGTGAGTACCGGTACCTAATTTTCCTAGGGGGGAAAGCACTGCTTAGAGGGAAGTGGCTGGATAAGGGCAAAGCTAAACAGGTTGTTAAATTGCATGCATAGACAATGAATGTGCGTTATCTTTTTTGCTATGCAAATAGCAGCTGGCGGGAAAAGAGGAATTTAACTCATTGGGCCTGCCAAGAGCTCCTTATTTAGTGTACATTCATGATGACTGATGCTCTTGATGGGCCTGTGAATGTTTCTTCATTTCCAACTGGTGCATGTCCTGCTACTTCCTGCTGAAATCCTGCCACTTTTCATACCACAAATGTTCAGGGTGGGGTGCCCCGCTTTTGTTGTGTCATAGCACTAGAGTGCCCCACCGGATGGCAATAATGAAGCAGTGCTGGGGAAGCATCATGGAACAACTCAAACAGCAGAATGATATGTGGACAGTCCCGTATAAATCCAGCACAAATACTCTATTAAACCATCAATGGCACATGGCAAAATACACCCACATTTAAGAATGAAAAACACCACTCTGGAGGTGCCCTTTCTCTCCCTGTCATGCCCCTATCAGAAGCTCTGTTGGTGCAAACCAAGCGGAGTGTCTCTTGAAATGAAGCTTCAGAGAGAAGAGATTTCTGTTGAGACTGCCTGAGGCAGTGAGAGAAAGAGCTAACCTCTCCCCCACCACCACCACCTCCCCGCTCACTCTCATTAGTCCTGGGCTGCTTAAGATTTCCCTAGGGTGCCATTTACAGGACAACGAAATGTACTTTTTAACTGCATTCCCACCATTAACAGCACACCCAGTTTAGCCCTAAGATTTCCAGTGGCTGCAGCCTGACTCATTTGCTCTCCCCTGTGACTAATAGAGGTCAAATAAGTTATGCAAAACATATATGCATATTTTCTCAATCTGTTATGCAGATTGCGAAATGCAGCTTCGTTGCATCACACAATTTTTGTTGTCATAGTTCGAGTGCAATCCACCCGCTGTCCAACTATTTAATGTCTTTTCTGAGCACCCAAAAAATCCCAGGCACTGAACTCCTTCCATTGCCCAGTTTGGAAGGTGGCCTTCAGGCTGAAAAAGGTTCCCCATCCCTGTTTTAGAGAACTGAGGGAGAAAAGGATATTTCACCCACCCACGCAGGGTGCTTCTTACCTGCGCTCCTGATAACCATCATAGGTTGAGTCATTCAGGTAAACGATGGGGTGGCCGGGAGCTGCAATCATCTCCCCCTCAGGCATGCTATAGGATTCCAAACCATCTAGGAAAGGAGACAACTGGGGTCAGTTGGAGGCTTTTGAGCCCTCTGCCTGCACAACCTACCTGAGCAAGACAAACAAGGGTCTTTTTCCCATCTCTTCTTGGCCACAGGTGGCCAAGGCAGAAAACAAACAGGCTTTCAAGCCAGGCAGCAAGAATGAGCCTTCTGGTGGCAGTTCCACCGATCCCTGAGCATTGATTTGCTCAGTGTTGTGGATCTAGACCAGAGTCAGCAGCTATATAGTGCGCGTTGGGACTCTGACCAGTGGTGCTGCTGAAGAAAGAACCCAGCAAGCATCTCCACCTCAACGTACCATATGGAGCAGCCTTCTTCAAGATGGTGTCCTCCAGATGTTTTGGACAATAACCCCCATCATCCCTGACTGTTGGGGCTATTCTGGCCAGGGCTGATAGGGGTTATAGTCCAAAATATCTGGAGGACACTGGGAGGAGGAAAGCTGATACAAAGAGTTACAAACACCAGGGTCCTACTACCAGATTTCCCTGGAGCCTTATCGGGGACTTGCTGAAGCTCAAGTCCTTACCAGACCAAACACAACCATAGAGTTCCACCCGCATGCAGACAGTCATGGGCTGTTCAGTCACTGGGATCACTCGGATGTAGCGGGCAATGACAGGCGGGCGAAGGTCTTTCAGGACCACGTCATATGTGTCAGTGTTGCCTTGAATCACCTGGATTGGAAAGAGGTCATGATAAGGCTATTGTGCAATCAGCATCTGATAAGGAGCACTGATGAAGAATTGCAGGCCAAGGGGTCAAATGTGGCCCTCTGGGGCCCTCTATCTGGCCCTAAGGACTCTAACCATGCCACACCCCTCACCAGCCCTACTTTGCTACCACACAGGCTGTTTATCAAGCATTCCCCCTGATTGGTTTGCAAGGGGATTAGATGACATTGGCTATTTAACGAGCATTCTACCTGATTTGTATGCAGGGAGGTTAGATGATGGTTGCATCAAAACAAGGGTTATTCCTGGAGAGCCACTGCCAGTCAGTGTGGACAACACTGAGCAAAATAGGCCAGTGCTCTCAGTATAAAGCAGTTTCCTATGCTTCAAAGTAAATACCTTGGCATCCGCTGTCAAATTTTCAACCAGAAACAGATCCAGAGATTGGTCTGAACCGAGCGCAACAAGGAGTTCAAGGGCTGAAGTTAAAGAGAGTTTGGAGGTCACATGGATAGGTGACCTAATAATTATTTTTAATGAGGTTTAGTAACTTTTGAAGATTTTCAAGGGCTTGTCACTCTTCTTCAGAGATGTCCTGACCACATCTCACCCACCTGTTTGTTCTGACGATCTTTCCAAGAGAGCCATCGCTCCCCGTTGCGGCTATAGTCGATCCGGTAGGCACGGGCAAACTCTTTCCCAGTTGCCCGGGCGTGCCGACCTTGCGTCCCCACCAGTGTGATGAAGAAGAGTTTATGTAGGTCTATCTGGAGAAACTGCACATCTTCAGGTTGCAGGAGACCGGCTGGACACCATGCCCCATCACCCTCTTCTCTTAGCAACCTGAGAGATAGAGAGAGAAAAATAATGTCAGAGCTCAAAAATCAGGTATGAAAGTGGGAAGAACATGCAAGGCCAGCCTGAGCACAGAATTCATGTGTTCTATGTGGGGCTGCACTTGGGATTGGTCTGGAAGCTACAGCTAGTGCAACATGCCATGGCTTGAGTGCTCACTGGGGCAGGATATCACCACCATGCTCTACTACTGCTGGGAAAAAAATGCACTGGCTGCCAATTAGCTACCAAGTTATGTTCAAGATGTTGGTTCTGTTGTATAAAGCCCCATACAGCTTGGGACCAGAATATCTGAAAGATTGGTTCATCCATAATATATGTGATTGATCACTGTGCTCTGCATGAAATGCCTATGGATACCACCTTTCCAGGAGGTTGTTATGCACAATATAGGAACCTTTTGGAATTTTCTCCTGTTAAATATTATGGCAGGTATAATCTCTGTTGTCTCTCTGGCAGCTGCCGAATAGCTCCCTCTTTCAACAACAAGAGGTATTTCCCAGTCTGTACTGGATTTTTTCTTTTAGTTCTGCTTTGTTTTATAGCTTGCCCTGAAGCTATGCCCCACAGGTCATCCTGCTCACCGTGCATACTGAGGCCCCGTGGAGTCATACCACTGGCTGGAAGCAGTGATGTCTTCATCTCGGATGGTCCCTTCGTGCATCCCCAGAGGGTATCGGCATATCGCTGAGGGAAGGAGAAGAAGAAGAAGAAGAAGAAGAAGAAGAAGAAGAAGAAGAAGAGGAAGAAGAGTTTGGATTTGATATCCCGCTTTATCACTACCCTAAGGAGTCTCAAAGCGGCTAACATTCTCCTTTCCCTTCCTTCCCCACAACAAACACTCTGTGAGGTGAGTGAGGCTGAGAGGCTTCAGAGAAGTGTGACTAGCCCAGGGTCACCCAGCAGCTGCATACGGAGGAGCGGGGAAGCGAACCTGGTTCACCAGATTATGAGTCCACTTCTCTTAACCACTACACCACACTGGCTCTCAGGGAGGGAGGGGACGGGAGACAAAATGGTCACATTAGCATAAAGACAGAGAACTTTTAAGAAAGCAGAGATATGCCCGGTTATCACTCTACAGGATCCACTTTCATTTTATCACTGCTCAGGATTGATTCATTGTGCGGGGGGGGGGGAATGGGCTCATGTTAACAACACTGGGAGTAGCACTGCTTTAATTGACCGCTTGCCACTGCCCTGGGCCCATTCTCCACATAACACCTTCTGAAGTTGCAGAGTCGCCAATAAATGCCTCCTTGGGTACTGTGAAGTCATGAGAGCGCACAAACTGCCCTGCTAAATTGCCTTGTCAGAGGGGCTGCAGTTCAGGGGTGGGGAACCTTTTTTAGCCCAAGGGTCACATTCCCTCATGTGACACCTTCTGAGGCCAATGTGCCAGTGGCTGGAGCAACAGGTGTGGCTCCTAGCTCTGTACAGTAAAAGCCAAAGGTTTCTACATGCAGCCAACCCTGCACGCATCTCACAGACTGCTATCCATGCAAGCAAGAGGCATAACTGCAGTTCAAAAGCAGGCAAAAGCTCTTTGAGTAGAGAGCAGAGCAAGGCCTTCGAGGGATGGGGGTGGGAGCTTGGGAAGAGTCCCAAAGAGGGACACTTTTGCGGCCCAAGCTTGAGGTTCCCCACTTCCCCTTGTGGCTGCAAGATTCCTGCCTTGATCAGTGGTCAGGCTAGATGGCCTCTGAGTTCCCTTCTAACTCATATAATTCCTTCAAACCAAGCATCTGAAAGCCATTCACCAGAGCTCTCTCCACCAAACAAGATGGAAAGGGTGCCAATCCTATGAAGGCCGCATTTGTCAGGCTCCCATCCCAAATCATGACCATAGGAACTTTTGCTTGAGAGCAAGGAGCAGATCTTTACTAAAGCTGGTACAGGCTCTGTGACAAGCGCAAGGCTCCAAAGTCAAGATTCCAAGGTCTATGAGCAAGGCAAGGGGTTCATCATGGCCAAGCAAAATCTACAAAAGTGTCCCGACAAATGACACACCCCTCCCACCGAGCTTTTAAATATGAGGTGGGTGAGGTTGATTATAGAATTCTCTTGCCATCCTAAGCCTGATGCACATGCACCCATGCATTCCACCTGGACAGATGTGTCTGCTTAACACCTAGGAAGGTACAAGACTGTGTCCTGCCCCACCCCCTCCAGCTCCACTGCCCCCTCCTCCTATTCACCCCCTCCCTCTGGCTAGCCAAAGTCCCCCTCCTCTCCAATGAAGAAGAGTTTGGATTTGATATCCCACTTTATCACTACCGGAAAGAGTCTCAAAGCGGCTAACAATCTCCTTTCCCTTCCTCCCCCACAACAAACGCTCTTTGAGGCAAGTGGGCTGAGAGACTTGAGAGAAGTGTGACTGGCCCAAGGTCACCCAGCAGCTGCATGTGGAGGAGTGGAGACGTGAACCCGGATCACCAGATTATGAGTCCACTTCTCTTAACCACTACACCACACTGGCTCTCAGACAGGCGGAGAAGAGAGCCACCAGTTCTGCTTCTCCCTCTTTGACATCTAGAGGCACAAGGCAAGGGCCTCCCTCCCACCTCAATCCCTGGGGGCCAGCCTTCCAGCCCTCCATCTGCTGCTCCTCCTTTGTCTTCTTCCGTCTGGGGCTGCCAAACCATGCCAGATCCTGACAGAGCTGAGGAGCCAGTGAAAACTCAATACTGATATTCTTCACCTATAGATAGTCCCTGGGTAACATCAATATATCCTTATGGCTTCCAGCCCCACTAATAGGCTGGTAACTCCCACCCAGCCCTACATTGCCACCCCAGAACTTCCTCTCACTCTCCTGTCCTGCATTGCCAAGCCTGTCCATTTCTGGCACCACATTTTAAGAAGGATGCAGGAAAACGGGGTTCAGAGCTTTACCCCACAGTCAAATCTGGCCTGTGAAGCTAGATCCTGATAAGCATCTGCCCCATGGAGCCAAAAATGTTTTCCCACCCTTGTTGTCAACCAACCCTCTCATCTTTCCTGCCAAACCCTGCCCTCCTCGTTCATTCTCCTGTGTTTACTTTAGTTAATTGATTTGATTTCATTTATGAACCGCTTCCCATAAAATATCCCGAGGCAATGTCACCATAAAAACACCACTAAAAACAATTTGAAATAATCCCATATGGAAAAATAATTATATATGTGCAAACATTAAAAGTAATATATATATATGAATGCAATTAAAAACTACAGTGGTACCTCTGGTTAAGAACTTAATTCGTTCCGGAGGTCCAGTTCTTAACCTGAAACTGTTCTTAACCTGAGGTACCACTTTAGCTAATGGAGCCTCCCGCTGCCGCCGCACGATTTCTGTTCTCATCCTGAGGTAAAGTTCTTAACCCAAGGTACTTTCTGGGTTAGCAGAGTCTGTAACCTGAAGCGTCTGTAACCTGAAGCGTCTGTAACCCAAGGTACCACTGTATTCTGAATATAAATGCAGTTAAAAACAATTAATTAATGCAATATATTGATGCAATTTTAAAAACTTACATACAGTCATACCTCGGGTTGAATGTGCTTCAGGTTGAGCGCGTTCAGGTTGCACTCCGCAGCAACCCAGAAGTAACGGAGCATGTTAAATCCGGGTTTTGCTGCTCGCACATGCGCAGACGCTCAAAATGATGTCATGCGCATGCGTGGAAGTTGCAAAATGCGACCCGCACATATGCAGATGCGCCGTCGTGTCTTACGTTCCATTCAGAATGTCAATGGGGCTCCGGAATGGATCCCGTTCGCATCCCAAGGTACCACTGTATGTAGTTGCAAATTTCAAAGTTAAAGGCATAGAACAGGCATACTAGCCTTGCCTTTATCTTAACTCCTCTTCTCCTTTTGTTACCTATATTCTGTCCACTGTCAAGTCAGGTCAGGTCACCTTTTACAAGAAACATAGCCAAACACAGTGCCTTTCAGAGGCTGTGGACTACAACTCCCAACAGGCTTGGCCCTCGCCCTTGCTGGCTGCTGGAGTCCAGTGTCATCTGGAGAGAATCATGCTGGCTACCACTCTTTTACAACATTGCAAAAATACAACCCTTCCTCTCTGTCCCCTTGGCAGAAACCAAAACAAGCCTGTCTACACTTTGTCACCTCTTACTTAGGCCAGTCTTCCCCAGCCTTGTATCCTACAAAGGTTTGGACTCAAGCTCTCATTAGCCCTAGCTAGCATAGCCGATGGTCAGGGATGGTGGAGCTGCAGCCTGCCTGTTCCAGTGCCTGAACCTCCAATTGCCCCATGACCTGGCATGAGTCCGGCACTTCTGATCCCAGCTGCTGCCTAAGAAGGTAAGGAGAGTCTGCTGGATCAGGTGAACAGAATGGCCCATCTAGTCCAGCACCCAGCACTCACAGTGGCCAAGAAGATTCCCCAATGGGAAGCCTGCAAACAGGACCTGAGCACAAAAGCGCTCTCCTTTTTTGTGGTTTCTAGTCACTGGTATTCATTGATAGCTACAGGTGAAACTCAAAAAATTAGAATATCATAGAAAAGTTCCTTTATTTCAGTAATTCAACTTGAAAGGTGAAACTAATATATGAGATCGACTCATGACATGCAAAGCAAGATCTGCTTCTACTTCTCAGAGGTCCAATCTTGCTCGATTTGCAATCCTTGCTTTGCTGATTTCCTTGAATATTCTAATTTTCTGAGATGGTTAATTTGGGGTTTTCATCAGCTGTACACCGTGATCATCACAATGATAACAAATCAAGGCTTGACATATCTCGCTTTGCATGTCACGAGTCTATCTCATATTAGTTTCACCTTTCAAGTTGGATTACGGAAATAAAGGAACTTTTCCACGATATTTAATTTTTTGAGTTTTACCTGTAAAACAAATAAAGGCTTGATATATCTTGCTTTGCATGTCATGAGTTTATCTCATATATTAGTTTCACCTTTGAAGTTGAATTTGTGAAAGAAAGGAACTTTTCCACAATATTCTAATTTTTCGAGTTTCACCTGTACATCCTCCATGAATTTGTCCAATCCTATTTGAAAGCCATCAAAGTTGGTGGCCATCATAGCCTCCTGTGGGAGTGAGCTCCATGAAGTTAACTATGCACTGTATGAATTTATTTCTTTTATCTATCCCGAATCTTCCAGCATTCAGCTTCACTGAGTTCACACAAATTGTAGTGTTTTGAGAGAGGGAGAAAAACTTTCCTTTATCCACTTTCTCCATGCCATGCCCCATTGTATAAACTTCTATCACGTCACCTCTTACTCGTTTCCCCCCTCTAAATCAAAGTCCCAAATGCCGCAGTATCACCCCAATTTCTGTCTCATACAAGCTGTGCTACGACCTCACATTTTGTTATAAAACACAGCAGCTAGCACTGAGGGTAGGATGGGAAAAGAAATTAAGTTTGCATCAAGAGGCATAGCGACATAATCTGTATTTTCCAAAAGAAGATGGCAACTAAAACATAGCCATCCTTCAAAATTTGCACTCTTCTGAATTTTGCAGTGCAGTTCTCGTCAAATAATGTGTGCAAAAAATTCAGACGCCAGGGTGTAAGTGTGCATAGAAATGCATTCGATCGTGAAAATAGCACAAAATTGAGGGAAACTTCCTTGCAAATGTTTTCTAGGCCAAATTGCAATTTTAAAAATGGAGGAATTTGCACTAAGATGCTAATTAATATTACTGAGGGCTTTTAAAAAACAGCAACCACAGACTGATGTGGAGAGCTGAAAGTTACAATGGATACTGAAATTGACAGACTGTTTTTCCCTGAGAGTCTCATGCAGGAACCCAGAAGTCCCTGGCTGTTGGGGTACAGAGATTGGGATGGCTCACCCAACAATTTAACAACACACCAAGAGCTTCCTACCAGGGTTGACTTCAGAGCTGGAGCAACAAGAGAGGCTGGCGAGCAGGAGGAGTGGCAAGCAGAGCATCCTTGGAGATGTGGGAGACGATTCCCACAGCCCGCGGGGTCAGTCGGGCGGTCCTCCCTGGCCGCCAGTCACTGCCATTCAGATCTCTGAGAAAAGGAAGAAAGACATGATTGGCTTGCAGCTAGATTTTCAGGCGATGTGTACCTATGGTGATACAAAAGCGGTGTCTAACCGTTTGGGGGGGGGTTTGGTTCAAGATCTGCATTCACTCCGGCCAACTCTTTAAGTAAACAGAGATTTATGGACCCAGGGCATGCAAGTTTACTATCTTATATGACAGGGATAATCATGCATGTAAATTGTATGCAAATTATCCAAGGGCTGCAAAGGCAAGAAAACATCATAGGGGTGGGCTAGCTGGCTATCATAGCTGCTGACCCTTCAGTGTTTCATTGGGCATGTTCGGACTTGCTATTTTGGGGTAGGATTCAGTCACATACTGGGAAATTTAGCTTATCCAATTATAATTGATTGGGAGGTCACTCCCCCCCCAAAAAACTTGACTTTTTGAGATAAGGAAGGTGACGGGAAAATGTACTGGAATGGTAGGGAGACTCTTTGCTTTCACATGCCATCAGCTAATCTTCCTACAAGCAAAGCAGGATAAATGCTCGTTAAATAGCCAGTTTAAGCTAATCTGTCCAGAAATAGATCCAGTTGATCAATAAAATAGGTGTCAGGAAGCACACATTCATAGAATACCTCCAGGGTGAATTTTTATTTAAAAATATTTCTTTTTTAAATTTTTTTATTTATAAAATTTTCAAATTTAACAATAAAGAAGAAAGAAAAAAAAATTCCATTTGAATTATACATCCAAATCTAATCTTTCCACTTTCAGACTTCCTTCAGTCTATCTGGAAATTTTCATGTTTTCACAATTATTCACATTTCTTGCATCTATATTGTTTTGTTTTTTAAAACCAAATTAATCTTAACAATTATTATAAAACAAATTCTTTCCATTATTATCCCAGAGCTTCTTGAAAACCTACAAACGTTAATTGACCTTCACATATATTCTTAATATGCTCTGTAAATTTATCCCAGTCCTCGGTAAATCTCTGGTCTCGCCAGTTCCGAATTCTGCCCGTTAGCTTGTCTAATTCTGCGTATTCCATCAACTTCATTCTCCATTCTTCTTTTGTTGGGATTTCTTCCTGTTTCCATTTTTGTGCCACCATATTTAAAAATATTTCCAGGTTATAAGAACATAGGGAGCTGCCTTATACTGTACCATGTCAGACCATTCATCCGTTTAGCTCTATATTGTCTACACTGACTTGTAGCAGCCCTCCAGGGTAGGGTTTACTTATTTACTTATGTAGCTGAAGCCAAGATACATAAAACAAAACAAAATACATGACAGGCAATATAATTATTAAAACTGTGCATTCCGCCAAATAAAAATCTGCTGCACTGAAGAATTTAACATGCTTTCCACAAACACTTCTCTGAAAGATTTAAATCTTTGAACAAGGCTGTTCTTAAGTCCTCATAAACATGTACACTCTCTCTTTCGGAGGAATACAGGAAGCTGCCTCATATTGAGGCAGGCCATTGATCCCCTTAGACAACAAGGCTCCAGAAGATTCCTACCCCAGTCTGTGCTGATTGCAAAAGTTGTGCTAGGGGGTGGGGGCTGGGTTTAGCAGCCCTAACTCCTTTCCACCCTTTTCAATGTAATGGGATTCCTTTGCATCCCTCCCATCGGTAATACACATTTGTCCCAAACCTCCTCACTTATGCCCAAGCACAGATAGGAAGGTGAAACCAGAAGCAGCCCAAATTGTCCAGACGGAGAGCTCATGAAAGTGTTAAGATCTCCTCGCCGGGGGCCCGGGGTGGATCTAGTTGCTAATTGCTAACAGCTGGCAAAATGTACATTAAAAAAAAATCCACCACAGCCATTGGATGAACAGAAACATTGGGAGCCCATCACAGAAAGAAAGAGGCGGGCTTGGAGAAGAGGAGACAGAACAGCTGCTTGAACCTTGAGTTGGCGGGAGGGGTGGGGGCAAAGGCACCCATTCCATGCTGGAGAGAAGCCACTCACTTATTCTTGTCTCATCTGTCATTCTGTTACATACGTGTGCACTGCCTCGTGTGCCCTTGCACATGCAAGGCTCCTGGTGCTCATGCTCTTGCAAACTCAAAACACTGCTACATGCGCACCACTCTTGATAGCACACAACACACCCCTCCTCCAAGTCCTCTGCAGGGAGCTGTTTCGAGGAGGAAGTGGGCCCCTCAGCATCTGCCCACCTCCTGCTCCTCTCTCAAAACCTTGGTGGAGTGACTAGATCCACACAAGCTCCTGCCCACTTCCCACAGCCTGGTGCGCCCTCCACAGACGAAAGGATGCTTGTTATTTGTTCTGCCTCATTCCATCCCTTTGCCCACATCTCTAGATTTCTCCCCAGTTTGGAATCGGCTGAGTTGGGCCCACACATTTCAGCTGCCAAGAGAGTGCTGGCTTTTTCAGCCAGAGGGCCACAATGCTTGCTGGATGACCACCCAGGGCTGTAAGCCGGTGGTGGGCAGGGCCAGAAACAAAAGTTGTTGGAGCAATACATGTAATGTACAACACGAGTTGGGGAGCTTCAAGTAGTGGCACCACCATGTGGGAAGTCAAGCACAGATGCAATACACCAGACAGGCCATTTCCGGGATTAAGGGAGGTCAAAGTATTTTCAGCTAGGCTAAAGGTACTCTATCATGGCAGAAGCTCCATGTTTGCCAGTTAAGAAATGGAGCAGAGGTAGCTTTTCAACTTGTAAGCCAAGGGTGAAGAAACTTCTTCAAGCCAAATGGGGCATGGCATTCCCTTCTGCACAACTTTTCAGGGGCTTCATGCCACTGGTGGGTAGGGCCAGAGGCAAAAAGCAGGGACAATTAATGCAAAAAAAATCCCTTTGTACAGTAGACACGGTTCTACACACTCTCACACGCCTCTCCAAAACCTCAATTCAGGCAAGGAAGAAGCATGATCAGAGCTCAAGCACATATTCCAACTAGTCTATAACACTTGGCCTGGAGATAGTTCCTAGGGCCAGACAGAGAGACCTGGAGGGCCACAAGAGGGCCCCAACCCTCAGATTCCCCACCAATGTAGACATGTGGGAGGAGGGGCATAAATGTGGATTAGAAATTAATTGGGCAAACAGAAATGATGGATTTATGACAGCATAGCCACCCATGTGTCATCCAGACCATTTCAAAAAGCAAGAAAGTGGATCATGCTCATCACTATCATCATGGCATGCACATGCTGCGTATTGATTCCCCAAACGTCACCAATGCTTCTGCGTGTCTTATGTTCAAAGGCCAGGGCCTGCTTTTGTTGCAAGAAAACATGGTACACTTTCACCAAGTAACACATTGCACATCGGCTCTCCTCACGTGAGAAGAGAACGTCATGAATTTCCTGCTCTTGTTTGACCGAGAGAACGCTGCGCATCTCCTGCACACTCGAAGCACACCAGTTCCTGCCCTTCCGAAAATAAAAGAGCCTGATCCATCTTCCCCACAGACAAAGCGAGGACGCCGACACTCCTTTCCCTCCTCCCAGGGGAAAGGCGAAGCATCCTTGCGCCCCTCCTGGCCTCTGCGTTGCCCACTCCTGCCTGCTGTGGCAAGGGCACCCAGCTAAGTCCCATCCCTTCACAGCTGGGCCTCAGTGGCTCCAGGAAAAGAGGGCAAGCAGCCAACATTGTCTTGAGCCCGAACAAAAGAGAAAGCATGCAGGAAAATTTGCAAAGGGGGCTGACCAGAGTTGCAGAGAAGGGCCCTACCTGACAGGCCTAGCCTTTGTGCAGCTGCCGCAGCTGCCTCCACCGCCATAGCAATCCCAGCCTTCCTACTGCCATGGATTCCGCTGCGCTGGGCTTCCCAGCATCTCTCCCAACACCACCCCGCTTCGCAAGCAACTTTTCCAGCAGTTTGGAGATCCGCTCAAACTTGTGGCTCAGACTCCTCCCTCTCTCTCCCTCCAGTCCTTCCACACACAGGCCCAGGAGACTTCCTTGCCTTTGTCACTACAGTTTCTATGGCAACACCCTGACGGAGGCCATGGAAAAGAGATTTCTGTATATGTGTGTTAAAAGAGGGAGAGAGGCGGGAAAGAAAAAGCTGCTGTCTCCTTTAGCCTCTGTCCCTCCTTCCTTCTCTCTCTCTGCCTCTCCCCACCTCCCACCCCCTTTCTCTTTTCTTCCAGCCCCCTTGGCTGGGAGCAGCCCCCATTGGTGGCGGGGCCAGGCTTCAGCCTGGAGTCAGGCCAAGCATTGCATGCACATGAAAAACCCACAACATTAAGGAAGGGTTTTCTCCCCCCCCCCCCAGTAAAACAGGGGCTGTGTGGTGTGCACATGTTGGTGTGCTTCAAGGCTTTCTTCTCTCTCCCCACCCCCCTTTGACTCCCCTCACCCTCAGTTTATTTCCATATCCCTACAAAAAACTGGGAAGTCCCACACCAAGGCTGGAACCGGCCCAGAGCTGCTGCCGCCGCTCCTCCTCCAGGATCAAATCTCAGCTCGACAATGCCGAACTTTTGCCCTTTGCAAATGTTGTGGTTCGTCAAGAGGGTTTTGGCCTGAGGGTGTCCAAGGCATGCACAAGCAAAACGCGTATATCATGTAGGGCATCTTGGGGAAATGGCCACTGTCAGAGGGAAGGACGTTGGGCTGTGCAATGTCAGGATTAAAGGCAATATGTGGTTGTTCCCTTCCTCAATTAATCCCCGCAACAACCCTGTGCGGTAAGTTAGGCTGAGAGGCGGTGACTGTCATCCAGTGAACTTAATGGCTGAATGGTGGTTCAAACCCTGGCCTCCCATGTCCTAGTCTGACACTCTAACCACTACACCACACTGGCTCTCATATGATGCCCACTCTTTACTGAGCATCTATTCTGATTTGTTTGCAAGGATGTTGTTACGTTACGTTACATTACATTACGTTATTGATCTCCCACCTTTTTCTCCAAGGAGCTCAAACTAGTGTGCAGGGTTCCCCCCCTCCAACCGCATTTAATCCCCACCACAACCCTGTGAGTGAGTTCAAACTGAGAGGTAGTGACTGGCCCAAGATTGTCCAAGTGGGGGTTTGAATCCTGGTCTCCTGGGTCCTAGTCCAACACTAACCATTTTATGCACTGGCTCATTGTTATAGGACAATGGGTGTTCATCCTGATTTTGATCCCATTGCCCTATACCTATAAAGCAATACCGTGCTACTTTCATGATCATGGCTCCCCCCCCTCTTGCCACCAAAGAATCCTGGGAAGTGTAGTTTGTTATGGGCACAGAGTTGTTCCGAGACCCTTATTCCTCTTCCTAGAGCAGGGGTAGGCAACCTAAGGCCCGTGGGCCGGATGTGGCCCAATCACCTTCTAAATCCGGCCCACGGACGGTCCAGGAATCAGTGTTTTTACATGAGTAGAATGTGTCCTTTTATTTAAAATGCATCTCTGGGTTATTTGTGGGGCCTGCCTAGTGTTTTCACATGAGTAGAATGTGTGCTTTTATTTAAAATGCATCTCTGGGTTATTTGTGGAGCATAGGAATTTGTTCATTTCCCCCCCCCCCAAAAAAAAGTATAGTCCGGCCCACCACATGGTCTGAGGGACGGTGGACCAGCCCACAGCTGAAAAAGGTTGCTGACCCCTGTCCTAGAGCTACAACTTCAGAGTGCTTTAACAACCAAACCTTCTTCACAGGGAACTATGGGAATTATAGCTCTGTGAGGGGAATAGGGAGTTGCCTAGCAATTCAGTGCTTTGGGGGGGGGGTACTAAAGGGTATGCAGCACCAGTACCTTTTTCACCCAAATGTTAAAAGTGTGGTACTTACTGTAACAACATCATGGTGCGTACTGGCACCTCTCTCTCTCTCTCTTTCTCTATTGCTCAGTGCCCTTAGTAAAGGTAAAGGTACCCCTGCCCGTACGGGCCAGTCGTGTCCGACTCTAGGGTTGCGTGCTCATCTCGCTCTAGAGGCCATGAGCCGGCACCTTCCGAAGACACTTCCGGGTCACGTGGCCAGCGTGACGAAGCTGCAGCTGGCGAACCAGCACCAGCGCAGCACACAGAAATGCCGTTTACCTTCCCGCTATAAAGCGGTCCCTATTTATCTACTTGCACTTAAGAGTGCTTTCGAACTGCTAGGTGGGCAGGAGCTGGGACCGAACGACGGGAGCTCACCCCACCACGGGGATTCAAACCGCCGACCATACGATCAGCAAGTCCTAGGCACTGAGGTTTTACCTACAGCGCCACCCGCGTCCCTTGCTCAGTACCCTTAACAAACTACAATTCCCAAGGTTTTATGGGGAAACCATGACTGTTTAAAGTGCTATGATACTGTATGGTGCAGATGGGGGCTAAATCTCAAAGCGGGAAAGTGGATGTGTATTTCACATTAAAGGCACACAAAGGTAAATAATGTGTGTACGTGAACATGAAGCACAGTCTGCCGTTTCACATACCCTGCAGCTGCCGAGGTGTGTTTTGAACTGTAGATAACAACATTGTCAGGCAATGCTGGCTCCGCCCACCCAAAATTAAAAACCAAGGAGTCATCATCCTGTTCATCTTTAACTTGGTAGGGGACATAATAAACCAGACTTCATAGACTTGATAGCCTCCAAAGGTTTTGGACTACAAGTCCCATCGGCACCAACCAGCAAAACCACACTAGGGGGCAGCTATCCCCCACTCTGGGTTGCCTGTTTTCTTCCTAATTGTCTCCCTCCTTGACAATGGAGTCTTTTTGCACAGGATCCTGCTGTCTTTTTGTGGACTAGTAGCTTGAAGGGCTTCTTTTTTCTTTTACAAATTCTTCAGAGAACAAGCAACCACCACTCCAAAACGTAACAACATAGGAAGAGTCCTGATGCGGGATCAGGCCAAAGGGGGCCCACCTAGCCCAGCATCCTGGTCTCACAGTTGCCCACCAGATGTCCCACCATCCCGATCGCTCTTCTCTGCACCATTCACAGCTGTACAAAATCATTTTGGCGAAGTGGCAGTGTAAAGTCGTGAGCCTTTGATATAATGTCTTAATGCCCATCAGGCATCTGGTTTTCCATGTCTGTGCAATGGGAACAAGAAGCATCCATTCCTCTACCACTGCCACCACTGCCCAAGATTTAACTTTTAGGAAGAACCCGAGGCACCAAAACTGCTTGCAAGTCATCACACTAACAGCATTTTAACAAGGCAATCCCCAAACCGGGGGGGGGGGGGGGGAGCGTTATGGACAATAATTTGCCAGTTATGTCCACTCTGTGGGGCAACTAAGTAATTTTAGACCTTGAACGTTTTCTATTCAGGGAAGGGGAGGCCTTTACTGTCATGGTACTACTTCAGCAATGAAGTGGACAATTAGCATTTATTTTCTTCCTACAACCCCCTGTCCTGCTCCAGTACCGCTGACCGTCATACCACACTTGATAGCTGCTTCTACATTCTTGATATGTTAGAGTAGGGTTGGGAAGCTTCAGGCCCAACAGACAGAATACAGGCCTCCAGACCTCTCTGTCTGGCCCACAGAACTCTCCCCGAGATGCACACACACTTCACCAGTCCATACCCCTCTCCCCAGGTCACACCTCCTCCATCCAGACCACACACCCTCTCTCCAAGACACACCTCTTCCCCAAAGGAAATACAGTGGTACCTTGGGTTACAGACGCTTCAGGTTACAGACTCCGCTAACCCAGAAATAGTACCTCGGATTAAGAACTTTGCTTCAGGATGAGAAGAAAAATTGTGTGGTGGTGGCGTAGCGGCAGTGGGAGGCCCCATTAGCTAAAGTGGTGCTTCAGGTTAAGAGCAGTTTCAGGTTAAGTACGGACCTCCGGAACGAATTAAGTACTTAACCTGAGGTATACCACTGTACCCTCAGGATGTACTCCCTCTCCCCAGGCCACATGCCCACTCTACAAAACCTAGAGTCTCCTTAGCCCACACACACCTGCCCCCAATACAAACCCTCTCTCCTCAGGACATACCCCTCACTGGCCCTGCTTTGCGTCTTGCTTACTTTCCCCCGGCTGGGATGCATCATTGAGCTCTGATCATGCTTCTTTCTCGCCTGGAGGAAGGATAGAGAGGGGCAGGCAAGAATGTGTGTAGAAACTAGTGTGACCATGGCACAATCTAGATGTTTCACTTTGGGAATGTAGCTGCAGAAGACAAATCCCCAAAGGCCTTGGGAGGCAGCAATATGATTACATCAACTGACTGTGTTTGTGTGTGTGTGTGTGTGTGTGTGTGTGTGTGTGTGTGTGTGTGTGTAATACACAAACTGGCCAGCAGCAACAGTTCTTACATAAGGAAGATGGGTGGGGTGGAGAGTTAGGGACGGCGGGGTGGGGTGGGGGGAGAAATTCAATTCAGTTCGCAGTTAAAGCCGAACCACCACCCCCTATTTCCAAAACAATATGAGAAGCGAAGCCCAGTGACCCTTCAAAAATTGCAGTTCTCTGAATTTTGCAAGGGTAGCCACCCTGTGCATTGAACTTGGGACCTTCTGCATCTGAAGCAGATGCTCAGCCACTGAACTACTGTCTCGTATAAAAGCGAGACTCCAGTCCTCATAACTGTGAACAGGAACTTGTGCCAAGTCAGACCTTTGGTCTTTTGGAGTCAGCATTGCCATCACTGACAGGCAGTGGCTCTCCAGGACTTCAGGCAGGAGTGTCTCCCAGTTGTCCCTGGATATCTGATGGACATTGAACCTAGGGCCTTCTGAACCTGGGACCTTCTGCATGCAAAGCAAGTGTTCTGCCCCCCCCCCCTTCATATCTTTTCCCCACCCCAGCTTCTCCTGCTTTCTCAAGTTAGCTTCTGGAAAGGCAGCCTTGCTGCGTATCCTCCCCAAGCAAATAGGATTAACCAGGAAGGACAGCCAAGCAGCCTTCAGCCTTGCTGGGAACAGCATGTACAACAGTGCGAAACCTCACACCCCTCAGGGCTTGAGGCCTCTGAGCTGCAAAGCAAATGCAGAGAGGAGGAGCACTGGGGTGGGTTGTGGGGGACTGGCAGGCCAGGCACTCTCCCCACAGATCAGGAGACAATGAAACCTCCATGGTCAGGTGCAGTCTGCCTCTGAATACCAGTTGCTGGCAATCACAAGTGGGGAGAGAGCAGCTGCAGTCAGGTGTCAGGTCCCGCTTGCAGGGTTCCCAGGGGCCTCTTGTTGGCCACTGTGCTGTATGCTGGACTGGAAGGGCCCTTTTCCTGACCCTGCAAGGCCCTTCTTACGTTCATAAGAGGGTTAAGGGAAGGGACATGGCTAAGTGGTAGAGCATCTGCTTTGCATGCATAAGTCCCAGGTTCATTTCTGGATATTGTGATAGGAATTTTGAGGTCTTAAAGGTAAAGGTAAATGGACCCCTGACCATCAGGTCCAGTCGTGACCGACTCTGGGGTTTTGGCGCTCATCTCGCTTTATTGGCCAAGGGAGCTAGCGTACAGCTTCTAGGTCTTGTGGCCAGCATGACTAAGCCGCTTCTGTCAGGCCAGAGCAGCGCACGGAAATGCCGTTTACCTTTCCGCCGGAGTGGTACCTATTTATCTACTTGCACTTTGATGTGCTTTCGAACTGCTAGGTAGGCAGGAGCTGGGACCGAGCAACGGGAGCTCACCCCGTGGCGGGGATTTGAACTGCCGACCTTCTGATCGGCAAGCCCTAGCTCTTGTGGTTTAACCCACAGCACCACCCGCTTCCCTATATGGTAATGTTCATAAGTGTACCAACCAAGCATGTACATAGATCAGCACAGGAAGAACAACCTGAAACCATTTTGATTCCCAAACTGACCAAATGTTTTCCCCGCAAGGGGGGCGGGGTCAGGGAACCTTCCCATTGTCTCAGGAATTGAGTAATCAGCATTTTAAAGGCAATCAGGAAAAACAACCTGGCAAACAGGAAAAACAACATTCAATTTTCTGTTTTAGACCGCCTTTTCTGTGATGTAGGCATGATGTATCTGGGGGGTGGTCTGGATCTACAGGGTGGCAATTTCAAAAGTCTTTATAAGGCCTTGCGTGCCATTGTTCTGAGTCCCTCCTCTCTCCTGCGGGTGAGGGGAGCACCCTGTTGCAACAGATCAATAAAGATCAAGCTTACTAGTTGCTTTGCTTCTCAATATTCTCTGGTTTGCCTCTGTTATTTTCTCCTACCAATAGGGAACCTATGTAAGGACTCTATATGGGCTCTTGGGTACCCTATAAGGGAAAAAAGGGCAGATTTTGTTTACAACAGTAGCACTAGGACTCTCTCTCCAAATTCCCAGAGAGCTGTCCCAACCACTGCAGGCAGCACTGAGCTAGATAGGCCACCTCCGTATAAAGCGGCTGAAATATACTCAGAGTCGCAAAGTGATTTCATGCTCTTTATTCAGCTCATAGTGGTGAGGAGGAATGAATGAATGTCCCCTCAAAGTATCTGCTTTATATACATTATTTACACAATGGGCTGCACATGATTGGCTAATTCTGGAATTCTACTGTAAGCCAATCAGGTTGTGGATTCACTTATATCTGGAGCATGATTGGGTGGTTCCTGCCAACCAATCATATTGCTGCATTGTTCTAGGACCAATCAGACTGCTGCATTCTGAATCCTATTGTTCTAGGACCAATCAGACTGCTGCAATTTGGATCCTATTGTTCTAGGACCAATCCGACTGCTGCAGTTTGGATCCTATTCAACTCAGTACATAACAGCGGCTTTCTCTATTCCTCTGCCTAAGGGAAGAGCTGTAGCTCAGTGTTAAGAGCATCTGTTTAGCCAAGTTCAATCTAGCCGTCCCATCAGATTGCAGCCAGCAAGGCCAGTGTTTAGGGATGATGGAATTGTTTGGAGGATGCTGCATAGACGACCCGAGGTGTAGCTAGGGTCCACTGTGCTGGGTGGACCAGTGGCCTGACTCAGTATAAGCATGGTTCTTGGGCTAGCTGAAAATGCTGGAAAACAGGTAAAAAGAAGCTGAACAGAGGTGGAACTGTACCGGTGCAGGGCAGCACCCCAAAGTTCTCATTCCTTCCTTCTGCGCAGTCCCTCCATAGCTACACATCAATGACTAGACAAAGAAAAGAAGCGGCATTCTCTAACCAGGAAGCTGGCAGCCTTTGGTGCATCATTACCTGGGTAGCTCCTGTCTCTAGGCCTCAAATTAGGATCATTAGGTGGCTAATTTGGGGAGGCAGAAATAGCTCTTGCTAAAGAGCTCTTTGGAGGAAACACCTGGAGACAGAATCCGTGCGTGCAAAGAAAGTTCCTCTCCCACGCAGGCACGGGCAAAGCCTTCCACCCTGGCGGGACAGGGACTTTATGAGAGGTTGCTCAAGCTCTGATTGGCCAGCACTTGGCACACAGCCACAGATGAAGGGCGGGAGGCTGCTCATAACATCCCCAATTACAAGGAACATAGGGAGCTGCTCTCTTCTTCCAAGTCAGACTACTGGATCCATCAAGTTCATTGTTGTCTACTCCAGGGACTGAGCAGAAAGTAGATCTGGATTTACTGGAGAGACAGGAGCAGAGGGAGGTGATTTATACTGAAACGGACCATTGGTCCATCTGGCTCAGTATTACCTACTCTGACTGGCAGTGTCTTTCTGAGACTTTCTCAGCCCTACCTGTAGGTGTTGGAGATTGAATCTAGGACTGAGCTATAGCCCTTCAGAATATTTCAGATTAGCTACTTTGAGTTGCACTGGGGGTGCGGGGGGGGGGGGAACACGTCATATATTCACACACAAAATATTTAGAAGGTGTGCGTTCTTTTTAAATTTTTGCTTACAAAATCTAAGGCAAACATGCCTAAACCAGATACCAACTGATTTAGAGCATCAGATCTTCACACTACCCAAAATGTGTTTTGATGAAAAATTTCCAGAAGAGCTACATCACTGGCCATCGACCCACAGAAAGGCCCAGACCATTGCTCAGAAGTACAATGCCCTCAGAACCCTGTGTACCTACTGGACAACTGCTTAGGCTTGATGGCCCAGCAAAAGCCATCCAGCAGGAGGTTGCTTTAGCAAGTACAGATTCACACTGCATCCATGGAGTTTCAAGCAGTGCTGGATATAATCTCTGGCACTTTTGAAAGACCCACCCCCAAAATTATCCAACTGGTTTTAATATTTAACCAATTTAAGGCTCTTGGGGGATTCACCAATGGAACACAGTGTCCTCTGTTCATTAAATGTAAAGGGACCCCTGATCATTAGGCCCAGTCGTGGCCTACTCTGGGGTTGCGGCGCTCATCTCGCTTTATTGGCCGAGGGAGCAAGCGTACAGCTTCTGGGTCATGTGGCCAGCATGACTAAGCTGCTTCTGGCGAACCAGAGCAGCACATGGAAACGCCATTTACCCTCCCGCCGGAGCGATACCTATTTATCTACTTGCACTTTGACATGCTTTCGAACTGCTAGGTGGGCAGGAGCAGGGACCGAGCAACTGGAGCTCACCCCATCACAGGGATTCGAACCGCCAACCTTCTGATCGGCAAGCCCTAGGCTCTGTGGTTTAGACCACAGCGCCACCCGTGTCCCCCTCTGTTCATTAGGGATGGGCAAATCTGTCATTTTCTCAGCCGTCACATTTCCACAGTAGTTCACAATTTTTTTCCTTTACCAAAAAGAAATTAACCAGCATTTTAAGTGCACATTACATGCTTTTTGGTAGGCATTTTTACCTAACGTGCATATTTTCACAAACGTATTTTTTTTAATGTAATTGGGTTTTGTTATGCATTGTTTTAACAAATGCATGCATTTTTATGTACACTTTATTGTGGCACATGTTCACTTGGTTGGAGAGCTGTATAGCAAAACCCAGAGAAGCATGGATTTCAAAGGATAGCGTCATTTCATTTTGGGAGCTGTTTTAAGATGTGCAAATTAGGTAGGATCAGGGCTTTTTTTACATAGAAAAGGAGGTGTCAGAGGTTGTTGAGCTATTGAACTTTTTTTAAGGGAACACCCACCTTCTCTTCTTTGCACCAACACCACTTTTGGCACTCATCGTTGCACCTACATGCTTGCTGCATGATCACCGAAGAGGTGCCAGAATTCAGAACAAATTCATCCCCATCCCTACATCCCATTGACATGGCTACTGATGATGATGCCCACTGGGTGTGAAACCTGCATGCACCGCAAAGAATCTGGGACACATTTCAGACATATTCTGTGAGGTCCATAGGACTGGGAGGTTGTCAAAGACTGCATTCCCTCAAAGCCAATCTGTATGGAGCTACATGCCAGCAGTGGATGGAGCAAGATCTTAAAGGGTTGGGGTGCCCTTTTCTCTCTTTCTCTTTTGGTGCCCCATTTCCCCCCCTCTGCTGCCCCCTTTATCTCTCTCTCTCCACCCCATTTTATATTTTTTCTCTTTTGACACTCCCTTACTTACTTACTTTCTCTCTCCCTCTGCAGTGCCAACCACTTTTGTACCCATTTTTTCCATCCTTAAGGGGCACAGGTGGCACTGATTCAGGGCTTGCTGATCAGAAGTCTGGCCATTCAAAATCCTCGCCACAGGGTGAGCTCTTGTTGCTCTGTCCCAGCTTCTGCCAACCTAGCAGTTCAAAAGCATACCAGTGCAAGTAGATAAATAGGTACCATTGTGGCAGGAAGGTAAACGGCATTCCCATGCATTCTGGCTTCCGTCACAGTGTTCTATTGCACCAAAAGCGGTTTATTCATGCTGGCCACATGACCCGGAAAGCTGTCTGTGGACGAACACCAGCTCCTCAGCCTGAAAGTGAGATGAGCACCATACCCCATAGTCGCCTTTGACTGAACTTAACCATCCAGGGGTCCTTTACCTTTATACCTTTACCATCCTTACCACCCATCCAGACCCACACATAGCAACAGGGCTGCATGTTGCCTACTCCTGGCAGAAGTCATTAGCAGTGGCGAGAGAACAATGACGTGTGGTGGACTGGTGTGAGATTTTGAAGTGCTGCAAACATACCTCTACAAACTTTAGGATTATCCCTCTAAAACTGAACTGCAATGTCAGAAACTGCCTAGGAATCCTATGGCTGTATTCAGTGCTTTTTTCCTTTAAAAATGTTTAGGGCTACTCTCATTTTGACTTAATAAAATCACCATTTTATAGTTCAATCGGGGGAAAATAAAAACAATAAATGGACAAAAGTACAAAGATTCACAAAATGTGTGGGGGAATGCGTACCCCTGCGTATCCCCAGAAAAAAGCACTGGCTGTATTTATACATTGTGTTTTCTGTCGTCCAAATCCTCCTACTACTCCCTTGTCCCCCACTTCTTATTTATTTATATTTATAAAAGTATTTCTATACCACTTTAATGTCAAATATCAGGGTGGTGTACAGCTTAATTCTGCACTCAGCTTGATGGGATTGTTCTGGTTTGATCAGACCATAATTTGCTGTTACGTCCAAACTGGCAAACTGTGTGATTTGAGTGAATCCTGCTAACCAGGATTGCTAACCGGGACCGCAAACTATAGTTTTTTTAAGAGCATCCAGTAATATTTGTTAGGATTTATTAAGCACCTAAACTACTCAGTGCTGCCCTGCCAATCAACAACTTCAGATTTCCCCAGCCTGGTGCCCTCAAAAAGTTTTGGGTCACAACTCTCAGGAATCCCAGCCAGCATTGTCCAAAACATCTGGAGGGCACCAGGTTGGAAAAAGCTGAAATACAAGAATGCATAACCTTGGCTACTGCATTACAATTGGAAGGAGAATCCAGGAAAAGACAAGAGACTTCCGAAGTTGCTCAGGTAATACCAAAGTATTTATTTATTTATTTTAAAGTTAACATTCTGTTCATAAAAGATATCCAAGACTCTTCACAGAAGCAAATAAAAAGTTTTTTTTAAAAAAAAATCAGTGCAGAATTTTTGTGAAAGAATATTCTAACAATGGATAGGTGTGTGTGTGTAGAAGAGAGGCTGTCCCTTGAAACACAGGCAACACAGATGGTGGTAGAAGATGCCACAGTTCACCCAGCCTGGCACCATCGTTGCAGGACTTTGAGGCAGATGCCCAGAGTCCATTCAGCAGAATGAGCAGGAGGGTCTCCAAAAAACAGCAGAGCTGGCTTATCACATTTTGAAGTGAAACCATGTGTATTACCATCTGAAGAGGAGGATATAAGATCATTAAGCATTTGGAATGGCTAGGGGATGGGCGACTGTCAATTTCACTTTTTCACATTTCCAATCTTAGCTTAGTTCAGTTTGCAACATTTCTGCACAGTTTGCTTTTTTTTTTTAAGTCATTGTGAAAATTCATCATATTATTTTAAAGCAAATTTCTTCCAGTATGCACATTTTGGTATGCAATTTCCCCTGATATATACATTTTTGCAAAGCATTTTTTTTCTAATAGAATGCATTTTTGTATGTTATTTTTGTGAGTATAAGCGTCTTAATGCACACTTTCCCCCCAATATACACATTTTGCAGATGTGACATGGTGTATAAACTGCATTGCAAAATCCGGAGAAATGTGCATGTCGAAGGATAGACAAATTTTGGTTTGCACATTATTCTGGGAACTGTGAATTAGAGAGTTTCTCTTTAAACTGTGAAACAAACTGAATTTTTCTCCCATCCCAAGATTGCACCCCTGCAGCCCCAAAACAAGTATAGATTCCACCCTGACATACTTAAAAACTGGAGTAACAACATTGGTCTATCCAGCTCAGTACGGTCTGCACTGACTGGGAGCAGCTCCCTAGGAAATTAGGCAGGGTCTTTCCCAGCCCTACCTGAAGATTTTGGGAATTGAACCTGGGATCTTAAGAATCAAAGAACTGTAGAGTTAGAGGGAACCACGAAGATCATCTAGCCAAATCCCTGCAATTCAGGAATCTTTTCTGCCCAATGTGGGATTCGAACCCACAAGCCTGAGACTAAGAGTCTCGTGCTCTACCAACTGAACTACCCCTCCTGCGTGCAAAGCGGTGCTCTGCCGCTAAGCTACGGTAGGTGGAATTGGTTGGTACTATTCCACTGGAGCTCTTTTGTTTCAGCTCTGGAGAAACCCATTATGAGTTAGTGATCCAATAAAAAAAGCACGGGACTGAGTGTTTTTCCCCTTGCCTCATTTCTTCCCAAGGGAAAACCGGCTCTTTAGCAATAGAGCAGAACAAATGGCAATCCTAGAAGACCCAATTTGCCATTTGCTCTGACTGAGCACTAAAGAGCAGCTTTCCCTGGGGGAAGGCACTGGGACAAGAGGGATTGTGGATACATCCCAAGACACACAGTGCTCCCCTTGGGCATTTGCTAGGCTTTCTCCACATAACACCAGGTACAGAACCGTGAGCATAGGCATCTAGTTGTGTGGTGGTGAATTTTGAAGTGCAGGAGCTCCTCATGGCAATCCCTATAACCCTGCCCCTCAGGAGAATCCCAAAAATGCAACAAGAGCTACTGATTCTATATTGTAGATCATTACAGACACACATATACAAAGAGCAAACCATACAATATATCGCCCAACTTACAAGTATCAGCCAGTCTGCAATCCTACACATACTTTTTCTAGGCGTAAACTGCATTAAAAGCAGTGCTGACTGCATAAGTTCAGCTTGCAAAGCACTCTAACCAAAGATCTTCAGCCTTTTAATTAGAAGTGTGGTGGGTTCCTATTTAAACTGCTAGTGAGAAGAACTCTGAGAAAAGGGAAAAAAGTGTCCAAGCCTCTGCCTGAATGTGGGCTTCATTTGCTGACTTCCTCAGATTTATCACAAACTTGAAAGACTCGTTATCACCTTCATTCACCTGCCAGAGCAAGAAGAGTTCATCAGTTCCCCTGGTGCACCAACAGATGGTTTCATCACTCCTGCTCTGGGTGGGGGGGCGTGGAATTCTGAAGCTGAGCTCGCACTGTGTCCCCCGTTCACTACACCATTGTCAACATCTCTTCTAGTTCCCTGGATTGCTGCCAGGCCAACTCTGTGAGCATGAATGATCTAGGACCCTCTTTCCCTCCAGAGTCCGGGAGCCATCCAGCACATTTGCTGGCATGTCACTGTCCTGTCTCTCAAGCTGGGCTCTCTCTTGAGGTCTGGTGCAAAGGCCACTGGGGCTGTCCCTCTCTGCACACCTTCATCTCCTGAGGAATTTGACAGACTCTTGAAGTGATGGGTGCCTGAAGACGCACCAAGCAGCAAGTCCTCTGTGAGGCCCTCCCTCTCGTGAGCAGGCTCCTCCATCAGAACTTGCAGGAGAACAACTCCAACAAAAAACAGAAGCCACCTTTTGGCAGGGTCCGTCTTCTCCCGCGGGCTGCATCTTCTCACAAGAGGTGGGTACAGTATTCGGCTAGGCTTTCTTCCCCTCCGGGATGGGTGGCCAGGAGACCTCTCTGATGATAATGCTGGAGAGCTCACCAAAGTACCAACTGCTGAAAGCTCTCCAGCAACAGGTGCGCCTGTAGCAATGGGCATTGTCTGGCTGGCCAACATGATTCCTGTAAAAAGAAAAGCCCCAGGAACAGCACAGATATGGCCGCACCTGCTCTCACTTCAAAAGGGTGATGCTTAGGGTAGTAAATCCCTATCCGAAGTCTCCGTTCCCGGCTTGTCAAGGCACAAACTGCAGAGATGGGTGGAGTGAGGCTCTTGCTGTGATTTTTAGCCTCTCCAAGGCCTCCTTATCTGCTTTTTATTTGCCCTTTTTGCCAACCCTTCTTAGGCTATAAATACTTTATTTGCCAGGGAGGAGCCACTCTGACTCATAGGTGACTCTGCCCCAAACCACACCCATAGGTGGGGATGGCTAGTGAGGCCAAGGGGTTCCTGCCTCCAGCTTTATGCAAAATGCTCAACCTCAGAGAGCTCTGTTGGAGATTATGGGTGGACTTGGTACCAAGCTGGAAGAACAACAGAAACTCTTACCTAGGGACAGCCAAATCAGTCAGTTTTAGTTTCTCTCATTTTCTCATTTTGCCAGTCTTAAATTCAGTTAAACATGTCAGCTCGTATTTAAAAAAAAAAAAAATCCTTGTGAAAATTCACCATGTTTCTCTTAATGCAAATAATTTTGCAAAGCAATTTCCCCTAATATAATGCATATCTGTACATAATTTCCACTAATATATATGCATTTCAATGCACACCTTACTCTAGTATATGTATTTTTAAATACATTTACTAGGCTGAAGACCTGTAAATGAATCTAGAGAAGCATGAATTTCTGAAGGATAGCTGTGTTTCACTTCACATGTTGTTTTAGAAAGCGAAAATTTGTAGATTCATTTTTAAATGCAAGTTAAATCGCATCCCCCATCGGCAATCCTACCCACATATATCCTGCATCATTTTATTGCGAGGGCAGCGGCAGCACTGCTGCTCTTCCCCCTTGGAAACTGATACCTGGGGTATTACAAGGTTCCTTTGTGGCCCCAGTTCTCTTTAACATCTATATATCTTCCCAAGGAGACTGCCTGTTTCCATCAGTGTGTGGGACCACCAAACCATGATCCTATCATTCAGTAGTGGTAAAATCTGAATAATTTAAACATACCAGCAGTAACAAAGAAAACTACACATGAAATCTGGGATATGCAAAACAAACAAAAAAACAAAAAAAACCCTGTACTGTAATCATTTTACACCACCTGGCAGAATTTGATCACATATAATTCCAGCAAAGACTTACACAAACACACAGTGATGGCAGTTATGGACATTTGGCAACTTTAACAGATGCAACAAGAACCCTGGAACCTTTTATTCCTTAAGGAGTGGTAACCCTTCAAGTATTTGAAGGCCACTACTTTCATGTCAGGGACGCAGGTTGCGCTGTGGTGTAAACCACTGAGCCTTGGGCTTGCCAATCGGAAGGTCGGCAGTTCAAATCCCCGTGACAGGGTGAGCTCCTATTGCTGTCCCTGCTCCTGCCAACCTAGCAGTTCAAAAGCACGTCAAAGTGCAAGTAGAGAAATAGGTACCACTCTGGCGGGAAGGTAAATGCCGTTTCCGTGCACTGATCTGGTTTTGCCAGAAGCGGCTTAGTCATGCTGGCCACATGACCCGGAAGCTGTACGCTGGCTCTCTCAGCCAATAAAGTGAGATGAGCGCCACAACCCCAGAGTCGGTCACGACTGGACTTAACTGTCAGGGGTCCTTTACCTTTACTATCATGTCATTTGAGTCTTCCAAAGCTAGGTACATGCAACCCTTTCATGCATTCCTCACAGAACTTGTGGCGGTGTATAAAGCAGCTTCATGTGTTCGTCAGGAGCATCCATTGCTCAATAAAAGAGCACATGTTTTGCATGCAAAAATGTCCCAGGGCCAGTCTTCAGCATCTCCAGTTAAAACCTTAGCTGATAGGTGATGGGAAACATTATTTCCTGTCTAAGATCCTAGAGAACTGCTGTGATGCAGTGGCGACTGGTGCCCACTTGGACTGGTAGGATAGAAGGCAGGGAGACCAACAGTAGATGGCGCCAGAGAGACAACAACAGGCAGGTCCAGAGCCAATGACATGCAGAGTCAACTTATTCTAGTTTTGTCCCCATCGTACCCCCTCCCTGCTGTGTTCTACAAAGGCATCCCTGAGGCTAAGGAGAAGGAGGAAGCTGACAGTCGGTGCCCCCCACTCGACTGTTGTAATTAAGAAGACAGGCAGGTGGGGGCTGTCTAGGGGCAGACTGGGGTTGGTGGAGCAGCGCCCCATTTGCCAGCCTCCAGTGCCTGTGCTTTTATATATGCTGCTTTTCATTTATCTAAATAAAATTCTGTGTTTTCTTAACATAATGTGAATTGTTGAATTTTTAAAGATGCTTATCGTTGCTCCTTGCAAGGATTTGCAGAAAAGTTGCTGGATTGCACATCTCTCAAACAAGCCAGCAAGTCAATAAATAAACAATCAGCCCTTTGATTCAAAAAAACCAACCACCCCACGCTGTCAAAAGGCGCAGGAGCCCTGATGGAGAAAAGAATTTGGCAACCTTAATCTTACAACAGTGCTCCAGCACTCCCACAGGCTCCTCTTTATTATCCAATTATTCTTCAAGGTGCTAGTTATGCCTATATATGTATATTCTAACAGGGCCTTGGTTTTGTTGGGTATCTATGTTTTTTCCTGTTTTGTCTTGTTATCATTTTTGCCGAGCCTCAGAGGCGGGGGTGGGTTTTCAGTTTTGGAATAAATAAGAGCAACAGCTATCTCTCAGGCCTGCGGCCAAGGTGGGGGCGCGGTGGAGCAGATGTGAAGGACTCAGATGTTGTTGCTAACAACGCTTGTGTGTTAACAACGCTAGTGTGGGTCGCGGGAGGAGGGAGAGCATGTTCGGCCTGCTATGACCTGCTGAGGCCCCAGGGCGTTTTGAGGCACTCCACCCGTCCCACTCCAAGCTCCAGCAAGGTCTCAGTGGTGAAATTTAATTTAGCAGAACACCTCTGAGCCATTAAACCATTAAACTGATCTCTTTCTTCTCTTTTGTCTGATGCCAGCTATTATCAAACAGGGGCAGACCGGGTGATTCCCCAGCTGTGACTGATACCAACAGGTGCCTGACTTTTGTTGACAACCCTTCATTGCAGCCGCTCACTTGGGTTTCTCTTCCTCTCAGCCCAATCCCAAACGAGAATAGGGGAGAAATCTGATTCACTGCATAATCTAAGGAAGTTTCTACCGAAATGATTGAAGGGACAGAGCAACTCCCTTATGGAGAAAGTTTGCAACATTTTTGGTTTAGAGAAAAGGCAAAGAGGTGATACAGTAAAAGTTTATAAAATTATGAAAGTGGATAGAAAAAAGTTTCTCTCCCCTTAACACCACTAACGCCAGAACTTTGGGCATCCAATGTTGGAAGGCTCAGGACAGATAGAAGATACTTGCATGCATGCGAAAATAACAGACATAAATGCTCTATATTAGGAGAAATTGCTTTGCAAAAATGTGCACGTTAGACAAAACTGCATGCAATAATGTGTATATTAGGAGAAAAGTGCCCAAAATTGTTCATGAATTTTAGGATGACTCTATCTATCTATCTATCTATCTATCTATCTATCTATCTATCATCTATCTATTAAAAGCAAAGTGATTTGGGACTGAATTCAAGATCAGTGGGGGGTGGCTCAAACCCATTTAAAGAGAAATAACATTACATTGTTATCTAGTAATACTGGGAGTCAGACCATTGTTCCATCAAGCTCAGTATTTCAGACAAGCAAGTTTCCCAGTCCTACCTGCAGAAGCTGCTGGAGATTGAACCTGAGACCTGCAGGCAAGGCAGATGCTGTCCACTGAGTTATAGCATGCACCTTAAGACACAGGAAGTTGATTTATAGTCAGACCATTGGTCCATCTAACTCAGTGACTTCAATGCTGGCTCTGCAGTGTTTTAGACAAGGGTCTCTTCCAGTCCTGCCTGGAGATGTTGCCAGGGATTAAACCTGGGACATTCTACAGGCAAGACCAGGGGTTGGCAAGGCTTAGTGGGCATGGTCTGGATCACTCCCACAGAGATCCTCTGTGGGCCAGGCCGGCGCAGCGCGATACCCGAAATTGCGTCTGCACATGTTCGTGGTGCCAGAAATCGCTTCTGCACATGCTCAGATGCTGAAAATCGCACCTGTGCAGAAGCGATCTTCAGCACCTAGGCATGCGTAGAAGCATTTTCCGGCACCATGGACATGCACAGAAGTGATTTCCGGAGCTGTGGAAAAAAGTCCCTGTGCCGTGCTGTGCTGGTTTAGCGCAGCGCGCAGGGACTCATTGAGCAGGTGGCTCAGTTCGGGGACGGCTCATGGGCCGCTTCTGGCCCATGGGCCTTAGGTTGCCGACCTCTGGGCAAGACAGATGCTCTACCAGTGAGCTACAGCCCTATCCCATGAAGACCACCACCACCCTGCATAAGACCAGAAAATAAGATTACTTAACTGTACCACAGTTTCCTGTTTTAAAAGGAAGGTGGGAGGAGTATTTACTCCAGGTCCAGCCAATCATAGGCCTCCCACTGCTGATGGGCAGTGTGCAGTGACCAACCTGGCAGCTATCAGGTGACACTGTGAGCCAAATCAGGTTCTGCCTTATTGATGGCCTGGCTTTTTCCTCTAAGTGACAAACCTGAGCTGATCCAACCCCATCGCCTTACCTCCAAGCCATCCGCCAAGGCTGCTAGATTGCATGAGGTCTCAAACATTTTTTCCTTGCCATGAAGCTGGAAATTATTTGCAAGGTGAGTTAACAGTAAGAAAAATCAACACACACACACACACAATCTGCTTGGCAAAATCCCTTTGCCTCTTCTGACTCATTTGTTTGATAATTATTGTCGTTAATTGCAAAAGATGGATGCCCTCGCATAGGATATAAACTGTTGTGCTTGACCAGACAAATACCTTGTGCGTGTTCTTAAAACACATGCATTGCTATTTTTAGGGAGAAGTTATTAATAGACCACTGCTGGTTGAGCAGAAAACTCCACACATAAAAAAATAAAAGTATATGAGTCAACAACACACCTGCTCTATCATGCCAACTGTCCCAGTGCCCAAGATTATTTTCGTAAGTAGGTGTAGGTTGGAAATAAGGTATTTGAGCGAAAGGGGGGGGGGGAATAGGCTGTATGTGAGATTTTTCTAACCCCTGGATCCAGCAACTGTTAAAATATAAGGCAGGCTAGCTTCCTGTGTAAAGGTGATTGCCTGTGTGATGGGCCATTAAGAGAACAAAGGAAAAGGGCTCTCTGAGAGATGGCACATGGGTGAGGCTCCCCCAGCTCATGGTTAGAAGGAAAAGGCAGAGTTGAGTAAGAGTGATGTGACCTAGAGGTAAAGCAGCAAGCTGGAGAGACTCAGAACAATGTTTGAGAGCAATGTTTGATTTCTGTTTGAATCCAAGGTGAAAGCTATAAGAGAAACAAGACTGTTTTGGGGTGCTGATGCTGTGAACCCCTCCATTGTAGGTCCATAGTAGGCTCAGGTTGCATATATGTGTAAATATGATAAAGACACCACAGTCTCCGCTGTGCCTCATTCCAAAAGGAAAAACAGACTTTGGGTAAGCGCCTGGAACCCCTGGAATATTGAACTGCCCAGAGATTGGGGTGGCGGGAAATATTTATTTAGAATTGCAGTGCTATGGGGCACAGCCTGAAGCTGCTTCCTAATTCAGGGCAAAGGGGCAGAAATAGAAAGAGTTGACAATGTGAGATCTTGAAAACACCTGGAGAGCTGGTGGGGATGTCTTTACCTGATGCTCATTACCTGTTTTGTTCCCAGGACTGAATTCCCATCCAGTGAAGTGGTATGCTGTTATCTGCACATGTGTAGCAGCTGTCTGAAATGAGCACACCTCAGCTTAAGCGTGGCTTTTATGGGCCCTGGGTTTCAGACAGCGTTCTCCCCCTGCCCTGCTTGAAGATAATGGGGATTGAACCTAGGACCATCTGCATGCAAAGCAGAAGCTTTATTACTGAGCTATGGCACTTCCCCTAGAAATAAAGTACGATTCTAGTCCTCGTGGCTCTGAATGAACAGCCAACATACACAGGAAGCTGCCTTATACTAAGTCAGACCATTGGTCTACCTAGCTCAGTTTTGTCATCACTGTAAGCAGTAATGTGTATACTACCTTAGGGCTCGTCCCACTTGTCCCACACCTAGAAAGCATGGGTCCAAGCAGTTTTCCAATTGACATTTACTCTGGTTCAGTGGCAAAGAGTGGGTTTTCCCAGGGAAAGTGCTGGGACAAGGGGAAGTATTAATGAGTCACATTCATCCATTTCAATGTGTCTGCTCCGAATAGCATTGGCTACAGCCCATTTTTGCTGCTTCTTTATCAAAGAATACTAATAAACCAAAATCAATACAGTGCAGATAATATGATTAGCTTGACATTTTTTCCCAACTTTTTAATTTAATTTTTGACTGTGTTTTCAAGAAAACGTTGCTGCTTTTTAAACTGACAGTGTTACGGAACAGCAAAGAACTTGGGGGCTTCCAGATAGGATCGGTGCTCCTCATCCATTCAGGCTTTATGTTGCATCCACATGACAACATCCGCATCAAAATGAATGCCAGCTTGTATCCTGCCATCCCATTTAATCCAGATTTAGAGGCTACAAATCCAGTCAGTCTTTTTTTATATATAAAAAAAATTGCCAACAACTCATTTGCAATATCTGAATGGCCTGTTTACAATATTAAGCCTCCATCTGGAGGCAACTTTTATTTAAAACCATCAGGATTAAATGCAGTTACCGTATATTCTAATCTTTGCTTCTCCTTGTAATTGTGTAAGATTTTCTCTTTCTTCTATTTCAACCCTTGGGAGCCACCAGTTCCAAGATTGGAAACTTGCTGGTGCCCCTTCAAAGGAAAAAGCCCGATTCAAAAGCTTTTATAGCTGGGATGGTGAACCTCAGGGCCTGAGGACCAAATGTGGCCCTCATGTCCCCTCTATCTGGCCCTCAGAACTCTCCCCTGGCCACACCTCTCACTGGCCTTGTTTCACATTAACACCCTGAGAGTTATGCCTTTCCTTCAACTCCAGCAATGCCTTGGGCTCCATCCACACTATACACTTCAAGCAGTATCATATCACTTTAAACAGTCATGGCTTCCCTCAAAGAATCCTGAGAGTGTCGTTTGATAAGACTGCTAAGAGTTGCTAGACAACCCCCTATTCCCCTTCCAGAGCTACAGTTTACAGAGTGGTTGAAAAATCATTCCTCTCCCCAAAGGCATATTTATTTATTCAGGGCATTCACACCCCAAAGAAAGAAAGAAAAAGGTCTCAGAGCAGCTCACAATAATCAGTACTAAGGCAGTCCTTTGCCGTCAGGCTCACAATCTAAAAAGACATGAAACGTGAGGTAAAAAAGAAATGGGAAGGAAAAGGAAAAAAGCAATCTCAAGTGTAAGTCCTTCGCTTCCTATATTCCTAGCTGTACATTCTGGAGACCAAAAGCCACGTTGCTCTCATCCCTATTCATTTGCAAATAAGTCCAGGCATTGGTCAACCCAGTACATGTGAGGGATAATGAAGCCTAGAAGGCCGCATTTGGCCCATGGGCTGAAAGTTATCAACCCCTGCAGTTCACCCTTCCATAATGAAAAGAGGGGGAAGGCAGCCCTTTTGTCAGAAGTTCCCACTTGTCCTTTACAGTAGATTCACCTTGGCTATAACTTGCTTACAACCGGTGATGGCATACTGTTGGCCTCCTTGACTGTAATAGTTGATCTGGCTGGCTAAGCTCTCCACGTGGCTCGGATCGGGATAAAGGCCTTCGCTCATCATCTCCTCATAGAAGCAGCTCAGGATGTGGCTCTTCTCCAGCAAGACGAAGGGAACGATCTCCGCCAACATCCAAAGAGGGTGGACTTGGTCAAGGACAGGACGGAGAGCAGCCTGCAGCAACTCCACCTTCTTCTGGGGCTGCAGTAGGTCGCCAGAGGCATTCTGAAGGAGAACATTGGCGACCTCGTTGCCCCCCAGGTTGCTTATCAGGATGTACACGGCATTGAGGAACTCGTTGGTTTGGTTCGTCTGGAAGAACCCGCCCAGTGTTTCCAGCAAGGCTGTGGACATGAACTCCACCTCGTCCAGGATAAACACGGGGATCTTCTCTTCAATTTCGGCTTGGGTGACCATCTCACTGATCGTCTTAGATAAATCTTGCTGGCAGGCTGATGTGGAAGCGCTGTCCGGGCAGTGGTGCATGGCGAAGTAATGGAGCACAGAGTTGTGCCCCATGACTGACCTGAAATGTTTGGCTAGCAGCCAACCGACGTGGCTCTTCCCAACCCCACTTGGGCCGTTGAAGGAGATGACCAGTGGTTTGTTGTGTATGTGGGTTGCCAGGTAGTCCTTGAGCAATGCCACAGTGCTCTCGACTGCTAAGGCCTGCCCAAAAACCTCTCGGTGCATTGTCTTCTCCAGACCATCCAGATCATATTTCAGGAGGTTATCGTCCAGATTCTCGATGGCGTTCAGGATCTGGAAGCAGACAATTCCTACAAGCAACAGGAGGCACCTCTTGGCTTTGCTCTTGTGCTCGGCAGGGAGGTATTTCCTGGAGTTTCCTGGGTACAATACCCTGGGGTTCTTGGACCTCTTCCTCCGCTTGCTGGATCTGGTTGAGGGCTCCTGCACCGAGGTATCAAAAGTGAAGTACTGAGAACTCTCAAAGCTCGCTTGGCTCAAGAGGGAGGTGGAGGCACTGCCTAGTCTGGCCTTCCCCAAGGAGATCTGCCTCTGGAGAAGCTTTGCTTTGGAGTCCCCAGGCAGGAAGTTCTTCTTAAAGGCATGAGCTGTCCTCCGCAGGCGAATGGCAGCCCGCACTGGGGACGAGAGCAGAGAGAGCTTCTGGGGGCTTTTCAAGGCCTGCTTCCGGCCCTCCATTGTGAGCTCTTGCCGTGGGTCTCGCTTTCCTGCCTTCTCTACAGGAGAAGAAAAAGAAGCATAAGAACACAGCAGGAAAGGCAGCATGGTACAATGGTTTACTTCCCGTATCAAAGTGCCACAGGGTTGTTGTGAGAGGAGAGGGAGGTGAGTGGGACATGTTTGTGGAAGAGAGATCTCCTATCAACAGAAATCTCATTTATTTCATTAGATTTTTTTACTCGACCTGTACCATAAGGTCCCAGGGCACATTGTAACATTAGAATATACAATTATAAAAATACAGCCATAAGACAAGAAAACAGCTCCATGAATAAATCCAGTAAAAACAATTCCATATTTAAAAACAACTTATGTTCCCGCAAACACTTAGAAACAATTCTACATATATAAATATAAGTTAACTATGCTAGCAGGCCTGGTGCCAGCCATTGGTTTAGTTGGGCACTAGTCAAGGGCTCCAAAGGAATGCTGGTGGCGCGGTGGGTTAAACCACTGAGCCTAGAACTTGCCGATCAGAAGGTTGGCGGTTTGAATCCCCGCGACGGGGTGAGCTCCCGTTGCTCGGTCCCTGCTCCTGCCAACCTAGTAGTTTGAAAGCACGTCAAAGTGCAAGTAGATAAATAGGTACCGCTGCAGCGGGAAGGGAAATGGCATTTCCGTGCACTGCTCTGGTTTCGCCAGAAGCGGCTTAGTGATGCTGGCCACGATCCAGAAGCTGTACACTGGCTCCCTCGGCCAATAAAGCGAGATGAGAGCCGCAACCCCGGGGGCTGGAGGAGATGAGGGGGCCCCATCAGGAGAGTCAGGAGAAGGGGATGAGGAGGAGGAAGGAGGAAGTAGATCGGGCGAAGAGGCAGAGGAGGAAGCGGAGGACTCAGGGAATCCTTAAAGGAAAAGAGAATTTGAATAAAACTCAGGCGAAAACTTAACTTCCGAAGTGAAGGTTAAGCATCATGGGATTAAAAATTTGGAACTGGAATATTAATGGGATGAACGATAAAAATAAGAGGAATAAAATTGAGCAATATCTGAAAAAGAAAAATTTGGACATTATCTGTCTACAGGAAATGCACGTTGCTAGAAGGCATAGGAAAGTGTTAATTAACAAAAGGTTGGGAAAGGAATTTGAATCCTCAGACAAGGTAAAGAAAAGAGGTGTGGTACTGTATGTTAAAAATAATATAGAAGCTAAAACAATATTCAAGGATGAAGAGGGGAGGATGATAGGGGTCAGCATTAACTGGCAAGGTGAAAAGCTGATGGTAGTGGGGCTATACGCCCCAAATGGTAGTAAAACGGAATTCTTTAAAAGATTGGAAGAGAAGTTGACGGAATTTGTGGACCAAAAAATAATTTTAATGGGGGATATGAACGGGGTTGTTTCACTAGAAATGGATAGACAAAGAAAAGGAACAAACAAAGAAGGAAAGTTACCAAAAACCTTCTTCTCCATGGTAGAAAATTGTAATCTGGTGGACATCTGGCGTCTCAGACACCCGCTTGACAAACAATTCACCTTTCATTCTGAGCCTAACCAATCGCTGTCACGCATAGACCAGATATGGATCTCAAAGGAACTGTGTCCAAGAGTTAAATTAATAGAAATAAGACCAAAAGTAATTTCAGATCATAGCCCAACAGAGCTGGAACTGGAAAGCCTAGAGACAAGAACCTTCAGATGGAGATTAAAAGACCACCTTTTAGATGATCAGAAAGTTGTGGAAAAGGCACAGAAAAAATTGATAGACTATTTTAAAGATAATGGTGATAAAGGAACAAAGGATAGCGTTGTCTGGGATGCGAGTAAGGCTGTAATAAGAGGGTTTTTTATCCAACAGAATGCAATCAAAAATAGGAATAGAGAGAAAAACAAAGAGGAAATTCTAAAACAGATAATGGTTAACGAACAAAAACTATCACAAAAACCAAATTGTCAAAAAGCGAAGGAAAGAATTAAAATTCTACAAGCCCAGTTTGCTATAATAATAAATAGAGAGGTGGAGTGGAACATTAAAAAACTAAGGCAAAAAAAATTTGAATTTGCGAATAAATCAGGCAAATGGCTTGCCTGGCAAATCAAAAAAAGGAAGGAGCAAGGTGTAATTAATAAAATAACAGTGGAGGGAGTAGAAAGAACCGACCCCAAAGGAATTAAGAGCGAATTCCTCAGCTATTACAGGAATTTGTATAAAGATCAAGAGAAAGTTGGTTTAAGGAGGATAGAGAGATTCTTGAAGGATAAAAGGGTGCAAAAAATCTCAATAGAGGAAAAGCAACGTTTGAATACACCAATTGGAAATGAGGAAATAGAGGAGGCAATTAAAGATTTAAAGAGGGGTAAGGCACCAGGCCCTGACGGATTCACAGCCGGCTACTACAAGGAAATGAAATCTATTTTGGTGGGACCTCTAAAAACGATTATGAACAATATCTTAAAGAAAGGAGAAACCCCAGAGACCTGGAAAGAGGCATATATTACGTTTATCCCCAAACAGGATGCAGATCCAACCCAGGTTAAAAATTACAGACCAATTTCACTCCTAAACACAGATTATAAGATATTTGCAGGAATTCTGGCAAGAAGGCTGAAGATTTTGCTATCAGAAATTATTCACAGGGACCAGGCGGGATTCCTGCCAGGTCGGCAGATGAGAGACAACACAAGAAATATAATTAATATGCTAGAATACCTGTCTGTTAGGATTGACAAACAAGCTATAATGGTGTTTGTAGATGCCGAGAAGGCATTCGATAACGTGATATGGAACTTTATGTTGAAGAACTTAGAACACATGGATGTGGGTAACGATTTCTTTAATGGGGTAAAAGCAATATACACAGAACAGAAGGCCAAATTGATCATAAACAATATGGTGACGGAGGAGATAAGGATACAGAAGGGAACAAGACAAGGATGTCCGCTTTCTCCGTTACTATTTATAACTGTGTTAGAAGTCCTTATGAACTCAATAAGACAAAACGATAATATAAAAGGAGTATCAGTAGGACAGAATGTTTATAAGACCAAAGCCTTCGCCGACGACTTAGTAATAATGACAGAAGAACCAGCAACGGCAATAGGGGAAATATTAAAGGAAATAGAACAATTTGGAGAAGTGGCAGGCTTTAAATTAAACAAGACAAAAACGAAAATGATAGGAAAAAACGTGGACCCAAAGATAATTGAAACAATCCAACAACAATCGCAGATAGAGATGGTCAAAAAAGTCAAATATCTCGGCATCTGGTTAACACCTAAAAACATAGACTTATTTAAAAATAATTATGAGCCGATGTGGAAGGAAATAAAGAAAGATTTAGAGAAATGGGGAGGGCTAAAATTGTCACTCTGGGGAAGGATTAATGTAATCAAGATGAATGTCTTATCGAGGTTGATGTTTCTATTCCAGACCATCCCTATAATCAAAGGGAGTCGAATCTTTAAGGCAGTGTTTCCCAACCTTTTTTGGGCAAAGGCACACTTGTTTCATGAAAAAAATCTCGAGGCACACCACCATTAGAAAATGTTTAAAAAATTAACTCTGTGCCTATATTGACTATATATAAAGTAACTCTCTTTAATAGGCATCAAATAAACACAAAGAAAGTACCGGTATTTTATAATTACTTTATTATGAAATAGTAAGTACCGTATTTTTAGGACGCTCCGTCCCATAGGACGCACCTACTTTTTTGGGGGGGAACCAGGTCGGGGAACAGTGGGATGGCGGTGCTGCGCCTCCCCGCTGTCCCCCGAGCTTGTGGGGCTGGCCCATGTCTGCCTGGCGCGAGGGGCGCTCTGCTTCAGGGCGCCCCGCGCATCGGGCGGCAGGCTACAGTCCGCAGCATGGGGAACCCTCTGTTTCAGGGCGCCCCACGCGCCCCCACGGGTGCGCAAGGCTTGCCAACACGAGCGCGGAGCACGGGGCGTCCTCCGAAGGGTGCCCCGTGCTCTGCGCCGCCCGCAAGCCTTGCGCTCCTGGGGGGAGATCCCCCGGGTGCGCAAGGCTGGCCAACACCAGCGCGGAGCATGGGGCATCCTCCGAAGGAACGCCGCCATCCTGCTGTCCCCCGACTTGGTTAGAAGGCTGGCGGGGGGGGGGAGAAGCCTGCTTTTCCCCGTCGCCAGCCCCGCAAACTCGGGCGACAGCGGGAGAGGCGTAGCGCGCCCTTCCCGCTGTCCCCCGACTTGGCTAGAAGGCTGGCGGGGGGAGAAGCCTGCTCCTCCCCGTCGCCAGCCCCGCAAACTCGGGAGACAGCGGGAGAGGCGTAGCGCGCCCACCCGCTGTCTCCCGACATGGTTTGGAGGCTGGCGGAGGGCTTCCTCCTCCCCCAGCCCCGCAAGCTCCCAGAGCTCTGGGTCCCGTTCTGGGGGAGGGGGAAGCTCGGGCTTCCCCCGCCCCAGCCCCGCGTCTCCAGCCGGGAGACGGTCGCGCTTTAGCCCCGTGCGTGCTCTCCCAGCTGGAGAGGTGACGCGCGCCTATGGAGGCTCCTGCCATAGGCGCGCGTCACCTCTCCAGCGGGGAGAGGGTCGCGGGGGGCTGCTTTAGCCCCGTGCGTGCTCTCCCAGCTGGAGAGGTGACGCGCGCCTATGGAGGCTCCTGCCATAGGCACGCGTCACCTCTCCAGCGGGGAGAGGGTCGCGGGGGGCTGCTTTAGCCCCGTGCGTGCTCTCCCAGCTGGAGAGGTGACGCGCGCCTATGGAGGCTCCTGCCATAAGCGCGTGTCACCTCTCCAGCGGGGAGAGGGTCGCGGGGGGCTGCTTTAGCCCCGTGCGTGCTAAAGCAGCCCCCCGCGACCCTCTCCCCGCTGGAGAGGTGACGCGCGCCTATGGCAGGAGCCTCCATAGGCGCGCGCCCAGGGGCGCCGACTTATAAAAAATATTGGGGGGGGCCCATACTGGGGTCCTGCCCCGGGACGTTTTATAAGATCCGCTCCCGGCCCGTTGCTGCTGCTGCCGCCCGCCTCGTGGCCCCCTCGCCAGCTGAGGGAGGGAGAGAGACCGAGAAGGAGAGAGATGCGTGGTGGGCAAGGCAAGTGCCCACCACGCCTCGCCTCCCACCGCCCCTCGTGCCGGCCGCCCCCTCCCCTCCCTTCCCCGCGCGCGCGCGCGCGCTCGCCCTCCTCACCCCAGCTCTTGGCCGTTCGCCCCAGGAACTCGCCACTGTTGGGGTTGTAGATGAACCTCCGCCACTCGGCCAGTGACTGGCTGAAGGGCTTCTCCTCCTCCTTGGCCATAGCGCGCGAGAGAGAGAGAGAGAGAGAGAGAGAGAGGCTGGAAAGAGAGAGGGAGCTTGGCGGTTCACGGGCGGCGGTTTTTCCCCTGCCGAAACAACAGCGGCTCCTCAGAACCGCTAAGTAACTCTCCCTCAGGCGCCCGGCGGGAGAGCAGAAGAGAGGAAAAGGAAAGAGGGGCTGGGCCAGTCGCACGCACCGAGCAAAACTACTCGCGCCGCCTCTTTTACTACCGTAATAATTATTTGTTTTAACTCATTACTGAATGTATTTTAAAAGGTAACTATCATCAAACAAGGAAAATAAAAAATACCAACATAATTTTGTGATTTTACAAAGCATAATATAACTACCGTATTTTTCGCTCTATAACATGCACCTGACCATAACACGCACATCGTTTTTAGAGGAGGAAAACAAGGAGAAAAAACATTCTGAATGAAACAGTGGATGTATCATTTTTGTGCTTCATGCTGTGGCCACAGACATGTGATCTGATGGTGAATTTGGGGTGACCCAATGCAAAAATCCTGAGGATCCATGTGGATCCATGTTTTGTAACCACGTTTTTGCACCATTGCAGCCCCAGGCAACAGTGGGTGCGTGATTTTGGGGGGGCAGGCTGTAGCCATGGACATGCTATGTGCTCTGATGGTGAATTTGGGCTGACCCAATGCAAAGATCCTGAGGATCCATGTGGATCCATGTTTTGTAACCACGTTTTTGCACCATTGCAGCCCCAGGGAACAGTGGGTGCGTGATTTTGGGGGGGCAGGCTGTAGCCATGGACATGCTATGTGCTCTGATGGTGAATTTGGGCTGACCCAATGCAAAGATTCTGAGGATCCATGTGGATCCATGCTTTTTAACCACATTTTTGCACCATTGCAGCCCCAGGCAACAGTGGGTGCGTGATTTTTGGGGGGCAGGCTGTAGCCATGGACATGCTATGTGATCTGATGGTGAATTTGGGCTGACCCAATGCAAAGATCCTGAGGATCCATGTGGATCCATGCTTTTTAACCACATTTTAAGTGGGGAGGGAAGGAAAAACACAGAAGGGACACGGAGCAGGAGAGGGGTGTGCAGAGAAGCAGCTGGCTAAGAATGCAGGAGAGGGGTATAACAGGAGGAGGGAGGAAAGGAAGGCAAAAGTTTTCCCTCACCTACCCACCCAAGTCAGCCAGCTCGCGCGCTCTCTCTCGCTCTCTCTCTCTCCCTCCTGCACGGAGCACAGAGACACACTCTGCTTTCCCTCTGCCTGGAGGGGAGGGGCTTTCCCTGCTCTTTGTTCCGTTTGAGCAAACACAGCAAGGAAACAGAGCAGGGTGGGCAGTAAGACCCTGAGGCAGAATGCCGGAAAAATACGGTAATAATTTTCTTAAATTATTGGGGGGGCAAAGCCCCCCCAAACGAATTTTTGAGGGGGCTCGGGCCCCCTCAGGCCCCATGGAGTCGGCGCCTATGCGCGCGTCACCTCTCCAGCTGGGAGAGCAGGCACGGGGCTAAAGCAGCCCGACTCGCCCGCCTCCCTCCCACGGCACACCCGGCAACTTCTCGCGGCACACTAGTGTGCCGCGGAACACCGGTTGGGAAACACTGCTTTAAGGAATGGCAAAGGATAGTCTCAAGATTCATATGGCAGGGCAAAAAACCCAGAATTCAGTTTAAATTACTGACAGACGTAAAGGAAAGAGGGGGCTTTGCCCTGCCGGATCTGAAACTGTACTATGAGGCATCATGCCTATGTTGGATAAAAGAATGGGTAAAATTGGTGAATACGGAGCTGCTCGACTTAGAGGGCTTCGATAATAGATTCGGCTGGCACGCGTACTTATGGAAGAACAAAAGGAAAGAACACAAGGGGTTTGCGAATCACATTTTTAGAGGGCCGCTAATCGAAGTTTGGGAAAGATATCAAAATCTGTTAGAGCCGAAAACACCACATTGGCTTTCACCTCTCGAAGTAATGAGTACAAAAACCATTAATATGAGAAGCAATTGGGCAACTTATGATCAGCTACTAACTAAGGTTGAAGGGAAATGGAAGTTAAAACCGTATGAGCAAACAAAGGAACATGTTTACGATTGGTTACATCACCATCAGGTGAATCAGATGTTTAGTAGAGATATCAAAGAAAGAGGCTATGCAGATAAAGACTCAAAATTCCAGACAGAAATAATAAACAATAAAGTGAAAATTATATCTAAGATATATAGGATGTTGTTGGACTGGAATTTAGGCGATGAGGAAGTCAAATCGGTGATGATCCATTGGTCAAGGGATATAGGTCATAGTATACAGTTTGAGGATTGGGAGAAACTTTGGAAGGAGGGGGTAAACTTTACGGCGTGTACTTCGATAAGGGAAAACGTCATGAAGATGTTTTATAGGTGGTACTTGACACCCATGAAATTATCAAAAATGTATAAGGTGGATAATAAGTGCTGGAGATGTAAAGACATAGAGGGCTCCTTCTACCATATGTGGTGGGAGTGCAGAAGGGTGAAACAATTTTGGGAGAAAGTACACACTGAATTGAAGAAGATATTAAAGTACACGTTCATAAAGAAACCAGAAATCTTTCTTCTAGGGATATTAGGACAAGAGATAAAAAAGGAAGATCGCAGATTGGTATACTATGCGGTTACGGCAGCAAGGGTAGTATTAGCCCAGAAGTGGAAACTACGGGAAACCCCAACGGTGGAGGAGTGGAGATCTAAATTGTCAGATTACGCAGAGTTGGATAGATTAACAGGAAAAGTTAGATACATAAGAGACCAAGTGTTCACCAAAGATTGGGAAAAGTATGTAGATTATCTGGAATGTATTAGTGAAGGGCAAATAACGCTAAAGGGATTTAGAGACGCACTGTGAAAGACTAAGAGTTATTGTGCAAAGCAAACAGGAATTAGGAATCGGTATAATGACAATATAAGTAATGAAACGTGTAATTTTATTTATTGCTTCGAATGATTTACGGACAGGCTGAAGGAAGCCCCGTAAGAGACAACTATGTTATGGATGATATGGAAATGATAATTGCTGTTTATTATTTTTAATTTTTCTTTTCTGTGTATTTTCTTTGTATTTGTGTGTTACCTTGTGTTCTTTTTGGAAATAACTAATAAAAAAGAATGAGGACAAAGAGAGCCGCAACCCCAGAGTCGGCCACGACTGGGCCTTTACCTTTACTAGTCAAGGGCTCCAGGGGCTTGGAAGAGCTCCTAACCAGCCCAATCCAGCTGCATCACCATTCACTGGGCCCCGAATTATTTTCATTGGTGGGCAAAGAAGAAGGCATGTGGTGGCCCTCTTAAGCAGCACTGTGTCCTGTCTGTGGGTGGGTGCAGGTGGCACTGTGCCAAGCCCCCTTCCCCAAAAGAGTCTGGCACTGATCCTGCATGACAGTAATTGGAACGTTCAGGTCCAGGGACAGGCTACTTCATGGGTAGGCAAACTAAGGCCCGGGGCCCAGATCCGGCCCAATCGCCTTCTAAATCCGGCCTGCAGATGGTCCGGGAATCAGTGTGTTTTTACATGAGTAGAATGTGTCCTTTTATTTAAAATGCATTTCTGGGATTTGTGGGACATAGGAATTCATTCATTCCCCCCCCCCAAAAAAAAAAAATAGTCCAGCCCCTGACACAGTCTGAGGGACAGTGGACCACCCCCCCCCCGCTGAAAAAGTTTGCTGACCCCTGGTCTACTTCCAAATGTCAGGTGGGGGAGGGGCACTGCTTGTTGGTTTACCAGAGGAATCTGGGGAAATGCACGGAAGAGGTAACCAACAGAAGAGTTGGTTACGATCAGCACTACACTTCGTGTGTCTCTTAACCCCCTTTTAAAAGTACGCAGTCTCCACATAAGTATCAGTTTCACAAAACCAGACCAGAAAAACCAGCATGTAAATTTTCTGGGTTGGTTTTTTTTTTTAAGTCAAAAGCAATCCGCTTTTCTTGGAGAGCAGTGCCATCTAGAGGCTACTGCCTTTCAAAACACATACTCCTGTCTGCTTTTAACAGCCGACTGCAAAATAGGATTTGTTCATTTTTAATAATGATAATAATAATATTGCAATGTAAAAGCATGGATCTGCTGAACCACAAAACCTTTTGTATTCAGCCTGACTCTGAACCATTAGCATGTAGCAGACAGGAAGATAACGGGCATTCAGTAGATGGCCCAACTCACTGTTTTTAAATGACTAACAAATAACAATGCCGAAATATATTTTTAAAATTGTCCAGTAGCACCTTAGAGACCAACTAAGTTTGCTCTTGCTATAAGCTTTCATGTGCATGCACATTTCTTCAGATAGCAAATAACAATGCCATTAATTTTAACAACTTCATGAAGTTCAGTGATGAATCCCTTCAATAACCATTGGTTTGTTGATGGGTGGAGCAATCCAAACTAAAGGAAGCCAACATAATCTATTCTGGGGTAAATCATGCCAGGGTAACTAACCCTGATTCAAAACTCCATTAAGAAGCAGGGCTGGTGACACCTGAACCCTCCAGGGGAGGAGGGAAAGTCTTTAAAACACACTTTGACTTAGACCACCTTTGTACTAGGGAACTCCCACTGGGTTACCAGGTCACATGACCAATCTGAATAGAGTTTAGAACAGGGCTATGTCTCCTCCTGCACCAACCTACAACACACCCCACACCTGTAGAACACCCATGTTTCGGGACTTATCCTGGCCTCAGCTCAGTTGGCTGACCTGGCATGGGCGACGTCATCCAGGCTCAGAAACCTGCCACCTATTCAAAATGCCACTCATCCCCCAAGTTATTAGGTTTGGTTTGTCCCCTATTTATTTATCTACCCCCACTTCTTTCTCTTTATTAGATCCAGTAGAGTAAATAAAGACAACTATGGACATAAGAGTAGGGATTGTATATGTGCAATTTCAACTATATAAGCTGGCTGGTCAAAACCCTGCCATTTTATGGGGGGGGGGGGGAGTAAAGAAATCCTGCATGTTGAATGCAGATCTGGTCCATGAAGACTTTGTGGAGTGGGTGGGTGGGGGAATAGTACTAATGATAATAAGAATAAACTGGTTAGATGGACGAATGTCCTGACTATGCATAACACAGCCTTCATTCCTAGTTTTAGAACTGTGTGCATATATATAATGGACAGTTTGGATTGTGGAATGTTATAAATTCCATTGGCACTTTTGAACTCGAGAAGCAGGATGGGAATATGAAAACAAGCCTCTATAGACAATAGGGAGAAGCTCTGCCAGACCCAGGGAGAAGCTATCAGGAGGGCAGCAGACAGGCCCATCCCACCACCAGGCTGCATTCATTCACTCATCAGCACTGATTTCAGTGCCAAGAGGCCAATTGTTCTTTGGGTTAAACTTCTACTAGAAAAATATGTTTGACCCAGTGAGAGCAGGATGCAAAACAGCAGGATGGGCGCTGCCTAGATCAAGCATGCAACAAAAAGAAGGCATGCATTTTCAATCTTAGTAATTAACTTCTAGAGATCAGCAAGTCACCGAATTGGTGAAAGGGACCTTAGAAATCATCCGATCCAGCCAGCAACTCAGTACAAGATCTGAAATGCAGGAGGCGACTGCAGGATCCCTGACAGGTGAGCCGTCGAAGCAGCTGTTTCAAACACCTACTGCAAAGGGAAAATCACCACCTCCTGAGGGAGGCTGTTCTATCGTCAAACAGCTCTTACCGTCAGGACAGTTCTCTTAACGTTCACCTGAGCTCTGCTTCCCTGCCATTTCCAGTCACTTGCAATCTCCAGAGGAAAGAGCAGTGGTGGCTGGTACACATTGGGGCTGGTAGGGCAGGAGGCAGGGGAGGGGAAAACAGTAGGTGGAGCCCAGAACCCATGATAGGTGGAGGCAGAACCAATGACAGGCAGGGCCAAGCCATTTTATCTTAGGCCCCGTCCTCTTCCTCCCTGCTGAGTTCTGCAAGAGCAATGCTGACAGTAAGGAAGAGGAAGGTGACAGGCAGGACAACCCACTGGACTGGCTGTAAGAAGGCTGGCGAGTGAGTGCTGACCGAGGTTGGTGGGGCACTTACCCATTCATCCTAATAGACCAGCCTCCACTGTAGGGCAGGAGGCAGGGAGATGAACATTAGGTGGAGAAAGAGCCAGTGACAGGCGGAACCACCACCTGATTGGTTATAAAAAAGAAGGCAAGAAGGTGGGCTGGCCTTATTTATAGGTAACATAGAAAGCTGCCTTTACCAAATCAGACCATCGCTCTACCTAGCTCAGCATTGTCTATGGTGAAAGGCAATGGCTCTCCAGAATTTTAAGACACGCGGTCTTTTCCTGTTACCTGAAAATTTAAGGCACTGAACCTGGGATCTTTTGTACAAACTCATTACAGGCCGCATTGAAGCTAATGGACAAAGGGCTTACTCCGAATATAACTCAGTCCAGGAATGGGGAACTTTTGGCCCACCAGATGTTGTTGAACTACAACTCTCATAAGCCCCATCAAACATGGCCAGTAACAAAGGATGGTGGGAGTTGTAGTTCCCCACACCTTGAAGCATAAGAACATAAGCAGAGCTGTATAAAAACATTAAGATGATAATAATAATAATAATTCCATTCTCATGTTGGCCAACCAGATGTTCCAGTGTCTCAGGAACCAGAGTCAAGCGTAGGTCAGATGGTGTCAGTAAAGTTAACTCTTTATTCAAAGCAACCAAAGTTAACTCTTTATTCAAAGCAACCAGGCCAGTAATCCTACCAACTCTTCCCGGTATGTGTTGCCCCAATGAGGCAGCTGCAAGGACTGAAGGTCCCTGCCTTCCCATAGCAGCCTAAGTTCCGTCCTCTCCAGCGTTTTCCCCCAAGCAATCAGAGACTGCCTCTGAGCACAACCAATCTCTCTGTGTGTTTTTAGGGACCAGGTCGGTTTGGGGGAGCTGGTTGCAGTAGGAGGGGGAGACTCCCTGGATTCTTCAGTGGCCTTCCTCATCACTGCCTCTTGTCCTACCCCCTTGTCCTGCCTCCTTTTCTGAGCCTGGCCTGCTCTCTGTCCCTGGCTTTTTCTTCAGCTTCTGGCACTTCCTCGTCCCAATCTGCTGTGTCTTCTCCTTCTGACCACACTTCACCGTCCTACCACCAATCCCCTGGCTCTGAGCCTTCTTCCCCTGGGGGTTCCCTTGGAAGTACCCCTTGCTGATGCCTCCCACCATTCATTTGCATCCAGCCAGCTCATGACACAATGGGAATCCTGCAAGCAGGACCTAAGTGCAACACTCTCCCCTCCTGCGGCTTCAAGCAACTGGCATTTAGTAGCATTACTACTTCTGATTATGGAGACAGAACATAGACATCATGACTAACAGCAACTGATAGTCCTACGCTCCATGATTTTGCCTTATCCTCTTTTAAAGCCTTCCAAGTTAGTGGCTACCAGTGACTCCTTTGGGAGAGAGTTCCAGAGTTTAACAATGCACTGCAATGTGAAACAACAACAGTGCATTGACAGAGGGTTTATACTGGACGGGTCATCATTCTATTTTATTTCTTGTTCTGTGATATGCCCCCTAAATGGTACCACATTATTGCTCCCGGGCGGGTGGGCACGCTTGTTCTACAGGGGGAACAGAAGGAGGACACTCATAAAATTAAACCAGAACAATTGTGGTATGAAAAGTTACAGAATTTCAGCAGAACGCTATGGAACATGCAGGAAACGAAGCAGGATATCTGCCCCAAAACTTTTGCAGGCTCAATTAGGATCAAAAGCGGGTGGCTGATAACAACATGAGCACAAATCATTATAAATATACAATACAGAGGATGCTGGGAGGGGACCTGGGTAATAACAACCAGGGACCATTTCTCTTACCATGCCAGGCTTGTGGAAACAGGATACTTTTACTCAATGGACCTTTCGGTTCAATGCTACAGAGTTCTTCCTCTGTTCTTAAAGTTTAACCCCCCTTTAATCGTTTTCTTCCTGTTACACACTGCACAGGAAGGAACAAAAGGGGCTTCTAGTGTTCTTGGTAGTTATATTTTGAGGAAGCCAGTGAATCCATGCAAGGGCTCTGTTCTTACCACATAAACCCAAACCATGAGTCAGACGCTACAGAATCAACAATGTACTTTCTGTACGTTTGGTCCGTCATGGCAGCCAGGAAGAGGAGTTCCAGCCAGTGGCAAACAAAGGAAATAAACCAGTTCTCTCTCAGATTACTAGAAAGCCCCGGCTGTGGAGGCTGCTGCCCATTGGCAGAAGTCAGGAAGCCCAGAAATAGGTGGCACCAGAGCCAATGACAGGCGCAGCCATCTAAATCTAGTTTTGTCCCCATCCGGCTGAGTTTTACACGAGCTCAGGTGTGGGTGAACCTGTCAGTTCTGATTTCTCTCAGGTAGGATCCACACCATGCATTTAAAGCACTCTTATACTACATTAACAGCAGTTGCCTGGTGGCAAATTCAGAAGCAAAGGGTGCCTTCATGATAGTCACATCATGCCCCCACTCCTCCTAAGATTGTACAATAAAGGCCGAAATATTGGGAAATTTTGGAACAAGAAGGAGATAGACTGAAACTGCAGAGTTTTGAGAAACTAAAAAACAAAGTGCGAGATTGGCTTCATTATTATCAGATAATGGAGGCATACAATTTGGACAATAAAATTGGCTTCCAGGTGGAAAAATCAATTTAGAAACAGAACTGTTAGAACCCAAAACTAAGATTTTGTCAAAGATGTATAACTTGCTGTTGAAATGGAACACTCAGTATGAAACGGTTAAATCTGCTATGATTAAATGGGCACAAGATGTTGGACATAACATTATGTCTGCTGACTGGGAACAGTTATGGACCACAGGTATGAAGTTTACGGTATGCAATGCCTTAAGAGAGAATATTATGAAAATGATATACAGGTGGTACATGACCCCAGTCAAGCTCGCAAAAAATTATCATTTGCCCAATAATAAATGTTGGAAATGTAAAGAAAATGAAAGTATATTCTTTCACCTTTGGTGGACATGCCCAAGGATTAAGGCTTTCTGGGAAATGATCTATAACAAAATGAAAAAGGTATTTAAATATACCTTCCTGAAGAAACCAGAGGCCTTTCTCCTGGGCATGGTCGGCCAATTGGTGCCAAAGAAGGATAGAACTTTCTTTATGTATGCCACAACAGCAGCAAGAATACTTATTGCAAAGTACTGGAAGACACAAGACCTACCCACCCTGGAAGAATGGCAGATGAAGGTGATGGACTATATGGGATTGGCAGAAATGACTGGCAGAATCCGAGACCAGGGAGAAGAGTCAGCGGAAGAAAATTGGAAGAAATTTAAAGACTATCTACAGAAATATTGTAAAATTAATGAATGTTAGAATGATGTTGGAAAGAAATTAAGTGGTTTCCAGCTGTAATGCTTTAAGAGAATATGAAGAAAAAGGCTTAGAAACAGGTAAAAATTTAATGGTAAGGATTTGCTGAACTAACAATCTGAATTGGAATACAAAAAAGGGAGGTATGAGGAGGTCTGGGAAACAAGCTAAAGGAAAATAAGTAATGGAAAATCTGTGTGTTTTTAATTGTTTTTATTTTTGTATTTTTGTTATTTTTTCTTTTTCTTTTTATTGTATTATTAATAAAAATCTTAATAAATATTCTATAAAAAAAGATTGTACAATAAAAATGACCTTTCAGGTCTCAATGTTCTGCTGAGGATGACAGTGTGGTCACATTCTTAAAAGGTAAATGGACCCCTGACCATTAGGTCCAGTTGTGGCTGACTCTGGGGTTGCGGCGCTCATCTCGCTTTATTGGCTGAGGGAGCCGGTGTACAGCTTCCAGGTCAAGTGGTTAGCATGACTTAAGTCGCTTCTGGCAGGCCAGAGCAGCGCACGGAAATGCCGTTTACCTTCCCGCCGGAGCGGTACCTATTTATCCACTTGCACTTTGACGTGCTTTCGAACAGCTAGGTTGGCAGGAGCTGGGACCGAACAACAGGAGCTCACCCCATTGCGTGGATTTGAACCGCCGACCTTCTGATCAGCAAGTCCTAGGCTCTTTGGTCCAGGTCACACCCGCGTCCAGGTCACATTCTTACCATACATTTAATGAACTATGATACCACTTTAAACAGCTATGGCTTCCCTGAAGAATTCTGGGAAATGTAGTATGTTAAGACTGGTGTTAGAAGACCCCCTAGTCCCCTCACGGAACTACAGTTCACAGAGTGGTTCTACGGTCAATCCCTTTTCACAGGGAACTCTGGGAATCGTAAGTCTCTGAGGGGAATTAGGGTCTTCTAACAACTCTTAGCAACTTTTTTTAAAAAAAAAAAACCACAGCTCCCATAATTCTTTGTGGGAAGCCATCACTGCTTAATGTGGTACGATGCTGCTTTAAATGCATAGTGTGGATGTGGCCTATGTCCTTTTGAGATCCAACAACAAGAAGATGATGATAGAGAGAGCAAATGATTGTTTTTTTTCACAGAGTAAATTACAGCTCACAGAGAGCAAATCAGGCACACACTTAGAAAACGGGTTTCTTTTTGTTGTTTTTTTCAGAGCAAAGTGAAACAGCTTTCAAAAGTTTCAATAATGCAGCCCACAGGATGTGTTATTGGGTTTTTTTAAAAAAAATAATAATTACAGTGTAGAGACATAAATGCACAGAAATGAAAAGCCCCCAGTTTCAAAATGCCTGGTCCCTTACCAAAGTAACAGCAATTTGCCTTCAAATGAAAGCCATTTCAAGCACTTCTCTGAAGAATGGAGCAGGGCGGGTGGGTGGGAGGAAGAAGAAGAAAGCAGAGACCTCGGGTATCCCAGAACATCCTTGGCAATGGACGTTCTGTCACAAAACTGCCTGAGCAAAAAATATTTAGTACTGCAAATAGTGGGCTCATTCATTAGCTGCCTAGAGCAGATTAACACCTGAACTTTGCAGCATCAAGGCATAAGTCAATGCAAATCAGTCTGCGGGAGTTTGGGTGTGTAGGATGTTTACATAGGAACCCTGCTCCCAAAAAGGAAAGGTTCTACAATCCCCCATGACCTTGTACAACCTCCATTCACCCCGTCATCAGAATTGTAGTCTGTTAAGGGTGCTGAAAGTTGTTAGGAGACCTTCAACAAACTGCAGTTCCTAGGACACTTTGTGGGAAGCCATGTGTCTTAAAGTGGAATAAGAGTGCTTTAAATGTATGGTGTTGGTGTGCCTCTCATTTTCTACATCAGTTTTGCAACCCTTGAAAAGAAAAGAAGAGTAAACAAAAGAGAACACATTTTTGGAAATCAACTTCCCATAGTACAATGCCTTTCATATGTTATTTTCACTAATATATGCATACTTTACCCTAGTATATGCATTCTTATACACAATACTTGGCCAGAAAATTGCACTGCAAAATTCAGAGAAGTTCAAGGAGGGCTGCGTTTCATTTTGCATATTGTTCCATGAGAGGGTGAATTAGGTTAAGGTCGCCAATAGATATGAACTGAATGGGACTTCTCCTCATTCAGTGAAAACACTGACACTCAGGGGAAGGAAGCTGACAGCCATTACCACCACACCCTGGATGCCATTAAGATGGCAAGCAGGTAGGGGAAACATCTCATGCACTCTAATGGAACAGCCTCCACTGAGCCTAGGTCATCCCATGACTGGTGGCATGTTCCAGAGAAAGCAAAAGGGAGTTATTCCTCCTTGCAACCTATACTTAACTGGAGGAACTCTTGTTCTTGTTCCCAGACGTTGGCACTCCCTCCTGACCTAAGAGAAGTTAATATAATCATCATCATCATCATCATCTATTATTTGTATCCCGCCCACCTGGCTGGGTTTCCCCAGCCACTCTGGGCGGCTTCCAACAAAGATGTAAAATACACTAAAATGTCACATATTAAAAACTTCCCTGAACAGGGCTGCCTTCAGATGTCTTCTGGATGTCAGGTAGTTGTTTATCACTTTGACATCTGATGGGAGGGCATTCCACAGGGTGGGCGCCACTACCGAGAAGGCCCTCTGCCTGGTTCCCTGTAACTTGCCCTCTTGCAGTGAGGGAACCGCCAGAAGGCCCTCGGAGCTGGACCTCAGTGTCCGGGCAGAACGATGGGGGAGGAGACGCTCCTTCAGATATACTGGACCGAGGCCGTTTAGGGCTTTAAAGGTCAGCACCAACACTTTGAATTGTGCTTGGAAACGTACTGGGAGCTAGACTCCTTTCTTATTGTCCTGCCCACAGGTGAAGAAGACCTTCTTTTTCCAACAGGCTTTTGGGAACAGAGTGCTTTTAATGAAAGGACTGGTGCTGTGCTGTTTTTGTTGTGGTTGCTTGTATGTTTTTAATAGATCAGGTAGGTAGGTAGATGATAGATGCTTTTAATTTTATTAATGTTTAATAGTTTTAAAATTATTTTTCCTCTATGTTTTTAGGGATTACCCTTTCTAGGAACAGTCCACACTTTAAAGCTCCATTTCTGAGGGCTCTATCTCTGCTCTGGAGTTTTCCCCATGAAAGCTGACTCTGTGGAAAACCTGAATTGTCATTTGTTGCGCTTCAACTTTGCGGGCAAACCTCTGCGGCGAGAGAGAGAGCGTGCACTCAGATACAGAGCTTTAAAGCACAGATCTGTGCCTGGAAAGAGCAGACAAAAAGGTAAGCGTTGATAAGCCCCTGTTTTACCTGTGTCGCCTTGAACAGCAGCCACTATGCAATTCACTGCTAGCAATAAGGGCTAACAGCGGATCTTCTGTGTTCAAGGTAGCATATGGCAGATTACTGGCTAGATCTAGACCTTTTCAGGCTTCCCAAGAGGTCAGCTTCCCAAGAGGTCAGGCTGGCCCACCATTTCATATGGTTTAGCAACAGATGCACAGCGATTTTTTTCTCAGCATCCCAAGCTCACCTCCTTCTGATAAGTACAGCTCAGCTACTCAAGGGTTTTAAAAGCATCACTCTGAAACTTACCCAAGCTCTCTGGGACAGACAATCCCAGTGAGGAAAGGTTTCAGCAATTAGGGCTTTCTTCGTTTAGCGGGGGGGGGAAGGACACTCAGACGCGACATTATTATAGAAATGTTTAAAATTATGCATGGCACAGAGAAAGTGGATAGATAGAAGTACTCCTTCCCTTTCTCATAAACCTAGAAGTCATGGACACCCGATGAGGTTGAATGCTGGAGGATTTAATAATAATAATAATAATAATTTTTTATTTATACCCCGCCCTCCCCAGCCAAGGCCGGGCTCAGAGCGGCTTACAAGCAATAATAAAAACAAAATGAATGATTACAAACTTAAAAACAAAAATAAAACACAACAATTAAAATAATGGAACATTAAAATATTAAAATGTAGCCTCATCGCAGGAGGAGAAGGAAAAGAAGGGGAAAAAGAGAGAGGGGGGGGGAGGGAGGGAATCAAACTGGCTCCAAGCCAAAGGCCAGGCGGAACAACTTTGTCTTACAGGCCCTGCGGAAAGAAATCAGATCCTGCAGGGCCCTGGTCTCATGAGGCAGAGCGTTCCACCAGGCCGGAGCCAGAGTTGAAAAGGCCCTGGCTCTGGTCGAAGCCAATCTAACTTCCTTAGGGCCCGGGACCACTAGGGTGTTGTTATTTATGGACCTTGAGGCTCTCCGTGGGGCATACCAGGAGAGGCGGTCCTGGAGGTACGAGGGTCCTAGGCCGTGAAGGGCTTTAAAGGTCAAAAGCAGCACCTTAAATCTGACCCTGTACTCCACCGGGAGCCAGTGCAGCTTGAAAAGCACTGGGTGAATATGCTCCCATGGCAGAGACCCCGTGAGGAGCCTCGCTGCAGCATTCTGTACCCGCTGGAGTTTCTGGGACAGCTTCAAGGGCAGCCCTGCGTAGAGCGAATTACAGTAGTCAAGCCTGGAGATGACCGTCGCATGGATCACTGTGGCCAAGTCAGGGCGGGAAAGGTAAGGGACCAACTGCTTGATGCGGCGAAGGTGGAAAAATGTCGCCTTGGCTGTTGCTGTAACCTGCGCCTCCATGGAAAGGGAGGCGTCAAGGATTACACCCAAACTCTTAACGGAAGGCAATGGCACTAATTGGGCCCCTGCAAGAGAAGGGAGTTGGTCCCTCATCCCCATGCCATCCCGACCTAGCCATAGGACCTCTGTCTTCGAAGGATTTAGTTTCAATCGGCTCCCACGAAACCATCCAGCCACAGCTTCCAAGCATCTGGTCAACGTGTTTGGGGCCGAGTCGGTGTGGCCATCCATCAGCAGATAGAGCTGAGTGTCATCAGCATATTGGTGACAGCCCAGCCCAAAGCTCCGGATAATCTGGGCAAGGGGGCGCATAAAGATGTTAAAAAGCATCGGGGAGAGAATTGCGCCCTGCGGCACTCCACACACCAAGGAGTGGCGCGACGACATTTCCCTCCCTAGTGCCACCCTCTGTCCCCGACCAGAGATAAAAGAGCACAACCAGTTACGGGCTATGCCCTGTATCCCCACGTCTGCGAGGCGGTGGTCCAGAAGATCATGATCGACCATGTCAAAGGCTGCTGACAAATCTAAAAGGATCAGCAGTCCTGACCCGCCTCGATCCAGTTGTCTACGGAGATTGTCTGTTAAGGCAACCAGAGCCGTCTCCGTCCCAAAACCAGGACGGAAACCGGACTGAAATGGATCTAATGCCGATGTTTCCTCCAGAAACCTACCAAGCTGCTCAGCAACCGCTCTCTCAATTACCTTACCCAGGTATGGGAGATTTGAAACTGGGTGGTAATTGGATAGGTCTAAGGGATCTAATGAAGTTTTTTTTTTAAGAGTGGACACACCACTGCCTCCTTCAGTTCCCCTGGGAATGTCCCCGTGTCAAGGGACAAATTGATAATTTCAACCAGAGGGGTCCGCGCAACATCTGGACACTCCCTAACCAACCAAGACGGGCACGGATCAAGGAGGCAGGTGGTGGGCCTACTAACTTGGAGGAATCTATCCACATCAGTAGGGAGTATCCGATCGAAATGGTCCAACACTGGACCTGAAGTCATTTGAGGGGCCTCCAGTTCAGTCACTGTATCTAAATTGGCAGGGAGGTCACGGCGGAGCAATAGGACTTTATCCGCAAAAAAACTCGCGAATGCCTCACAGCTGTGGGTCGAATTTGTGCTTAAATTTGATTGTCCTCCTAAGGACGTTATTGACCTAATTATTCTAAAAAGTTGTGCCGGGCGAGAGCTAGCGGATGCAATGGAAGCTGCAAAGTAAGATTTCTTAGCAGCTTTCATAGCCATCTCATAGGCTTTCATAAGCGTCCGATAAGATGTTCTTGAGGCTCCGTCACGAGTCCGTCGCCATACTCGCTCTAGCCGTCTGAGATCCTGCTTCATTTTCCGGAGCTCCTCAGTAAACCAAGGGGCCCGGTTTCGACGGGGTCGCAGAGGGCGCTTAGGTGCGATCTCATCAATGGCTGCCAAGATTTAGGACGTGTGAAAGGAAGAACTTATTTACACAGCACAATTAAACTATGAAACTGCCACAGAAGGCAGTGATGACCAGCGGCAGAGCAAGCCGATTGGGTGCCTGGGGCAGTGTGTGTGCCCTGAGCCCAGGGGCGGGGCCAGCCACCCGCGGGACAGGGCGAGCTGAGGCAGGATGCTCCATGGAGCCTCCAAAAAGTCTGCCTGCCTCCTCCCACTCAGCCACCCTACAGCTGCGGGGGAGGGGGGTAGGCAGCAGGCAGACTGTTTGGGGCCCCACGGTGAGTGCCACCTAGCATTTTGTCACCCCCCTCAATGGTGACACCCGGGCAGCCCGCCCCCACCACACACACCCTTCCTCTGCCCCTGGTGATGACCTTCAGGTTTGGATTACTTTAAAAGAGGAATCATGGAGGAGAAGGCTATCTATGGCTACTAGCCATGGTGGCTATGTTCTGCCGTCATTGTTGAAGAGTGTGTTTCTGAATGCCAGTGGCTGAAAACTGCAGGAGGAGAGAGGGCTCTTGCACTCGGGACCTGCTTGCAGGCTTCCCATGGGGCATCTAGTTGGCCACTGTGGGAACAGAATTCTGAACTAGATGGGCTATTGGTCTCATCCAACAGGTGTCCTCTTTATGCCCTTCAAGGGACTTAGCTCAGAGGTATACTCCATGTGCCAGAACCCTTGAAAGTCACTTCCAGTCAGGCCATGCAGTACTGAGCTAGATGGACCAATAGTTTGACTCCCTCATAAAAGGCAGCTTCCTAAGTTTAAAGGGAAAGACCATAGCTCAGTGGTAGAGCACCTGCTTTGCACACAGAAGGTCCCAGGCAGAGCAGGGAAGGATCCTGTGTCTGAAAACATGGGAGAGCTGCTGCCAGTCAGCATGGATAGTACTGCGCTAGATAGACCAATGGTCTGAATGGTGTGAGATGAGGAGGGGGCTTAATCCCTGTAACTGAAACTTTATGGTTTTAACTTTATTGGTATCCACCATCACCCTAAACCCTTAGCATGGGGATTGGAAGGGATGAAACAAATAGCTCAGGAAATGGGTTTAAAAGTAAAGGATAAAAGGACCCCTGACCATTAGGTCCAGTTGTGGCCGACTCTGGGGTTGCGGCGCTCATCTCACTTTACTGGCCAAGGGAGCCGGCGTACAGCTTCCGGGTCATGTGGCCAGTATGACTAAGCCGCTTCTGACGAACCAGAGCAGTGCACGGAAACGCCGTTTACCTTCCCGCCAGAGTGGTACCTATTTATCTACTTGCACTCTGGTGTGCTTTCGAACTGCTAGGTGAGCAGCAGCTGGGACTGAGCAATGGGTGCTCACCCCGTCGTGGGGATTCAAACCACCAACCTTCTGATCAGCAAGCCCTAAGCTCTGTGGTTTAGACCACAGCGCCACCCTAAGCCCTCAGCATGGCGATTGGAGGGGATAAAACAAATAGCTCAGGAAATGGGTTTAGCAGCTCTCAAGTAGCTGCTTATGAACACTGGCATTCCAAGGGCCCAGGAAGAGCAGGCAAAACTTGTTGGGCCTCATTCTTGAGCAGAAACACTTCATGCCCCTACTGATGGAAGGTGCTCACCCCCCCCCCCCCGTTTGCTGCTGTGAATCTCCAGCAGGGCTGGCAACAGGAAGGGAGCAAAGTATTTGCAGGCTCCTGGTTAATGTTTCCTGGGACTAGTAGGGCAGAATGCTTCAAAATTTCCACATGTAAGGATCACAAGCATTTTTCAGGATGTGGAAACATCTGGTCTTTGCAATCAACTTGCAACCACACTAGTCAGGGAATGCTTTGCAGAACATTATCTCACCACCATTTTCTCCACTGATATCTGGGCAAACAGCGACCAGCAGTCTTCATATGGTTTGTGGATGTCGGATGTGCTGAGTCACCTCATCTGACACACACAAACTCTGGAAGTGAGGCTACCAACTTGTTTTACTGATGGGCTTTTAACTGCAGCAACCGCAGGGGAACCTTTTCAGCCCAAGGGCCACATTCCCTCTAAACAACCTTCTGAGGGCCACATACCAGTTGGTAGGCAGGGCCAGGAGCAAAGGTGGGTTGGAGCAATGGATTTTACCTTTGTACTGTCAGCTTATTCACACACACACACACACACACACACACACACACACATCTCTATCTTCCATCCTGGACAAGCAAGAGGCATTATCAGAGTTTAAGGGTACTGGCCACCCAGGCAAAAACACTAAAGGTGTGAAGCAGGGTCAATGCAAAGTGTCACCTAGGGAGAGGGGGTGTGGTCTTGGAAGAGTTTTGAGGGCCACATAGAGAGGCCTGGAGGCACTACTCCTGCACAAATTGAGCAACTGAAGCTTTTCCTAGCATGGAGCTGAAGCAGTGGGGAAAACCTCAGCTGCTCAATTTATCCCATTGCAGGCCGCTGTTAAAAGCATAGGAATAGACAGAAAGGTGGCAACACTAGCCGGAAACCCTCTAAGTGGAGAAATGGTTCATCAGATGGGTGACCAGTTGATCGCCAACGTGGTCATGCTGTGTGCACTGCCAGAGAATTTTCAATAATCTGTTTTGACATGTGCATTTCCCTTGAAGTTCCAAAGCAGGAAGTGCATCTTTTTATGTTTGAGTGCTGCGCGACGTGCGTCTCATTCCTAGTTAGAGAACTCATTTCCAGAGATTCATGACTTGCCATTGAAGTTGCAAACTACTTCCAAAGAAAGATGTCCTGATAAGCCACAATATCACTCCCAGGCACAGTACATGCAAGGGAAAGTCTGCGCACATGCACTTCCCCCCCCCCCCAGGAAAAAGTTTCACTTATAGCTTTCCTGCTTTTCCTATGGCTAATGTGCAGGAGCCCAACTAGAAAACAAAACTAATGGCAGCCTTAGAGTTGTCAGCTTTTAAGCTAACCCTGCTCATCTGCCTTTAGCTGCACTTCAACTGGCATACATTGGCAGATGGCAAAGCTGTTTTGAAAGGCTTTGCCAGCAGACAGATCAAGTGACTTGTGAAATGATGGCCAGGTCTGTTTTTTTCTGGTCAGCTGGCAAACCCAGTCCCACATCCCTCACTCTTTCCCTGACCATTACAGAAGAAAAAAGATGATGCCAACCCAAAGCAGCCTCATACAACAGTTTGAAAGCATTTTTCAGTTGCAGAAATTCAGCAAAGGCCATTTCACTGCCATCCTTTTCAGCTCTGTACCAGTAAAAACTTAATTCTCTTAAAGCAACTGCATGCCAGCCAGTTACTCACAGCATAGAAGTTTGCTCAGGGCATTGATTTCTCTGCATGGTTGCAAACTTCATACACTAGACTTTTGCTCCTCTGCAACTTGATCTGAAGACCACTACCAGGTGATTATAATCCCCCCCCCCCACTCCCAACACTGCAAAGACAAGTTGTTGCTGCTGCTGCAAATTAAGATACTCTTAAAAGACAATGACACAGAAGGTTCTTTTCTTCCTTCTGGAGCAGCCAGCAACTTTACAACCCTGTACTGACCCCATCAAAAAAATAATAAATACTGGACTCTCCGCTCCACCCATCCAGCCCAGCCCCACCACAGACAGACAGACAGCATTACCAAGCATTGGGCCTTCTTCGGAGCTGCAGCCTTGCTTCCCTCCTCTGAAGGAGCTGGGCCAGTCCCAAGGAACCGGCGTTAGCCATGTGGCATTTTTTTAGAAGTCGAGTCAGCAGGGTTGAGAGTGCAACCACTTGTGCAAAGCTGATGTGGCCTTTCGTGTGTGTGTGTGTGTGTGTGTGTGTGTGTGTCAGAGAGAGAGAGAGAGAGAGAAAAGAGCAAGAGATGGGAGCAGGGCCCTCCTCCCTCCTGAGCTTCCTCCTCACACCCTCTTGAGGCCTTATCGCTAAAGCACTGTGCAGCTGTGTTTGGCTGCTGGCCTGTCTGTGTTGCAAGAGTTCAGACACACACACAGAGAGAGAAACATAAACACCACATACACACACGGAGAGAGGCAAAAAGCCCATTCATTGGCTGCGTCTGGGTTGCGACAGGAAACCTGACTCTGGTTATGTGAGGCAGATCAGGCCACTGTCGCCACCCATTCCGCTACGGGTCTCTTGAGTCAAAGAGAGGTGAAGGGGCGGTAGGCCAGCCGGCCTGCACCACAGAATAGTCTGAAGCTTCTCACTTGGCCCCCAATTAAGGTGGATGACTTCAGACAGGCTGCTGTGCTCCTCTTGGGCCACGTGCTCCAGCTGCGACGTCTGAGGCCTTCATTACATGAGCCACATGACCAACTTTTACAGAGGACAATCCTCTATTTGAAGGGATTTGGACTATCCCTGTCTAAGGCCGCATTCACAGCATAAAAAGCACCATGATACCACTGTGGACAGTCAATGGTTTTAGTTTACAGGAACTTAAGAGTTGTTAGGAAACCTCTCGTGAACCTACAGCTCTCAAGGGTGGTATAACAGGTGATCCCTTTTCTCAGGGAACTCTGGGAATTGTAGATCTGGGAGGGGAAGGAGGTTCTACCAACAATTCTCAGCACCCAGAACAAATAACAGTTCCCAGGATTCTTTGGGCAAAGCCATAACCTGTTATCAGAGTGCTTTAAATGTGTGGTATGAATGTGGCCTACCCCTGGTCTAACCACCACACCAAACATCCAAGCCCTGGAACATAGGTTGTTGCTGGCACTGGTCTGCCTTGAGAGACAATGGAAGAGGATGCCTTCGGGGATAAAGTCAAGCGGTTGGAGAGTTACAGCACCTGCTACGGTCTCCCACCTTTCCTCCAAAAGGCTCAAGGTGGTTGTACAGTGTTCTCTCTCTTTGCCCATTTTATCCTCACAGCAACCTTGTGAGGTAGGATAGGCTGAGAGACAGCAACTGGCCCAAGGTCACCCAAGTGAGCTTCATGGCAACTGGTGGTGTAGTTGTTAGAATGTCTGTCGGCCAAGGACCTAGGAGGCCAGGGTTCAAGTCCCCACTCGGTCATGAAGCTCACTTTGTAATCTTGGGGTTGGCAAAAGGCTTGGCAGATAGGCAGAGGATATGAATATAATAAAATAAAAAATAAGCCACAGACCTTCCCCATCCCAGCTTTTTGTCTGCTGAAGCAGCCACCCAGCACAACAACAAAATCAAACCAGGCAAATAATTTCAGGGTTGCCAGTTTGTTTGTTTTTGTTTCTTTTAAAGGCCGCTGTAGGTATGCCTTGAATAGCTCTTCTCCCCTCATTTTCAGTTCCTAAGGCCAGTCACTCACCACTGGAAGGATCTCTTGCTGCATCAGCTGAAAACAGTCCCATGTCATTGCCCCTTTTCAGGCTCTGGCTTCCTCGACCAAACTTCCCAATGTTCAATGAACGGTTTTGTTTTTCTCCTCTGACTTTCTGCAGGGAAATGAGCCCTAGAGTTAGGAGTATGCAAATCCCTTTGAAAGACGCAACAATGGGCAGGTGTATTCTGTAATTTGCATAATTGTCATACAGACCAGTGTGTGTGTGTGCGCGCGCGCATGCGCACAGTTGTAAAACAATGCTAAATAAAATTTGTGCAAACCAATACAAAACGGCCAAAGATATGCTATATGTGTACATGCATCCTGCTAGGGCTCACTCCACTTGCCAGCCCTGCCTATCTGCCGGGTCCTTTGCCCTCACATTTCCCCCACACCCGGCCAACTTCTAATTCCTTTAAAGGTAAAGGTAAAGGTACCCCTGCCCGTACGGGCCAGTCTTGCCAGACTCTGGGGTTGTGCGCCCATCTCACTCAAGAGGCCAGGGGCCAGCGCTGTCCGAAGACACTTCCGGGTCACGTGGCCAGCGTGACATCGCTGCTCTGGCGCGCCAGAGCTGCACACGGAAACGCCGTTTACCTTCCCGCTAGAAAGCGGTCCCTATTTATCGACTTGCACCCGAGGGTGCTTTCGAACTGCTAAGTTGGCAGGCGCTGGGACCGAGCAACGGGAGCGCACCCCGCCGCGGGGATTCGAACCGCCGACCTTTCGATCGGCAAGCCCTAGGCGCTGAGGCTTTTACCCACAGCGCCACCCGCGTCCCTCTCTAATTCCTTTACACCTGACTAAAAAAACACACCATCTCTTTATACCTCAGCCCACCCCCTTACAGCTCAGCCTAATCACCAGCTGCAACATGGTGATAGCCATGGGCTTAGACAGGATTTATGTTAGTGCTGAGCTATCTGTGACGCGATTGCTCAGTTAGTTAAGCATTATTTATTTACTTGATTTTTTAAAATGCATATTAATAAGATACTACACTTTGATGCTAATAGCAAGCTCTGTAAGCATGGGTCCTGATGTGATCAAAAGTGTGATCAAAAGTGTGCAAATAGTTGAACTGTAAGCTTGTAGAATTACTCACCTGTAACATTCCATGAGAATGCAGTCTGTGTACTGGTGTGGAATGGCTTGGATGTGTGTAGGCTAAGCTTGTACCGGTGTTCAGCGGAAAGTGTGGACAAGGCCTAGTACCAGCCATACACAAGGGAGGAACTGGCAGACTTTGGGGAACTCCCAAGTTTTACAGAAGTACAAATAACATTAGCGGATGGGATGCTAAGGGGAGAAATCTTCTAAACTGACCAGTGAGGACTAACCCTGCTCATTGGCCCAGAATGTGGATTGACTGTTAGAAGGCAGAGAATAAAAACAGGGGAAGGAGATGTAATGGTGTACCCTGGAAAAGGGCATAGCTCAGCTGATTGGCTGTCACCTTGAAGGAGAGCACGCCATGCTGTAACTTTGTCACATTTAAGAATTTCATTTAAAATATTAAATTTGAATTGTTGTTTTAAAAATTAAATATCCCTGAAAGCCCAGTGAAAGGTAAGGTATATGCAGGCCCTTTTTAAAGAGGAGGTGGCATGGGAGTTTCATACACTGAGGCGTTTCACACACTGAGGCACTTGCTCTATCTATCTATCTATCTATCTATCTATCTATCTATCTAGATATCCATCCCTCCATTTGGAAACTGCCTTAGACTCCGGCTGTGGAAGAAAGGCAACATACAGTAATCTCCAAAACAATACCTGGAGGGCATGTCCCCCACACCTGCTCTCCAGTCTGGAGCATGCCATACTGCATATTGCAGCATCTTCAGCTAAACAAACCCGGGGGAGAAATCTCTGGCACAAAGTACAAGGAAAGAGGTGGTTTCCCCAAGCTACGTGCTAACATAAGCTTTGCATGTTTTCCCTATTGCTTGCTGGGTGGGGCCAACTGTCAGATGCTGAACAAGATAGAATTGCACCCAAGAGCAAAAAGATGCTTGAGCTGTCCAACTGGATCCGACATAGAGTTCAGTGGTGTAAAGGGGAGGGGAGGGGAATGGCATGGGACAATACAGGGGATTTATAGGTTTTCCTTGTTCCAGCAACTGAACTAGGTGATAATGTGGCTTTCAAGTTTGTTGATGGCTGATTAGCATAGAGAATGTCAAAGAACCAAGCAGAGGCTGGATATTTTTTCCTTTGACAGGGTTCCTACTACTGCACTGGCTAGCAGATCAAACAGTAATGCTTCTTTGCAATGTGGTCCACATTTCTAAATAAAAGCTGGAAGTTGCATTTTGGCTAGCTAAAGATAATATTGTTAAATCCCCTAAATAGGGGGTGGAGAACCTTGGGCCGTTAAATGCAGCCCTCCAAGGTTCTCCCGCAGGGTTTTCCCCACCACCTTCATGCCTCCCACTGGCGCTTGCAGACATCTTGGGTGCTTTTACCTGACTATAGTGTGTCCTTGAACTCTGATAATGTATTTTGCGTGCCTGGATGGAGGATGGAGAGGGGTGTGTGGATGAATGTGCAGACACTAGCTTATTTTACAGAGCGTAAAATTTGCATTCATTGCTCTGCCCACTTTCACCTATGGCTCTTTCAACCACCTACTATGTGCCCCTGCTACCGTCCGAGGTTGCCCAGAATGGAATATAGCCCTCAAGGCTGAAAGGTGCCCCCCGCCTGCCCTAGACAGCCTAGGAATGAGGCAGCATCTGAAGAACCTCTAAGTCCCATTCACATCTGTCTGATCATTGAGATAATCATTGGAGTCCCCAGTCTGAATCCCTCCACTTTCAGAGGTGAGGTGGATGGGTAGCAGCAACAGGGCCTTTGGGTGGTGGCTCCTTATGTGCTGGACTCATTTCTGCTACCAAGGCAGATAGTCAGGGTGCAGAAGGGGGTAAAGTGAGAGGATGTGGAGCTGAGGAACTGAACAAAGACAGACCCTACAAAATGAATACAAACAGAAGCAACTGAATTTTTGCCTTTCCACCTGTACTGCTTAAAAATTTAACTAGCTGCTTTCAAGCCAGAATTGTTTTGTCTGCAGTGGCAGCGGACAACTTACAGCATGTATTAAAAATTGTAGCACATCAGACATTTAAAATTTCCTGATACAGGGCTGCCTTCCAATGTATTCTTTTATAGTCAAGATAGTTGTTTATTTCCTGGAGATTTGATGGGAGGGCTTACCACAGTTTCATATTAACCTGCTGCAGATTCTTGTTTTATAACAGAGTTGGGGGGACCTTTATTCAGGCTGGGGGCCACACTCCCCTGTGGGGAGCTTCTTGGGGTCTGCAAGGCAGTGGTGGGCAGGGCTGTAGGCAAAAACGAACAATCAGTGTGACTTTTGTACAGTAGGTTTCTAACACATACCTCTTTCTGTCTCCTTCCACTCAAGAGGCACCATCAGAGCAGTAAGGAATGCGGCCTGGGGAGGGGGCATGGCTTATGGAGATCCCAAGGGCTGGAAAGATGCCTCAAAGGTGTAATTACAGATAGGTAGCCGTGTTGGTCTGCCATAGTCAAAACAAAAAAATTCCTTCCAGTAGCACCTTAAAGACCAACTAAGTTAGTTCTTGGTATGAGCTTTCGTGTGCATGCACACTTCTTCAGATACACACTGTATCTGTATTCTTCAGTGTGTATTCTTCAGATACACACTGTATCAAAGGTGTAAGTTCATCCATGGGCCATTGCTCAGTATGCAGGTACGTCAGCTCCTGGGGGCCTGCGGGCCCTCTCAGCATCTTTTGCAGGGAGCCAGTCCTCCCACCCCAATGTTGAGGAGGCTGAGTGTGGAGCGAAGCATGGAGCTGAGTGCAGCATGGCTCCAGCAGCCAGCTCCTTCTCCACCTCCTCCTGCTGTGGAGGGGAAAGAGGGTGGAAGCAGCCTCTCGCTGGTGGCAGCAACAGGAGCAGGCAGAGGAGGAAGCGCTGACGATTGAAGCCACACGGCAACCCATGGCTCCTCCCAGCATCCTGAGGAGGGTTGTAAGTGAACACTTGAGCATGAAAATCTCAGGACGCTGAATTCCACACCTGCTGTTGGTTTCTGTGTTTTGCATCATGGAGTAATGGATGAGACATGATGGCTACCCACCTCCCAGGCCATATCCCCTGTTGTTTCACTCCAGTCTGTTCTCTGAACACTATTGTTTCTGGAGTTAGTGCTGCTGGGCTCACCTAGAGTTCTGTGTGAAGCCTTTCCCATACTCCTGGCGCTTGAGCAGCTTCTCCCCAGAGTGGCCCCAGTGGTGCCTGTACAGATCCAAGCACAGGCTGAAGGTCTTCCCACTGGAACTGGTACAGTTTCTCCCCTGTGCGAATCCTCTGTTGCTTGGTGATGACCTGGCTCTGCCGGAAGCACATCTCACACTCAGTGCACTGGTACCATTTGCGGGCACAGGTGCTAAACCCTGTCTGTGGTGCCTACCCCTTTTCCCCAAATGATGAGACAAGAGACCAGAGTATGGGTTCAAATTGGCCACAACTTTATTGAGCTTCAGAAGTGGGGATCTTGACACAAGCCTTGGCAGGCAACCCTCTCAGCCCATCTGGCTGAGGATATGCAGGCTGATGAGGTGTAGTGAGAGGGGACTGCAAAGCACAAACTTAAACAGCATGCCCTTCCACTAACCTCAGCCTGGGAGTTTGACCTACATGCCGCCGCTCTAGGGCCAGGGACTCCCGGGTTTTGCCCTTTAATAGGCGCTGCAAATACCACCACTTGAGAAGGGAGCATGAATGCATTCCCCCCAACTTGACAATAGACTAAAGGATACCTTGGCAAGGCCTAAAACTGCCAAAGTTGTGACAAAATGCTATGAGGAAGGCGAAACCTGCCAATGCAGGGGAAATTCCTTCCCAGTTCTGAACACAGCAACCATCTTATGACCGCAGCAGCACCCGCTGACCTGGAACGCAAAATATTAGTCTGTAAGGAAAAAGTACCATTAACTTGATGACCGCTGACCTAGGATGAAATTATTTGGAGGCAAGCAATTATTAATTTGAGGGAGGGTGGGTGGGTGGTGTGATCCTGGAAGAAAACCAAGTGAGGCTTGGTCAAAAGGGTCAGCCTCTTTTCTTTGGCCTTAGCCCCACCCCATTGTCCTCCCTGGCCAAGGGCAGGTCAAAGCCCAACCCAAGCAGGGGGGAGGCACCCGTCCAGCTGAGCCCGAGTCCCACAATCAAGGACCAATAACCCATGCTCTGCCATCAAACCCTGTTGTTTACCCAGTCCCTGAGGACTTGTCGCAAGTCGTGCAGCCAGAGGTCACTACCAAGTGGGGTCAGGTGTACTCCATCCGCCCTGAATAGGCCGGCCTTATCTGCCCTGATGGTGGGATGTGGAGTAGAGAATCCGCTAATTAGCCGCATGGTATTGCGCATGGCCTTGTTGATTTTCCCCACAGCATAATTGATGCGACAGGGACTGGAAGCCCCTCTCCAGCGCAGGCAGGGAAGGAGATTGGACCAGCTGATGGTCCTTGTTGGATACAAGGCATGCAAGCCTTCTATATCTGCAGCAAGGGTCAGGGCAGCAAGGGTCAGGGCAATGCCTTTTTGTTCCACTAGATCATTCTCTCCCAAGTGTAAAATCAAGACCCTCGGAGGGCCATGCTCCGCCGCAGCACTACGCAGCATGGGCATCAAGCTCGGCCAACGCATGCCCTGCTGGGCCATCCAATAAATGCGTACCTTGGGGTGGATGTTAAGGTTACAGCCCCCATTGTGTGACCAGGCATAATCTGCCCAGTGGCGTAGCGTGGGGGTGCAGGGGGGCCGGCCGCACCGGGCGCAACATCGGGGGGGGTGCGTGCTTGCGCTTGCACTCGCAGCTCTGCAGCTCTCTGCCCAAGTGCTAAAATCCACGGGTTAGGGGGGCGCAAATTACTTGCCTTGCCTCGGGTGCTGACAACCCACGCTACGCCACTAAATCTGCCGCCCAATGGACAATGCTATGCCCTACAACTCAGATCTTCATGGTGGGCAAACCTGTAAGAAAATTAAATTGCAAGCAATAAGGAGGAGCCGGGCCGAATGTAGCTTTTCTCGTGGAAGCTGTCACAGGGGTCCGGCCAACAAAGGAATTTACAAAAGAATAAGATAGCTGCCCTGTACAGCATTACAGTGGTACCTCAGGTTAAGTACTTAATTCGTTCCGGAGGTCCGTTCTTAACCTGAAACTGTTCTTAACCTGAAGTGCCATCTTAGCTAAAGGGGCCTCCCGCTGCCGCCGCACCGCCAGAGCACGATTTCTGTTCTCATCTTGAAGCAAAGTTCTTAACCCGAGTTCTTAACCCGAGGTACTATTTCTGGGTTAGTGGAGTCTGTAACCTGAAGTGTTTGTAACCTGAAGTGTATGTAACCCAAGGTACCACTGTAAAGTTTTAATGGCAAGGCCCTTGCACTTTAGGAGCACCAGGAATTGAAGCACCTCCTCCTCGGAAGCACGCCGTGCTTTGGAGCCACGAAAACGCCCGAAGGTGTCCCAGGCCCTGGAATAAGAATGTCTAGTGGAGGGTGCTAATGCTGACAATACTCCCTGGTTTACTTCTCGCTTCCAATCTCCCATAGATCATCTGGGAAGGCATCCGGGATCTGGGCTGCACCTGGTGCCAGCTCGCGGAAGCGCTCCATTTGGAAACGAGATAATGCATCAGCAATGTTATTGTTAAGACCAGGTATAAAATGGGCCGTGAAGGAAATATTGTGCCGCAGGCACTCCAGCACAGGCGCAGCACCGTTATGACCCTATCAGACTTTGCTGACTGCCTAGATATAACTCTTACCACCGCTTGATTGTCAGACCAGAAACAGACCCTGGAATTCGAGAAGAGGGTTCCCCAGATGCGAATGGCGACTAGAATAGAGAAAAACCCAAGGAAGGTTAAATCATGAGTGATGCCTGCTACATGCCAAGAAGATGGCCATGGTTGGGCACACCAATGGCCCCTAAAGAACACGCCAAAACCATAGCAGCCAGAAGCATCAGAATGGACCTGGAACTCCACCCCAGGGTTAAGGCTTTTCTGCCAAAATGAGACCCCATTATAATCCTGCAAGAATGCGAGCCAAATCTTCACATCCTTTATCTGCTTTGTCGCCCTGATGTGATGGTGGGGGGCTACCGCCCTGGCCGTGAGCCGTGCCAAACGGGTACAGAAAGCACGACCTGGCACAATTACCTGACATGCAAAACTGAGATGGCCCAATAGGGATTGAAGCTGGCGAAGGGTGGTCTTTTTAACCCCCAGCATTGCTTCCAGCAATGCTTTTAAGGATTCCAGCTCGGTCTGCGGGAGGCGCGATGATTGCTGATGTGTGTCCAGTTCAATACCCATGTAGGAATGGATCGTAGAAGGACCCTCGGTCTTTTCGACAGCCAAAGGTATGCCAAAGTCTGCTCCTGAGTCTCCCTTTGTGTCCCTGGATCCACTCCCCGAGCCTGTCTTTCGAAAACTGTGAAAAGGAAGCTTAGCCCGCAAACACTTAGCCCATGAGTGTGAACCACCACAGCACTCGCAAACATGGTCGAAACGACATCTGTCCCTGCTGCACAACCCATTATTAAACTCCCAGCATGCTGACATAGCCACCCTCTGTACTTTGGAGTGGGGTTTGCCTGACTTCTCCCCCAAAGCCCTTTTTTCGAAGTGTAGTGCCACTACTTCAGACCAGATGTCACTGTCCTTAATGTCCCAACGCACCTTGGGGTCTTCAGCAGCCCTCTCACAGAACTTCTCGTCATACGCTAAAGCTGCCAAGTTCCCCGCCATTTTTCTGGCTTTGAAAATAATGCCTTGGTAGTTAGCCAAGTGCCATGCCTTGTCGGGGTAAGCAGTGACCACCAACCCCATGTAAGTAGTGTAAGCAGTTAACCAATTATCGAATGTTCTAGCAACATCCACTGCCTTGTCCTTCTTACAACACGACACGATTCCGGCTTAAACTTGGAACTACAAAAAGAAGCCGGGGAGAGCAGGGAAAACATATCCACAAATTCCCCATTTATGATGCGATTGCGAAGATTCTTTTTAAGCTGGATGCTGGGTGGCTGATCCGTGTGCTTGAAGTTTGATGCCCGCACCCTCCCTTTTGCATCCAGCCCATCCTCCCCACATGGCTCCCTGGCCCCAAAGGCACGGCGATGATCCCGGGTGCGACGTTCCCATATCCAACTAGGAAGGCCAGGGGCTTTGTGGGTAGTAACCCAGTACCCCTTGCAGCGTTCTTCCGACTTGCCACAGGAATCACACGTACCTGAAAGATCCGAAGAATTCGAAGTGTCCCTCTTGCACTTACACCCATGCTTCCTTGATCTGTACAACCTCTTCTTCCTGCGTCGTGTTCTGCGCGAATCAGGGCTGGAGGAGTTGTCTGGTGAACTCGAAACAGGTGACCTATGCCTACGCCTACCCTCACGAGACCGTCGAGAAGGGGACTTAGACCTATATAAACGCTCCTCAATCCGGGCCAGGCGACGCTACAGGCTGCAGTTCTGGCGCAGTAATTCCTGCACATCGTCCCCACTGGACTGTGAAGTATCGCTCTCAGCAGCGAGCTGCTCTGGGGATACACACTTTTTCTTTTTAGGGTGGGCCCTGTAGGGCCTGGCATCGGATGTGGAGGGGCCATCAAAATGATCATCCCTCACCTTTTTCTTAGTTATTATGAGCTTCATAGGTGGGACCTTCCTGCTAGAAGACAAGGCCCTTTTTTTAATCCTATTGGCTGCTTTTATGGCGTTGCTAGGGGTGCACTTCGCTGTGGCTTTAGGGGTGCCCACCACTACAGCTTCATGTGTATGGGGGGGGGGGAGCCTTCCCTTTGTTCAGCAGCCATGGCTAGAGACATAATGCACCTTGAAGCGAGCCACTCCAAACTTGAGTAAGATGGGCAGGTGATTTTTTATATATATACTTATTATACTACTATATTGGTTATTTTCCTAGAAGAGTATCTTGATTGCAATCAGAAGATGAGGGGGGGGGGGTAGAGACAAAACCAGCCAACCTAACTGCCCATACACGCTGAAACTGCAAAAGAGAGTAACAAGTTAGTTCACATCCATATGCTCTGGAATCCTGTGGAGAAGACCCTCGAAGGATGGAATAGGGCCACCCCCATAACAAGGGGGGGACACAACTTCCACCCTAAAAGTGTGCCGCACATGAAGCCTGTAGCCAGAGCAATCGCGAAATATCAAGCACTGCAAATGCGGCCTAAACATGCCCCCCACAGAGCCGCCTAAAAGAACAGCCGCCATGCGGCTTATGGTTGAGAGCAGTGGCAGCAGAAAAAAAGCTGCCATGCAGCCTACAGCTGGAGTTCCCCCCCCCATGGCAAGCAGTGGGGCAGATGGGCCCACACACCCACCCCACCCCACCCCAAGGAGAAAAGGGGCAAAGAGGCTGCAAATGCCAAAAAGAGGCTGCTGCCCGCTGAACCAAAAGCCACCATGTGGCCTACTGCTGGGGCGCCTGCCGCCCTCTCAGGCCTGGCAAGGCGCCCCCACGGCAAGCAGCAACCACAGAGGGGGCTTATGCCCCCTCCCCAGCACCACTGCCGCTGAAAAACAATCAAGGAAGGCTGGCAAGCAGCCTGTAACAAACAACGCAAAAGACTTACCTCAACCTGGTTGCTCACACGTCCTGCAAACTGGAAGATGATCCTGGAAGGAAGAAAACCAAGTGAGGCTTGGTCAAAAGGGTCAGCCTCTTTTATTTGGCGGGTCAAAGGCCAACCCAAGCAGATGGGAGGCACCTGTTCAGGTGAGCCCCCACTCAGTGCCACAAACCCCGCCCACCTGTAGGGAAGGGAGGACAGAAATTCTAGGCAGCGTGACTCTTGAGATCCTGGTGTTATAAGAATTTTAAGGTCTTTTATATACAAATAGATGATCATAAATGTACCAAGCAAACACATACAAATATGTAAACCACATGTCTAAAACCCACAGAAAAGTCCTGAAACCATTTTCTCTCTCCCAAAATGACCTCAAATATTTATCTGCAAGGTTGAAGGAAATGGGAAATCTCCCCATTGTCTCTTTCACAAATCCTGGCTTAAGGGCACATTTAAGATATGAATAGGGTGTGAGCCTGTGACCTGTGACCTGGATTCAGGATTTGAGTAACAAAAGAGTAACAAAAGAGTGGCCAGGATGCCCAGGTAATCTAATCAAGCAACCTAGCAGACAAGAGGAAAAACACACACACTCAGATTTCTTTTGTAGTCTGCCCCTTCTGTGATGTATGTACTGTGTGATGTTTCTGGGGGTGATCTAAAGATCTAACCACTTGGCTTATCTCCTGCAGCACCCCTGCAGCACCCCTGAATCTGAGGGTGCCCTGGGTCATGATGGACAGCGGAAGGGTTATGATGGGCAGCTTAAGAGGCTAGATCTTTTCCTGCCATAACCTCAGAGCACACCCCTGCTCCCTGTCATGACTCTGGAAAAGGATGCCATTGCCTCTTGCCTCTTGCAGGGGAACTCCTTTTCAGCTCATCAATCTTCTGAGAAGGAGTCTCTACCTCTTTTTCACTGAGGATCATCTCACTATCTGCAATAAGAAAACAAACTATGATTCAGCTCCTGTCCCTGTTCTGAAAACAAAGGAGAGGGTGGAAAGCAATGCCTGTGCTGAAGGTGATGGGTTAAATACAAAATGTGAGTTATTGGGGCTTATTGGTTTTATAAGAATTCTAAGGTCTCAAATATAAAATAAATGTTCATAAATGTGCAAGGCAAAGACATATATAACTATATAAACCACTGAAATAGGACAGGAGAACTTCCGGAGGCGGCGCGAAACAGCAATGGCGGTCCTCTTCGCACTGTGAAGAGGGGCTCCGCGAAAAAGGGTCGTCCGCTGCGGCAAAGCGGAGACCCATCAAGAAAAACCGCAGGCAGAGCGAGCCTGCGGCCGTGGGACTCGGCGGGCGCCTGGAGCCCCCCCAGAAGCGGGGAAGGAGCCTCGTAAGAGGCTCCGGAACGTGAAAGGGGGAGCGGCGCTGTGAGTTCATCGCTCTTTTCGTGGAAGCAAAGCCGCGCTGCTGCTGCTGATGAGCGCTGACCTTTCTTCTTGAAATTATCGGAATTGGAGCAACATACCCGTGAGTAAGGGGCTTAAATTTTTAATTTAAATTGAAGAAATTCGGCTGAAAACGGGAGGCGAGTAACAGGAAGTCCGCCTCCCGACTCTGCTAATTAGATCAAAGCAAGGGCTCGGAAACGAGCTGAAGTATTTAAAAGGGACTGTAAAAGTGGAAGAAAGAGTGCATTGATAGACTCTGCATTTTGAAGATAAAAGGGAAAGAACTGTGTGATTTATGGACTTTTATTCTTTGGAACTACCCTCCTATCTTTGGGCTAAACGGGGTTGAAAGAGATAACCCCGTCATCGGGCTGCCAGTGTATAGAAAAAGAACTGTCAAACTGCTGTCAAATTGACGACATTGTTGCAGAGATTGAAATTGTTGCATAGACTGAGACATTAATATTTAACATTGTTGCATGGACCTATTTTGATACCTTGTGGCTGGATTTTAAGAGATCAGAAGCTCTGTAAACCTTCCTTTTGTGTTTGGGAACTACAAAATTTAACATGGGGAATAGAGGAACTTCAATGGCGGAAAATAGTTCCTTTCTTCTTTGAAACTTTGAAATACTCCCCCTATAGGACTGTGGAAGTATAGTGGCATGGGAATTGAGCTTTATTGAAACTTTTTGTGGTTTAATTTGTTTATACTTGGGACTTGTCTTTCCCATGGGACAAAAGATCATCTGACCTTGAACAGAGGCAGGTGTGGAATGAGCGGCACAGGGAGAACAAGAGCAGCTAAAGCCAAAGATAAAGAAAAAGAGAAAAAATCTGGGCAACTTTTGCAAACAACTTTAACTCATCACCGCAGATCATCTGTCCCAACTGTGCTGACAGCACAGGAGGTGGAACTTGTGCAGCCTGCTGCAGAAGATATGGCAACTGGAGGATCTGAAACAGTTTTGAAACAAATTTTGGAACAATTGGCAGTTTTAAATCAAAAGGTGGACAATCAAACATCAAAAATTGATCAAGCTACATCCTCTATTGGCAAATTAACTGAACAGGTTTCGCAGCACACTCAGGCAATTGAGAAATTGCAAGGAGCTACGGCAGAAAACTACAAATTAGCTGTGGAAGCCAATCAAAAAGCAGAACAGGCGAATTTAAAGGTTGATGAAACAATCCTGAAGCCATTTTGACTCTCCCAAATTGACCTCAAATATTTCTTTGCAAGGAGGAAGGAGATGCGAAAAGCTTTCCAATTGTCTTTTGACTGTAGGGACTTACACCTCCTTTTTCAAATACAGTCCGGCAAGGATCTGTTAATCTGAGCACACTATCAATATGCCTAAGAGATTCAGGAACTAGTTACCATCTCAAAGGAATGGCCAGGCTACCCAGAAAATGCAAGCAAGTACGGCATTATCAGGTATCCTGGCAGACAGGAGAGAAGCAACACTCTCAAAATTCTGCTGGATGATGTTTTGTGGGTGGTCTTGGGCTATAGGGTGAGCAATTTCAAAAGTCTTTATAGGGGCTTGCACACCATAGTTTGGGGTTCTTCTGCCTCCTGTGTGTGGTGAGTGGGGACCTTTGCAATAACTCCTTGAAGTCAGGCTTAAAGGTAAAGTAAAGGTACCCCTGCCCGTACGGGCCAGTCTTGACAGACTCTGGGGTTGTGCGCCCATCTCACTTAAGAGGCCAGGGGCCAGCGCTGTCCGGAGACACTTCCAGGTCACGTGGCCAGCGTGACATCGCTGCTCTGGCGAGCCAGAGCCGCACACGGAAACGCCGTTTACCTTCCCGCTGGTAAGCGGTCCCTATTTATCTACTTGCACCCGGAGGTGCTTTCGAACTGCTAGGTTGGCAGGCGCTGGGACCGAGCAGCGGGAGCGCACCCTGCCGCAGGGATTCGAACCGCCGACCTTTCGATCGGCAAGTCCTAGGCGCTGAGGCTTTAACCCACAGCGCCACCTGTGTCCCTGAAGTCAGGCTTACCAGCTGCTTTACTTCTCAATATACTCTGGTTGGCCTTTGTTATTTTCTCCTACAGACAAGGAACCCACTTAAGTACTCTATAGGGGTTCTGAAATACCCCATAAGGGAATGGGAGCAGTTTTTCCTATAACATTGGTATCTCTTGGTTGTTTTAATTTCAGCAGACATCAACCATTAACTGTAATAAGTTCTCATTCACCATTTTCAAATACCATTACATGTCAAATATAAAATACTACACATCATTGCATGCCATCTGTCATATCAGGTATCAGCTTCTAAATACTAGTGCATGTAACCTCTCATATACTGTGTGATACTGAGTACTATTTCATGTAATTTATCAAATATTAAATACCATCGCATGCCAACTGTAATATATTACATGTCACATATTTCACATTAAAAACCATTATTCTTCTCCTTTAGTGATCGCTCATAGCTGAGTAAGATTGTCTTCCATAAAACGGTTTTAACAATGAATCCATAAGTGACTGTGGAGGCCAGTTCTGGATCCACACATCCTTCCACAGTGGGGACATTGGTTTCCAGGCAGGAGTTGATCACAGCGTGGATTTGCCAAGCGTGCCTTGTTCTTAGCACGTTTCTCCCTTGAGTCCTGAGTTCGACTGTCTTCAAAGACTATGACACCTTTGGTAAAGGCTGTTCTCCAACTAGAGTGCTCGCAGGCCAGTGTTTCCCAGTTGCCAGTGTTTATACTACATTTTTTTTAAGATTTGCCTTCAGACAGTCTTTAAACCTCTTTTCTTGACCACCAGCATTACGCTTTCCATTTTTAAGTTCGAAGTATAGTGGTTGTTTTGGAAGACGATCATCAGGCATCCGCACAACATGACCAGTCCAAAGAAGTTGATGTTGAAGAAGCATTGCTTCAACACTGGTCACTGAGTGGGATTAAAAACCATTATAAGCCATCTATCAAACATTATAGATTATTATAAAAAATAAAGCATTAATATTTAAGTATTCAGAACTAAAGGTTGTATCCAATGTTGGTCCCACTCAGTGTAGGCCTATTGAAATATTTGAATTTTAATAGGCAAGGTGGGTCTATTCTGAGTAAAACTTGGTTGGAGACAACCCAGAATATCATTGCGTGTAAAGCATCAAATTCTAATACTGCAGTCATAACCCCATTTGGGAGTAAGCCCCACTGAATTCAATACAGAGCTGGCCCACCCATGAGGCAAAGTGGAGTGACCACCTCAGGCAGTAGGATCCACAGGAGCAGCAGATCTAATCTCCAAGGAATGCATCACCCGCTGTATTCAATAGCACTTAAAGGTAAAGGGACCCCTGACCATTAGGTTCAGTCGTGGCTGACTCTGGGGTTGCGGCGCTCATCTCGCTTTATTGGCCGAGGGAGCCGGCGTACAGCTTCCGGGTCATGTGGCCAGCATGACTAAGCCACTTCTGGCGAACCAGAGCAGCACACGGAAACGCCATTTACCTTCCCGCCAGAGCGGTACCTATTTACCTACTTGCACTTTGACATGCTTTCGAACTGCTAGGTTGGCAGGAGCAGGGACCGAGCAATGGGAGCTCACCCCGTCGTGGGGATTCGAACTGCCAACCTCTGATCGGCAAGTCCTAGGCTCTGTGGTTTAACCCACAGCACCACCCACGTCCCCTTCAATAGCACTTACTTCTGAATAAATACAATCAGGCCTGCAGCTTAAAACAGTTAATTACCAATGCTCAATGCCATTGCATGTCAAGATACTGAATACTGTAATATCAAATATCAGCAGCCAAACATCAAATGACTGGAAGGAAACATCAAGCTTGCAAAAGATTTTGAAGAGGAAATTCATTTCAGCTGAATTCTGGGCTGTTTCTGTGGATGGTTTATCTTGATGGAAGCTGGAGATTGGTACTTCCTTCCCACCGGATGTAAAGATTATCTGAGTCTGCATTCCTAGCATTTCAGAAACCAGGGAGACAAGGAAATCTAAGCTGAAGCCAGCCCAGAAAACTTACCACTCCCTAACTCCAGAACCTAGATCTCTCCGTACCCTGCAAATTCTGGTCCAAATCACTGTTCTGCTCTCCCTCTTCCTGAGAGTCAAAACTCTCTGGCAAATTCCCAGCCAGCTCCCGGAACGAAACAGAGCGCTGTGTCTAGGAGGGTTGGCTGAGTGACCCTGCAGCAGCCACAAATACAATATTTGGATCTGGGCCATAGGTTTAGCGCTGTCTCCCATGCAGGCTTCCCAATGTGACCTCCATCGCACTCCAGACTGCTATGGGCTACAGTGTGAACTGTATCATGGAATCAGTGTGGAAGGGAAAGGGTTAAACAAGGCATAAATCCATCCAGATTAAATCCTAAAACACTCTATCTAGCCCATTTTAAAAGACTGCAGACTGGAGCTACACTAACTTTTTACTTTTTTCTTTAATCCTGTTATTACAGTGGACAACCAGATGCTTGAGGGAAACCTGCAGGCAGAACCCAAGCATAAGAGCGCTATCCCCTCAGGACCGGACTTTCTCTATTTCAAATTTCAGCGGTGCCCTGCGCAAGGCCAAAATTGGATCCCCACCACCGCCTCTCACCTTCCATTCTGCTCAATTCACTACATCATAGTTATGATGCCCTGCAGCACCCGCTAGGCTCAGCGCAGGAACAGACCATGCTGCCTTACCAGCAGCTAGTATTCAGAATCACTGCTGCCTCCAGCTGTACAGGCAAAGTGTAGCATCATGGTAAGCCCTCCATGAATACGTCTAATCCTCTTTTAAAGCCATCTAGCCTGGTGCCTCCTGTTGTCAACATACCCCGCCTTTGGTGTATCTTCATCGTAAAATATTCCTGTTTCTCCAGCCCGTCGTCTTCTTTTGCAGAGGTCACTTAAATTAGCAGACTTCACTCCCCTTCTTCACTTGAAATATGTGCATTTGCTTGTTTTGTAATTAATTATTCCAAATTGCTGCAACTAGTGCGCGATCAGAGACAGCGTCCAGGAGAGCCGAGGTCCACACGGGGGCATTCTGCCTAGGGCCCTCACACCCTTCTTTCGAATTAGGGGGTGATTTATGGGCACAGCAGGCAAGGGCAGTGTTCCCCATTTCCTTGGGGCAACAAGGGAGGCTGCCTACTCTCATAACAGCCTCTTAATTACCCCATGTGGGTCGGAGAGATGGTATTGTCAGCCATCTTCCAATGCGACCCCTAGTGGCCCCCCACTTTTGAGAGATTTGGGACAGATAAAAGAAAATGACTTGTTCATACAGCCCCAAATCCTGCAATGTTTCTTCAAATGGGAGGTGCTCCATCCCCTTTTCCTCTCTCCCCCGCCACTTTTCGTTTGTTTGTTTGTTTATTCATTCATTCGTTTGTTTGTTTGTTTGATTGATTGCTTTTTTGCAGAGATGGACTTTGGTAATATGGCGCCCTGAGTGAGGACAAACTAGAATAGGAAACCGTATAAATATAGGTGTTGTTGTTGTTACTTTGTGCCTCCTCAGCTCGGTGCCCTATACAGGGGAACCACCTACATCACCCTGAATACAGCGCTGATGACAGGGACCCACTTTCCAGAGACAGCTGAATACATTTTTGTCTCAACAAGCTTTCCGAGGTGGATAAATGAGTCTGAACCACAAGTTAGGGTTTGTTTGGTAGGGTTTTGATTTCGTTTTAAATGTATTTGTTGCTTTTGTTTTTGAAATACTTTTAATCACATTATGTGTAGATTGTTTTAGAACACGGTTGCTAAATTATATAATAAAATTAAATAATACCAATTTTGTGCTGGTCCTAATGAAGATGTTGTTTTACCACAGCTACTTGGAATTCTACTTTGGAAGGTGGATTTTAAATTTACTGCATGTACAATACTGAAAGAGAACTATATGAAAATGATGTATTGTTGGTACATAACACTGGTAAAACTTGCAAAAATGTATAGAACAAGTTCTAATAAGTGTTGGGAATGTAAAGAAAAAGAGGGTACTTTTTACCATATGTGGTGGGAATGTAAAATGTTTAAAAATTACTGGGAAATGATATACAGTATAATGAACTGAAGAAAATGTTTAAAATGACTTTTACCAAAAAACCAGAAGCTTTTTTACTGGAATAACAGAAAATCAAATCCCAAAGTAAAATAAAAAACTATTTATGTACGCAACAGCAGCAGTCCGGATCTTACTAGCCCAAATGTGGAAGGAAGATAAGATAAGATACCAACAATATAAGAATGGCAATTGAAAATGATGGACAATGCAGAAATGGCAAAACTTACAGAAAAGCTCAGAGACAATGAATTGAGAAATTTAAAAAAGAATGGGAGGCATTTATTGTATATGTACAAAAATATTGTAAACAAGTAGAAACATTGGCAGTCTTTGACTAAACACTTGCAAGTAGTTAAAATAAGATAAAGTTTATGGAAGGAAATTTGAACTGAAACAATGATGATATGTAATTAGGATAAAATATTAAGGAGAATAAAAAAGAGGTTTAAGTATAATTATGCAGAAAATATATATATTAAATGAATCAGGATAGGAAATGGAGGGAAGTCAGCAGGTTAAAGAGAACCTCTGAAAAGATGTTTTTAAAAAATAATAATTATGGTAAATTTTAGTTCTTTTACTTCATGCTGGATATTTTGTATTTCTCATTCTTTTTTTGCTGGAAAATAATTGTTGAAGTTGAAACTGTAAAACAAATAAAAAATTTTTTGCCAAAAAGGGGGGGGGGGATTCTACTGTTAATGATTGACAGCCTTTATGGAAAGATGCCTGGGTATCACATCCCTGCCTGAGGAGGACTATAGAGAACCAAGCCTAAGGTGGACAGGATTGGGGCTGGGGCTTATCTGCCCCCCGCCGCAATATTTTTATTTAACTTGGCACCCCTTACTTGCACAATAACAATAATCCTAAAGTAAACTACCTCAACTCTGTGCAGAAATGCAAGCTGAGTCACACAAGTCTATCTCACACAGTTTAGGCAAGGATTTCAGCAGTTGGAGTAAGGATTAGGTGTGGTTCATTTGGCTTGTGTAACAGATTTCTGTTTTGTAAGTTTTGGCTTCTTAGCAGGAGAGACTTGTCTTCCCCTGACAAGAAGCATATCCCTCTTGTGTTCATACTAGAGATGGAAGGAAGGAATCAGATTCCGTTAAAGGAAAACCTATACAGTTTCCGAAACAAGGCCAGAAGGAAAATATGCACCATCTTTCAAAACTCTCACTTCCCTGGATTTTGCAGGGCAGTTCTCTTAGTCAACTCGTATGTAGGAAAATGCATCTGCAATAGCAAAGCACGCATAAGGATGCCCTGAATGGCTAAAATAACATGCTTTGTGCTGTGGGGAATGCTGTGCAAAACCAACATGTATATTAAGCGAAATTGAGTGGCTATTAGTATAAATTCAATTTAAAATGCTGATGACTTCTCATGAGGATTTAAAAAGAAACAAAAACAGTCATACCTCAGGTTGAAGTAGCCTCGGGATAAGTATTTTCGGGTTGCTCACTGCAGCGACCCAGAAGTAACAGAGTGCATTACTCCTGGGTTTCGCCGCTCATGCGTGCGCAGACAGTTGAAATGATGCCACGCGCATGCGCAGAAGCGGCGAATCATGACCCACAGACGTGCAGACACGTGGATGCAGGTTGCATTTGCTTCTGGATGCGAACGGGGCTCCGGAACAGATCCCATTCTCATACAGAGGTACCACTGTATAAAGTTCTCAAACTGGTGTGGAAATGTGAAGAACCAAAATCAAGACTGATAAAGTGAGAAAATGAGAGAACTCCTAGCAGTGCTGAAAGCTTGCTTTATACTGAATCAGATCACTGATCCTTCCAGCAGAGGGTTTCCGTGGTTTCAATCATGGGGGGGGGGGCGTGTTCCCAGCCCTATGTACAGATCAGATGCCGGGGATTGAACATGGGACCTTGTGTCCTGGTCCTACCCAGCCAAGGAATGCACACCTCTGATAGTTAACTTTTTATTGACAAGAAAAGCACTCACAGCAGCTTCCAAGGTGCTCCAGATACAGGTTCAAATCCCTGCTTAGCTGTGAAACACACTGAGTGGCCCTGGGCCAGGCACTCACACTCAGACTAACCTGCCTCACAAGATTGCTGGGGAGGAAAAGGGACCATGTATGCCAACTTGATCTCCTTGGAGAAAGAGGTGGGCAAAAGTGTAAATAAGTAAAACATGGCTGTCCACACTTAAAAGGACCTAAGTAGGAGTTGGGAATGTGATCCATAACAGCGGCTTGAACAGAAACACATGGTGATTCAGACTTTTTCCCCACCTTCAGTTTAATCAACAAACAAGGAAAAAAATACTTTGAAAAGCAGTTTAAGACACTGTCCCCAGGAGGAACAAGAAGGAGGAACTGGCAAACCACTTTAGCTCAGAAGGGCAGCCTAGTTTTGCTTAGCTGGAAGGAACAGGAAGCCATTCCTGTCTGTTTAAAGAGGTAGAACTAGGTTGGCCCAAGACATTTTGCTACCTGAGGAATAACAGTGGTATAGCAATTAATCCTTCTTCCCAGAGGACTCCAGGGGCTATATATTTGGGAGAGGAATTGGGGGCCTCCAAACAAACTAGGATTCTTGGGGGGGGGCTCCATGACTGCTAAAGTAGTATAAGAGTACTTTAAATGATGCTTTGGTTATGAAATAAATAAATTGAGGTCTTATATATATAATAAATGTTCATAAATGTACCAAGCAAAAACGTACATAAATATATAAACCACATGTCTGAAGCAGCACAGGAAAACAGCCCAGAAAACATTTTGACTCCCAAACTGACCAAATGTTTTTTTCTGCAAGGTCAAAGGAAAATGGAAAAGTCTCCCCACTGTCTTTTCATTCACAAATCCTGTCTTAAGGGTATGTCTGTGTATGAATAGGGTGAGCCTGTGACCTGGCTCTCCATTCTTAAAGAAATCAGCCCTGAGTGCTCACTGGAAGGACAGATCCTGAAGCTGAGGCTCCAATACTTTGGGCACCTCATGAGAAGAGAAGACTCCCTGGAAAAGACCCTGATGTTGGGAAAGATGGAGGGCACAAGGAGAAGGGGACGACAGAGGACGAGATGGTTGGACAGTGTTCTCGAAGCTACAAACATGAGTTTGACCAAACTGTGGGAGGCAGTGGAAGACAGGAGTGCCCATTGTGCTCTGGTCCACAGGGTCACGAAGAGTCAGACACGACTCAAGAACAACATGACTGGGCTCAATAACTAAGTATTTATCATTACAAAAGACTGGTCAGGCTCCCCAGGGTATCCAAACAAATACCATAAGCATTAACAGGTAACCTGCCAGACAGGAGACAAACAATGACAGGAGGTAAACAACATACTCAGATTTCTCTTGAGCTACACCCCTTTCTGTGATGTATGTATGCTGTTTCTAGGGTGGTCTTGAACTCCAGGGCAGGCAATTTAAAATGTCTATATAAGGGCGGGCACACCTTTGTTCGGGGTCCTCCTCCTTTCCTGCGTGTGAGGGGAGCACCCTGTTGCAACAGTTCAATAAAGATCAGGCTTACTAGCTGCTTTGCTTCTCAATATTCTCTGGTTGGCCTCTGTTATTTTCTCTGATCGATGGAGAACCTGCAAAGGACTCTAAAAGGGCTCTTGTGTCCCCCATAAGGGAATAAGGGCAGATTTTCATTTATTACAGTTAACATTGCAGGGGGTTGGACTAGATGACCCTCAGGGTCCTTTCCAACTCTACATTTCTATGATTCTATTAATACCTATAGATAGCAGATGAATGCTTTTTTAAACCGTCTCAAATATGTGACAGTTATATGGAAAGGGATGTTGGAGGCGAAGCTCTGTTACGAAGAGAAACAGAATTTGTTGCTATCTCCACCTCTTTCTTTATTTCTTTTTGGCTGGGTTTTCTTCAGGCAGACAGAAATTCAACAAGGGGAGAGGATGTGAATCATTGAAATTAATGTGCATTGCTAACTTAGTTCCATAAATTTCATTGAGTCTACTCTATGATTATGACCAGCATTGGAAACAACCCATTGTAATGGATTGCTTTGAAGTCATTTCATTATGTATCAGGTAAAGTAATTTTTATCCCCCCCCCCAACTTGTTGCTTATTTTGCCCAGCCAAAGGTGGCAACCATAACGGGAGCTTGCATGCATGTATTGTTGTAAAAAAAATAAAAACATACACACAGAGAACACACATGCATAGGGGATGCATGTAAATAAGTGTGTCCCACACAAACACATTGACCTTGTGGTGCCTTAAGATAAATGCACCCAAAACTGCGCTAACAAGCTAAATTGGCCTGTCAGTCTGCACAGCAGGGAGTCAGTTGAAAGAGGAAGTCTCCAATTTGCAAAGAGGTCCTATTTATACCAGGTTTCCATTGTTTTTTTATAATAAAACCTACCAGAAACCACCTTTTTGCAGTGGTACCTTGGTTTTAGAACAGCTTATGAACAACTTGGAAATAGAGTGCTGCAAATCCAGAAGTAGGTTTGCCTTGCAAGCGGAACATGTTCCCCTTCCTGTTGAGTGTGTTCCTTTTGTAAATTGATTTCCCTGCTGCTGATCAGAGGCTTCCTGTTCAGTCTGCCGGCTGCTGAGTCCCGAGCACCCACACAACACAGAGGTGATTTTGGGAGCTTTTGTTTTTGCTATTTTTTTGCAATTTTGTGTGTGCGGCTTTTTCAGTTGACTGTGACTTGTTCTTTGTTTTATGGGGACTGACTTGTGACTTTGGCTTGTGATTTGTTTTTGTGACTGTGTGGAACCCAGTTCAGCTACTGATTGATTGATTGATTGTGTGACTGCAGAAATGGATAAAAGCCCTCCATCCAAACAATGACTATCATCAGTGCACATAAGGAGAAAAAAAAATAATTTTTATCATCTACAATATTGTCTTTTATTTTATAGTACAGTACATTGATTATTGCTTTCATTTTATGGATCAATGGTCTCGTTAGATAGAAAAATTCACGTTAAATTGCGGTTTTAAGGGCAGAGGCGGAGCTAGCTGCTCTGGCACCTGGAGCAGCGCACATGCTGTGCACCCGGGGCTGGGCTAGCCGCCCATGGGGACGCGGAGAGTGGAGAGCATCCCAGGAGGGCGCTGCCTGTGGCGAGTGGCCCAGGGGTGTGCTGCCCGTGGCAAGTGGCGTGTCCCGGGGGGTGGCACGGCGATGTCACATACCCCTTCAGGGATGACACCCTCGGCGCATCGCCCCCACTGCCCCCTTCCTCCGCCACTGTTTAGGGGTTGTTTTTAAATGCCTGGAACGGATTAATCCATTTTGCATTACTTTCTATGGGAAAGCATGCCTTGGTTTTAGAATGCTTTGGTTTTGGAACAGACTTCCAGAACGGATTAGGTTTGGGAACCAAGGTAACACTGTACTTGAATCCTTTGACCTGAAATAGTTTTCCTATGACCCTGTGGTTGTAATGAAAACCCTGTCAACTCTTTTTTTCTGACATAACACTTTTCTGACTAACACTTGCATGAAACTGAAACAAATATATAAACAAATTGTAACCTTTATGAATGTCACAAATAATGTAACAAGGACAAATGACTTTGAATCAGAATAACCTTACTGGGGTACAAAGACAAAACTGTTGCAAACTCTTTTCTGGGGCAAAGGCCCTTCTATTGTTCCACCCTGAGGCTACATTCCTTCTTAACCTTGAAAGTTCTGAAATTGTCAGCAACCCGTTTGTCCCAAAGGAACTTGCTTTGACTTGTAATTTATTTCCCTTATGGAGAAAGGCAAAGCCTACGTCAAAAACGACATCTCATTGCATCTGAATGCCTTGCTTCTGACACCTATGGTACTACTCTGATTGCAAGCCTTTTGTATGAATCATCCAAAGTTGTCATACCTGTGTAACCCTATCAGATGTAACTGTACCTGCACCCAGCACCACAGTCTTTGGACCTCTGCACCCCTCACCACTGTACCTAAATCCCTCCTGCCTTTCTGTGTAATTTGGCAGTTTGTGACGTTACATACTGCCCCAAAACTTAAGGCATTGGTTGTTAACCAAAGTGTCATAGCACCCTGAACAGTCAGGGGAGACACAGGGTCCTTTTATTAATTGCAGCCCATTATCTTACTGCATCTCTCTCTCCCGCCATCCATTTAAACAAACAAACAAACAAACAAATAAATTATACATCTCTGCCATCAGTTGCATAGGCCTATAACAAATGTTAATTGTTGTTGTTTAGTACAGAATCAGGAAATGTCCAGATTAATTTGCCCGAAATACAAAGGTATAGCTCATTTTATTTTTGATGCTATCTTTTTGGAATGGTTAATTGCTTCCATTTTTCCAAAAGGCCATAAATGACACCTGAAATAAAACAGCAGAAGAAGAAAGGGGGAAACGTGTTCACACCACTGTTTATCTTCTTTAAATCTCCCCCCCCCACCCCCACAAACAAAAATCCTCCCCAGCTTCAGTAACTAATAGTTCCTTAGTTTTGCACAAAGGGCTCAAGAAAATAACAAAGTAGCTTGATCTTAATATTATTTTGCCCTTTCTGCTTCTGATCTTAATCTTGTTTCCACCCCCATGTGCACACTAATTTTGGGAAAGGCAGGCTGGAGCTGCCATGTAGTGTGTCAGCCTCGCCCTACAGAGCAATGGCATTCCTTGGGTCGGCACATGAGCTACTACTTACATGCATGCCAAAAATGGTACCGAAAAGGAGCGGGGCGGAATGGAGCAGGGCAGAAAAACAGAGGAATCTCCACTTATAATGCTATAATGGAACCCCAGTGTAAGCGGCTCCCTCAGGGGAGCCAGAGAAAGAATGTGGTTGGTCAAGGGGGCCATGGACTTGAAAAGTGTGGAAGCTACTGACCTAAAGCATCAAGGTTAACATATGTCTTTGTCCTGGGTTCTTTGCTGCCTACCTGTAGGAACCCAGTTGCAGCTGCATAAACAGGATGCTCAGACCTAACCTGTCCAGCAGCTACCTCCTGCCACACTCCCACCCGCTTTTGACCCCATGCTGCCATGTGCGGCACTGCCAAAAAGTTGATCTGACCCGACTAAAGTTTGCTCAGGGTGGAGCAGGAAGGAGCTACAGCTGCAGCAATGAATACAGAGGGTGGGTGGGTGGGTGTAGTGGGGTGAGGTGAGGTGAGAATATTCTCTGATAGAAAATTCTCCTGAGAATATTCTCGCACAAACTGTAAATTCTAATGTAAGAACCAGTTTTACAAGCCACATTAAAAAAATCTAGTAAATAATGAGTCAAGCTGTGATATTGCCAGTGTAAGTAATGAATAATGGTTTTTTTGATCCAGTTACATTACTGGGCATTGTGTCATTCACTATTGGCAGTTCTGAAATGTGAGCTACAGAAAACATTTTTCTTTAAAGTTTTAAAAATGCTATTCATTTAATTTGATGAACATTTGAATTCGTATGCATTTCAACTACAGTGGTACCTCAGGTTAAGAACTTAATTCGTTCTGGAGGTCCGTTCTTAACCTGAGGTACCACTTTAGCTAATGGGGCCTCCTGCTGCCGCCGTGCCACCGCTGCACGATTTCTGTTCTCATCCTGAAGCAAAGTTCTTAATCCGAGGTACTATTTCTGGGTTAGCAGAGTCTGTAACCTGAAGCATCTGTAACCTGAAGTGACTGTACAGTGGTACCTCAGGTTACGTACGCTTCAGGTTACAGTCTCCGCTAACCCAGAAATAATACCTCGGGTTAAGAACTTGCTTCAGGATGAGAACAGAAATCATGTGGCAGCAGCAGGAGGCCCCATTAGCTAAAGTGGTGCTTCAGGTTAAGAACAGTTTCAGGTTAAGAACAGACCTCTGGAATGAATTAAGTACGTAACCAGAGGTACCACTGTATATGTAATAGCCTTTTCATTATTATTTTGGTGTGACCTTATTCTTAGCAATTCTATACCCATGGCCATACAGTGTGATATTTTTTACATAAAGTAGCTTTAATGTGTTATATACTTAAAGTACCTAGGCCTATGTGTAACAGCATATGAGGTGGCCCTGATTTAAACAGTTGACGTTGCTATATTTTTATTTAGTGCCAGTACTGTAACATGACATGGATTTTGCAGTGGTACAACATGCCATTTACCAGAGATTGACATACTGAAATATATTATCATATAATGATAATATATTTAATATTTAGTGGCTTCTTTCTTATATGTATGCATATAGTTTTGTTTATCAAGCTGTGTTTTAGTCACCAAAACAGCAGGATTAGTGATTAAATTGAGTCATTCATGCTGAATTTTCAATTTCAAGTTTGGTGCAAAAAAATCAAAGAATGCCCCATTGAGTAAAAGTACCTGTATAGTTTTTGGTTGCCATCTGAACAGGTTTCCCCATGAATAAACATGTACTGTATATTAACTACCGTAATTATATCATTTTCAATGCATTAAAATTATATCATTTTTTTCCTTTTTTTAATTCTTTTTATTAATTTTCATAAGCAAACAGAAAAACAAAACAACCGTGCATAAAAAAGAGGAAAAAAGAAAACAAAAACAAAACCAAGAACAATAACAAACAACAGAAAACCTAAATGGACCAAAAAAGAAACACACGAATTGACTTCCCTCCATCTCGGTTTTGGATTATATAAGATTGTAATTCCATTCTGCAGTTTATTATCATTTATTTTTTATCATCTATGTATCGCAAGAATTATGTTAAACCTACTGTGATTTTTAGATTTCTAGAATTTGTTTCCATATATGTTATAAATTTGGTTCAATCGTCATTAAACTTTGTATCTTTTTGCTGTCTGATATTCTGCGTCATTTTTGCCAATTCTAAGTATTCAAATAGATTAATTTGCCAATTATTAACGGTCGGGATATTAGGGGTTTTCCAATTTTGTGCTAGTAGAATCCTAGCAGCTACAGTTGCATATTGAAACATTATGTAGTCTTCTTTTTTAATTTCGTCTCCGATCATACCTAGAAGGAAGGCTTTGGGTTTTTTAACAAAGGTGTATTTAAGTATCTTTTTCAATTCATTGTATATGGCTTCCCAAAATTTTTTTATTTCTTCACACTTCCACCACATATGATAGAAACTGCCTTCTTTGGATTTACACTTCCAACACCTATTATCCCCGGTCTTATACATTTTTTCTAATTTCACGGGGTGATGTACCAACGGTACATGATCTTTTCCATATTTTCTCTAAGGGTGGTGCAGGCAGTAAATTTCATACCTTTATTCCATAGCCTCGTCCAATTATCATAATCCAAATTATATCCAAAGTCTATTGCCCACTTTATCATAACTTCCTTGACCTCCTCATCCTTAGTATCCCATTCTAGTAACAGGTTATACATTTTAGATAGAAGTTTGGTTTTACTTTCTATAATCTCTACCTGGAACCTAGATTTTTTTCTCATTCATCCCAGTTTTTTTGTCTTCTTTCCATAAGGCATTAATTTGATGGTACTGCAGCCCGCCTGTTAGTTTGTCTTTTAGCTCTTCATAGGGTCTGATTTTCCATCCTTTTTCAGATCTTTCCAGGAGGTCTTCATAGGTCCATCTCTCACCTTCTAGATTCGTTTTTTTTTATGGTTAAGATATCAATGGGCGATAACCACCAAGGGGTATTTTTTTCCAACAATTTCCTATCTTTTCCCGCATCTCTAACAAGGATCCTCTGATGATATGATTTGAGAAGCCTCTATGCACCTTTTCCTTATTCTGTCAGAGATAGGCGTGCCAACCGAATCTTAAATCGAAGCCTTCTAAATCCAACAGATCTGTGTTTTTTAAGACAATCCATTTTCTGAGCCAACAAAGGCACGAGGCTTCATAATACAATCTCAAATTTGGGACCGCAAATCCTCCTCTCTTTTTTGTCCGTTAACAATTTAAATCTAATTCTCGGTCTTTTACCTTGCCATATAAATTTAGAGAGAATTTTTTGCCAGTTTTTGAATATAGAATTTCCTCTAATCACTGGGACATTTTGAAATAAAAATAGAAGTTTCGGCAGTATACACATCTTAATTGCTGCCATTCTACCTGACCAAGAGAGTTTTATGCTATTCCAAATATCTAGTTCCTTTTGAATTTCTTTCCAGGTGTTTATGTAATTATCTGCCAATAGATTTATGATTTTCGTGGTTAGCCAGACTCCCAAGTATTTTACCTTCTTTGCTTCTTTGATTCCTAATTGAGATTCCAACTGTCTCTTTGAATCTTCTCCCAAGTTCTTAACCATCATTTTGGTTTTGATTTTATTTAGTTTAAAGCCCGATACTTTCCCAAATTCCTCTAATAGTACTAGAACTTTGTCAACACTTTTTTTTGGTTCCTCCAACGATATTACCAAGTCATCAGCATACGCTTTCAAATTATATTCTTTCAGCCCAATTCCGATCCCCCGTATCTCTGGTGTTTTCCTTATCTTGTTTGCAATTACTTCTAGTACCATTATAAATAAAAGTGGTGACAAGGGGCAACCTTGTCTTGTACCCTTCGAGATCACGAATGAATCAGTTAAGTTATTATTGATAACACTGGTCAACAACAAATTTGTTGTCTGCGTTTTTTCAGTTGATTTAGGATGAATCTGATGTGCTGAATCCAAAAATCACATTGGTTTTGCTCAATCAGGTCAAGTTTTTGAGCTATGGCCACATGTTGTTTTTTTACGTTTTTGTTCACATGTACACTTGTGTGGAGCATTTTAGAAGAAGTTGGTGGGGGTAAAATGCCATGTTGAATAATTGTTTTGATTGGAAATGATTATTTTAATGACAAGAAGTATTCAGGTCCGATAGTTCTGGGTGATTATGTCGAAAAGGGATCAGTTTGAAGTAATAAAACCTTGAAATCTTCCATAATTTGGTGCGGCAAAGCATAAAGTTGGGGGATCAAAACTAAGTTAATCCTGATCTTCCATCAGCACGTCGTCCTGTAGCTCATTGTGATGAAATTCCAGTGCCTATCTTCAGAGAACTTCCTGACATTAGTGACAAAGATGCCTCCAGTGTTGAAGGACATGAAGAAGAAGAAGTGGTTATTGAAGATGATGCTCCACATCCATTTTCCCAAAAGGAGTTGAATGATCTAGTTCACGACCTCAGCTTGTCAAAGGACTCTGCCGAACTGTTGACATCTAGATTGAAGGAAAAAAGCCTCCTCTCTGACAGTGCTCGCATCAGCTTCTTCCGCAACAGGCATCAAGAGTACCTCCGTTTTTTCTCGGAAGAGAAGGACTTGGTGTACTTTGCAGATATTGCACAGCTTCTGCTCAAGCTTGGAGTGCCACAGTACGAACCCAAAATTGGAGACTGTTCACTGACAGCAGCAAGCGATCACTGAAATGTGTTCTGCTACACAATGGCAACCAGTTTGCCTCTATACTCCTGGCTCACTCGACTACAATGAAGAACTATGAAGCGGTGAAGTATGTGCTGGAGAAAATTGGTTATGATCAGCATAAGTGGTTTATTTGTGTTGACCTGAAGATGGTGAATTTTTTGTTGGGACAACAGTCTGGCTTCACCAAGTACCCATGTTTTCTGTGCATGTGAGATAGTAGGGACCGTGCTCAGCATTACACAAAGGCCTGGCCTGTGCGGGAGGAATTAGTGCCTTGCAAAAAAAAAGGAATGTCATCAACGACCCTCTGGTGGACAGAGACAGAATACTCTTCCCACTGCTGCACATCAAGCTCGGTTTAATCAAGCAGTTCACCAAGGCTCTGGACAATGATGGTGACTGCTTCATTTACTTGTGCCAGGCTTTTCCAGGATTGACCATGGAGAAGTTGAAAGCTGGCATCTTTGACGGTCCTCAGATCCGTCAGCTCATCAGAGATCCAGAGTTTGGAAACTCAATGAACGAAGTGGAACTGGAAGCGTGGGAGGCATTTGTTCTGGTAGTGAAGAACTATCTTGGCAACAATAAGGCCAGAAACTACACAGAACTTGTCAACAACATGCTGACTGCTTTCAGAAACATGGGCTGCAACATGAGCGTCAAGATGCACTACCTATTTTCACATATGGACCGGTTTCCTGAGAACCTGGGTTCAATGAGTGACGAGCAGGGGGAGAGATTCCATCAGGACATGAAAGAGATGGAGACCAGGTATCAGGGTTGCTGGGACGCAGTCATGATGGCTGACTACTGTTGGACACTGAAGAGACCTCCCTGCTGCTGAGCATTCCAGGAGTTCCAAGAAACAGAAGTTCAAGCCTTGAAGTTTGAAAAATGGTGAAGCAACATGCAATTTATGTGTACCTTTATCAATGCCCACGATTCAGTTTACAGTAAACCTGACCTGATGGAGAGAAACGGATGCCATTTCCTGATTCAGCAGTGCAAAAATACCCTAAATCAGTTGTAGAAATCTAGACAACATTCAAAAAGTAAAAAATTGTTGCCCAGTGTAATCAATTTAGCTCTTTGACTTGAATAGATCGCTTTGATTCCTTCCAAGAAGGCACCTTCTACCCCTGCTTTCTCCATACACTTAAGTAGAAACTGCTAGCCTACATTATCAAATGACTTAAAATGTTCTATTTTAAATTAAAATTCTCTAATATTCTCATTAATGGAGAATATTCTCCAAAACATTATTCTCGAGAATTTAACATCACTATGTGTGTGTGCATGCAGCCATGTGCCTGCGCCCACTCAGGCTTACTGTTGTGTTCTCTCTAGCAGGCATCCTTTTTGCTCTTAACTCTTTAACACTACTCAATGCCAATCCTTTTTAAAGCATCCACAAGCATGGATACTTAGGATGCAAGGACTCTTGGGTTTCAGGTAAGTTTGTTGCAGTGGATAAGAGTACTGAACTATGATCTGGGAGACCAGGGTTCAAATCCCCACTCGGCCATGAAACTCACTCAACGACCTTGGGCCAGTCACTTGGGTTCTTGGTCTGACCTATCTCACAGGGTTCTTGTGGGGATAAAATGAGGAAGGGGAGAGCCATGTATGCTCCTTGGAGAAAAAGGTGGGATATAATTGCAGCAAATAAATTAATAATAATTTAACCAACTCACAGGGTTGTTCTGAAAGTAAAATGGAGGGGAAACTTCTGTATGTCACCTTAAGTTCCTGAAAGGAACGTTGGAATATAGAGGTTATAAATGATAAATATCTATACAGTTGCAAGTTGTTGTGGTGAATAGTAAATAGGGTAAAGGTTGTGACAAGGAACCTCTGGCCTCCAGATGTTACAGACCATTCACATTAGGTGGTTATCTCAACAGCTGGAGGACCACAAGTCTCCTGATTTAAAAGTAGAGTTCCTTACCAGATCCTTTGGAAATTTAAGATAAAATTTTGATAAAACAGGACTGGAGTCACACAGCAGTTCGTAACATAAAGGAAATGAACTACAAATTCATGTGTCAGCCATTCAGGCTCCAGTGACGATGTTTCAAGGAGCTGAAGATCCTCCACAAGCAACCATCAACCAGGAGACAATGCCAAGAGACCCAGATCAAGCAGTCAACATGGTTCCTCCAAATGTTGTAGACTATAAAATCAGCCCAGGATAGCATGGCCCATGGCCACGGCTGATGAGAGCTGCTGTATAGATACTTGGCCCATCCCCAGGGTATATGGGCCTATGGAATGACTCAAAGGTTGTGTCATGTGCATTATTTGCTTCCACAGAAAAATACTTGCCCTCACTGTGGCAACAGATCATTTGCTAATAGAAAGCCCTAGTGGTGTAAATGGGTAAGAGGCATCACACCACAGCCTATGTCTCTCTTCCCATGGGGGGCGGATTTGCAGCTCAAGTGTCAAGTCTGGGTGTTAAGTGTTTCAGTTGAGACCCCTTTACTAGCCATTAGGTTCAATGGACTATCCCTTCTGACTGGATCATCACTTTCATTCTTGTGAAATAGGAACCTGTCCATGAATCTCATTCGTTTTCCTGAACATTTTCTTTTCCTTGGGAGTTTTGGTAAAATGGGGGAAAGAATACCCACCTCCCACACCACCCCCGTCAAAACTCAGGCCCTTTGCACTGCAGATACCATTAAGCTTAAATTCTTCTAAGCATCTCTATATAAATTGCCTTGATATTGTCTTGTCTAAACCATGTATCTACTTAGATATTGTCATGTCTTCATTTACTGTGGGCTTGCTGTAGTTCTCTAGGACCGAGAACCAATTGTCAATTTGAATATTTCATTCTCTCTCCTCCCTCTGTCTCATTCATGACTTGTTAGGTACTCATTAAACGTATCCTTAAGCACTGCTACTGGTCTACCTAGACTTAGATCACATTCTTGTTGTATCTGAAGAAGTGTGCATGCACACGAAAGCTCATACCAAGAACTAACTTAGTTGGTCTTTAAGGTGCTACTGGAAGGATTTTTTTTTGTTTTGACTATGGCAGACCAACACGGCTACCTATCTGTAACATTCTTGTTGCTGTGCCTTTGGGGGCGATGTCAAACTGTTGGAAGGTTGCAGTGCCTGCTGTGGCTGTAGACATCCACGCTGCAGTGAAAACACATGGTTTGCCTTAATATTGGGAACTGTAGTCTGTTAAGGGTGCTGGGAATTGTAGCTCCATGAAAGGGCAAACTACAGTTCTGAGGGTTTTTAGGGAAAGCCACGTGCTTTAAATGTATGGAATGGATGTGACCTTATTTTTTGATTGGCAGGGTCTCTACAAGGTTTCAGGCAGACAGTGTTTCCCAGCCTCACCATGAAAAACTGGAGTTTGAAAACCAGAGGCCTTCCTTTTGGGCATCGTCGGCCAGAGGGTGTTAAAGAAAGACCGAACTTTTTTTATGTATGCAACAGCAGCAGCAAGGATACTTGTCGCCAAGCACTGGAAAACCCAAGATTTGCCCACACTGGAAGAATGGCAGATGCAACTGATAGACTATATGGAGCTAGCAGAAATGACTGTCAGAATCCGAGACCTGGGAGAAGAGGCTGTGGAGGAGGACTGGAAGAAATTTAAGGACTATTTACAAAAATATTGTAAATTGTATGAGTGTTAAGAAAGATGTAAGATTATTAACAATATGGCACCATTAAGCTAGTTAAAAGGAATATGAAGATAAATGAAAATATAAGAAAAGATAAATTTTGGATAAATATTATGCTAAAATTAAGCTTTTAAGGTTTGGGTAAAATTATCTAAAATTAGGGACACAATATTGGAAAATTATAAGAATTGAAACAAGGTGATAAATTGCTGGGTAAAACTCGAAAAACTTGGAACGCAGGAACGAGAGATGCGAGGAAGTCTAAAGAAGTGAAGAAAAGATGGTTATTGTAAAATTATAAGTTATTTTGTTTGTTTTTTCTATTGTATTAAGAAAATCTTTAATAAATATCTTTTAAAAAAAAGAAAAGCTGGAGTTTGAACCTGGGGCCTTCTGAACGCAAAGCATCCCTCCCCACTCTCAAGATTTTCTACATGAATTGTATTATCATCAAAAGCATATCTTTGAAATCTGCCCATCTTTCAAAAAACCCTCAGTTACCCTCCCAGAGCTGCAAGAAACCACGTCAACGAGATGCAACTACAGCCAAAACACTTTTAATAGGAAAATGGTGGCCAGAGGATCAGAATGCTGCAGAGTTAGGGCTCATGCCTTCACAGCGTATTTCCGAGGCGGGTACAGGCGTTCTTTTCGCTGCTGCTTTTTGGTCTTCAGACCTTCTTCGTGTTTGTTTAGCCTGCGCCGCATGGCACGTGTCTTCTTAGGCCGCAAGTCTAGAGGCTTGTATTTCTTGCCCTGTTTGCAGAACAGAGAATCTAGGCTCAGAATGGACTTTTAGAAGAGATATGGGAGACCTCATGAACAAAAACAGAGGCAGCTGCAGTTTGAAATTCTGGGTACACAAAAATGTGACCACTTTTGTGTCAGTAAGGCTTGGCGAAGGCTACTTGCCTGGCTGCCTGTGGCAAATACAAACACTACAAAAGGACTAGCCATTGTAATGGCTATATGCTCCCTCCAGGATCATAGGCACTAAGCCTCTCAATACCAGTTGCTGGATAACAGTGCATGTCTAATCCAGGGATGGAGAACCTTGGGTCCTCCAGATGTTGCTTAACTACAACCCTCATCGTACCTGACCACTGGCTGTGCTCATTGGGAATGATGGGAGTTGTAGTTAAGCAACATCTGGAGGGCCAAAAGTTCTTCATGCCTGGTCAACTCAAACTGGCACATAGAGAGTTGCCTTATACTCAGTCAGTCCAATGATACCTCTGGCTCAGCACTGTTTACACTGAGTGGATGTCCAGGGTTTCAAATGGGAACATTGCCAGCCATACCTGGAGATGCAGGGGATTGAACCTGGGACCTTATGCAGGCAGAGTAGAAGCTCTGCATGCATAATCTGAAGAGCTATGGCCTGAAAATCTTCAGATACTCATACACAGTAAAATGACACCAGTTATCTAGTTTTTAAAATTTTGCTTACAAAAATCGTATCTCCGCACCACCCAAAATGTGTTTTGATTAAAGACTTCCAGAAGAGCTACATCACTGGCCATCGGCCCATAGAGAGGTTACCCAGAGGCCCAGACCATTGCTCAGTAGTACAATACCCTCAGAGCATTTGTACCTACTAGACAACTGCTTAGACCACATGGCCCAGCCAAAGTTATCTAGCAGGAGGCTGCTTTAGCAAGTACAGATTCACACTGCATCCATAGAGTTTCGAGCAGTGCTGGGTGTTAGCCTTGCAATCTCTGGCACTTTGGAAAGACGCCCCCCCCCCCCCAATATTGAGATTATCCAACTTGCCTTAATATTTAATCCACTTAAGGCTCCTCCCAGAGTTAATAGGTTGCATCCAACCAAGGTCTACTCATAACAGAACCACTGGAATTAATGGGCCTAACATAAGACATGTGCACTAATTTCAATAGGTTTGCTCTTTTGAGTATGACCAACATTTGATGCAACCTATTATGAACATGCTGCCAACATTTCACTGGGAGTCCTCCCCCCCCCCTTGATCCACCAAAAGCAACTGCAAGAAAAAGGGTGGGCCACAGAAAAATAAGCTTTAAATGAAACTGCAGACTCACTTTGTAGAACTTCCTGAGGTTTTCCTTCTGGGTCTGGTTAATGACTGTCAGCACTCTGGCAATGGATTTGCGAACCACCCGTCTGCAAGGGGCAGAAAGAGAGACTTATGGTTCAGTGCAAAGCGCAGCCAAAAGCCGGCACTTGAATTCATAAGTTTTTTCAACATACTGGACACTTAAAATTCATTACTGCTGAAGGATAACACACAGTCGGAAGAGTGTGTCTGCTTATTTTTCTTCTGTCCAAACTCATCCATTTTTCTTTTGTGTTGTGTCTTTTAGACTGTAAGCCTAGGGCAGGAACTTCTATAAGCCTGTGTTAGCCTAGTTAGCTAAAAATGTAAGTGGGTAAAATGGCTTCAAGTGAACAAAGTAGTGCTGTACTAATGAGCTGTGGTGTCAGTTACTTGGGTGGCCCAACCCACCCTATTCAGCTTAAGAAATGAGTGAACCCAATGATCCATTTAGCAATCTCCTTTATTCAGCAGTGACCAACCCATCTCCATAGGGAGAAATCAAAAGCAAGGTGAGTGTCTGGTAATCAAAGGTGTACTGCTCCTGAATACAGAAGCTAAATTTAGCAGTCAGAGTTACTCACTAAGCAGAGGTCTGCCTCCATGGATGCAGATACACCATGCATATAATGCCACTTTAATGGTCGCTTCCCTTTCCCCAAATAATCCTGGGAACAGTAGTCTGTTATGGATTCTGAGAGTTGTTGGAAGAGCCTTAATGAACTGCAGTTCCCAGGATTCTTTGGAGCGGTGTTAGAGTGCTTTATATGTATTGTATGGCTGTGACCCATCAATTTGTACCAGTCTGAAACAGACACTCTCCCTGCTGTTCTGAGAGGCTGCCAATTATGCATAGAAACATTAAAAGCTTGGCAGTTTGGGTTGGGGGGAGGCAGCAAATTTAAGCTCTGCATGAAAACGACAAAGGGAGGGCTGCAAGCTTCCAACAGTGAAAGGCTCTGCCTACAAATATCAGGCACTCAGGTCCCCAAAATGTCAGGGCTTGTAGCACAGCTGTGGTGGTGAACTCACATCTTTGAAAGTTTGGAGGCTGCTCCACCAGTCACCTTGGCGACCCGCAGCTGAGAGAGTTCCACCTTGAGGTCATCTAGCTGCTTCAGCAGCTCTTCCTTTTTCTTCCCTCGTAGGTCACGGGCTTTGATTTTGGCCTAGGAACAAGATTGAACATGGAATCAGAGCAAGACAAAGGAGTTCACTGGGTTGTACCCAGTTCTACTCAGAGCAGGATGTGATTAACTAAGGTCCATTCATTTCAATGGTCTACTGTAAGTAGAATGCAGCTAGATAAAACCCAATTAAGGCCGCTCTCTGTTCTGTCCTTGAAATACCACTGTATAAAATCTTCTTGAGGACCAAAGTTAACCTGCATACCACAATTTAAAAAAAATTAGGCCCTTTCAAATTTAAAAAAACACCCCTCAAGTTGTTGGGAATGATCTGAGATCAGTGGTGCTATTTCCATGGAGTTGTAAGAAAATGCCTATTCCCATCACAGAGCTAAAACTCTCACTGCTCCCCAGTGCAAGAGGGAATGACTGTTAAACCACTTTGGGAATTGTAGCTCCAAGAGGAAACAGGCCTAACAGCGCTAAGAACACTTAACATACTACAGCTTCCAAGGTTCTTTGGGGAAAGGCATGACTGTTTAAAGTGGCTTTAAAAGTATACTGCATATGGGGCCAAACTACACATTAGTATTACTGATCCCTGGCATCCAAATCAGCAAGGGGCTTTCAAGGCAGCTCTTTCTGCTGTCTCAGGCATACAGGACTTGAATTCTGTGGTCACCCCTGTATATGGAGTGGAAGGAAGCATCCAAAGGAAGCATTCTGTGCTCCCAGTTACACATTGTGGTGCCCTCCAGATGTTCCACTACCACCAACCCTAGCAAACATGCCCAATGGAGTGGCATTACAGGGGTTGCCCCAGAATATCTTCAGGGCATCACAGTGGCTACATCATACATTGTTTTGACTATGGCAGACCAACACGGCTACCTATCTGTAACTGGTACATCTGCATTAGAAGGCCTAGCCTAGGATAAGTGGCACAGCATCTACTTAGGTAGACCAGATAAGATTTGGAACAATATTCTCTTAACATGCATTAGTAACACTCAGCTAGGAACAAAGTTTGAATAAGAGATGTGCAAAAAACAGAAAGCCATTAACATTAAAAATAATAACTGCAGAACATAGATATACTCTAGGTTACCTATAACACAATACATCCTGCTCTTACATCTCAGCCAGAGTGAAAATCAGCCCACAGATGTGGCAGAACTGTGCAACAGACTACGGTGGAATCTCTTTTGTTAGGGACATCAGGTAGCCACCAGAGACCTGGAAAAGCTGGAAATGTTGGGTAACTGAACCTGAGACCACCTGCAAGCAGCACCTCTGTTCCACCGCTCAGTTTTGGGCCACACACGCTTTGAATTGATGCTGCAGACATCAGAAGGATCGCGTGCACGTGCAAAGGCGGGTTAAATTTATTGGAGAACCACCAACAAGGATGCTTGTCACAGCAAACCCAGATGTGCCACGATGTAACGTGAGAAAAGGCATTCACGTACCCAACCAGGAGCCCTCCAGCTTCCAAAAATAAAATACAAATCCACTGACATTTCACCCAGACAATCAAGAAAACAAGCTGCGCAGTCCGATACCCTGTAAACTATTATTTTCCTCCCCACATCGGGGCTCTTTCTTCCCTTAAGCCTGACTCGGCGCGCCTACTCAAACCGGACCACCGTATCGCAATACCGCCCCCGACGTAGCTCCCCATTTCGTAGGATCACAAATTGGAAAGGCATCCAAGGGTCATCTAGTCCAACCCCCTGCAATGCAATAATCCCAACAAAACCATCCAAGACAAACGGTCATTTTTCTTCCGCTTAAAAGCCACCCAAAACCGAGCTCTTCGTGCCGCCTAAATCTTCCAGCTTTCCCTCGTCCCGTCCCATCCATCCCCGTTGCCCAAAACCTTATTCTAGGGACTGATGGAAGCGGATTAAAACGCCCCCCCCCCCAGCCCCGCACTCACCATGGCGTCCACTACGATCCAAGGCTACCAAAGCGAAAAGAAAGAACGGAAGCCTGCAAGGGACAAGAAGCCGGTAAGGCAGACTCAACCAATGAACGCATAGCGCGCGGGGGGGACTGGGAGGAGAGTAAAAGGTCTTATTCTTGTCTCCCCCTCTCGTAATGGTTTAGCCTATGTAACCAGATGAGTGGCTCAGCTGCAGTTTGTGAATTCTGTTCGCCTCCCCCCCCCCCCTCTCCTGGGGCTTATGTTAAGCATTTATATTAAGAGCATTAAAGGGATGATCAATATAGTAATCGAATTATTTAGCAATTAGAAAGCAGCGCAATTCAATCAACTAATTGCAAATGAAATGAAAACCTCCTGATAACGGAGGCATATTAATAAAAATTGTTGGTTTTGATTGTGGTGGTTTGTTTTGTTACATTTGCTATCTGGTGATGTGGGCTTTTTTACATTTAATATTATTTAAAAAGAGAGCATACTGCTATCTTTTACCAGATAAGAGTAATCTCCACAATTAATGGATGCAACCAAGGATTGTTTTCTTTACATTATTTATATACCAACTGGTATTGGTATTTATATACCAATTCCATGAAAATGCTCAAGACTACTCACAAAAAAGAGAAAGAGAAACTAGTGCAATCCTGGTGGCACTGTGGGTTAAACCACAGAGCCTAGGATTTGCCGATCAGAAGGTCGGCGGTTCGAATCCCCGCGATGGGGTGTGTTCCCGTTTCACAGTCCCTGCTCCTGCCAACCTAGCAGTTCGAAAGCACGTCAAAGTACAAGTAGATAAATAGGTACCGCTCCGGCGGGAAGGTAAACTGTGTTGCCGTGTGCTACTCTGGTTTGCCAGAAGCAGCTTAGTCATGCTGGCCACATGACCTGGAAGCTGTACGCCAGCTCCCTCGGCCAATAAAACGAGATGAACGCCACAACCCGAGAGTCGGCCACGACTGGACCTAATGGTCAGGGGTCCTTTTACCTCTACCTAAGTCCCAGTGAGATGAATAGAGTTTACTCATGGGCAAGCAGGTACTTGGGCTGCTACCAAATAGTGTTGTGGCACCTTAAAAAACTGGGCTTGGATATCATACTTTCCAGGGAGTAAGGCCCATTGAACTCAATGGAGCTTCTGAAAATATATGTGTAGGGCTGCATCCAGAAGTTTTGGACTACAACTCCAAACACGCTGATGGGAATTGTAGTCCAACACCTCTGGAGGGCACCTGTTTGGGGAATGCTGTTGTAAGCTTCTGTGCATTGCACTCCACTTCTTCACAGGTATTTCCATCCTGACAGGGGCAGCCCATCCCATTTAGCCACCTGTGATGAAACGGGAATATGTCGCTCCATGCCCCCCACTGCTGCCCCCACCCCTTCCAATGCCACTGGAATGCCATCTCCCCCTCTCAGCTCAGGGAGAACCAGGGTGCTCCTCAAGGTGTTGCTGTTCATCTTCTCTGCCCCGTGGTGGCAGGGTGTGTGTGACAAGTGGCAATACTGCACACCAGAACGCCTTAGTCTCACCCACGAGAGGGGGGCATTCTGGCAGTGGCAGAAGTGGTGGGGCAAGCAGAACTCCACCTCTTGCTCTTCTGCTATCTGAGGTAGGTGCTTCACCTTATCTCATCGGCAGATAGGTTATTCATCCTGAGCTCCAAGGTACTAGAAAGCCCTGTTATTTGGTGAGCTCCCATTTCTAGGTCCCTGCTCCTGCCAACCTAGCAGTACGAAAGCACGTCAAAGTGCAAGTAGATAAAGAGGTACCGCTCTGGCGGGAAGGTAAATGGCGTTTCCGTGTGCTGCTCTGGTTCGCCAGAAGCGGGTTAGTTGTGCCTTTTCCTTTCCCTTTTACAGTACTGCTACTCTTCTGGAGTTGGTCTCAAAAATAAAAAAACACACGATGATACAAGAACATTATCTTCAGAAATCAAGATTTAGCATTTTTCAACTAGCAACTGTTGACATGCATCTCGGGATCATTGTCTCCTTGGGAATTTGTCATGTATAAGCACAGCTCTCACCAGACTGTACCTCTCACCAGCCTCATTGAGTTATTTGGCCTGGCTGGAATGTGACCTTAAGAACATAAGAACAGCCTGCTACCCCCAAATCTGTAACATTATGTATTTTTGTGTTGTTATATTGTAAACTGCCCTGTGATCTTTGCATGGCGGGCTGTCTAGAAATTTAATAATAAATAAATCCCACCTCTGCTTGAGCAAATTTGCTTAGTGTTGAGGATTCTAACAGGAAGACTACATGAGCTTTCTCACAGCCCAGTCCTTGTGGATAACATCATAAGTCATTTATTTATCATTTTATTCGTTAGATTTATATTCCACACTTCATCAAAGGACCGCAGGGCTCTTTACAATATAGAAATGCAAGATCATGATGATGCGGACAACACTGTGGCATGGATGCACACAAGATGTTGCACTGAGGCTGCATCTCTAGACTGCATTAATGCAACACTGCTAGTGCTCACCGTCAATGGGTAACCGAGGTGTTGTAGGAAAATGGGGGGGGGGTTGGCTTTTGCTGCCCAACTCCCCAAGGACATACATCACAGGAGGCAGTCTGCAACAGAAATTTGAGTGTGGCTTCTCTCCTGGCTGCCAGGATACCTGATAATGTTTTGCTGATTACATTACCTGGGCACATAGCTGTCAACTTTTCCGTTTTCTTGCGAGGAATCCTATTCGGAATAAGGGACCTTCCCTTAAAAAATAGAAAACTTTGACAGCTATGCCTGGGCAGCCTGGCCATTCTTTTGTGATTGTAAATACTTTAGTTCTTGAATCCAGGTCACAAGCCCACCCTGTTCATACACATATATGCCTTTAAGACAGGATTTGAAGGATTCTTAAGTGAAAATAACTACTGTACTGGGAAAGGTTTCTCCAATATATCTCCTTCTTCATAGGAAATATTCAGAGGACCATAATTTGAAAAGCCAAGATGGCTTTTGGGATTGTTCTGTGTGCTAAAATAATGTGTAATTTTCCTCAATGAATTTTTCTTAAATTTGAAGGGTGAATGATTGGCTTTCTGTGGTGTGTCTGCTTTGTGTGTGTACCCAAAATTTTTAAAACAAAGACCAATGCTGCTTTCCCTTCTTATGATCCTTTAAACTGGACTTGCACTGGACAGCCTGGAAAAATAGAGAACTGTTCCTTGCCAGTCTTTCAAATAGAGGACAGCAGGACAAACAGCTACTTTAGAGGAAGGGCTGCAGCTTGACTATACAGCATCAGCTTTGCATGGAGAAGATTCCAGGTTAAATTGTGGTGACTGATTTGTTTTCAACAGTTTTAATTATTGTATTTTTCAATTGCTGTAACTTGCTCTGGGACCTTTTGGTGAAGCAAGGGTAAGAAATTGAATGAATTATCATCATGCCTGGTATCTGCAGTTAGGGTTAGGAGATAAACCTGTCTGAAACCCTGGACAGCTGATGCCAGTCAGGGTAATGGACATGTATTGTTTACTTATTTATTTATTTATTTATTTATAGCTCACCTTTCCTTCAAGAAGCTCCAGGTGTATACATGGCTCTCCCACTCTCTAAAATATGCTCACAACAACTTTGTGATGTAGGTTTGGCTAAGAGTTGATGACTGGCCAGTGGTTACCCAGGGAGCTTCATATTGACAAGGTGGGAATTTCGTCTCCAAGGTCCTAGTCCTTTAACCCAGGCTTTCTCAACCTTGGGTCCCTGTATGTTCTTGAATGACAACTCCCATCATCCCTGGCCATACTGGCTGGGAATGATGGGAGCTGTAGTTCAACAACATAGGAATCCAAGTTTGAGAATAGCTGTGTCTAACCACTAAACTAGGGACCCGGGTGGCGCTGTGGTCAAAACCACTGAGCCTCTTGGGCTTGCCATTCGGAATCCCTGTGATGGGGTGAGCTCCTGTTGCTCGGTCCTAGCTCCTGCCAACCTAGCAGTTCAAAAGCACATCAAAGTGAAGGTAAACGGCGTTTCCGGGCACTGCTCTGGTTTCACCAGAAGCGGCTTAGTCATGCTGGCCACATGACCCGGAAAAACTGTCTGCGGACAAACGTCGGCTCCCTCAGCCAGTAAAACGAGATGAGCGCCGCAACCCCAGAGTCGTTCACGACTGGACTTAACTGTCAGGGGTCCTTTACCTTTTAACCACTAAACTAAGCTAAATGAGCCAATGGCTTGACTGACTCAATATAAGGATTTTTTCCTACATTCCTCTGTTCCTAGTTTCTTTCTTTCTCTATTTCCCTCTTTCTTAATGTTTGGAAGGGGACAATCTTCTGGACATGGTGATGCATTATGAATTTATTTATTTATAATAATGTTTATTAATTATTCAAATATTACATTTCAAATTAAATATATTTTATCATACCATTGGTTCATTAACTTCCCACACCTTCCAAGGTTCATTTAACTTATCCACCATTCCTGCACATTTAAATATATCCTTCTAATTTAATTTGCCTATCTTACATCAGTTCAAAATATTTATACTGTTTTATATTTATACTGTTTTATATAAATATTTTTATTTATATTCTGCATATTCTATTATCTTAAGTTGCCAATCTTCCTTACTAGGGACCTCTCTCACTTTCCAATTTTGGGCTAACAAATTCTGAGCCGCTGTTGTAGAATACATGAATTAAGTTCTTCTGACTCCTGGGAACAGCTGTCTGAACAATTCCTAACAGAATTGCCTCTGGTTGGGAGGGAGTTGTTTTAAACATTTTTTTCATCTCATTATATATCATTTCCCAATAAACTTTAACTTTTTTGCATGTCCACCACACGTAGGAGAAAGTTCCTTCTCCTTCTTTGCATTTCCAACATGTCCGATTCCACATAATACACCTTAGCCAATCTACTCAGTTAAATACCATCTATGGATAATTTTCATATAATTCTTTTTCAGTGTGTGGCATGCAGTAAATTTCAGATCATTCTTCCAAAGTTTCTCCCAGAGGTTTAAGTCTATATTATATCCTATATCTACTGCCCAGTGGGTCTTTGACACTTTAACCAGCTCATCTTTTGTTTCCCATTACAATAATAGTTGTTAAAGCTATGGTTTTCCCAGTAGTGATGTATGGAAGTGAGAGCTGGACCATAAAGAAGGCTGATCACCAAAGAATTGATGCTTTTGAATTGTGGTGCTGGAGGAGACTCTTGAGAGTCCCATGGACTGCAAGAAGATCAAACCTATCCATTCTTAAGGAAATCAGCCCTGAGTGCTCACTGGAAGGACAGATCCTGAAGCTGAGGCTCCAGTACTTTGGCCACCTCATGAGAAGAGAAGACTCCCTGGAAATGACCCTGATGTTGGGAAAGATGGAGGGCACAAGGAGAAGGCGACAACAGAGGACGAGATGGTTGGACAGTGTTCTCAAAGCTACCAGCATGAGTTTGGCCAAACTGCGGGAGGCAGTGGAAGACAGGAGTCCCTGGCGTGCTCTGGTCCATGGGGTCACGAAGAGTCGGACACGACTAAACAACAACAACATTTTAGACAATAATTTTTCCATGTTCATCAATAGCTCTTTTTCAGATTGAGGAGCTTTGGTCCAAAAAACATTTTTTTCTTATCTAATTTAAACATATCATGTAATTGGTGATACTGTAGCCAGTCAGTAACTTGGCTCCTTACTTCTTCCAGTGGTTTCAATCTGGGTTGGCTAAAGGGTCCAGGATACTCCATTCAACTTCCCCTTGGTTTTTTTCCCCCCACCAACGTGTGCATGCCTCAGCATTATCTGCCACCGAGCATACTCACACCTCTTTGTGCTGTTTGGGGGTTTCTCTACCCCCAACCCCAGATAATTTTTTTATACTTCTGCAAATTTGAGGGTCTCCCCCCCCCCCAGCCTGTTCTTGTAATTGGTGGTTATGTTTTGGCTGCAAATGGACTCACACTTGGGATAACTGAGTTCATTATATTAGCATATCATGATTAAAAGATATCAGATTATACTGTATATGGAAAATCCCACACCCATCCCACTCAGCCATTCCTCCCTGCTGTTCGCAGGAATGATCACCACCACCACCACCATATACATTTATTACCCGCCCTTCACCAGCTTGTCCCAGGACGGGTTACAACAACTTTTTAAAATATCAAAAGTTAGATATCAAAATTGAAAGGGGAAAAAACCACCCGTTAAAACAGATTAGAAGGGTACGTTAAATCTGCCTCTCCCTTTCAGAGCAACGCCTCGCTTTGCCCTCAAGATGGCGCTCTGTGACACCCCTCACCCCCCCGTCCCCCCTCCCGCTTCTGCCTTCTGAGGGCGAGTGCCTGGAGACTCAGAGGCGAGAGCGGCGGCGAGCCCAGCCAATCGGACGCTTCCTCCTGGGCCGCGAGGCCAATGAGGGCGCCGGAGTGGCGCGGCGGGGGCGGGCCGAGCGAGGCCGTGCCCAGGTTAGGCTGAGGTGGAGGCATCGCTCCCTTCCAGCCGAGAGCGAGCGAGCAAGGGAGGGAGCGAGCAGCCTCCGCCGCCGCCGCCGCCGCCGCTGCCGCAGCTCCATCCTCGCTCGGGAGCGCGGATGGTGAGAGGGGCGGCTCGCCAGCCCCGCACCGGCCCGGCCTCCAGGTAAGCGACGCGTGGGAGGGGCCGAAGGTGGAGCGGGTGTGGGGTTGGTTGTGGGAAGCGTCCCTTCCAGCGAGGTTGTTTTTTTTTGGCGTGTGTAAGATGGGGGCGATGGTGAGGGGCAGTGGGATTTCTGGTGCATTGGGGGCGTCTAGGTCGTGTGGACGTGGTGGGGCTGAGGAGGGGAAAGGGTGGTGCGGGGCGTTTTTTGGGGGAAAGGGCTTCCCGATGCCTTGAGGGTCTGCTGGGAGCTTGTGGGGCGCAGGGCATGTGGAAGTTGGGGGGCTGAGAAAGGGAGATGGCGAGGGGTCCGAGGCATGAGAGGGGTGAGCATGGATGGACTGGGAGTCGTCTGGGCAGGGACTGGGGCGCCGGAGTTGGGCATGAGGAGGCTGGAGGAGAGAGTGGGCATGGGGAGGGGTATTGTGGGTATGGGGAGGGCTTTGGGGGTATGGAAGGGTCATCTGATTTGAGGGGTGTTGCCTAGTGGGAGGGGGCTAGATACGTGATCATGGGCTGTGGACTATGTTAGGGGATTGTATGCTAACATGGGGGGCATGGGGAGGGGTCCAGGGTTACCGAAAGGAAGCTTGGGGGTCTATAGAGTGAATGGCAATTGAAGGCTGAGCTGGGGGGGTTGGGGCAAAAGGGGTATAGTGAGTTTTGGGGTATGAGATGCGTGAGGGGAGAAGGGCTATTGGATGGATTGACGGTTGTCTCGGGATGTGTGAATCAGGGGTTGAGTTGGTTTGCAGGCTGTGCTGAGGGTTTATATGCTGAAGTATGGAGGGGCTTGGCTTAGGCATGAACAGGGGTAGAGGAGTGAAGGATAGGGGCAATGAGAGAGGCCTTCACCTTGAGGGGCTGAGTTGTGGGGTGTCTGGAAAAATGTGGGTTGAGATGCATGATTTGGGGGAGCATGACTTGGGGTGGTGAGGTTCCTTTGAGGGGGGTTGTGTGCGAGTTAGAAGTAAAAGAGTGTGGTAGGTTGATGATTGCATTCCACTTTTTCCTATGGACCCAGGCATAACAGGAACATTGCCCCAAAAGGGTGGCTTATGAGAGAATATGGCCCTCACATTTGGAGTCTGTCTGCAGAATTAAAAAGGGTTTGGGGTATGAAGGGATGTTGGTAGAGAAGTGATGGGTTGGAGCCTAGGGAGAATTGGGGGTTGAGGAGCCAGGGGTAGGAAGTGGGAGAACGCACCAGAAGGGTTAGAGTTGTTTTATGGGGTTGGGGTATAAAGGGGTGAGTAGAGACCGAGTTGAAAGGGAAGTACATTTTTAAGGGGTTGAGGCTGCCTTGGAGGTTTGTTTGGGTTGTGTAATATTGGGAATTAGAGAAGCATGAGGGTGCTGGGAAGAGTTAGGGGGTTGGGGTAGAAAGGTGTGGGGGAGTGGGGCAATGTGGTTAGTTCAGAGATTTGTGGTATGAGAACTCTGGATATGGGGGAGTGGGGTTGGAAGTTGGGGGCAGAGGTGTTTGAGGTGTTGGAATAACTGTACTGTGAGGGATTTGGATTGAGAGTTTAATGTTTGGGGTGCTGCTTGTAGGTGCACTGTATGTGACAGGTGGAATTTATGTAATGAATTATCCTGAATTTGGGGTGCAGAGGATATAGACAGTTTGCTTTGTAGGATGTTGTGGGAACAGGAGGCTTGGGATGGGACCATTGAAGATACAGGCTGCATGTGGATGCTGGTGGTTTGGTAAGGTGATGGTCAAGAGAATGATTTGGGTCATAGGTATGGTTGGTGGGCTGTCGTTGGCCTTGAATAGGTGTAGGATGGGTGCCAAGCTGTGGAGGATACTGCTTTAGGTGTCAGTCTCATTGGCCAAGGAACAGCTCATCTTTGGGACAAAGGTGTGTGACATATATTGAGTGGAGGGATATTGTTGCATTGGGTGCAGGGTGAAGTGACCTATGAATTGGTATTGGCACTGATGGGTAAAGAGCTTTGAGTCCTCAAGAAGGGGTGGCATGACTGTTACCCAGTGCCACCTGGAGCAAAGTCACTACAAAATAGGAGCAATGTTCTTGTGAACATTGCTAGGAAAGGTGTAAGTGATCCGTTCTTTGCTTCTGTGTGTATAGGGAAGAAAAGACTCCAAATAAGGGTGACACCTGTCTCATGTGGGAGTCGTAAGATCTCCTAAGGAGAGAAGCCTTTTGCTTTGCACCCATTGATCCCCATTGCTCTCCAGTGCTTAAGATGTCTTTGAATGTAATGTTCTGTCAAACGCAGGCAAGTATGTAAGCTGTGATTGTGGAGGTGGCTGTTGATGTGTGCTCGTCTTGGGTGGAGTGGGGTTGTCGTCCTGTCCTTGTTTGTCCCCGCAGCCCTCTGTCACTGCCTTCTCTCTCTCCCTGCCCCCGCTCCAGAACCACAGGCCTGGCAGAGAAGCCCCATCGCAGACGCAAAAGCAGGTAAGAGGATGGGCATCTCTTTCCTCCAGACCCTTCCCCAATTTAGTGCCGACAGATTCAGTAGCCTCTATTGATCTTGCTTTCCCTGTTACTGTAGTAGTGCCTTTGTATGTCTGTGTGTGTGTGTGTGTGTGTGTGTGTGTGTGTGTGTGTGGTGGGGGAGGGGCACCGAAAATATGTTTGGGATTGGTTTGAAAAATTGAACTGATAGGTGAACAGATTCTGTTTATTTTCCTGTTGCCGTTGCCCTGGAGAAGATAAAGATGGAACTGCACCCCTTGACTGGCTCTTAATTCTAAACGGGGTTGTAACTGCAGAGAGAGATTTTACTTAGTGCTAGTTACAGGAAGGTAATTAATTGCCTCACCCCTCAAATCTTGAGGAGGAATCTCTTAAGAGGGAACAATCCATCTTCTTGGATGTATGCTTCCCCCCCCCCAAAAAAAAGAAAACACTCAAGGGAGTGTGTTTCTCAGTGTTTATATACACTCATTTCTGCATCTCTCTTTGACTTAGAAGAGCCTTGTCTGGAAATGTACACTGCAGTCATATTGGCTGCACTTCCTGTTGGCTTCCCATTCTTCAGTCTAGGGTTTTAATTTCTGTACCAAAGCATCACTCCCTGGTGTGTAGCAATGGGCTTATTCCACAGGTTTTATCTGCCCCCCCCCTTAAAATACGTGTTGTAAACAGCCTCTGGCATGTAAGACACTTGAGTGTTCTGGAGTCTCCCTCCCCCACTCCCCTTACCTACTGCTGGAAAAAACATACCTTCCACCCCAGTTACTGAAATGACATCAGCTCCTTGCATGCATGCATGTGAATCAACACTTCCTATGTGAGCTCTCTGCTGAGCGCTGGTCTGCTGGCTGGCTGCACTCACAGACTTGCTCTTTTTGTTGGTGTCTGGATTGCTTTGCAAAAGAAGAAGAAGAGAGGCAGCTGTGGGCAATGGCTGAAAAATATTACCTGAAAAAAATGGTGTGTGATGCATGCTGTTGTGAACTGTGGTAGGAAAGTCTGTTGGGCAGCGTATGCTGTGGAAAGGCTTGAGAAGTTTGCAACCCCCCTCCCCCCTAGTCTCTGCTATTTGTCAGGAGACCTTGCCTTGCATTCCTGGAGTGCTCTGCCGTAGCTGAAGAGCTTTAGGTAGCAGGTTTGTGTTCCCTCCCACCCCACTGCCATTTGAGCAGGATGCTCTCTCTGTGTATCCACAAAGGTGTAGAAAGCAAAGGGAATCCCGAAGGGTTTGCAGGTGAGTTTGTGTGTGTGTGTGTGAGAGAGGGGGGGGCACACACTGTGACTCCTCTGGAGGAGGAGGCAGCAATGGGGTGGGGGGAAATGCAGTAGATGCTTTTTGAAGGTTTTATTATTAAGCAGATGTTTTGCATGGATTCCTAGCTGCCACTCTCCTTCTCTGGCTCCTTCACCCACCTCTGCTTGATGGCATTATTGATTCTACAAGTGGCTCGGGTTTCTGCATCTTATTTTCTTTCAAGTTTTTGCTGTGTAATGTTACTAGCAGTTTTCCAGCACTGTCAGGTTGAAAATTCTCTTTGGGCAAAATTGTTAAGATTATGACTATTGGGAGCTGTGCTGTGCTGGTGCCCCAAGAACTGAGCTGAACCTCCTGTAGTTTTGCAGGTGCAATTTATAGTTTTGAGGTTTGGGCCCATTTACATGTGGCCCAAGCAGAACTCCAAGAGGCCACCTTGTGAATTCTGTTTCGAAAAAACAGATTGCCCAGTGAATTACATGGGAATGCAGGCAGGTCTGTGTTCTGGAGTTTTCCTAAGACACTAGGCTCTGTTTTTCTGTACCTGGTCAGGTTTCCCGTTCTGAAATTTGTATATTGCCTGATGTGCAACTAATTGAGTTTTTGTACAGCCTAATATCATAATCCTAAACCTCTGGCCATGTAGCTCACCCGCAGTGCATTATAGTATGTTGGTGGTATGGAAAATCTCAATGGTAGAGCAATAGTTATAGAACTGTAGAGTTGGAAGGGACCCGAAGGGTCATCTAGTCCAACCCCCTGCATTGCAGGAATCTCAACTAAAGCATTCCTGACAGATGGCCATACAACCTCTGCTTAAAAACCTCTAAGGAAGGAGAGTCCACCATTTCCCGAGGGAGTCTGTTCCATTGTCAGTCAGCTTTTACTGTCAGAAAGTTCTTCCTGATATTTAATCGTAATCTTTTTTCTTGTAACTTCTTGAAGCCATTGATTTATGTCCTACCCTCTGGTGCTGGATAAAACAAGCTTGTTCCCCCTTCCATGTGACAGCCCTTAAGATATTTGAAGAGGGTTATCATATCTCCCCTCAGTCTCCTTTTATTCAGGCTAAACTTACCAATTCTTTCAACCATTCCTCATAAGGCTTTGTTTCCAGACCCTTGATCTTCTGGTTGGGCTGACCAAAGCAGAATAGAGTGGTACTATCACTTGATCTGGACACTATACTTCTGTTGATGCAGTCTAGAATAGCATTAGTATTTTTTGCTGCTGCATTACACTGTTGACTTAAGCTTGTGGTCCATTAAGACCCTAGATCTGATTCACATGTAGTACTAGTAAGCCAGCAGTGTTAGAAACTGAGGTAGAAAAGCTAGGAGCCAAATGGCTCCTGGAACCTGGGTTACAGGGGTAAAAGCAGAATGGCTAGTCACCCCCCCCCCCCATTGCAGCAGCACTTTATATTTATTTTTTTTGAAACACATGAACCAATACACAATTCATATCAGTGACAGGTTGTTAATAACACATTTTTAATAGCAGTTCTTAATTTGACACCACAAACATAAATGGGGCTCAGCCTCAGCAATAGTGGCTAACCGTAAGTATTTATAAATACTTGTGTGTGAGAGAGAGAGAGAGCAAGAGAGCGCGCTCAATATGTGTCGCAGCTTCAGCAAGTACTGCAGTCACAGTTAAATATGCCTGTTATAACCAAACTTCTTAGAAGAACAGGCCTAACAGCACAATCCTAACCATTTCTACACTGAAATAGATCTTCCTGAAATAGATCCAAGCAAATGGGATTGGGATTCATTATTTTTGAGCAGTAGTCTCCATTCACAAGATAACTTTTTTTTTTAACTTTTTTTTTGCAGGACTGCCTGTATACCTGAGCCTTCAAAATTCTGTTACATGAAAGGTTCTGGGTACCTGGGATGCCACATTTACTGTGGCAAACTAACTGTGTAAACGTTAGTGCATTTTGCAGGCCTTCCTTTTAATATCCAGAATCTGAGAATCTCTTAAAACATTAAAAGATTAATGTAAGCACCTTCCTCCCCCTCTCCCTTGATGGGTACCCATGTCCTCTCAAGAGTGTTTTCTTGTCCCAGCCAATGGGACAACGAGATGTCAGACTTACTAAGTGGGTTTAAATGTGTTAAGTTTTAAAATGCCATAATATTTCTACTAAATATTGGGGGAAGAAAGGAGGTCCCAAACCTCTCCCAAGGAGCCTTCCAGCACCTCATTATGTAAACAAGAAAGAAATGTCCACAAACAAACAAACAAAGTAAACTTATTGTCAAATAAAGTAAGCTGAAACCTGGTGTCTCATTAACAGTGGAACAAAAGCAAAAAGAGACAGAGGGAGCAGTGGGGGGGTGGGCTGTATGGGAGTTTGCTTTGTCTCCTGCTTAGGATTTAAATCTCTCCTCCTGCTCCCTACCCCCAAGAGAGCTTTGCAGGTTGTTTGTTTACTTATGCAAACAGTGCCACATTGGAGACTCTTTAGCACATCAAAAATCTTCAGGGGAGTAGCATGGAAAAGCTCAGTTGCTCTCCTGCAGGGGAGATTTATTTCACTGGCAAACAAGGTGACAGCAAATCTCAATTTGGTTGCTAGATGGCTCTCTATGACTATGACTGGCGACTAGTTAATTTCGAACAGTGTAAGCCAGGTGTCCCCATTGTATATTTGTGCATCTGGTTCTTCCTGCTTAAGTATAGAACCTTACATTTGTCTCTAATGAAATTTATTTTGTTACTTTGGGCCTAGTTCTCCAATCTGTTAAAACCATTTTGAATCTTGATTCTGTCTTCTGGGGCACTACCCCTCCCAGTTTGTTGTCATTTGATGAGCACCACCTCAATTCCAAGTCATTTATAAAGATGTTGAACAACAGTGGCGCCTAAAGGTGTATAATGAAGGCGCCAGGCGAACTTCGCTTGGGAGAGCATTCCACAGATGGGGAACCACTGCAGAGAAGGCACCTTGTCTACCTCCTCAAGCCTTACCAGCTAAAACTAATCCAACACAACAGGACTAGATTGTGCTCCAGACAAAAGGCCCTGTACAACTTGGAAAAGCTCTGCCAGATGACATAATGAGGATGCAATGGAGGCAGCAATATATGCCTTCTTTGCTGCCTTCCCTGCCACTAGGTAGGCTGTGACACCCCGCTTGACACTTTTTTCAGGATGACGAGGAACCATTAGGGAGCACTCATTGGATTTGGTCAGACAACTAGCTACAAATCCACCTAACAGTTACCTTGTCTAACCCCCATTTTACCAGCTTCCTTGCGAGAATATATGGGACTCTTTGTAAAAAGCCTTAATAAAGTCAAGATACATACACTGTGTCCACAGAATTCCCCTGATCCACCAAGCCTGTAACTCCCATCAAAAAAGAAAAAGAAGAAAAGAGAGTTTTGTGTGGTACAGTGGTGCTTCGCTAGACGAAAAGAATTCGTTCCACGATTCTCTTCGTCTAGCGGTTTTTTCGTCTTGCGAAGCAAGCCCATTGACAGCTTAGCGGATTAGCGCTACAGCGGTCTAGTGGCTTTCAGTGATCAGCTGTTAAGCGGCTTATCAGCGGAACAGCTGATAAGCGGCTTAGCGGCTTAAGAAAAGGGCAGAAAAAGCGGAAAAAACCCACGGGGGGGGGGACGCAATATTTTTTCGTCTTGCGAAGCAACCCCATAGGGAAATTCGTTTTGCGAAGCACCTCCAAAACAGAAAACCCTTTCGTCTAGCGGGTTTTTCGTCTTGCGAGGCGTTTGTCTTGCGGGGCACCACTGTATGACTTGTTTTTGAGAAACCAATGCTGAATTTTTGTAATCACAGCATCCTTTTCTAAGAGCTCACAGACCAACGCTTGAATCATCTGTTCTAGGACCTTTCCTGGTATCAATGTCAATCTCATGGTTGGTAGTTACCTGAGTCTTCTTTTCTCTCCTTTTTGAAGATGGGGACAATATTTGCCTGCCTCCAGGAACAGGAACCTTCCCTGTTCTCCAGAAATTCTCAAAGATTATAAACAGAGGCTCTGATATTACATCTGCAAGCTCCTTTAGTACCCTTAGGTGCAGATCATCAGGTCCTAGAGATTTGAATTCTTTGAAAGTAGCTGGGTGTTCCCTTACCACCTCTTTTTCTTGCTTGGGCTGCAGCTTCCTTTTTATATCATTTATTCTGTTATCACCAGGTTGGGCACTGCTTTCCTTTTGGGTGAAGACAGAGGCAAAGTAGGTATTGAGCAGTTCCACCCTCACTCTGTCACCCAATAGCGTTTCTCCATCTTCCCACACAGAGGATCTACTACTTGCTTGCTCTTCCTCTTGCTTTGAATATAGCCAAAGAAACTTAGTTATTTTTAATCTGTCTTGCAAGCTTCAGTTCATTCTGAGTTTGGGCCTGCCTGACCTTCCTGCAGCTGTTGGCTACTTCTGTATATTCTTCCTTTGTGATTTCTTCTTTCTTCCATTTCTTAAATCTCAGCTCATCTTTAAGCTCCTTATGCAGCCACACTGGTTTCTTTAGATGTCTCCCACTTTCCTTTTTTGTTGTAATTGTCTGCATTTGGGCCTTCAATATTTCATCCATAAGAAAATCCCATCCATCTTGGATTCCCTATTCATTGAGTATTTCTGACTATGGGATTTCACTCAGTGGCTCCTTAAGCCTTTTGAAATTGACCTTCCTAAAGTCCAGAGTTCATGTCTGACTACACTCAGTTTTTCCTTGCCTCTGTATCATGAAACCCAGGAGGACATGATCACTTCCTCCCAAGTTTCTTGAGTACTTCCACTTCATCAATCAGTTCCTCTCCATTGGTGAGGACCAGGTCCAAGATAGATGAACCCCTTGTTGGTACTTCCACCTTTAGGGAAATGAAATTGTCAGGCAATGAAGGAATTTGTTGGACCTTAGAGTCATATGTGATTCAGTTTTTAGATGTTGCAAGTATGTACTTTTAACATGTTTTGCAAAAATTAAACCTGGTTATTTTGAAATACTCTTGAATTTTTTAAAAAAGATTAAGAAATATATATTTTTACTTGTTCTGCTGAGTGTAGATTAGAATTCAGTCTAAGGTGTATACCAGGTGTGGGGAACCTTTGGCCCTCCAGATGTTGTTGACCTGTGGCTCAGGCAGGAAGCTGCCTTTACTGTATAATGTGTCAAACCGTAACTCCATCTAGTTCAGTATTGTCTACACTAACTGTCATTAGCTCTCCAGGGTGTCACACGGGGTTCTCTCCTAGCCATACCCTGAGATACCAGGAATTGAATCTATGATCTTCTGTGTGCAAATCATGTGCTCTGTTGCTGCATTTCATTTAAAAATAAATCAAAATTCTACTTCTCATGGTTCTGAATACAGAGGCTGAATTAAACAGGAACGCTGGAAGCTGCCCTTACACAGAGTCAGATCTTTGGTCTATCTAGCTCAGCAGTCTACACTGACTGGCAATGGCTCTCAAAAGATTTAAAACTGGGATTTCTCCAAGCTCTAACTGGATATGTCAGGATTGAACCTATTTCCTTTTGCATGACAAGCAGATGATCTATCACTAAGCTGCAAACTCTTCTTTAAACTGGCAGCCCTACAGCTTGTAAATCAACCTGTGGTTTAAAAAACACAACAACAACCATTCCCCATGCTTTCACAGAGAGGGGGTTAGCGGTGGTGTATTTTTCAAAACTTTGAGAAATTCCACATTTCAGTGATACATCGCTTTTGGGGTGTGTGGTATGTAATGCCTCAACGAGACCTGAGTTCGTGTATTCTGAAACAGTGAAACCTTCCTTGCTATTTGGCACCCCCCCTTTTTTTTTTAACAGAGCCCAAGTACTCACTCTGGGCAAACATTCAGCGAGTGAAATATACAGTACTATTGTCCTGGAAAATAAAGTGGCATCCAATAATAGAGCAGCTCACCATCTTTGCCTTGGAGTCAGCAAGGAAAAGAATATTGTTGGTGTGAGGGGACTCAAATACATATACACTTTGAGCTTCCACATTCTCAGGAAAATTGTATGTTTTGACTCCTGGAAGGAACATCATTTGTTCTTCATTGGCATACTCGTAGCTTTCCATTCTCTAGACTTGGAAATTTAACCTGCAAAGCCAAGAGAGAGAGAAAGAAAGAAAGGACAAACTCTCATATTCTCATTATTAATAGGCAAACAGGAACATTATGGCAAGGGTATTTAGAATTTCTCTAAAGAATGTGCAAGATTGAAACCTGTGCATCTTTTGATTTTTCTTCTTCACTGTCGTCATTTTGTACCTTTAGGACTTCTCATCTTGTTTCCGCAGCATATTACTATTGAGTGCTCTCCTCCTCTTTCCTGTTTCCCTTTAGAAGAGGGGTGGGGAACCCTGTGCCCACCAGGGGTTCAAATATTGCCTGTAATTTCCTTCCCCAAAACACGCCCGCTTGCCCCATATTTTATGTGACATCAGGTATGAGGCAGGTGGAGCAACAGATTCCTATGTGCAACTGGGAGCCTTAAAGTGCAAAGTGCAGACTGTGCATTGGCAAAAGAAAGCAGGCTTCTGCTGCCCAGTTCCCAGGTGCCTGACAGCTGGGATTGGTCCCTAGTGAAGGTCAACCAAATGTCAGTGGCATAGGAAACCACCCAAAGTTCTGCATAAGCGGATCTCAATGGTTGAGATGGAGCATAAGGCACCAGACTATCCTTAAGCTGCACTTGGGATGAGACAGCTCAAGATACTGAAAGGGGCTGCATTTGACCCTGGGGCTTCCAACTGCTGACTTCCAGTGCCATCTTACTGCTGATTTTAGCAGGCCAAATCCATGAGAGATGCTCTTAGCTCTTAGCTATCATACAGGCAGAAACTGTCACTGTTGGAGACCTAGAGTGCATTTTGTGACCCAAGATAAACCTGATTGTGTAATGCTTGGATCTTCACATCTCTGACTGTGGCATGAATGATTGGAAATGCTGCTTTCAGGGCAGAGTAGTGGCAAGAGAAAACTTTTTTCGGAAGTGAGATAACTCTTCCTCCTTTATCCCCCACTGTCCCTCTGCTTGCCTTGGGTAAGTTGTTGCAAAGTAACTGACATTTGAACTGAAATACCAAGTTATTCTGGCATTTGGTTCCAGCTCCTTCTATCAGCTCTGCCAGAACTACAAAGGGTGGGATCTGCTCTTGGCAGCAGCCAAGCAAAAAGGAGCCTTGTTTTGGCAACGAAGAATTGAAGTGCGGTGTGTGTTTGTGTGTTCTTATTCCAATAAACTAAAATCTGGAAGGAGAAGAGGTGGAAGCATCCAGACGAGGAGCTAGTGAGCCAATCCTATCTGTGACCACATTTTCTTCCTTATGAATTTCCAGTTTTTAAAAAGGTATGTGCTGCTTCCATCTCTTTCTGGAGTAAAACCTGCTGCGGCTTTTTTCAGCAGCAAGAGTGCAGCTTTGGAACCGTCTTATCAGGGTAATAGTGGTAGGGCAGCTGCTTTGCATCCAAAAGGTCCCAGGTTCATCCGTATGATTGGGAAACAACCCTCTCTGAAATCCTTGAGAGCTAGTGAGTGCAGACAGTACTGAGCTAGATGGACCAAAGTCTTGACTCACTGTAAGAGTGTAATGCAGCATTCTGCAGAACTAAAGCAGTCTTTTTTTTTGAACCATTCACTGGTGATCAAAAGTGACCAGGAATTCCATGTAGACAAGTGAAATCAACTGCTGGTGGAGGGACAAATTGCTTCATTCCTCCTTTGCCAGCCTGATTGAATCTCCTTTCTGGGGAGGAGAACAGCCAGCTTTGGGCTAGGTCCCATTGGTCTGGAGTAAGAATTCTGTAAGGGACGCAGGTGGCGCTGTGGGTTAAAGCCTCAGCGCCTAGGACTTGCCGATCGAAAGGTCGGCGGTTCGAATCCCTGCGGCGGGGTGCGCTCCCGCTGCTCGGTCCCAGCGCCTGCCAACCTAGCAGTTCGAAAGCACCTCCGGGTGCAAGTAGATAAATAGGGACCGCTTACCAGCGGGAAGGTAAACGGCGTTTCTGTGTGCGGCTCTGGCTCGCCAGAGCAGCGATGTCACGCTGGCCACGTGACCCGGAAGTGTCTCCGGACAGCGCTGGCCCCTGGCCTCTTGAGTGAGATGGGCGCACAACCCCAGAGTCTGTCAAGACTGGCCCGTACGGGCAGGGGTACCTTTACCTTTACCTTAAGAATTCTGTAAGCAGGCTAAATCCTTTGATTCCTCCAAGTCCACCTGCTCTTGCAAGTGATTTCAATCCCATATGGCAGCAGCAGTAATGGGGGTGGGGGCAAACCCAAGCTTTGACATTATTTGCACTCCCAGCAGCCTATCTCTGCCTGACTCTACTCTGCCTTCTGTGGAAAATGTGTTGGGTGGTCAATTTTATTCCTCCCTCTTGCCCCCATGTCCGATTCTTAGCACCTTCTAATTGCTGGAACCCTTGACATCAGTACCACGCTGTGCTTTGGAATTCAAAGAATGGGGGGGAGTGTCAGTACCCCTGTCTCTCAATCCAGTTATACATCAAAGGAATGCAACTGACATTATGCCTCTTCTCGAGATCCACATCATAGAGCCAGTTTCCTCAGAGTCCCATTCCCCCACCCAGTGGTGTTAACTGCTCCAAAAAAGTAATAACAGGGAAACATGCACAATTCTCTGTCTCAAACCTGCCAACCATTCCTTCGCCAAACAAAAATTCAGAATGGAGACTTTAAAGTCAATTCTTGTATGTCTTAAGTTTTGGTGAGATATATAGATATATAGATGCCAATATATATATAGATATATAGATGCCAATCTTCATATTCCCATAAGCAGGAGACATTGGTGCTTCATGTATGAGACCTAACAGTTCCACTTCCAAGACTTAACCTTTGGCCTCTCTTCATCTCCAAGGAGATTTACTGAAGTTTATTGCAGGGGTCAGCAAACTTTTTCAGCAGGGGCTGGTCCACTGTCCCTCAGACCTTGTGGGGGGGCTGGACTATATTTTTTTTGGGGGGTGAACAAATTCCTATGCCCCATAAATAACCCAGAGATGCATTTTAGATAAAAGCACACATTCTACTCATGTAAAAACACGCTGATTCCCAGACCATCTCTGCGGGCCAGATTTAGAAGGTGATTGGGTCAGATCCAGCCCTGGGCCTTAGTTTGCCTTCCCATGGTTTAGTGGCACCGGGGCAGGAACATACGTACATCATTACCTAGATGATCTGCAACATCATGGTTTTCTTAAACCTAAAAAAGAGTTGCCTGGAACCTTTCAATATCTTTTCTACTTCCCAGAGGTGCAAACTTTCATCAGGCTTCTAGCTGTTCTTAGTCTTGCCTTTAATCTCTGGCAGCTCCCCTTGGAATTAGGATTTCAATCATCAACACTTACTAATGAGTGAGGTCTCACTCCAGAGCTCCACCCACCCCAGGTTTTCACCTTTAGATGAGAAAGCAAAGGATCAATTGATCAAACCCTTACTAGCAAATCTGCCAGAAAAATCTGAAGTCTCCCATATTAAATACCTTCTGGAGGATAGGTCAAATGATATTACACTGACTATGGCAAAGTTTCTCTCGGAGGTTGCAAGAATCAAAGACCATCATGCTCTAGACATAACAAAATGACTACCTTGGTCTCTTTCGCCTGCTGGTTGGTTGTTTTAACTGTATCTTGTTTTGAATCTGTTTTATGGGTCTATGGATCACAATAAAGATATTTGATTTGACTTTAGATAATTAGCAGTCTGAATCAAGAGGTATTGGTGCCTTTGATCCAGCACTCACTGAAATGGTGGGTATCTCCCATGCACCTGTCTTAAGTCCATTTGTAGAACCATCACAAACAATGACAACTGATGGCTCTTTGAGAGATTGAGTTCATCTTGCAAGTCTTGGAGACTCTGGTCTCTGGCAGAGAGCTTTTGGCATCAACCTTTTGAAACTTCAAGTAGTGAAATTCTCCTTACGCCTCTTCACATTCTGTCTACTAGTGTCACAGATGGATTGGATGCAAAGGAATGGTGGGAGGAACCAGCTGGGGAACCCCAAGGGAAGAAGCTAAGAGCTCAAGGATTGGTGGTGGGACAATGATGGTCAGAGGGAGAAGAGAGAGAAGACTGCTACTGGTCTCCCTGGCCTCTAAGGGGCTGGTGGCAAAACTCTGCAGAACACTTCCCCTCCTCCCAACTGAACAAGAGGGGAGGTGCTCTGCCCCCCAGCTTTGCTGACGGGTGGGAAGACAGCTGTTCTCTTGCCCAGCAGTGTGGTGCAGCTTTGTAGCAACTTCTCCTGAAGGAAGGAGCCAATAGCAAAGCCCCACTGCTGGGGGGGTCTGGCAGTGGGAAGTTTTGCCTCAGGTGCTGAAATGCCTTGGACCACCTTGCTGTTTGGCCCTCTGGACTCTTTCTAAGCAACACCTGCTCCCTTCTCCCCAGTCCATACCCCTCCCCAGTCTTGCTTTGTTACCTACTTTACATGACTATAACGTGTCCCTGAACTCTGATAATACTGCTTCCTTGCCTGGACAATGTAGAGGGATGTGTGATATTGTTGGAATCTACGGTATATGTTTTGAGAGACAATGGAGTATGCCTCTGGGGGTGGTCAAACCACTGGAGAATCACAGCGCTAGCTGTGACTGCAGAAACTGGTAACTTGTAGCAGTTGCCTCCTGTATTGTTTCTGCAGTGTTAGCAGCACAAACATGACCTCTCCAGAGCTTAAGCTTGGGCACTGTGTATGGAGGTTTTGGCTGCCCAGAGGACAAGACCCACCTCTTGGCCTCACTGATGTGGTCCACAAGGAAGCAGAGCCATACACTGGGTGACTGCTGGGGGTGTGTAGAAAGAAACCTACTGTACAAAGGTGAAATCAGTGTTCATTGTTCCACCCACTTTATGCTTCTAGCCTTGCCCACCACCCAGAGGGGTGCCTTCAAGGGAATGTGGGTTGAAAAAGGTTCCCTGTCTTAGAACTAGGGTCATTTATTGCTGCTTGTCTGGGAAACCAGAAAATGACCAGACCCCTCTGCCTTGCCTTGTTCTAAGGCAGGCATCCCCAAACTCGACCCTCCAGTTGGTTTGGGACTACAACTCCCATCACCCCAGACCACTGGTCCTGTTAGCTGCAGGAGCTTCCTTCAGCCAATCAGAAGCCACAGTTTGGAAGTCGAATGTTTCAGAAGTTGAACGGGCTTCCGGATCAAATTCTGTTCGACTTCCGAGGTATGACTGTATTCTGCTTTCCTGAGATGTAGAGTAGGATAGGACAACAAATACCTTGGTGGAACAGCAGGTATTGGATGTGTCTATAATTTGTGATGGGTGGTGGTGGTGTTCACTCCAAAAAGTCCCATGTTGCCCATGTTGTGCTTTCAGGATGGTGACCAAAAAAATAATAATAATAAATGAAGAGCAGTCCTAGTGGATCAGACTAAAGTGGATCAGACTGCCAATGTTGCAGTCTGGAATCAACCATCCAGGTGACTTTACGAAGCTCATGAGCAGGGTGATAAGATTATAGCTTTCCCCTGGTCATATCTACCATCTGGTGGTCAAGGGAACACTGCCTCTAAGCACCTAACATAAATGAGAGAACATGAAAACATAAATGAGAGAAAACAGTTATCATAGATTTGCACAGAAGACATAGAATAGGTTGCAAGGGAAGTGTTATGTTTCAACTGCCTTAGCCACTATTGCATGTTATAGTAAGCCATGTAGCTTGGCTTAATAAACCAAGTGCCCAGTCACTCCTGACTGACTCTGCTTTTGTCAGAAGTGAGTAAATGCACTGATAATTTCATTATGTCCGAACCTGGGGTTGTAGTTGGTTCCTCCTTAACTAGCCCCTGTCTATTAGCTATTGGTAAACCGTAGTTTTCAGTCTTGCTAGCAGTCGTAACCTACTAGAGAGAAAGTAACCACTGGTCTGGGTTTGGGTGCAGCACTAAGCTAACTCCTTTCCTCCAAGAGAAGAGTGAAGCAGGATCAGTTGGACTGAGTACATTAGCATGGAGACCTGTGCACAGTATGGTTTATTACACCAGTCTTCTTGGCTCACTGTTATGCGCAAATGCAGCCATTGACAGATTAGAGGTGGTGGTGTATTGCTTTGCAGCATGTGTGAGTGGGTGAGAGGGAATGCATGGATTTGTCAACATGACTACAAACCTCCTTGCATCTAGGTCAGATATTTGATCCCCAATATAGATTCTGAGATGTATAGCCATATGTATACAGCTTTCTTGTGCAAACCATTAAAGCTCATTTAATTTGCATAGTGGGAGGATTAGTTATATTGTTATCAAACCTGTATGTATTTGTATTATATCCTGCCTTTCCTCCATAGAACAGAGTAACTCTCTCACCTGTATGGAAGAGGTTTGGCAGAGAGGGATATACCCAAAACTATTTGGAGAGCTTTTTTAGCAGAGTAGATCTTGGAGCCTCTGAAATGATATTTGCATGGGCCTTGTTATGCTCTGGTCTGGTACAGATGAAACCCTGATTGATCTCTCTCTTAACCATGGTTGGACAGACTGTCCAGAGCTAGTTTTAATTGTGCGTCTAGCTTGAGTGAGTTTGTTCCTCCCAGAGGACTGCCTTCTGAAGAAGCAAGAATTAGCCCTGTCACTCCAATGCTCTCCAGGAACTTGGCTCTTCCTAGGGATGCATTTCCTGACTGCTCAATGCAAGGGGGCAGGACTTGGCTCTGCTCTGAGTGAAACTGGCATCTTGCCACCTCATGTGCAGCAAAAGGAGTTGGCTGTCTTCCTCTATTCTGCAACTTGGAGACAATCTGGCACAGTGAGCCTCAACTGCTGGGGTTTCTACAGTCCTGGCCAGTCAGTCTTGAGTACAAGCATAATTATTGGTTTCCATTACTATTTATTTATACAAATATTTATATATTGCCATATCATAAAACATAAAAGCAGTATGCACTGTTAAAACAATATTTTTTTAAAAAGTGCTGATAACCATTAAGGCAACTGACTGTTTCCAGATGTCCTTGTGCCTAACTGGGGGTTACTGCTTGCTAGGGCTGGGCAATGTCTGGTTTTCAACATTGTGCTATATCTCCAGCTAAATATTATGATATAATGATTTATCACGATGTCTGAAATAAGGATGGAGCTATGTGGAAGCATTGGCTGGCTTCAAAGTTTTTCTTGCATGGTGAGTTTTGCCTACACCTGCTCTTGTGATTCACTGCCCCCTGCAGGAAGCAGGGGAGAGTTGAGCTGGCTGAGTTAACAGGGGCTGTAGGAATCGAGAGATACATTGGATGGCTTCACAGTGTTTCCCACATTGTGATTTTTGCGTTGCACCCACCCACCCCATGATTTGCGATATATTGCCAGGTCAAAAATTATGAAACTGATATCAGAAACAGACTTCAAATCGACAATATATCAATATATGGCCCAGCTCTACTGCTTGCTATTTATTTTATTTATTATTACCATGATTTTTGTCCTGAAATTTCACTTTAGGCAAAGTCCGGTGGCTTTACTACTCCCTGGCTCCCCCCCCTTTTCCACCCTTCACACATGCATTTGTCCATGTACACACAGAGCTCTACCTCTGGCCTCTGTTTTTTTTACTTGAAATAAACCCTTGGCACAGGACAGGAGAGATGTCCACCTCTCATTTCTTGTTATGGGAAGTTGAATTGACTTCCAGCTGCCTGTCTGGGTAATTGGGAAGCTGATCACTCAGTGACTGAATCAATGGCAACTTCAGTTTAAAAGAAAACAAAAGAAAGAAGAACTGATTAAATTGGTATCAAGACTGCCATAGTGATGTTGGTAGCCTTTGGCTTCTGTATATGGACTGGACAAGAGGTCGTGAACTGTACTGAAAGAGGAAGCACTGAGGGTGGTGGTTGGACAAATGCAGGATTAACTGATGGAGGCAGCAGCACCTCAAACATAAGTGGGAGAGGAGGTGGCATTGTCTTTCTCTGATTTGTTGCTGTTCTCCTTCAGCTAGTGGATTGGGAGTTGAGTTGTCAGGTGGCCTTAAAAGTGAGCTGCAGCAGTTCTGTTGCCACTACCACTGCTGTCTCCTTTCCTTGGTTTAGGAGTGGAAGAGACTGAGGCTCCACCTGCACAATCCAATTTAAAGCACCATCATACCACTTTAAGCCTGGGAAGTGTAGTTTGTAAAGGATGCCAAGACTTGTTAGGAGGCCCCTCTTCTCTTTACAGAGCTACAATTCCCAAAGTTTCTTTGGAAAAGGAATTGGTCATTTAACCTCTGAGAATTGTAACTCTGTGAGGGGAAGAGAGGTCTCCTAACAACACTCCACATCCTTAACAAATTACACTTCCCAGGATTCTTTGGGGAAAACCATGACTGTTTAAAGTGGTATGCTCTGCTACAAATTAATAGTGCAGAAGGGGCCAAAGGGAGTAACCAGATATCCAAGCAAAGCATGTGCATTACTGTAGAGCTGTGGTTCCTTGCTAGAGGTGGTTGTTTTCACATTGATAGACCCCTTCCCTTTTAGTGTCATTGCAACCACACGATTACTGCACTGCATCATGAGCCTCAGCTGGTTCACAAAAATGCTTCTTCATGGACCTGAATGCATGCATTCCTGTTCAGGTTGGGCCTCTGAGGAGGGGGACCATCATCTCACTTCGGTCAAGCTACCAATGTGAGTCTGGAGGTGCCCTGAAACTCTGTCTGGATCTCAGAATGGAGTTCCTCTTCTTGTCTCTATGCTAGTCCCGCCCGACTTTGGTTGTTGTGAGAGAGTAGCTAATTTTAAAAATACATTCTCCTGTACACATACAATTTTCCATGTGGGTGATTAGAGGAAAATAATTATTAGGATGTTGGTTCTTTGTAATTATAACAACAGAGAGTCTCCATGACACTGTCGTGGTGGTAGCAACATCTTCGCTTCGCCAAGAAGTTAAGTAGGAAAAAGAAAAACGCTGTGCCAGGGTGGAGCTGTCTGTTGCTGTTCCATCAATGGATTGAACTTGCTGCAGGATGGTGATGTGGTAAGAAGATGAAATGGGCTGTATGTTTGTTCTTTGGGTGACCAAATTTGAGGCCTCTTACAGTTGCTAAATCAGAAGGGGCAGTTGAAACAGTTACAACAACACCAGTAACCTCTGAAGACAGTGGACTCCTTTTTTTCTTTTTACATCGCAGAGCATTCAACAGTTGCTCCTGCCACCAGGAACGGGCAAGAGCTGCAGACTATCCAGCTGCCCGAGTGAGGAGAGAGTGCATCTTCTAGGGAACAAATACATATGGTGTCATTTGGGCATAGTTTCTTAAGTTGTGCACTTCTGGTGTGAGTAGATAAGTATTTGCCACTGAGGATGCCATGAATATTCAAAGAAAAGTATTTGAAATAGCTGCAGCAGCAGTAACATCTATGTTGGTGGTGGGAATTTCAAGTCCTAGGAGCTAAATGCAATGCCTCAGACTTTTCCGTATAGCCCTTGGAAGTCTCCGGAATGCCTCTTTAGGATTCCTCTTTTAACATATGGCTGAAGCATTCTACACTTGATTTTCTACTTGATTGCCCTTCACCTTTTTCATCAATTGCTCTGTGGGTTACAGATGCAAACCGAATCCCAGGTAGACATGTCTGCACCTTTTACTGGTTCTTGCTCCGAAGGCAAGCTGCAGTATAACTGTAAATCTCCCTTGACCTGTTCTCGTTCCCCCTTGCCATTTAAACACTGTGGGGGTCTTAAGAGCTCTGTGAAGGACCCTTGATAGGATTAGCCTCTCCTGTATAGTAATGTTGAGTCCAAATCATGTTGCTATATGCTGGAGCAATTTATGGGTGAGGGAGAGAGAAACCAGCTAGTGTAACATGCATATGGAATAAAAGGAATGATGCCTGTAATTATATCCTTCTGCCCAACTGTCTTTCTCGGCATGTCAGGATTGAAATGCTGGCAGTTTCAGCAAATGCAGAGAGACCTTCACTTTGGCCACTTTGTCATAGGTGAAATGTATTGAGGTTCAGTTAGGTTTATGGGGGGCAGTTTCTTTCTTTAAAAAGACCCAATGAAGCTTCATATATTTCTTAGCTCATATCTGCACTGCAGTTTAATCCTGGTTGATCTCATTGCTTTACCTGGTTTATTTATTTATTAACACACCTTTATTGGTTTTTATACAGATATAAATATAAATACAGGAACCATTAAGTACCATCTAGCAGTACATCTAATGATGTTTGTTTTATCCATTGACTCTAGACATAGATGTTCGCATTCAGCATTCAAACATATTACTTTTTTATTTTATATTTCAGTCTGGTTCTTCTAACGTTGATCTATTGTTGGTCATGCTGTGGTCAGTAAGAAGCCTACTAGTTCCCTGTGGTGCAGGGTGGAGTTGAATTCAGTGTCCAAAGATAGTAGGGCTAAGGCAGGATTTGGAGAAAGGGGTTGGCTTGTAATTTCAGATATAAGTGACAATACTCTATTCCAAAAGTTTTTTAACATGGGGGCATTCCCACCAGCTAAGAAAAAATGTCCCAAGATTTCCACAGCCCTTCCAATATGAAAGGGAGGAATTAATTTGTGCCAGCCTGATTGGTGTCCAGTGCCAATGGAGGATGTCCTTGAGCAAGTCTTCCTGCAAGGAGCAGAGATATTGGGGGTGGGGGTGTCCAAATACCTTTCCATTTGTGATCTTCGACTGGATGGCCAGAATCTGATTTTCATACAGTTATAAGGCCTCTATCACCCTCTACTTCATGATCTAATACAGGGGTCGACAAGATTTACCTCACCTGGGCTGGTTCACTCCAGTGGCGATCCCTCCGTGGGCTGGATTGCACACATGTGTGAGTGGGCGCGCCCACAATTACATCTGCATCCAGATGTAATTTCTGGTGTCTGCGTCTGCGCAGACGCGATTTCCGGTGCCGCAGAAGCGAGTCCCCCCACCATGCTGCGCCAGTTTAGCACAGCGTGCTGGGACTCACCGAGCGGGTGGCTTGGCTTGGGGGCGGCTCATGGGCCAGTTAAACAACCCCCGTGGGCCACTTATGGCCCATGGGCCTTAGGTTGCTGACCCCTCATCTAATAGATTTCTGTATGTTAGGGAAGCAGCACCCTTCAGGTCATATGGTTGTTTGTGCTGCTTGAGATGGAAGAGGCGCTGGGCAGGGTCATCTGCCGCTTGGAGCTAGAGCTCGTTGAGCACGTTGTCAGCTTGGTTGTTATCACTCACAACCCAGGTTCTGCCTTTGTGCTGGATTATCAACTTAAAAGGGAAGCCCCAGTGATATGCTATTCCCACTTCTTTTAGTGCTGATGTTTAAGGCCAGTGAGCACCCTACCATCCCTGTATGGCTGGGCTGATGTCCTGGAATATTTCAGTGGTGGCTTCACTGTGCTTTGTTTTTAACATTCTGTAGTGCTTTTTAAATTGAGTCTTTGAGCCTATAGTGTTCAAAGCAAATTACCACATCTCTCAGGGCTTCCCCAGTTCTGCTTCTGCGTCCTGGAACCTGATGAGCTCTTTCTGTGTCATTGGGGGACAGTGGTATGTTTATAATCAGAGAGAGTATCCAATCAGTAATGAATTGAACCATGCCCCCCCACTTCCTGGTTCTCTAGTAGGTTTGTAGACTATTTCCCCCCTCAAATCCTTGTCCAATTGTTCCTCCAGCTTCATAGCTAAATCTTCAGTCATCATTTGTAAGAGCTGGATCTCAGACTGATTGGTTAGAGCAAGATTGTGTGCATCATTTGCTGTTTTAGAAATATCTGGTAGCTGGTTAGATAGCACATCAAATTTCTACTCAAGCAGAGCTAGGGCTGCTCCCCAGTCTAAGGCCAGTGCCTTTTTAAATTTATGTACTCATCTGAATCTCTGTCCTCCCCTATTGTGGCAGATACTCTCCTGCCTTTTGGAGTCCTCATATTGCCTTTGGTCATGTCAGTGTCTGAGACCTCCTCTGAAGCCTCAGACAGAGCTCCATCTATTTCTTCCTGAAAATCTAGCCTTGCAGATTTGCTTAGGTCCCTGTATTCCTTGTATTATCACCTTGCTGGGGCTGTATAAAAGTTTTTGTTTAGATGTCAGTAGGATCCACTCTGCTTAGATTTTGTCCTGGGGGGATTGGAGACACAGACTTATGCCCCCATTTACCTTTCCAGCTAGCCATGCCCCCTCCATTTATTTGTTGTTGTTTTTTTAATAATAGACACCCACCCACCTATTTCCACCAATAATTTCATTGCTGGGATTGTAGCAGTACCTGAATTGAACTGTGTGTCCTATGAAGTATATGCATCTGGAATCCTGCATGAGTTTGGGCAGGTGCACCTGACATGGAGAAATGATTATGGGAGGTGAAAACTATGTCTCTTTCTTACCCCAGCTCCTCTCCAAAACTGCAACCTTACACACTTGTGCAACCCCTTGCAACGTGTCGTTTGCAGCTCTGCACACCGGTGTATTGCTCTGAAAGGGTATTTGCGGTATAATGTTGCAGAGTGGTGAGCCAGTTATCCCCGACTTAAAGGAATATACAGTGGTGCCCCGCAAGACGAACGCCTCGCAAGACGAAAAACCCGCTAGACGAAAGGGTTTTCCGTTTTTGGAGGCGCTTTGCTAAACGAATTTCTCTATGGGGTTGCTTCGCAAGACGAAAAAATCTTGCGAGTTCCCGCATTTTTTAATCGTTTTTTCTGCCCTTTCCCTAAGCGCTAAGCCGCTTATCAGCTGTTCCGCTGATAAGCCGCTTCTCAGCTGATCGCTAAAAGCCGCTAGACCACTAATAGCGCTAATCCGCTAAGCTGTCAATGGGCTTGCTTCGCAAGACGAAAAAACCGCTAGACGAAGAGAATCACGGAACGGATTAATTTCGTCTTGCGAGGCACCACTGTAAATAAAGGAATTCTGTTGCTGCAGATCTGCCCTTTTCAAAGTAAGTTGCATTTATTGTGTTTTAGTATTTAGAAATAGAAGTCTTGAAAGGGAGGAACTCACTGTATGAGGGGTTTTGTATATAAAATTGTAATGTCTCTACAGATGTTTGGGGTACACCGAAGAGAGGGGGGAGAGAAAGAAAAGAAAAGAAAATAAAGAAAAAAAGAGACTGTCAAAGCAAATGACAAGTGGAAGAAATAGCCTTCTAAAATGAAAAGAATTAATAGCTACTTATTTCTTGGAATATATGCGCAAAGGCTGACTGGGGCTCTGGTGAGGCCTAGTCTTGTTCTTGCTGTCTTAATTGGGCTCTGTTGTTTGCCTCTAACCACCAGCCATCAGCTGCTATTAAATGCTAAAAATAACAAGGCATTTCATTTACACCCCCTTATGGTTCTCTGATTTCTGATGCCTTGCATGTATCTTCTTTTCACAATCTGGCATTGTGCTGCTCTTTGGTTGAAGCTTTAGGATGGCCACACTTCATATTTTATTGATATTTGCTCATAGTGGTGGCTTTCAGACTCTCTGGGTGGTATTCAGTGTAGCATGAAGTAACTAGATCTGTTAGCACAAAGAAACATGTTTGTGCAACAGAACTTCCCCCCTCTCCTTCACCTATATTTCTCTCCCATATCTGTTTTGTGTCTGGACCTAACCCTTTGGAGCAGGTTCGAAAAGAGTAGGAGGCACAGTGGGAGACATTCTGTTGCACAAGCACAAATCTTTAGAGGACTATTTTCACATCTGCTGTGGGGATCCTGTATTTTGGGGAGGATTCTGTAGTATCTCTACAGCAGGGGTGGAGCTTCTTTTTTGGTCTGAGGGTGGTACTGCCCAGCTCCTAAGGTGCACATGCACACATGCTTCTAGCATCTACGTAGCTGACATTAAATTTTCCAGTTTTGTGCCTGATGGAGCAGTGGAAACATAAGCCTCTCCCCCAGGCTTATGTCCCTCATCTGGTGGTGTTCACATGCAACCTGAGACTTCTCCTGCATGGAGGTCATCTCAGCACTTCCCTCTTCAAGCCCATTCTGTTTCTAGGAGACAGCAGGGAAGAGGGCAGTCATTTGGCTGGCCTGCCCCTTACCTGAGCTGTCTCTCACTGCTCAAACCCTTCCCCCTTCCTCCCCTCGCTGCCCATAAATCACTGGATCTCTCTCATGGGTCAGCTTTCTGCCCACTGCCTCCATCACAAACTTGTCAAGGCCTTGCCAGTTGCCCTCCCACCATGATATAAGATCTGTCTAATTTGCATATTCCTGCCTGTTGAGTAACTGGGAGGGACAGCCCATCTGTGGATTCCCTCCATCTCCAATGAAGGTCCAATGAAGATCCATTGTCACATTTTCTCCAAGTTTTCTGGTATCACCACCACAGCTAAATTGGGCTAGGGGCCTGTGGAAGGCCACTCTGGAAGGTTCGGTGGGCTGGATTAGGTCATTAGGCAGGTCTGGGGTTCCCTACTTCTGGTTTAGGGCATACTTTCAGTTCGTGTAGGATACTTGCACTTCTTGGGATTTGCTCCTGCCCTGCATGAATGGAGTGCAATCTAGGACATGCTTCATGCGCCCCACCAGGTGAGGAAGATATGTAGGGGCATGCAAGCTGTCTTTAGGGAAGTTTGTTTGGCGTTACTGATCCTCTTACTGAGGAGCTGATAAGATTCCCTGGAACACAGTTTGAAAAAACGGCTGGCTTATATAAACATAAAATGTGCATCCCCTGCAGATCTGCATTGCTTCGTGCCACAAAGGAACTTCAGAGCTCGGCAGAAAACTGTGAACCGCCTCATGCAGCAAAATGACTATAACCAAAAATATAAAGAAGTTGACACACTTTCCTTAAGCCCTCAGCTGACTTGCTGGCACCGAAGGTAGCTCACTGGGAGACAATCTGCCTTGCATGCAGAAGGTCCCAGGTTCAGGGAGAAAACAATATCTGAAATCCTGGAGGGTGCTGCCATTCTGCATAGACAAAATGGAGCTAGATGCTCTGACTTGATATAAGGCAGCTCCCTATATTGCTGTATTGGGCCTAGATATGGGAAGGTCTGGAAAAAAACCGGAAACATGGGGGGGGGGATACAGGGTTTCCCCCCCATTTTCCCCCCGAAGCCGTTGCAAAAAAACCTGGTCGTCCCCCCCATGTTTTTTTTTAAACCAGATTTTTTAGCAGTCCCCCCCCCCAAGCCTTCCCATTTTGGCCTATAGCGGAGAGCCGCCATGAATTCAGAGCTGGATGGAGTGGCAGATATCGCTAGAGTAGCTCCTAGCCAAAGCAAGGGAGGTGGCACTCTTCAAGTGGGTGGCCAGAGGCAGGTGTATAGCCAGGTGTCCAGTTAAACTGAGTAGTGGAAAGAGGTGTGTCGATGAGACTAACAGCTGAAACCACAGATAGGAAGTAGATAGGATCAGGTACTCCCAAGGAACAGCAGGTTGCACTCTAGAAAGGCTAGAGACCTGTATACAAGGTAGTATGTTGCTTGAGGCAAAGGCCTGAGACTAGTACTGTTTATGTGATTAAGAGTTGCTAGCCTTTCTCTGAGTCATAGAATCATAGAATTGAGAGTTGGAAGGAACCCCAAGGTTCCTCATCTCGTCCAACCCCTTGCAGTGCAGGTACCTCAACTAGATAATACATGACACATGGCCATCCAACCCAGGGTTGGCCCGTAAAGGGCGCAGGCCCAGCGGGGGGGGGGGGGAGAGGTGCAAAAATCATGCCTCTCCACTCTGGCTCAGAGTGGCTAGAAGGTCCGTCCATGCATTCCTCTTGTGCTGCTCTTCCATAGCTGTGGGAAACTGGGTGAGGCATTCAGTCTCCTCTGAGTGCCTTGGCGGAGGAATCTGGTCACTGGCATGGGCCATTGCAACAACCCTGCAGGGTCCCCTCTCCAGTTAGAAGTGGGGAGAGTTGCAGGAGGAGGAAAAACTGGGGGGGGGGGGTGAGGAAGGAGACCAAAGAGAAAGCAGTGAGTGGAGGGAGGCAGGAACAGAGAGATGGACCAATAGAGATGGAGGAGAGCAGACCCAACCTTGATGGCCACAGAGGAAATCGCTGGGTAAGTGGGAAAGGTGGCAAAAAACTTTTTTACAAAGGTTCTGGTACATTGTCTCTTCCAGCTTCAAAGGTGCCGATACATCTCCTTTCCGAGGGTACAAGGGAGCCTAGGTACACCTCTGATCCAACCTCTGCTTAAAAACCTCCAAGGAAGGAGATTCCACCATCTCTTGTGGGTGGCTCCTAAGAATAGATTTTCCTGGGATGGAGGAACAAATTGTCAATTGTCTGGCCTCCCTATATTCTACTTGGAATTTCTTTTGAGTTGTGGTAGAGGCCTGGTTCTCTTAAGCCTAATGAACCATCCAGGTCCCTTTCTTTCCCCTTTCCATTCCTGCAGTTCTGCCTGACTGCCTAGCTAAACTGCTTCAATCTGCAGCATAATCTATCACTAGATTTCTCCCTCCTCCATCTCCGGTGCTAAACAATGTACGTGCAAAAAGCAGATCTGACTGCTAGATCACGTCTATGAGGGAGATGAGTAGCTGGCACCACAGCCACTTGAAAGTGATGGTCCACAGCAGGAAATAAGTCCATTCATCTGTAGAACCCAGGCCCTTTGCTGTTACCTATCCTGTGTCCTACTGTGCAGTGCAGAGAGCTTGGCTGTGAGTAGCAACCAGTGTTGCTAACAGGAAGGCACCTGGTACACCCAAAAGGAAGTTTAGAAAGTTGCTTCTGCCATGCCTGGCCCACTGCTCTCCATGGGTATCTGCTTCAGCTACATGGGTAATCTACCTTCTCTGGAATGTGCTTCCATGGGACGCAGTGATGGCCATCAACCTGAATGGTTTTAAAAGAGAAATAGCCCGATTAACGGAGGAGGGCCTGATGCCTCTGCTTTACTTCCACTCTTGGAGGCAGAAGTGATTCTGATTGGCAATTGCTGGAAACTGCAAGAGAGGAGAGTGCTCTTGAGCTAAGGTCCTGCTTGGGAACTTCCCATAGTCATCTGTTTGGCAATTGTGAGAACAGGATGCTATATGGAGCCATGACCCACCCAGCTCAGTCCTTCCAAAATTGGGATGGCGCTGTGGGTTAAACCACGGAGCCTAGGACTTGCCGATCAGAAGGTCGGCGGTTTGAATCCCTGCAATGGGGTGAGCTCTCGTTGCTCGGTCCCTGCTCCTGCCAACCTAGCAGTTCGAAAGCACGTCAGAGTGCAAGTAGAGAAATAGGTAAACCTGGCAGGAAGGTAAACTGTGTTTTCGTGTGCTGCTCTGGTTCGCCAGAAGCAGCTTAGTCATGCTGGCCACATGACCTGGAAGCTGTACACTGTCTCCCTCGGCCAGTAAAGCAAGATGAGCGCCGCAACCCCAGAGTCGGCCATGACTGGACCTAATGGTCAGGGGTCCCTTTACCTTTACCTTACATGTTGTTAGACTACAAGTCTAGTTATCTCTGATCATTAGTCTCATTGGCTGAGGCTGATGGGAGTTCTAGTCCCAAACATCTGACAGGTACTACATTGGGGAAGGCTGATGAGGCCCAGTACTATCTACTCCCAAGTGGCAGTGACTTTCCCAAGCTCTCAGGCAAAGAAAGACTCTTTCCCAGCCCTACTGGCTGATGCCTTTTCCCAAACTAGATAAGAAGGGCTATTCTTGGAACCTTTTAAGCCAGCGTGCACCTGCTCCATATTTTAAGCCAGCGTGCACCATACTTTGCAGATGCAAATTTGCTTGCCCCACATATAACATCAGGTGTAGGGCAGGCTGCTGTGTTTTGGGGGTGGGGACAAATTGGGATATCTGCCATGCCCAGAGGTTGGAGGTTGCCTACCACTCCCACCATTATGGTGTATAAAGCAAAACACAACCAACATTTGTGTATTCTTTATCATACACATTGTCCATCAGTATTACCAAACTCTTTGCTGTCCTTTCCCCCTCTGTTCTGTCTTGCAGAGATGCTGGCAGGTTATTAAGGGACAGAGCCGGAAGCAAAAGTAATTGAAACTGCTAGAGCCTGAAATAAAATAAAGGAACGCCCGCCCCAATCTTTCCCCCCTCTTCTAATTTTAGCTTAAGGAGCTTCACTGGGTCACATCGATCAGTTCCCTGGGTCATGAGAAGTTTATCGCTGTCCAGAGCTTGGCTGATAACTCGGGGGAAATAATTTGGCGTCTAATTAAACTGGCATTTAAAATGCGCCAAGTCTAGTAAGTGGCATATTGAATACCACTCTCCTCCCTCCCCAAGCTAAGTAGTTTTTTTTCAAAAAAAGAAAAAGGAAGCTGCTTTGACATAACCATTTGCGCTAAAGAGAGAAGCAGCAAGACTTGGGTGGGCCAGAAATGTCCTACTGTAGTGTGCTGCACTCTGACTTTCTTTTTGACAGCTTTATAGCCTGTAGAGAGATAGGGAGAGAGAGAGCTTTTGCACACATGCATTGTTGAGTTTCTTTTTGCCTTGGGTGTAGAAGAGGTGGGTTTGTGACCTGTCCCTAGAAAAGCAGAATCCTTTTTTTGGAGGAAAATGTCCCCTGTCTGGTTTGGACTTCAAATGAGACGCCACCCCCCCCCTTTTTTGAGGTCCTCATCACCACCCTCAAAACTGCTTGGGTGGGTCTGACAGCTCTTGCCCTTCTCAAGGTGGCTCCAAGTTGACTGAAAACCCCCAAACACTATACTCTACAGAGCCACTTCTCTTCCTCCCACCCTTGCAATGGCTTCGGCCTTCCAAGCATAATGGATGCCTCCCTCGCTCCTTTGTAGCTGGGCCATGGTGAGCCCCGAGGGAGGCGAAGAGGGAGAGGGAGAGAAATACAGGGCTAGCCAGCAGCAGTGCTCAGAGGAATGGCCAATGGCTTCAGCATTCTCTACACGAACGCACAGAGTATGGGAAACAAGCAAGAAGAACTTGAACTCTTACTACAGGCAGGCAAATATGACCCCAATAGGCCTAATTACTGAAACCTGGTGGGATGAGACTCACAACCGGAATGTAGAAATTGAGGGGTACAACCTGCTTATAAGAAATAGATCAAACAGGAAGGGAAGAATAGGAAAAATGTGTGCATTTGTGAAGAGATCCGTGACTTGGAGCATGGAAAGCAAGTTGAGAGATTATGGGTAAAAATTGTAGGAGAGGGAGACAGCAGTCCTTACTGTGGATGTTTGCTATAGACCTCCAAGCCAGACCATCAACCAGACTCGAATGATGCTTTCGTATAGCAGATTACTTAACGTTCAAAAAGAAGAGCTATAGTAGTATGGCAGACTTCACTCCCCCCCCCCAATCTGTTGGAACTCAAACTCTGCCAGGAATGTAGAGTCCAACAAATTATTCCACTGCCTCGCTAGCAATTTCATTACCCAGAAGGTGAAATAAGCAACAAGGGAGTCACCTTTCTTGGGCCTGGTCCTCACTAATGGGGAGAAACTGATCAACGAAGTGAAAGTATGGGGACACTTGGGAGGAAGTTTTCAGTTGGCAGTGGTGCAGCAATAAAACTGCTAGCACATTCACAAAGCTAAGCAGGATCCAGTATGGTTTCAAATTGAATGGGAGATTGCATGTTGAGGTTCCTGCATTCCAAGGAGTTGGACTAGATGTCCTTAGGGTCCTTTCCAACTCTACAATTCTGTCATTCTATGATTCTATGTCCTCATTGATTTCACTATACACCAAGGGAAAGTTGAGTGTAGTCAGACGTGCACACTGGACTTTAAGAAGTCTGATTTCTAAAAGCTTAAGGAACTACTAGGTAAAGTCCTATGGTCAGAAATACTCAAAGAGAAGGGAATCCAAGATACATGGGAGTTTCTTAAAGGTGCAATACTGAAGCCATAAAGGCAGCCAATTCCAAAAAGAAATAAAAGTGGAAGGCACCTAAAGAACCAGGTGTGGCTAAATAAGGAGCTGATGAATGAGCTGAGATTTAAGAAGGGCATGTATAAGAAATGGAAGAAAGAAGAAATCACAAAGGAAGAGTATACAGAAGTAGTCAACAGCTGCAGGGAGGTCAGGCAGGCTCAAACTCAGAATGAACTGAGGCTTGCAAGACAGATTAAAAATAACTAAGTTTCTTTGGCTATGTTCAAAGCAAGAGGAAGAGCAAGCAAGTAGTAGGTCCTCTGTGTGGGAAGATGGAGAAACGCTATTGGGTGACAGAGTGAGGGTGGAACTGCTCAATACCTACTTTGCCTCTGTCTTCACCCAAAAGGAAAGCAGTGCCCAACCTGGTGATAACAGAATAAACAATACAAGAAAGAGCTGCAGCCCAAACAAGGAAAAGAGTTGGTAAGGGAACACCCAGCTAATTTAAATGAATTCAAATCTCCAGGGCCTGATGAACTGCACCCAACAGCACTAAAGGAGTTTGTGGATGTAATCTCATAGCTTCTGTCTATAATCTTTAAGAACCTCACCTGTTCTCCAAGAGTTCTCTAAGACTGGATGTGGGCAAATGATGTCACCATCCCCATATTCAAAACGGGGAGGAAAGAAGTCCCAGGTAACTATTAACAAGTCAGCTTTTTTTCTGGGAGTACTCAAGGGAATGCAGTACCGAAACTTTTTGCTTCTTCAAATGTTAAAAGTGTAACACTTAGTGTAACAACTTCACGGTGAGTACCAGCACTTTTTTTTCTTTTCTTTTTTTAAGCAGTGGATACCAGGAAAGGTGCAGGAACAGATCTTTATAAACAACTTGGATGAAGGTATTGAGGGATGCTCCTCAGATTTTCAGATGACATCAAACTGGGACGGGTGGCTAATGCTGCAGAATACCTTAACTAGACCCAAATCAGAATTCAGTATTACCTTAACTGGTCCCAAACTAACAGAATGAATAATAATAATAATAATAATAATAATAATAATAATAATAATAATAATAATAATAAATTTATTATTTGTACCCCGCCCATCTGGCTGGGTATCCCCAGCCACTCTGGGCAGCTTCCATAGAAACCAAAAATACAGTAAAATGTCACAGATTAAAAACTTCCCTGAACAGGGCTGCCTTAAGATGTCTTCTGAATGTCAGGTAGTTATTTATCGCTTTGACATCTGAAGGGAGGGCGTTCCACAGGGCCACTACCGAGAAGGCACTCTGCCTGGTTCCCTGTAGCTTTGCTTCTCACAATGAGGGAACCGCCAGAAGGGACAAATGTAAGGTTCTCCTCTTAAGCAGGAAGAACCAACTGCACAAATATAAGATGGGGAGGGGCATCTGGCTTGCCAGTAGTACATCTACGGTCTTAGTAGACTGCAGGCTTAACATGAATCAACAATGTGATGTACATGCAAAAAAAGGGCTGATGTTATTCTAGATATTCTAGACTACAGTGGTACCTCAGGTTACATACACTTCAGGTTACATACGCTTCATGTTACAGACTCCGCTAACCCAGAAATGGTACCTCAGGTTAAGAACTTTGCTTCAGGATGAAAACAGAAATCGTGTTCTGGCAGCGTGGCAGCAGCAGGAGGCCCCATTAGCTAAAGTGGTGCTTCAGGTTAAGAACAGTTTCAGGTTAAGAACGGACCTCTGGAACGAATTAAGTACTTAACCCGAGGTACCACTGTACATCATTCTGCCTTGGTCAGACCACACCTGGAATACAGTTGTACCTTGGTTCTTGAACAGAATGCGTTCCAGGAGTCCGTTTGACTCCCGGAACCGTTCGAAAACCAAGGTGTGGCTTCCAATTGGCTACAGGAGTGTCCTGCAGCCAAGTGGAAGCCGTGGAAGCCATGCTGGACGTTTGGCTTCTGAAAATTGTTCAAAAACCGGAACACTCACTTCCAGGTTTCGATCGTTCGGGAGCTGATTTGTTCGGGAGCCAAGGCTTTTGAGATCTATACCTCACCCATGTATTGGATTATGGCAGTATGCTCTGTGTGGGGCTTCCCTTGCACTTGATCTGCAAACTGCAGTTAATGGAAAATGCTGCGGCATAATTACCAACAGGAATGATAACTTGTCAGCATGTAACACCTACTCAGAGACCTGCACTGGTTGTCGATTTGCTACAGAATCAGATTTGAGATCACCTTACCCTGTATATGTCAATTTGATCATCACAATCTGCGGAACTGGCACTATTACGGGTACAAATAATGCCCGTTTTGCATCTGTAATAAATGGATCTTTTAGTATGGCACTAAAAGGTTTAGAAATCCTTGCCTATTTGCATCAGACAGGCACTTTCACTATTACTGTTTTTGGCACCCTCTGAAAACATTTTTGTCTAGGGAAACCTATCTGGATATATAGAATGTTGATGTGCTTTAACCTTGAATGTTTAAATAGCTGGTTTTAATTGTTCTTAAAATAATTTAATTTTTTATTCTCCTTGTTAACTGATTTGCATTTTTTTTTTGTCAAGCAGTATGTAAATTTCATGTAATAAATAATTTGATGGAAATGTACTGGCATGATGAGCAGTACATTTTCCAAGAGCTCAGTTGGTATATATTCACACCCATCACAGAGCCTGCCCAGCCTTCATCCCGCAGATTCCTCATCTGCAGCTTCATGATTTGCTTTTCTCCTGGCTACTTTTTGATGCTTTTTTTTTTTTTTTGAAATGTGATGTTTTATGCACACCCCACTTCCCTTTAAATGGCTACCACCTCCTTTGCCAGCGCTTGTTCTGAACTAAATTTGGTGGCTTGACGTGTTTTTCCTTGTAATGCTGCTCGGTAGTTTTCCAATTTGTTAAGCTCATTGTGAATCATGATTCTATCTTCACTGCATTGTTTTCTGTTCTGGACATGGGGTGGCTAAGTGAACACCAGCAATTTTTACTTCTGTGTTTGCTAAAGTTATCCAGCATCCCTAGTGCTAGCCCCCTCCTCCAGCCTCCGCTCTCTACAGCAGGCTTCACCCAACCTGGTGGCTTCTATGAACCTTAACCAGCATGGTCATACTGGATGAGGTTGATGGGAGCTGAGATCCAAAACACCCAGAAGGCACCAGGTTGGAGGTTTCCCTACAAATGCTCTCTTCAGTTTGCATGGGGAACGCATTTGGCTCTCTGACCTCTCTTTCCTGCCACAAGCCTTCTATAGTGTCCTTGTTTTTGCTTAAGTTTGGAGGACTAATCTTCCTGAAACTTGCTAGATTTGAAGATGTCTGTCTCCACTTTCTTGCCCTTCCTTATCAGGAAAATGAAGAGTTTTCATACCAAGTGTATTGTCCCTTGTATTTCTGATATTTTTTATGATCTGTGATATTGTGTGTGTTGACGCTGGTCTGTGACCGTATTAATAAATTCATTCATTCATTCATTCATTCATTCATTCATTCATTCATTCATACCAAGTGGGTTGCAAGAGTACTTCGACACAGAACCCATAGGCTGCACACTGCCTTGTTGTGTGGGGATGGCGGAGCAAGGCCAAAATTTGACGCCCTGCCCTGCCCTCGCACTGCCTTTCCAAAGCTGGCTTAGTGAGGCTCCAACCTTTGGCAATGAGCCACAAGGCTCTGGCTAACTAGGCTTTGTGAAAAACGTAGGCGAAATCTAGGAACCTGTCAGAGCACTCACACCTCCTTCCCAAACCCCAGCTTACCCAATGTAAGGGCTGGGGGGTATCAGATGATTCTGAGGGCCACCCAAAAAGCACCCTGGACTACCCTGATCCAGAGCAAGCTTGCCTGAAGTGTTGTTAGATAGAACGATAGTAATGAAACTCTCTGTGGGGGGGGGGGGGGTTGAACTGATTGCAGAATTCAATTTTATACAAAATTTGTGCTAAGCATGTTTTTTAAGAGACACACATATATACAACCCTGGGTGTGTCACTTAAAACGCCTTGAGAAACAACCTCTCTGCAGAATAGTTCCACTGTTCCTTTTGGGGTTTCATCCTCTTCCGTTCCCCCTCCCCTGCCTTTTCTTTCCAGTTGCCCCATTTTCGTTCTGCGTCTGGATATTTTTAGCCTGCTTTGTATATCTGTTTCTCTGTCCTTCTCTCTCTCTCTCTCTCTCTCTCTCTCTCTCTCTCTCTCTCTCCTCCCTCTCTCCCTCCCTTCCCAGTTTGCTTTTCTGTCAGAGGCAGGGAAACTGGCATTTTCTCAGTTTTCTCATTCTCCCCCCCCCCTCTGTTGGGTCTGCCTTGCCATTTCTCCATCTGTTTCTGCTTCCATTGGCTTGTTCACACCATCTTGTTTACTTGCTTATTTAAGTAAATTCAGTCTTGGTGTTTTCCACCTAGTCTTTTACTCTCTTTTTTTGTACAAATCATGTAAAGGTTCTAGGGATAGAACTACAGCAACATGTTCTGCTCTTTTTAATGCGAATACAGTGGTATTAACATTTTCCAGCGATAATTTCAAGGAAGGAAGGAACTTCTCTCCTCTCCTCTCCCTCCTTCCCACCTCCACCCCCACTCCACCTAATGGGCTGATTTTCAGTCTCAAAAGTGAGGACTGTGTTTCTGGTGATGACTAAGCAGGTGAGCATCAGAAGAGCCCCGCTGGATCAATCCAGTGGCCCATCTAGGCCAGCATCCTGTTCTCACAGTGGGAAGCCAGATGCCCCAACAGGAAGCCTGAAAGCAGGACCTGACTGCAATAACACTCCTCCCTCCTTTCATTTCCAAGCACTGATAAACAGAAACATACTGCCTCCAGCAGCGTTCTAGTCCTCATTGTTAAGAATGTAGGAAGCTGCAACAGAGTTGGGCTGTTGGTTCATCTAGCTCAGTGTTACCTACTCTGACTGGCAGCAGCTCTTGGGTTTCAGGCAGGAGATCTCTCCCAGCCCAGCAAAGATGTGCTATTGGGGATTGAACCTGGTCCCTTTTGGATGCAAATCAGATGTTCTACCACTGTGATGTGACCGGATGACTTTTAGGCAATTTGCCCTGCTGCTTTGAATAATATAGCAGCTGCTGACTTAAACATAGAAGATGTGATGTTGTATTCTGATGTTATCTCAAGTGAGAAGATGAGTGGCAGGTGTATAGCCTGTCATATGTTTGAGGACTGTGGAGAAATATTGTTCCGATTACACAAGAGAAATTAAACCTGCCTCCCGATTAACACTTCTGCACTTACCTGGAAAAATGTCCAACTCCACACACTTTGGAAGGGGGGAGAGGCAAAACATGGTGTATAAATAAACCATAACACTTTTCCTGCCCCTATTCTTGTTTATTTGCTATGCAAATGCCTGCCTAACTCCTGCCACCACAAGAGTCATACCTTGCCTCTAGCACAACCCTATGTAGAGACACACTGAGATTCAGTGATTAGTGTGTCAGACTAGAACAGGGGTCAGGAAACTTTTTCAGCAGGGGCCAGTCCTCTGTCCCTCAGAGATTGTGGGGGGCTGGACTATATTTTTTTTTGGGGGGGTGAACGAATTCCTAGGCCCTAGGCCATTCGCAGCCTTTTAGCCTAACCTACTTCACAGGGTTGTTGTGTGGCTTAAATGAGGAGGATGATAATCATGTACATTGCTTTCAGCTCCCTGAAGGAAAAGGTGGGTGATAGATATATAGTAACAGTGACTACAGTTTGGGAAAGTGACATGGGAAACCTGTTTTCAAACCTGTTTTGTCTGTGATCCTCACTATGTGTGGCCAAGGCACTGTTTCCACATAACCTCCTCACAGGGTTAAAAAGCCTTCTCTTTTCTTTTTGCTTTGCTCTTTAAAAAAATAGTACCTGCCACCATTTCTTGCTCTCAACTATCACTGAGGCCCAAAAAGACTTCCCTGTGTTTTTCACAGGTCACACCTATATTCCTTTGCTTATGCATGCACATCCCATTCAAAATAAATGTTGCCCCATATTAAAATAATCAGCATTAACAGTGTCTCCCAGTTGCTCTTGCCAAGCCTCCCATCAGTCCCCTTGGTCTCTATTCCCACCTCCTCAGAAACATGGAGTTATTTCTCATCTAAATCAGCACTTGGTAGACTGCATGGCCTGAAGAAGCCCATCACCACACCTTAGAATATATTCAGTGTGACAGGGTAGGGGTTTTTTGTGGGGGTGGTCGAGCAGCGCCATGTTTGTCAGTAAAGTGGGTGTGGAACTCCAGATAGTAGTGTGAATTTGAATATTTTTCAAGAGGTAAAATAATAAGGGTGGGAGATGAGTTGGAAAATATAAATGATTTGGTTTGGGGTTTTTTTAATGAACAAATCATTCTTCTGTTCATAACCTCTGTGTGTGTGTGTGTGTGTGTGTGTGTGTGTGTGTTAAGCACAGCTTTTGGCACGAAGAAATCAGCAATCACTTTTACGCTGAAACCAGAGCTTTTCAACACCTCATTAGCAAACCTCATTATTTCAAGCAGTAATTATTTGGGGGCTCCTGGAGCATAATTAAGCAAAAACCTGCAAGGGATGACTGGCCGGCACCCTTTCACGTCTGAAGCAAATCTTTGCAGCGGTTGCATTCGTGTAACCAGCACCCTTGATTCTTTAATTCGCCTGCTTTCCATTTTACCTGTTGGTGACTTTTCCTGCTGGTTATTGGCACATGTTAAAAAGTATGGCTGGATCCAGACAGGGGTAAGGCTGGCAGAGGAGGTCTGCTGATAGGGAAAAACCTGTCAATCAAAGGCAGGGGTGGGGAACCTGTATGTAGCCTTCCATGCACAGTCAGACTGCAACTCTCATCATTCTGGACCAGGGGTCAGCAACCTTTTTTGCCATGGACCGGTCCACCGTCCCTCAGACCATATGGTGGGCCGGACTATATATGGGGGTAGGGGGAAATGAACGAATTCCTATGCCCCACAAATAACCCAGAGATGCATTTTAAATAAAAGCACACATTCTACTCATGTAAAAACACCAGGCAGGCCCCACAAAGAACCCAGAGATGCATTTTAAATAAAAGGAGACATTCTACTCATGTAAAAACACGCTGATACCCGGACCCTCCGTGGGCCGGATTGAGAAGGCAATTGGGCCGCATCCGGCCCACCAGCCTTAGCCTGCCTACCCCTGTAATCTGGACCATTGGCTTTGGTGGCTTGGGCTGCTGTGAGTTTGAGTTCAACAACATCTGCAGGGCTGCAAGTTTAAACGCCCTAATTGAAGGTATCTTGTGGTCTTGACTTTACTGTTCTTAATTTCCCCTTTTAGTATTCACTAGCACTGTGTGACATTCTGCAGGATGGGGCTATTGTAAAGAACAGTGATGCCAGCAATTGATTGCACAACTGAGAGGCGGAAGGTGATGTGTGCATGTTCTTGGGTGCCTTTTAATCTTTTTTTTTTGCCTCAGCTATCAAGTGTTTGGGAAGCCACTTGCAGTGGGGCAATTTGGTGTTTAGAAGCTGCATCAAGCAAATTCGATTTTTCATCTCTCCACCCCATTCTCCCCCTTGCTCATGTAACTTACCAGTTGTTGGATGGTGAAATGGAAATGCCCTCCATTCAAGGGTTTTGAGAAGAAGGAGAGGAGTAATAAATGCAGTCATGGAAAATTAACTGGATATGGCATTGATGGAGCTTGCGGGGGGGGGGGAGACTTTGGGAAAACTTCAGTCCTGGCCTCTCTTCATTTCTAGCAAAATACTCTGCATACAGTTTGGGATGAAATCAGAGAATAATACTATTAAATTCACAGTACTCTCTCTGAAAAAAGACTGCGGAAAACAAAAATGGGAGGTCCTAGAGGAGGAGATTGGGATTCTATCATAAATACAACAGGAAGCAACAGGAAACAAAACTTGAACATAAGGAAATGGGTTGAATTAAAGTATATAGAATGAGAAAATACGGAATACTGTTCCAATATGTACTCACATATTGGTGGGATCACATAGTGGAGGGATTTTAACATGGACATGTAAACAGCAGACAAAAAATCAGAAGCCCTTTTCATCTATCTCTAATATTTCTTTTTCTTTTGTCTTTTTTTCTCCCTCTTTTTTTTCTTTTTTTCTTCTGTTTCCTTTTTCCTTTTGGAGCCCTATGTTTGGGGCCTTTGTTATGTTTTGGGGATTGTGTACTCATGAGGGTAGTAGATGGTTGATGGGGGGCCCCGGGGGGGAGACAGGGTAATGTTGGTCTCCCAGCGTGAGAGGCTGGGAGAAGAAAAGAAGGATCCCAGGTGAGATCTGAGAGGGACTGCTACCCTCTGTAGGTGGTGGGGGCTGAGAATTGCCTCTAGGAGAGGACTCCATATTCTACCTGTTCTTTTTCTAGTTTTTGTAGCTATTATCTTATTGTACCGTGGAATACTTTTATATGTGGTGGTGGGGGTTACACCCACACATCTACACTTACTTATAAGTTGCTGGAAACTGCAGGAAGGGAGAGTACTGTTGTGCTCAGGTCCTGCTTGTAGGTTTCCTACAGGCATCAGGTTGACCACTGCAAGAACAGATGGGTCATTGGCCTGATCTAACAGGGCTGTTCTTAAATTCCAGCTGTGGGGTAAACCTACAGCTCTACCAGCGGACAAAGCTAGAGAGACTTAACTGCACTGGCACAGGGATCTTTTTTTTTTTTAAAAAAAAAAAACAACCCACAACTTTAATAGGCCCCCTTGATGTATGCAGTTCAGTAATGAATGGAGCAAATAAACAGCAAATGACAATTACTTGCTGAGACTCTCCTTGTGGATTTTAGTAGGCTTCCGTGGGGAGGGTGATGTGTGTTTGCATGTGTGTGTGTGTTTCCCCTTTTCATTCTTATGACACTGTATGTGCCAGACTCCCAGCTGCAGCATTTTCATTCTGACCTTCTTGCCACCCATGGCTAATCTAGATTTTTGCCTGTGTTCCTTTTCTAGGACTGAGTTTGCCCTGAAAGAAGCCATGTCGACAGGCGGCATGGAGGATGACATCCCTCAGGGAGAGAGGAAAACTGTCACGGACTTCTGTTATCTGCTGGATAAATCCAAACAGCTCTTCAATGGCTTAAGGTCAGTCAGTTTCAGGTGTTTTGTATAGGTAGAGCTTGAGCTGGGGGAGAAACCAACAACTCAAAAATTCTGGAATCTGGCAATCTAGATTCCTTACCGGGAAAAGTTTAAATCTACAAACTGTATTAATTATGCAGATTTTGCATTCCTCGTGTTTTGCACAATTCTAGTTTTGCTAATAACACAGAGCTCTGCAGTATGCTGAATCTCCACTCCAACTCCAGAAACCTTCCTGGATCCACCCCTCTGGCTTCTGAAGCTTTATCTAGAAGTTCTCAAGTGCTTGACAGCTACCACAAGGATATAATACAGTATGTGATTCAAAATAAGAGATCACCCGAACACCTTCAGTTTCCTGAAGTGTGTACAGCTTACAGGATTCTTGGTGTGGAGCATTGGGTTGCCTGCATGCAGAATATATTGTTTTTCCTTGGGAAAAGAGTACATAGCTAACTAACATAAATGAGCAGAAGGATTTGGGGAGATGAAACAGGAGACTGGGCAGTGACTGTGTCCATTGCAGGAACAAGAGCAGGGATTACCAAGTGAGGCCAGATGGGTTTATGTGCGAAGAAACTCAACTTTAAAATGTGGAAGAAAACAATTGGCAGGCTTTTTCTTTTCTTCTTTCTTTAAAGAGCTAGAAGTTATTTCTTTGAAACATCATTTTAGTCAGAGGCTGTGTGTTTGTGGCTTTAGAAACAGCGACCGCCCAAACTCGAGGATTCTGCCAGAGCTGTCAGATTGTCCTTTAGATATCGTGTCTGCTATACAATTGCAAAATCTTGGTGCCTCTGTGTTCTGCCTCCTTAGGGGGACACTTCTATTTTATTCACATTTTTATCCTTCCCTTAAGGATCTCAGAGTGGTAATCCTGATTGTTTCTTCCAACCCCATTTTATCCACCCAACCGACTTTCTTTCCCTCTCAGCCTAACCTGTTTCAGAGACAGGCATAGAGAATGGCCTAGTTGGCATGTAGGAAGGCATTGTTTTCCATTCTGCCCTGTAGTCATTGCATGATGCACTGTTTCTGTTCTGCTGCAGTTCATTTTCTATCAAAAATAGTTATTTGTCTCGCTGTCTGCTGTGGCAAAATTATGTAACTTGCTTAAATAGTTATGTAAATTATATTGTCATTATGTTATTCCACCCCATTCATTTTAATGCAAAGGAAACACAACGCAAATGGTGGTGGAGGTGGGAATGCAGTCAGTTACGTATCATTTGCAGACTGAAAGCAGCAACAACAGCAAATGCCAATCATATTTGCTGGATTTATATCAATTCCTGAAATGGGATGAATAAGTGAACATTAACAATTTCTGCCGCTGCTTCTGTTTTCATTGGAATTCTCTGATCTCTATTACCCAGTGAGCTTTAGCCAATGATCTGAATCCAGGTCTTCCTACTGTGAGTCTCCCAAAACATTTGGAGGGCCACAAGTTTCCCACCCTTGTGTTGTTTTGAGGAAGGACCACAGCTCAGTCTTGCATGCAGAAGGTCTCATCTCTAGAAGGTCTTGCATGCAGAAGGTCTCATCTCATCTGTCTTGCATGCAGAAGGTCCCAGGTTCAGTCCCTGGCATCTCTAGAAAGAACAAGGACTAGGACAGACCCCCATCCAAAATCCTGGATTGCCTATGGTCCTATGTGTTAAAGACTGATCCTTGGTTATAATTAGATGCAAGTGGAATTTGTAAAGTGCTGAACATACCTCAAACTTTGGTGCATGTGGTATGCTCAAAATGGGCACACACAGCAAGAATTTGTCTCCCATAAACTGCCTCTGCAGCCTTGACCAGTTGCTTGCTCCAGTATGATGATCCTGTACCTTCCTGCTTTAGAGCTAATATTCACAAAGAGCTGTGCAAGTAAGGAGAGGGGCAGTGCTTCAAAGCCCACTACCTGTTGCTATAACTTCAATGGTAAGCTGAAAAAAACCAAATTAATGAAAAGCAAGATAGTGATCGGCCCTGATGCTGCTTCATTGGCAGGCATCTAAGAGGTGTGCATCCAATAATCCTCTCATTTAAACTCTTTTATGTCATACTGAATCTGATTTAACCCTTCCCTCTTTTAGCCAAGGTGACTCTGGCAATTGTTTTATTTTTTTGTGGCTCAAATGTTAAATTCCTCCCTTTGTGCCAGAGGCATCCCTTATGTGAAGCAGCCTCCTTTAGGCAGTGGTTGTTGTTTCTGACCGTGTCAAGGTCCGCCGAGTGGAAGGTAGAAAGAAGAGTTTGTTCTGGGAGAAAGGAGCCAAGGCTCTTTAGCAAGCCCCCTTGGAAGCTGCTTGAGAGCTTGGTATAGTGAAATGGTGGAGGTAGTGAACTGCATCTTTTCACAGTTAAGCTTATACCCTACTTTTCCATATGCAGTTCCCTTCTGTCTGAAGTGGTATGACCCAAAACTACCTTCTCATCCTGCATAACCTGAATGAATACATGGCAGCAGAATGAGGTGGTGGAATCTTGAGCTGTTAAGTATTTATGTAAACATCAGTGATGACTGATGCCCATTGGGACTGATAGAGTGAAAGACTGGGAGCTCAACAGTAGATGGAGCCAGAGCCAATAATAGATGGAGCTAGGGCCAACCAATTGTAGTTCTGCTCTCAGCCTCCTGCCTGCTGAGTTCCACAAGGGCATCCCAGAGGCCAAGGAGGATGAATAGGGCAGGGAGGTTCTCCTCTTTGACTGGTTGTGAGCCAGAAGGTAGGTAGGTGGGGGCTAGCTGAGGGTGGACTGAGGTTAGTGGGGCAGTGCCCCCTATTAGCCCAAATGAATGAGGCTCCACTGGTAAGCATGTATTTAAGACTTTATACCACTTTTCAGAGAAGACTGACTCTCAGTATGGTTTATAATCACACTCACAGAAATGAAATATTGAAAACACATAAAATAACCAGTCACATCCTGAAATATATATAAGGCAAAATAGCCCATTTCAAACTGCAATCAAACTAACCCCCAAAGGCCACAGCAAAGAAAAACATCTTTAAGACCCATTTGAAAGAGACTAGAGATGGGCTTTGCCTTGATACCACTTGGAACCGAGTTCCGTAACTGGGTCTCAGCTCCTGATGCCAGACTTCAGAAGCAGGTTCATGTTATTGAATGGTCCACTACATGATTTTCTTTGTAAATACATGTTATTGAAGTCCCACATCAGAGACAAAGGTTCTTGCCTTGCCTGCTTCAAGCTACTTCTCTACTTGAAGGAGTGAGGTTTTTTTGTCTTGTTTTGCTTTGCTTTGCTTTGTTGTAATGTGATCTCTCTTCCTCCCCTCACAGTGGTACAGTCCATGCTGTGGCCTCATTGCCACTTCATTCAGCTGTGCACACAAAACTGCTTCTTGTAGAAGAGCTCTTGAGTGCAGGCATTTATAGTCTTTGCTGCATGTGTGTGTGTGTCCTCTAATCATGCATGCACACTGTCTGGTAAAGCAACCTGCCTGCGAGTGAGAGGTGGAAAGGGGAGGGTGTGCTGCTGCAGAATTCCGGCTGTATCTTTTGGCTCAGAAAAACACGAGCCAATACATTTCTCCAGAAATGAAAACTGGAGCAAATGGTACTGTGTTTGACTGGCTCTACAGAGAGCCTGGGCTTAGTGCCTGCAGGCCTGTGGGGATCACTTGGTGTTTGCTGCTCTTGGCTCAGGTTCACTCGCTGGTGCCTGTGGGTAAGCAGCAGTTACCTGAGTTACCGTCTCCCAGGATAATAGGGAGTGTAAGAGCAGGAAGGGGAGGTACAGAGCACCAACCGACCACAACAGCAGTATCTGTTTACAGTGGCGAGTGGCGGGGATTGGATGGTGAATGTCAGTCAATATCCTGCCTTCTCTGGACTGGCTGCTTGCTTTTAGTGTTAGACCAAAAATGTGGAGCGAAATAAATCTCGCCCGTTGCTTTTTTCTTTTTTAAACAATTTTTATTAAAATATTTTCCTTGTTTACAAAAGCACATGCGCTGTCTCTTTTTTCAGGTTGTGTTTTCTACCAGTAGCATTTGTTGTGAGACATTGGTGTTATATGCAGTATAGGGTTGGGAAGAAAAGAGGGGTGGACAGGAGAAAGGGGGTGGAGGTAAAGCTTTTGTTCTTTTACTTAGTGTATGTGTAGGGGTTTTGTGTCAGGGTCACTTGGGTAGGTTCTCTTTCTATTCTTGTTATGTTTCCTTGGTGGTGAGAGAGGTTGGGGTGGCCTAGGGTGTGGTTGATGGTCTTTGGGATTTGTTTGTGCTTGTGTGAAGGGGGGGGTGTTGTTGGATTAAGTTAGCCATATTGAATTGTATGCTGTCGGTGGGTTCATGTTGTTGGGCTGTGCATGTGATAAAGGGGAGCCATACCAATCCAGCCCATTTCTGACACTGCTTCACTCTGGTCAGTGACCGAAATAAAACAATTCAATCATTCATTCTGACACTGCTTAAAGAACTAGCTTGTAGAACTGAAAGAGATGGTCATGCAGAAACTGCTGGCAAACCCCCAGGGGTCTGGCTGACTTGAGTAATACTTTAATGCTGAATAATTAAGTTCACCCATTCAGCTTTGAAATCAAGTTATATGAGCAAGGACCCACACATTTTAGGGTGGGGTGGGGGAGCTGGGTGTCCTGGAAAGCAAAAGAAGAAAAAAAAGATGTATAGTTTCTATTGACCCAGCCCTGGTGGGAGGATCTGATATCTGATGCTGCGCTGAGCTTTGGAGGCACTCTGGTTCCCTTTGAAGCCCAGATGAGATCATGGATTAAC